>NW_022631088.1:7349231-8038620 GCF_010015895.1 Lontra canadensis
CCGGGGTCCCACCAGCGCAGGAGGCTGCAGGGCCTGGAATGCCAGAGAAGCCCGCAGCCCCCGCTGCGTCCTCGCGCAGCCTGGGGACATAGAGGGCTTTGATGCCCCCTGCCAGGGTGAGTAGGGGCTTTCCAGCCTTTCGGGCAGGTCCCTGGGGATCCCCATGGGCACCGCGAGAGTTTTTCTGTGAAATGGGTTGTCTGGCCTGTTGCAGGAGCCACATCTGTTCTGAGGGCGTTTTCCCAAGTGCCCCTGAGTGAGTTCAGACACCAGGAGTCCCCTGCGAGCCACCTGCACCCTGCCCGGTCCAGGTGTCCCTGCACCCCTTCCCCTGCTGGGGTCTAGGCATCCCCCCCAAGCCTGGAAGCTCTGCCCTGTGGGTCTTCCTCCTTCCCAGCTGCTGCCCACCTTCGGCCCCCACCCGCAGGCTCTGAGCTCACAAGACCACCACCCTACTCACCCTGGGCACCAACGAGGCTTGTCAGAGAACAGCCTGCGGACAGGACGAAGGTCACTGAGGTTCAGAATCCCCTCCCCCCTACTCATTGGTACAAGAAAGGTGCCCAGTCTTGCAGACCTGGGGGGCAGGAGGTGGGCAGCTCCAGGCCGGCCCCAACCTAAGGGAAACCCAGTGCCCAGCTTCACCCCGGGTGTGTCGGCGCCAAAGGCATCCTGACTCCAGAGCAGGGCTCCGGGGAACCTTCTCTGGCTGGGCCATGGTCAGCATTGTCTGCTTTCTGGGCCACGTGGGGTGTGTAGCAGCTCCCCACCTGCGCACTGAGAGCAGCCACAGAGAGTGCAAACCAGGGAGCGAGGCCGTTTCCACTAACCCTGTGTTTGTGGACCCTGATATTTCAAGGCAGGTTGTTCTCTGGTCTCACCAAATGTTCTGTTTTCCTCCATCATTTGAAAGTATAAAGAAACCCATTTTTCAGCTTGCCATTGTTTGCCGACCCTGTTCTCCACGCTGCCCACACAGTCCCCCAGACCAGGCATCCACAAATATCCTCCTTCCAGAAGTTCCCGTGGATCTGAAGTGGCTCTGTCTGAGGCCGGGGCCCTGGGCCACCAGCAGATCCTTCTGGCCCAGCTCAGGAGTATCTCGGCTCTTTCTTCCACTGACCTCCTGTGAATGATAAATAGTCATCTGCTTGTGGCTTTTGAAATATCCAAGAGGTGAAGGCTGGCCGGTTGCCTGAAATCCCGCTGGGTTGAGGTCTGTCCTCCTCTGCAGCCATCGGCCGCGGCAGGGCCCGGTAACCGGGATTGGGGACCCTATGATCTCCGGAGGATCGTACTCTGGGTAGGGCCTTTCTTTCCCAGGGTGAACGGATGCAGCTTGGTTCCCAGGATGGATGTGTGACCCACAAAGGGAAATCAGAGTGCTGAGTGCATGAACTCCAGCCTGGGGAGCAGGGGGGGCCCCCGGAGAAACACAGAGACTCCAAGTGACTGTGGACACAGAGAGGGGATTCGTGTCCGGCCCCTTCACAAACATCCTCTGCTAAACCCTCTCTGTGCCTCTCTTTCCTCCTAAATCTGAGTGCGTGGTTCTAAGCACATCAGAGGCGGCAAGAAAGACAGACAGTGATAGTCTTTGAAACTGTGGTCGGTTCTTCAAGGAAACTGAAAATGAGGGAGAGGACATCCCCGAGGGATCAGCTGATGGGGTTTCAGGGCGTCATGTGCTCGAGGCTTAGGAATTGAGAAACCTTGCTCTAAAAATCGCCTCCCATTCCCGGAAGCAAGAAGTAATTCGGGATCTGCTTATTTAGCAGGATTTCTGAGTCTTTTGACCTGCAAAAAACAAAGACTGGGGTGCCTGGTGGCTCCGTGAAGCGTCTGCCTTCAGCTCAGGTCATGATGGTGAGGTCCTGGGACAGGGCTCCCTGCTCAGCGGGGAGCCTGCTTCTCCCGCTGACCCTCCCCTCCCCCTCACTCATGCGCGCACGCTCGCGTGTGCTCGCTCTCTCTCAAAAAAATCTTAAAAAAAAAAAAAAACAAAGACCAGAATTAATGCTGACCCATTAAAAAAATAGGAAATATTCACCATGAATCTGTACGTCTGTGAAGGTTTAGTCATAAAGTCATGTTGACCTTATTAAAAGATGCATTGTTTTCTTCTTTTAAAGATTTATTTCTTTATTTTAGAAAGAGAGTATGGGGGGGGGACGGGGGAGGGCCAGAGGCAAAGGGCGAGAGAAATTCCCAAGCAGACTCCACACTGAGCACGAGGCTGACCTCGACTCCATGACCCTGACATCGGGACCTGAGCCAGAACGGGGTCAGACGCTCTGCCCACAGAGCGCCCCAGGCCCCAGGGATGCGTTCCTGATACAAGTTTCCTTTTTATGTTTGACCATTACTTTTCATAACGTGGAATACACTGAAATACTTTAATCAGCCGGTGTTCACGACGGTTACTCAATTCAGGACGAATTCATACAATGTTCAGAGATGCGCGACTCGCAGGAAGTAAGAATAATTTCAGTGTCTACTTTTTGCCCCTGTGTTTGTGTGAAAGGGTAGCAGGGCTTCAGGTGTGAACGCGCGCTCCCTGACGTCCGTGTTCCTGACGGTGGGTGTCGGAGCAGGGCCCAGGCTCCCCGGCTGGCTTTAAGAGGAGGATGTGGCCGTCTTATTTTAAAGTGACAGTGTTTAGGGGGCGTGTGCCGGGCTCAGTCAGTACAACATGCGACTCTTAATCTTAGGATCGTGAGTTCAAGCCCCACGGTGGGTGTGAAACCTACTTAAATTTTTTTTTAATTTTTAATTAAAATGACAGTATTTCCGTAAGCTGGAGTACATTCTTTGTGGCCGTTGAAATTGAGCGTGAAGTTTTAGATAAGTCAGACCTACACAAGGGCAGGTAACCAGGGGCCCTTCCACAAGCGGCCGGCCAGCCCACCGCTGCTACCCGTCTCTCTGCTGGGACAGAGGGTCCCGACAGCGGACACCGGGAAGTCTAAGTACTTGTTATCTGTCCCTTGAAGAAGAAATATGCGGACCCTCGGGGGTTAGGTTTTTAAACTGACTTTGTACTGAAATAGATCATACAGAAAACTACACGGTTGTTGAACACACACTTCAGTGAATTTGAACCGTCCGGGTGCCGTCGCGTGAGCAGCAGTAGACGAGGATGCGGGGCATTGGGGGCCCCCCCGGCCTGCTGTCCGCAGTCATCTTCGCTCCCGCTGCCCCCGCGGGATGGCCGGGCCCCCTGCATTCTACACCAGATGACACCGTTTTCAGTGCCTTCTGAGTCACCCCGTTTCCTGAAATGCAAATCGGCTCCAAGGTGCCTGCTTGGCGGAAGGTCCCATTTCGTGGCCAGGGGCCCCGGCCTCATTTCGTTCTTCTTTTCTCTTTCTTTTCACAGAGAAAGTTCACTTTAAGTCGTGGATGGCGCAGGTCAGTGCTCCGCTTCCTCCTGATGGTTTTCATACCCCGTTGCACACTGTCGGACCCGACAGGGCTGGATCGGAGGTGGGGGGGAAGGCTTTTCCCACCGCACGGCCCTAGGGCTTTGGGGACCGGGACTTGGCCCGAGCAGGCAGGGTCCGGTTAGGTCGGCGCCCTCCGGACCGTTGTCCCTGGTGATGAAGCCGGCCAGCAGCCTTCCCGGCCTGGGATCCGTGTCCATACTTTGTATTCAGGGACACCGCATGCTGGCGCGGAATTAGCTGGAGGACACGTGTGCACATGCTTTCGCGAAAGGGGGTTTCGCCGGAGAGCGGAGCCGCACCCCGACGCGGCCTGCACTTGGCATATGTCTCTCCACCAGGGGCTGTGGGACCGCCGGGCAACCACGGGCACCTGCGTGCGTGGTGTCGTGGTGTTGGCTGCCCACGGGTCCCCGGAGGCAGGCGTGGGCTTTGTAACCGCCTGACTTCTGCAGCCGAGACCCTCCACCGTGTCCTGCGTCCTGACGCGGCTTGGGCTCCAGAACCGGGCCGGAAGGAGCACCTCCGACCCTCCTCTTAGAGAACGCACTGTCTCCCGGTGAGCTGGACCTTGCTTCCGCGACTTACCGCTGCTGTGTTCTGTTTTAGCACCAAAAGAAATACAGCTCAGAGGAGCACCAGCACAGGCTGCAGACCTTTGTCGGCAACTGGAGGAGGATAAGGGCCCACAACGCTGGGAACCACACGTTTAAAAGTACCGTGGGTTTGCCCTTCCTCCGGGCTCCTCGCGGCGGCGTCTCAGAGCTGGAAGGACACCAGCCGTGACTGCGGGCGCGCCAGGGACTTAGGGTGGAGGGACGGTCAGAGCCCCGGCCCGAGGCCGGCCTGAGCTGACCTTGGCTCTGGCCCCGCTGCTCTCCTCTGAGGCTCAGTGTAGCTGGTAGGGCTCTGGGCGGTGGCGGAGTTCACAGGACACCCTGGACGAGCCCCGCCGTGTGTACTTCTGAAGCCCAGAGAGCCCTGGCCTTGGCACACTCGTTAAATTCCGTGTAAGACCTGTGAGGGGCCAGGGGCCGCAGCCGGAAGTAGGACACAGGTCGGCCTGGGGGTTCTTGGTTTTCCCTGTTTCTTCAGGATGGCCCCACTGAGCGCCTCTTTTCCTCTTCCGTTTTTTTTGTTTTTCCTTCTCTTTTTCAGTGGGGCTGAACCAGTTTTCAGACCTGAGCTTCGCGGAAATAAAAAGCAAGTACCTTTGGGCGGAGCCTCAGGTAGGTGTCATTCCCTGCGAGCAAATCTGGCTCTTTCCACTCGGACCTTTGGGACAAGTTCAGAGTCTGCCCGGCTTCAGGGGGTCCCGGGTTCTTGGGGGGCCAGAGGCGGCTACCCGCGGTTCCTCAGTCCACGCCCCTGGCCTCAGCCACGGGTGCCCCAAACTTAGGGTGGCTGGAGAAAATACAGATGCACAATTAAAACAATTTCCGAAACAGAAGTGAATTTCAGGTGAACGACAGGTAGCCTTTTAGGGTAAATCCACCGTAAACACCGTGCGGGGAGCAGTCCTGCTACAGTCACTCGCCGTTTGTGTGAAGTTAAAATCGAGCCGGTGAATGTATTCTGACTTGTCAAATCTGGCTCCCGGCCCTCAGCCCCAAGCGGGGCTCCCAGAGCGTCTGACCCGGCAGGTGGGGGCTCAGTGGTTCTTAGAGCCGCGGGCTCTCCGATGCTCTCGTGATGGCCCCGTTTTAGTTGCACGCTTTTCCGTCAGAACGGTTTTCATTCCCCTGAAATTGTATTTGGTCTTTCCAGAACTGCTCCGCCACCAGAGGTAACTACCTTCGGGGGAGGGGTCCCTACCCGCCCTCCGTGGACTGGAGGAAGAAAGGAAAGTTCGTGTCGCCAGTGAAAAATCAGGTAAGGGCAGCCACCCTGGTCCTTCCCCGTAAAATAGCCACGTTCGCAGACCACACAGCCGGAGGCGAAGCCCGGAAGACCCCAACTGCCTTCCCTCGTCATCCCTCCGCCTGCTGCTGCCTCAGCAAGGTGGGAGGTTTTAGCCCCATGCTCTGGGGGAAGAGACACCCCCCTTATTGGACTACAGCTCACCTGCACCCCCGTGCTCGCCGTTCCCTCTGGCCCCCGGTCTCAGCGTCACCCGAAACGTCCTCCTCCCTGTGCCCATCAGAGATGGGGCCCCAGGCCCCTCCCAGTGGCTTCCCTCCGGATGGCGCCCGGTGTTCAGTGAGCAGAGACGCCCACCGTTGAGATGCGCTATGGCCGCAGGGAGCAGCGTGTGTCCCGTGTTCTGCACCCACAGACTGCAGACCAAGCAGCTGGCTCTGCTCTGGGTCTCAGTGCCCCCAGCTGCCCCCTGCCCACTGTGTCCCTCCCCTAGAAGGCAGAGGGCAGTGGCCTTCTCCAGAACACCGCCATCCTCTCACCCCCAGAAAATGCGAGGTGAAGGTTAACCCTCCTGGAAACACTGGCCTTCCCACTGAAAGTCTCCCCGAGAAGTGTGTTCTCCTTGACCTTCAGGCCGGGGCACAGTGTCCTATCCTCCCAGGCTTGGGGTTTCCTGGAGCCCGCGAGAGAGCTGGACGCTTACACCAGCACCGGAGCCACAGTGCATGTCCCCTCCCAGCATCAGGGGCAGGACAGAGCCGCCCTCTCCCCCGTTACCCAGCCATAGTTTTTAGACCATTTAAGAATTTCAGGACAGTTTTTTGGGGTTTTCTGTTTAAGATTTTATTTATTTGGGAGAGAGGGAGAATCCCAAGCAGACTTCTGCTGAGTGGGGAGCCTGACCGGGGCTCGATCTCACAACCCTGAGATCATGACCTGAGCTGAAATCAGGAGTCAGCCACTTAACTGACCAAGCCCCCCAGTGCCCCAGGGATCCCGCAACACTTTAAAGCAGTGGGTTTTCAGTGAGGAAGCCTGAGCCTGCTCACTGCTGGGCAGGGAGGCAGGGATGTCCGTCAGGAATGTTCCCAGGGGCACCTGGGGGGCAGGGGCTGGACAGAGGCCCGTGGCGCATCTCGCCGTGGCCACCCTGCAGGTGCACACAGAGCATCGGGATCCCATGTCAGCCTGGCAGGACCTCGGGGACTTCTCATGTCACGGGAGCAAAGGAGGGTGAGGGGTGGCCCAGCGTCCAGGAGACAGGACACAGGGGACTCCGGCGGGGGGCTCTGCTCCCGGTCCAGTGCCAGGCACTTGGCCCACTCTGCCTCCTTCGGCCGGGCCGGGCCCATGGCTTCATCGCTCCGAGACCCTGGCACAGGCTTGTCCCCCTGCTGACGAAGAGGCCAGGAGGGAGGCCAGCAGGCTGAGAACACTGACCTCCTGAGGGCAGGGGAGGGCGGTGGTGACGGGATTCAGGAGGCAGAACGGAGCGGGGAGAAGAGACGATGAGTGGGCAGGACCGCATCTGGGCCTCGAATGGCCCTGGGAGGCAGGCACGCGGCCCTGTTTTCCAGATGATAGAGCAGAAGGTGGGAGGCGGGAGGGGACCCCCTGGCTTGCACAGCTGGCACGTGGCAGAGCAGTGACAGGAGCCGGGCAGGTGGGCTCCGGCGCCCCACCCTCACGTCCAGAGCCTGGCCCTGGACGGTGGCAGGAGGAGGGCGGGCCCGGCAGAGGCAGGTGTCGGGCTTGAGGAGGTGCGGGTGGGATGAGGTTGGTGCAGGGGCGGTGGCAGAGATGGCTCTGGAAACAGGACTCGATGAGTGAGTCCTTCCAAGAAACCTTGGGGAGAAGAGGAGCCAACATAACGTTCAGACCCAGAAGGAAAGCCGGCAGCCCCCAGGACGGGCGCTGGGCTTGGGACGGGGTGGGCGCTGGTGAAGCAGATCACCTCAGCCATAACACGGAGGGCCCTGGCCGCACAGGCCCACGTGTGGACAGGAGCCTGGGGCTCTCCCGGGCCTGCGTCTTGGTGTCCCCACGACCAACCCAACCCTTACCCTGGCCTCTCTAGGGCGGCTGTGGCAGCTGCTGGACGTTCTCCACCACAGGGGCCCTAGAGTCCGCCATCGCCATCCAGACTGGGAAGCTGCTGTCTCTGGTAAGCAGTCTGGCACTGGGGTCACCTGCCGCGCTCGCTGCTCTGCCCCCACACCTGACAGGGCCGGGTGGGCCCTCGGGCTCCTTCAGGGCTTCAGGCAGGGATGCCGTTTCAGCAGACATCAGGCGCCCCTGCCTCGTGGCTGCTCGGCCTGTGAAACGGAGCGCATGCTTTCCTGCAAACAGACGAGGCTGTTGAGGGGGCAGCCCAGGGCTCGCTTCGGAGGGGTCAAGCAGGTCCATGTTGGGCCCCTGGGGCCTTGAGAGAGCAGAGCCCGGCAGTCAGGCCTCTAGGAGCTGTGCCCTGCCCCCTCTGCCCTGTGAGAGGGGCTGGGGCTTGTGTGTCCAGCTGCTGACCCCAGAGCAAGGGAAGGTGGTGGGTGAGGGCCTTGAGGCGAGGCAGAGCAGGGTCTCCCGCTGGGCCTGTCTGCTGCCACCCCCCCCGGCCTCCCCGGGCACGAGAGCCTCCCCCCCGTGCCCCACAACTGGCAGCACTCGACACGGAGGCCGGCCGAGCCCTCACCGCCACTGAGCCCCTCCCGCCACACGACGGCTGTGGAGTCGTCCTCGGGGCCCTGACCTCTGGGCGTCTTGATGCAGTGCCGTCGGGGCCGGGCGCGTGCCTGCAGGGATGGCTCAGCGCCTGGTGCCCGAGCCCCCGCTCACGGCCCCCGTGCGCCCCGCAGGCGGAGCAGCAGCTGGTGGACTGTGCCCAGGACTTCAACAATCACGGTTGCCAAGGGTGCGTCCCGACTGGGGGTGGCCAGAGCCCCGCTCCTGCCCACAGATCGGCCCCGTCCGGTCCAGCCACGGACCCGCCCCACCGCGACCCCGCCCTGCTGCCCCAAAGCGGTCCCCTCACCTGCCTGGGGTCCCACAGCCAGAATGGGGCCAAGCTGTGTTCCCCAACTCGACCCTCCCCCCACGGTGTCCCCCCCACCACCGTGCAGGCGGCCTCGTCCGCCCCCAGGGCCCGCGGCCAGATCCACACGCAGGTGTCTGGCTGGCCTTCCCGCTCGTGGGGAGCTCTAAGCTAGCCCGGCCCGGGCTGTGAGGGACCTTTCTGTCGGGGTGGTGACGTGTTCCTGCCTGAAGGCCTGTCTTCACTGCACCTGCTTTCCTGGCCCGTTCCTAAAACGGTTGCGGGGATTTCCCTGCTCGCGTGGCTGGAGTCTGAGGCTGTATCCTGGCCCACGCACACACCCGGCCCACCCCTCCCGGACTCAGCCCCTCGGCCCCCGTGGCCCAGTCCGGGGAAGGGGCGCCCCGGCTCCATGAGCACCTGCTGCGTAGCTGGGCCCTGGGGATGCGGCAGCCAGCTGGGCGCAAGGACCGGACATGCTGGCTGGCCACAGAGACCGGAAACCGCGTGCCCTGGGTCACGGTGCTGGGTGCTGGGTGCTGGGAGCCAGCGCGGGAGTCCGGGGTGCCAGAAGCTGTGGCCGGACAGCCATGCGCGGATTCTGGCTTCCGCTGAGTGGCCCTGGGCAAGTTGTTCAGCCTTTTTGAGCCCCAAGAAATGACAGCATCGGCCCCGCAGGGTGGACGTGAGGGGTCGGCAGTCTTGTCTGTCGAGCGCCTGCTGGTCGGGGCCCAGTGGGGGCTCAGTGGTGGTGAATCCCCGTTGCTGGGCGGGTCCATGCGGCCATCCAGAAACTCCAGTGTCTCTCGCAGGTCTGTGGGGTGCGGCCCCGGTCAAGGCCTCCAGCCCCTGCAGCCGCCACGACTGGGGCCAGCATGGGGGGCGTGTCTGTGCTTCTTGCAGGGGCCTCCCCAGCCAGGCCTTCGAGTACATCCGCTACAACAAGGGCATCATGGGGGAAGACAGCTACCCCTACAAGGGCCAGGTAATCCCGGACAGCTGCGGCTTCACAGCCTCGGCCTGCGGGGATGCCCCGCCCCGTCTTGCTCGTCCCCGTGAGCTGCAGCGCGGCCCCTCCCACCAGAACCATCCCCTCATTCACTCTTCGTCTCCTTGGCTCGCTGGAGCACACCCCTCACCAGCCCTGCGGCCTCCCATCCGCCTGCGGCTCCCGTTCTCCCAGGTGCCCTCCTGCCATGTGCACCGAGGGACCAGCGTCCACTGCCCTCCCCACCCATCAGCACTGCCCGTGCGGTCACTCTCACGCTGACCACGCCTTCCAGCACCTGCACCCTCTCTGTCCCAGGCGTGTTATCACCTCACCCCGGCCTGTCCACGGCCCTGTCTCTCCCCCCAAAATCCATGGTTCCACCAGCATTTCCCCTTGCTAATGAGCCCCACCGGCCCCCACAGAACCTGCTGGCCACAGTCTGGGGTGGTCCAGAACCTCCCTTGAGTTCTGCCCGTCAGCCATCAGAGACCCCACACCTTCTTCAACCCGTCCGTGACCCTGCCTCCTTCATCCCGCTCTCCCGGGGCCACCACTTGGTCTCCCGGACCTTGTTCTGACCACTCACCTGCCTTGTGCCGCGCCCCCATAAATCCTGGGCTCCAGCCCAGCTGCTGGCTCACTCACAGACACCAGGTCATGCCTCTCGCCATCCCCACCTTCTCTCATGTCTCGGGAGCACATCCTCTTGCCCCCGTGTACCTGCTCTGCACCTGCCTTGTGTCTGCGCACATCTGCACCCCGAGACTAGTGCTCCCTTCCCCCACCAGGCAGGCTCCCGCCCACCTGCGGTTCTCACCAGGTACCCCAGGCTCTGCGAGCCCCCCTCCACGGGAGCCAGAGCCAGGCCATGTCGCCCCTGTGAGCGCCTTGAGAGCAAGGATGACTCTGACTCCCTTTGAGTGACCCCATCTCCTGGCCCCGCACTCAGCGCTTTGGCTCTGCCGACATCACCAGACGGCACGGGGTAGGCCCGAGGTCTCAGGCCGGGGCCAAGCCTCCCTGACTTGTGCTCCCCGAACAGGACAGTGACTGCAAGTTCCAGCCCAGCAAGGCCATCGCTTTCGTGAAGGATGTGGCCAACATCACCATCGTGAGTAACGCGCCTTCCCTGCGACGGGTCATGTGCTCCCGCGAGGAGCCCGGCGTCCACTGCTGTCGGATGGCCAGTAGGCGCGGCAGCGCGGCCTGTCCCAGCGGCAGGTCACGGGCCTGGAAGGTCTTGGACGATTGTGGCATCCCGAGGCAGCAGGTGGGAGGGACAGAGTGCAGGGCAAGCACCAGGCACTCGGGCTCAGACCTGGGTCTGGGCAGGGCTCCGGTCAGGTCCGTTTTCTCCCTTGTGAAATGCAAGCAGCAGGGCCCGCCCCGCGGGGGAGGGTGTGAACACGTGTGTGATGTCAGCGTGTGTGGAAGAGACTGGATGCAAACTCATCGCGTGTGAACGCACACGGTTACGCTGCTAACGAACAGCCCCGAGTGTGGCGTTCACAGCTCCTGCGTGACGGGGCGGTCAGCAAGCGCAGCTGCACTCCACGAGGATGGCTTCCGTCTAGGACGCCGCCAGGGGGACAGATTGGTCGATTTTGCTGACTCTGTGGGGGCAGGGATGTTGGGGGCAGGGCGGGGGGACCACAGGGGGCTCTGTGGGGGCAGGGGTGTCTCTGGGAAGAGAGGGCCTGCAGACCGGCACGGCAGGGGGAGGTCACAGGGGAGCCAGGTTTCGGAGGAGGGACCCGTAGCCACATAAGGAACCCAGAGGAGCCTGTCCACTCCACACCGCCCCGCACCTGCTGTGAGGAGGGGGCGGCTGCCCGGTGGACACAGCCCTCTCTCCCTTCCTTCTGGGCGCCCATCTCTGCCTCAGGGCAAAGGGCCGTTCTTGGGGGCGGGGGCAGCGGTGGCGGGGAGAGTGGTGACGGGGCTGTGCCCGCAGAATGATGAGGAGGCCATGGTGGAGGCCGTGGCCCTGTACAACCCCGTGAGCTTTGCCTTCGAGGTCACCAGCGACTTTATGATGTACAGGAAAGGCGTCTACTCCAGGTGAGCTGGGGTCCCTATGGCGACCCTGGGCTGGGCAGGGCTGGCCCCCAACACCGCTCGTGTTGACCCCACAGCCGCCTGGCCAGGCGAGGAGGGCAGGAGGACCCAGCCTGCAGGGTCGCGGCCACCTCCGTTGAAAGGAGCAGGTGGGAGGGCGGGAGGACGGAGGAGCCGCTCCTGCGGTCAGGGCTGGGGACTTTCCCACCCCGATTCTGGAATGGGCTTGCCTCACCCTCGCCCCGGGGCACTCGCCTGTCCTGCATCATGAGTGTAGCCCCCGAGTCCCAGGCCTCTCCCGCAGAGGGTCCTCCCCGCCCCCGTGCTGCCCGAGACCCGCCACTCAGAAGTGTGCGCTCACCCATGTGTCCTCGGGCCATCCCCGCCAGTCTGTCCTCCACGCCGAGCTCTCTGGCCTTGCTGGCCTCTGCCTCGCCCGCGTCCCCCGCGCCCCAGGGTCCAGAGTCAGCTGGGTGGGGGACCCTGGCGATTGGGGCCTTCTTTCTCCGAGCCCATTTCCCAGGGAAACAGCCCCCACCCCCGATGGTTCGCCGCCACCACACTGAGGGGCCCTCCAAGGGACCCCCATTCCTGCTGGGCTGACCCCCTCCTGGGGGCGCCTCAGCCCTCGGTCACCGCCCCACATGGGTGGCCTCCACCAGGCCACTCCCCACCAGACGCAGCTTCCGGAGGACAGGGTCTGGCACCTCAGGCTCCCCACCTTCCATGCCCCCAGGCCCCGCGCTGGGACTCAGCGCCTCAGAGCCTGGCGTGGGGGACGGGGACCTCTGGGGGAGGGGCCGGGTCATCCGGCTGCAGCCTCCTTCCTGTGTCTCCCACCTCTTCTATTCCCCATTCCCAGCACTTCCTGTCATAAAACTCCGGATAAAGTAAACCACGCAGTCCTGGCTGTTGGGTACGGAGAGCAAAACGGGATACCCTACTGGATTGTGAAGAACTCTTGGGGTCCCCAGTGGGGGATGAACGGGTAAGCAGCTTCTGGGCCCCGCGCTCAGGGAGGGGCATCATCGCTCGGGTCTGGGAGCCTGGGGGTCTTCTCCCGCTTAGGCACATGGCATCTGAGCCGGGGTTCAGCTGGGCCCCCCATGGAGCCCTGGGGGAGGAACCCAAGGCTGAACCCCACACCTGAGACACTGCCGTGCCCGCCTCTCCTGTCCTGCGCCCCACATCCCAACGATACCGTGTCAGGAACGGGGTCCGTTGTCCCAGAAGGGTCAGTGGACGGGACGGTAGCGGCTCAGCCCGGAGCCAGCCCTGCGGCACGGAGCGGGCAGCTGGGAGGGCAGGGCAGCCGAGATCAGGCCATGTGCTTCCCGCGGACCCCGGGGCCAGGGGCTGGAACGGGGAACCCTGGTGCACACCCACCCTCAAGGGGCTCCATCGCGTGGGGCTGAGAGGGAGCCCCGGTAAATTGTGGGGACAGTGGAAGTGCACACAGTATGGCAGCCAGAGGGAGGGGAGGGAAAGCTGTTTCCTGGCCCTCAGCCCTGAAGTCAGGTTGCGGGGCAGCAGAGGACAGCGGGGAGGGAGCCCGGCCAGGCCCCAGCTTGCTCTGCCTGCCCAGGTACTTCCTCATCGAGCGCGGGAAGAACATGTGCGGCCTGGCAGCCTGCGCCTCCTACCCCATCCCCCTGGTGTGAGCGGCGCGGGCGGGGACCACAGTGGAAGTCCTGCCACGAAGGAAGGCGGGCCCTCGCCCCCATCCCGGGCCAGAGGCCGTGAGGAAATGAGGAAGAGGAGTCATCCCCTGTCCCCCAGCAACAAGCCTCCCCACGGCTTCCGACGGGAAGGTGGCCGCCAGCTGTGCCTTAAACGTCCCTGTAACTCACTCGAACTCACATGGCCGAGAATATTCCTGATTTCCCACAGGGGCCGCTTCTCCTGAGTGGAGAGCGCCCACGGCCATCGTTTCTGTGATCTTTATCCAATAAACACGTGGTGAACTCCTCCCCAGGCCAGGCCTGTGTGTGTGCTGGGCCCCCACGGGACTCGGGCAGGCCGGCCTGCAGGCCCCTGTCCCCTGGGAGGGCGGCATCCAGGGGCTGCCTGGCGGGAAGGATGGTGTGGGCGCAGGGGTCACTGTCCACCAAGAGACGCCCGGGAGGAGGAGCAGGCTGGCACCGACAGCTTGGCCAGTTGCGCCCCCGGGGGTGGTGGGGAAGAAGGCTCGACGGTCAGGATCCAGACCCAGGCATCAGCCTGGAAGCTCGGACTTGCCCGCATGGCCTCCATCCCCACACACAGGCCCTCTGCCCAGGACTGCCCACCCTGTCCTCACCAACCCTCCCCTGAACATGCCCGATGCTCCTGCCAGCTCCCGCCACCCCTTCCCTCCTGGGAGCTCTGGGCGTCCATGCTGAAGGCGGCCCCGCGGCATCTGGGCTCCGGGAGTGGGGTCCACGGGCCGAGCTGGGGCTCTGCTTTGTCCTAAACTTCACGGTTCCCTTCAGGGGAAGGCTCTCGTGTCACTCGGGCCTCCTGGACAACTAAAGGTTTAGCAACATTTGGAAAAGAAAAGAAAAAAGTTTTTGTGATAAGGTTCACTTAGAAAATAACTGTATGGTTTTAATCTGTTAGAAATTCCAGTAACATTAGACACGGCAACACAAGACAAAGAGTTGTGAAACACAGGCATGTTCCCTTGACATGTAGACTCCTAGACCCTCAGTCAGTGGCACTGAAGGCAGACGTGTGACACACACGCTCACGACCAGCGCGGTTGCTTGACACCAACCTGGAAGGTCCGGCCGCAGCAGCATGGGGGTAAACCCGGCCCAGCGTCTGCGGATGGTGTGACACCGTGGCTTAGAGACACCCAAGAGTGTCTGATGAAGTCCAGAAGGTGCTGGTGACCAGACACAGAGAACACAGAAAGTCAACAAAACCCAGAAAAAAACATGTCCCGCGACTGCAACAATGCCAGTGGCCAAGAGTCCCCACCAGAAAACCAATACAAGTGTGCGTAGGAGAGAACGTCGGGACTGCTGGAAGCGAAGGCAGGGCTTGAATCGGCGAGCGGACGCCGCATTCGCGCGTGGGAGGTCCGCACAGCACCGCGGAGTCTCCTCTGGGGCTTTCCAAACAAATGTCAGTGAAATAGTTTGACACTTTTCTATTTGTCTGAGAGAACGAGGCCAAGATGGTTAAGAAAACTTGATGACGAGCGATGGGACGGGTGTCCGCACTGCACAGCGCCCCCAGCTAAGAACCGGCAGCTCCGTGTCCCCGAGCCACAGAATGAGAACTCGGGGTGTAAGCAGGTGGGCGAACTGGCCTTCAGTACTCCGTGAAAGGGGCTAGGAAACTGGGGGACTATCTGGAACAGTGACCTGACCTAAATCATCATCCACTCTTCTTTAAAATAAACTTTTAGGGGCACCTGGGTGGCTCAGTGGGTTAAGCCTCTGCCTTCGGCTCAGGTCATGATCCCAGGGTCCTGGGATCGAGCCCCGCGTAGGGTTCTCTGCTCGGCGGGGAGCCTGCTTCTCCCTCTCCCTCTGCCTGCCTCTCTGCCTGCTTGTGCTCTCTGTCAAATGAATAGATAAAATCTTTAAAAAAAAAAAAAAAAGTAAAAACAGTCTCACCGTGTGGCCCAGCAAAGCCACTCGGACAACGGAGAGCACGTCCCCCCGCAGTGCGTCCACGTGTCCTCAGAGCGGCTCTGCTCGTAACTGCCGAGACGTGGGAACAAGCACGCGTCCGTCTCCTGAAGCAGACACACAGATGAGGCCTGTGCGTGCGCTGGGCTGTGACTCAGAGCAATGACCGCTGACACCTGCTACCTCAGGGTAAATTCCGGAAACACTGCCCGTGGCCAAAGGAGCCACGCACGAAAGACCACGTACTAATCCCATCCGTGTGAAACGTCCTGAACCGGCAAAGCCGCAGAAACGGAAGGAGACGTAGCTGCTGGGGAGGGGGTAGGCAGGGCGGGGGAGGGACTGCTTCTGGGCCTGGGCTCTCTTTGGGGGGGTCTGAGAATGTTCTGGAATCAGACCGTGGTGACGTTGGCACAACTCTGTGCTTCTGCTGCAGTTCACGTGCGCTGTGTGCGGGAGAAGGGGGGGTTCGCGGTAGGTGAACGGTATCGAAAACCACAGTCTGGGAGGAGTGTTTGAGGGTTTGCCCAGGACGCCCCCGAGACAGACAGGCACCGGCTCCGCCACCAGGACCCCGGGGCTCTGCGGATGGGAGACATTCAAGCCGAGGGAGGAGGGATGAGTGGGCCTCCACGGAGGACAGAGAGGACACTCCCCTCCACGGGAGGAGTGTGTGGAAAGCCCAGGGCGGGGGCTCCCATGACAAAACCCCCACTGACCTCCGGTGGGCAAGGTGGCCCAGTCTGCAGAGGGGAACCCGAGGCTGTGGCCCGGGGCCCCAGCTGTGGTCCCGGGAGAGGAAGTGGCGTGAGAGCGTCCGCCCAGCGTCCGTGGGACGCACCACGCTCCTCACCAAAGGAACTTCCCCTTCAGAACAAGTGGGCGCCACCTGCAAAGCAACCCCACCTCAAGCACGTGGACACCTGCTCCCGGGGCTGGGGGCAGGGGTAGTGCAGGGAGAGCGGAGGGGCACAGGGGGGCAGGGGGCGGGCATCCACCTCCTCCAAGTCCCCTGCCTCCAGACAGCAGTGTCCATGCACAGAAGCTGCCCTTCTGGGGGCCGAGATGAAGCCCCTGGGTGGCCCCAGTCCTGAAAGTGTGGAGCCCCTCCCCCTCCCCAGACGCGCGCGTGCACGCACGAGTGTGTGTGTGTGTGTGTGTGTGAGAGAGAGAGAGAGAGAGAGAGAGAGGGAGAGAGAGACACGGATGGACATGCGTACGGACATGCGTACACAAATCAAAGCAGCTTCCTTCTGGGTTGTCAGGTTCTCACTTGGGGCACTAAGGGCCCTACCTCGAGGGGGCCCTGCCTGCTTTCCGTGTCGGCTGACCGACCGTCCCAGTCGGCCCGCACCGGAGACATTCCCAAGACTGGCAATTTTCAGTGCCAAAGTGACGACATTCCCAGGAAAACAGGCAGGTCCGGCTTGCTGGGTGGGTGGCCAGCGGCAGCCTGGGTGAGTCCCCATGCTTGGTAAGTGTCCTGACGCACTCACCACGTTTACGTGCCCGTGGGGCCACCAGCCTGGCTCCTAGTGGCCCCTGGATGCGCGGTCTGGGCCCGGGGAACGTGCAGGGGGAGGTCCAGAGACGGAGCTCGCACCCCCACCTGCAGCCGGGAGCAGCCGGCGTTCGGGACGGTGCACGGGGCCTGCTCGGGACGGCCGTCACCCGAACACAGGACGACAGGCCGCAGCATGGGTCTCGGGGTAGGCGGGCTCCGACCCCAGCTCAGCTGTGTCCTTGACCACCTCAGGCAGACGGAAGCAGACATGGACCCACACGCTCTGCCACACATATGACCCACAAATACAACCCCCGCCCGGGGGTTCACTGTCACCCTCACCTTGCAGGTGAGAGCACGACCCCGACACCTACAATATGACGTGCCAGGATTCAAACTGGGTCCCGCTCTGAGCCCCAGAAATGGGAACGACACCCCTTCCCCGTTGGGTCCCAGCAGCTCCGGGGCAGTGTCTGCGAGCCACCAGCACCAGGCACGCAGTAAGATGGGAGAGAAGAGCTCGCTCTCCCCTCCCCGTTGACGTTGACGTACAACCTGTCCTTTCAAGGTCATGGTGTTTTTTCTTAAAGACACGGTGGCATCGCTCAAGAGTTTCCAAGCAAACCGGCAGCTCGTCCACTGGGGCGGCTACAAACACCACAGACCTGCCCTGCTCAGCGTCCTGGGGTGGCACGGTGGGGTGAGGGCCCACGTCCTGCTGCCCTGTGGGCCCCAGTACACCCCGGGCACCCCACAGGCCCCCTCTTAATGCCCTCACATCAGGGATCAGGTTCCCAGATGAACTTGGGGGAGTCGTGAGCACTGAGAGCACAGCACAGACCACGGTGTTTCCGGCTGTGGGTTCAGAGCCACAACAGCAGCGGGGCAGGGGCCCGACCTCCCTAAAACCTTGGGGCCAGCCAACATGCTCACCCCAGTCATCCTCAGAACTGGGCTCCCGGTGCCCTATGAACTAAGACTTGAACAAGGCCGTGAGCGCCTCCGGTCGGGACAACCCCAGGGTCCTCCAGCACCAGCAGGAAACGCCACGCGAGGGTTCCATGCCGTCAAGCTGAGTGCAAGGTTCCCCTGATCCCCAAAGCCACCACTTCACCCACCGACAGTTTTCAACTCCCAACGCAGTTTACCCCTTTCATAGTTGTCTTTAACTCCGAACAGCAGAGAACGGGCAGCCGCGGCTAAGTCAACACACGAGTGTGGGCTGGAAGCTGCGTCTGTCCATCCGCAGGGACTGATGATGGTGGTCGGGGCCAGAGGACCCCTGGGGGATGGCCACCATGGGGGACAGGGAGGGAGGGGGTCCGCCGCTGTAGGGAAGTCCCGGTGCCCCCTAACCCGGGGCCAGGCGCAGCGGGAAAGGCGGGGGGAGGACCAGGACTCCCTCCCCTGTCGCCCTTGTCCAAGGGCCCCGGACCAGCCAGCATGTGGCCTGGGACGAGGCCAATGCGGGCCCTCCCTTCCAGAACGCAGCGGCTTCCCTCAGCCCTGCACCCTGACGCACTCAGCTGCCAGGGTCACTGCCAGACCCCGTGAGCAGGCCTCTGTCAGGACCCATCTTTAGATGGGGAAACTGAGGAACAGGCTGGTTCAGCAACGTCCCCAGGTCACAAATCAGTAGGTGAGGAGCCCAGCTCCCACGCCGTTCCCGGCCCTGGGATTCTACTGCCTTTCCAGGCTTTACAGTCCTTCGTAAGAATTCCTCAAACCTTCCACAGTCCTGCCGCGTCCCTGGGATGTGCCCGGCCGGGCCACGGGGCAGCAGCTGCCACCACGAGCCTGGCCTCCTCCTGTGACTCACCACAACCCTGGCTGCTCCAGGGCCGTTTCTGGAGGGTGATAGTGAAGAAATCATTGTTTTCTCCCCACGGTCCTCGGTAGATGACTCAAGTATTTCCAAGGAAGTAGTCTAACGTCGGGCGAGAGCGGCTCCGTCGAGTGTGCAAACACACAAGATTCTGGGAAACCCTGCGCGGCCTCCCACACGCCTGTGCAGTAAAGCTGGCAGCTGTGCTGGGAGCGGGGGACACAGTCTGCCTGGCAGTGCCCTTCTGGGGGACCAGAGGACGGGGTCAGGGACAGCCAGCGGGCTGGTCTGGGTGGTCCTGAAGCAGGCTTGTGGCAGAAAGGGGACACTCAGAGGGGAAGGGAGGAGGCCCTGGCAGCTGTCCCCTGCTCAGAATCGAAGGGCTCCTGGGGCAGATCCCCCACCAGGAGGGGCTGAGCGAAGCCCCAAGGACTTGGGAGCGAGGGGGGCATCGTTTTAGGACATTCGGGGTGCCAGCATCCACCGGGGCAAGTGCCCCACAAATGGGCCCAGCCCTGGGCTCTGGAGAGATCCGTGGTCACAGCAGATCAGTGTCTCGTCTGAGTTTGAGAACCGACCTCTAGAACCTCCAGAACTCCTGGACAGCCGGGCAGGGTGGTCACGAGGGGGTCATGAGGGGGCAGCGCTCCTCGCTCGTGCTGAAGGCTGGAGCAGTCATCCACAAGAGGGAGTGCAGGCCGGTCCCACGGGAGACACAGGCCCCAGGGCCCCCCAACGGCCCACCCACACCCCCCCACCCCGGGCCCCCGGGACTGCCTCTCTTCCCCTCCTCCCTACATGCACCCCCACAGAGGTCAGGCTGCCAGCCCTGCTCAGGGCTGCCCTGCCAAGCTCATCACCTCTACGTCTGAAACCAGAATCCGCCCCATCTCTCGTTTCTCCTTTCCCATTTTCAATTCCTTTTTTATTATTTTTTAATTAACATATGATGTGTTTATTATTTGTTTCAGGGTTACAGGTCTGTGAATTGTCAGTCTTACACAACACCCAGCACTCACCATAACACACACCCTCCCCCAATTTCCACCATCCAGACACCCCATCCCTGCTGCCCCTCTCCACTCTGGCAACCCTGTTTCCTGAGATTAACTGTCTCTTAAGGTTTGTCTCTCTCTCTCTGGTTTCATCTTGTTTCATTTCCCCCCCTTCCCCTATGACCCAGTCTTGTTTCTCGAATTCCTCATGTCAGGGAGATCATATGATCATTGTCTTTCTCCGACTTATTTCACTCCGCATGACACCCTCTAGTTCCACCCACGTCGTCGCAAATGGCAAGATTTCATTTCTTTTGATGGCTGCATAGTATTCCATTGTGTATATATACCACATCTTCTTTATCCATTCATCTGTTGATGGACATCTAGGTTCTTTCCCTAGTTTGGCTATTGTGGACATTGCTGCTATAAACATTCGGGTGTACATGCCCCTTCGGATCACTACGTTTGTATCTTTAGGGTAAATACCCAGCAGTGCAATCGCTGGGTCGTAGGGTAGTTCTATTTTCAACTTTTTGAGGAACCTCCACACTGTTTTCCAGAGCGGTTGCACCAGCTTGCATTCCCACCAACAGTGTAGGAGGGTTCCCCTTTCTCCGCATCCTCGCCAGCATCTGTCATTTCCTGACTTGTTAATTTTAGCCATTCTGACTGGTGCGAGGTGGTGTCTCATTGTGGGTTTGATTTGTATTTCCCTGATGCCGAGTGATACGGAGCACTTTTTCATGTGTCTGTTGGCCATCTGGATGTCTTCTTTGCAGAAATGTCTGTTCATGTCTTCTGCCCATTTCTTGATTGGATTATTTGTTCTTTGGGTGTTGAGTTTGCTAAGTTCTTTATAGATTTTGGACACTAGCCCTTTATCTGATATGTCGTTTGCAAATATCTTCTCCCATTCTGTCCGTTGTCTTCTGGTTTTGTTAACTGTTCCCTTTGCTGTGCAAAAGCTTTTGATCTTGATGAAGTCTCAGTAATTCATTTTTGCCCTTGCTTCCCTCGCCTTTGGCGATGTGTCTAGGAAGTTGCTGCGGCTGAGGTCGAAGAGGTTGCTGCCTGTGTTCTCCTCGAGGATTTGGATGGATTCCTGTCTCACATTGAGGTCCTTCATCCATTTTGAGTCTATTTTTGTGTGTGGTGTAAGGAAACGGTCCGGTGTCATGCTTCTGCACGTGGCTGCATGTGACCATTTGCTGAAGAGACTGTCTTTTTTCCACTGGACGTTCTTTCCTGCTTTGTCGAAGATTAGTTGACCATGGAGTTGAGGGTCCATTTCTGGGCTCTCTGTTCTGTTCCACTGATCTCTGTGTCTGTTTTTGTGCCAGTACCACACTGTCTTGATGATGACAGCTTTGTACTAGAGCTGGAAGTCTGGTCGACTCCTTTAAGATTTCTTATTTTTTATGTAATCTCTACACCCAACATGAGGCTCAAACTCACAGCCCTAAGACCAACTGTCACACACACCACCAACCATGTCACCCAGGCACCCCTCGAATCCTATTTTCCTAATTATTCTGAACATCCGAAGTGTCACGATAGAGACAGGCTTCACTTACCAAGACAGCTGGACTCTGGTTTTGTTTTCGAGGATTCCCCCGACCAGACTCTCCTCGAGAGGCTGCTGGGACCAGTAGCACCAGTCAGCTTGCTTGCCTGATACACAGGAGGGCTGTGGCCCCGCACCATCCCCAAGGAAAGTTCTGGAACGACCTGCACCCCACTGTCCGTGGGAGTGAGGAAGAACTCGTAGCCATCTGGGTCATGTGACTGATGCACCTCCAGGGTCGCTCATGGCCCGGGAGAGGCCCACAAGCCTCTGGGCGGACACACAGCCTCCACGCCGCGGCCTTCCTGCAGGCTGCATGAGCAGACAACTCAGAAGGCGGTGGCCTGGGTCTCACCGGGTGAGTCGGGAGGCTCGAGCGTGGAGCAGGTGGCCGGTAGCTTCGCTGCCTCTTGAGAGGAAGAACCGGGGGACAGGGAAGGCTGCCCCGCCAACACCTGGGAAGCACTTGTTGTAAACCACGCCAGCATAATCACCCGCACGCGCCCAGCCGCTCCTGCGGGATGGGAGCCATTCGGGTCCTGGCCTCCCACACGTCACCAGCCCCCTTGGGCAAGTGACCCCCGGCTCTCGTGACCCCTGGGAGTGGGCGGGGGAGCCTGCGGGGGCTGGACACTAGACCTGGGACCCTGCAGGTGTCTTTGGGATGGTGGCGACTCCTTCCTCCCAGTAGGGCACCTGTGGAGCCTGCCCCCGCCTTCCCCGAGCCAACTCCCACAGGACGGAACCTTCCAGGGCTCGGTCTCTCCCCCACCGTGGGACGGGGACGCTGCTTTACCTGATCACATTCACAACTCGCCTGTCCACAGCGGGACACGCGGGTATGGGGAGGCACCATCAGCAGCTCCCTCTTCCCCAGACGAAGAGACTAAGGTTCAGAGTGGGCAAAGCGACTGCCCAGGAAGGGCCGCACAGCTTCACCGCCCAGGGATCCCCAGGAGGTCCCTCCACCTGCAGCCCCTCCCGAGCACGCCCCGCACGGCACCACCCGTTGTGCAGCCCGCCAGGGCAGGGGCTGGGGAGCCAAACTCAGCCCCCAGTGTCCCCACTTCCTCTCCAGTCTCCACCACAACTGGCGTGAGGCTACAGTCAGGGACGTGCCTGAGACCCTCTCCAGGAGAGGGCGCCACAGGGTCAGCCAAGACCAGTCAGCCGCCCTCCCAGCCCCAGCTCTGCACCCGGTCACCTTGCTTCTCCCCTCCCCTCCCCTGGTCCCCACACCCTCACCTCCAAACTGACCACAACCACCAAACGGCCCCAACCAGCCCCGCTCCCGGAGGCACAGCGGCCGCCTCTCCTGCCTCCCACCACTGCTCAAGATGCAAGTCTCCCCAGCCCTGCCGCCTCGGCTCACTTGAACCCCTCGAGCTGTCCCAGCTGCTCCTGGACTGAAGAGGACACCAGGTCCCGCACCCCAGCCCTGTTCCTTCGGCGCCACGGCACCCACGGCATTTCCGTCCTCCTGGCACCCCGCCCCTCCCGCCCCGGAGCCTGTGCGCAGGCTGTTCACGGCTGGCGAGCCCTTCTTCACACGCCAGATCTCAGCCCCAGCACCACCTCCACCGGGAAGCCCACCCTGACCTCCTGAGGAACACGAGTCTCCTCGGGCTCTCGCGGAACTTCATTCCCTTCCTGGGGAGTGTAGACTGGGGTGGGCGTGTCTTTCAGGGAGGTCCCTCTCCCCCGTCCTCTCTGGTTTCGTGAGGCAGGGCCACAGCCTGGCACGCGGCGGGCATGTGACACGCTCCGAAATAGACGACCATCGGGATAAGCAAGCTCGTTTCTCAGACGGGGCCCAGGGGCCGGGAAGAAACTCACTGTCAACAGACCTTAAGCCTTCTCTGCGACACTGCCGCCGCTCGGAGGAATCCCCGACTCAGACACGGAGAGAAAGGCCACCGTTGGGGCGCCTGGGGGGCTCAGTCGGCTCGGGTCCAACTCTTGGTTTCAGCTCAGGTCCTGATATCAGGGCTGTGGGAGGGAGCCCCGCTCTGGGCTCTGTGCTCAGGAGGGCGTCTGCCTGAGATGCTGTTTCTCCGCCCCTGCCGCTCGCGCTAACATCAACTGATCTACAAAAACCAAAGGTTACTGCCGTAGATGAGCTTCAGAGCATGAGGAAGCTTTTGGGGCGCCTGGGTGGCTCAGTGGGTGAAGCCTCTGCCTTCGGCTCAGGTCATGATCTCAGGGTCCTGGGATCGAGCCCCGCCTCGGGCTCTCTGCTCAGCGGGGAGCCTCCTCCCCCCCCACCCCGCCTGCCTCTCTGCCTGCTTGTGATCTCTGTCTGTCAAATAAATAAATAAAATCTTTGGGGAAAAAAAAAAAAGGAGAAAACGCATGAGGCGGCCCTCGCTGGCTCAGAGAGAGCCCCTCCCTCCAGTGCCACCCACCAGCGTCCAGCTCTGCTGCCTCTGCTTCCCAGAGCCCCGGCTCCCATGCAGGACGTGCCCTCCGGACCAGCGGAGTCTGACGCCGCAGGACTGGGGGCAAACGTTCTGCACGGCGTGTGGGAGCAGCCCGCCTCCGCCAAGGTCCCAGCGTGCACCCTCAAGAGGCTGCCGCCATGCGCCGTGCGGTCCTTTCACGCAGAGCCCATTGTGGCCAGCGCATCCCACCACACTTGGGACGATGGGGGTGAGGGCAGCACGGTGCTGCAGGCCGCTGTGACAGCAGATCGACGTTGCTGAGTCCGTAGATGACCGTGCTGGCCAGAGGACAGCGGGGAAGGCAGACCCGTCTCCAGGGATCCACAACGCACCTCTATTCCAGCAAGGACGACTGGGATCCCGCTGGGACAGGGGGAAGGACCCGGTGCTACCAAGCCGTCACAGGGGACTGGATGGCAAGCCAGGAGGGGCCGGCAGACGGGACTGTCGGTTACCCAGCCCTGCGCAGCACACGGCAGCCAAACGAGTCACCTGAAATATCTGGAGCCTTTTCTTTGCTCACACATCTGCAGGTTAGGCAGGAGGTCTTGAAAGGCACGGCTCATCTCTGTCCTGTTCAGCATCAGCTGAGAAGGCTCGAAGGTGGCTAGGACACCCAGCGGCACGGAGATGCCCTCTGTGAACCCTCAGGGGCCCAAACATCCCTGTCTGAGCTATTCTCAGAGGCCCGGCTTCATCGTGTCCCCAGACACGCTGGTGCCAACCTTCCATGTGCTACGAAGAGATGCTTAACATCTGGAAAATGTGCTGACTCAGGGAACCAACCCTTTGCAAAGGACTGATTCACTGTTACACAACTACGCATGAGCGCGGCATCCATTCAAAGACTAAAGGATTTTAACAGAGTAAAAATTTAGGGTTTCCTATTCCACTTTGTAATTAACTTTCAGAAAACTAGCACCTGTTGTTTTATTTTTTGTTGTTTTTTAACAACTAGAATCAATAATCTGAAAACTTGTACGGAACCACCGAAGACCTCAAAATAGCCAAAGCGCTCTCGAGAAAGAACAAAGCGGGACGAATCCAAGCCCAGGTGTCAAGACCTGCTACAGATCAGAATGGCGTGGTCCCGGCACAGAGGTCGACACTCAGATCGATGGGACAGAACGGAGAGCCCAGACACAAACCCGCAATTACATGGTCAGTTAATCCCCAACAAAGCAGGAAAGAACATGCAACGGGGAAAAGACCGTCTCTTCGACACATGGGGCTGGGAAAACGGGACAGCCGCGTGCACAGCCACGAAACTGGGTTTCTTACACAGAAATAGATTCAAAATGGGTTAAAGACCTACGTGTGAGGCCTGAAACCACGGAAGTCCTAGAAGAGAACACAGGCAGCAACCTCTCAGACACTGGCCTTAGCAACATATTTATAAACAGGTCTCCTCAGGTAAGAGGAACACATGCGAAACAAACTACTGGGACTGCACCAGACCACCAAGCTTTTGCACAGTGAAGGGAGCCGCTAACAAAATGATCAGGCGACCTACACACGGAAGGTACTTAGCAGTGACGCACCAGGAGTTAACCCCCGGAACTATCCAGAAGGAGACAACTCAAGACCAAAACCGTCATCTCTTTAAAAAACGGGCATAGGACCTGAAGAGACCCTTCTCGAAAGGAGACATCCAGACGGCCAACAGACCTGTGAAAAGATGCTGGACGTCGCTCCTAGGGAAACACCCACCAAACCCAGGAGCAGCTGTCAGGATGGCTACGGTCGGAAGACGAGGGCCGACCGGCACATTGAGGATGCGGAGAAAGGGCAGCCTCGTGCACCGCTGGTGGGCACGCAAGCGGGGGCAGACGCTCTGGAGTGCAGTCTGGGGGGGTCCTCCGGAGCTTGAAAATAGAGCTGCCCTATCCAGCAACTGCACTACGGGGTATTTACCCCCAATAATGAGAACACTAATTAAAAAAAAGACACATGCCCCCGGTGTTTGCAGCAGCAACATCCACAACAGCCGAACTATGCAGAGCCCAGAGGCCCACGGACAGACGACCGGATGGAGAGTCCGCGGGGGCCCCGCACACGTACTACCACTCAGCCGTAAAAAAGAATGAATCTTGCCATTTGTGATGTGGATGGAGCCGCCGGAGGGCGTTATGCTGAGTGAGGTAAGGCAGGGAAAGACAAATACCGCGGGACACCACTCACATGCGCAGCCGGAAACACAGGAGCCACGAGCACAGACCCGCAACGACAGAAAAGGGCTCGGAGCCTCCAGAGGCGGGTGCGGGGGTGCGGGCGGGGACAGACAAAAGAGGGGGAGGGGACTAAAACATCACAAAATACGAGCGTCCTGGGATGAACCGTACAGCCCAGGGAACAGTCAACCCCGCGGCAGGGACGTGCTCTGGTGGCAGGCGCAGCATCACGTCCGCAATGGTCCCTTCGCTCCGCATGGCTCTAAAGCTACCACACAACACGTTAGCTGCGTGTCAGTGACAAAGGTCTTTCAAGAAGAAATTCAAGTGGCCAATTCAGAACCAAACCAAACGACACCTGCAGCTGTGGTGCAGACTCCAAGGATGTCCTCCGCCGCCCGAGATGAGAATTAACATGCCCCCCACCCCCCACCGCGCGAGACGATGTCCTCCCACGCCTCGGCCCCACTGAGGGACCGCAGCCGGCCGCGTGCGGGACAACAGGGGCCGCTGGTATTTACAATCTGCAGGACGAGGTCGATTGTCCTGAGTTTCCTTTGGGGAATGATCATCTTAATTATGCCACGGACAGTGACCACATCTTTTCGTGAACACGTTTACAAGTTCTCGGTTCGATTTCGAAGTCAGTAACACCCACACACGGTCCAGGCCCGCGAGCTTGCTGGGGTCCTCCTCGGCAGCCCGCCACCCCCAGCTTCTGGGTTCGCGAGTACACGCGTCCGAGCCGGTCGGGGCCTCACTCGGTGCGGGCAGCTCCCCCGCAACCCCCCGTGCCGGGCTTCCTGCTCCAGGTGCTCCACGTGGGCCTTCATTGGGACACCCCACCGAGGCGGCACCTCCCATCTGGCTCGCGACCCTGGCAGGGCCGGCGGCACCACCCAGCTGAGCCCCGCGAGCCCCCCAAGCACGAGAGAAAAGCCTGGCGTGCGCAGAAGCAGCGCTGACTCGGGCTCCCACCACCCCGCCCGTCGCCGTCAGCCTGGACGTCCGCGGCGACCCTCGTAGCAGCGAACGTCGGCTTTTAGTGCATGTGGTACGATCACCAGTGCGTGTGGTTCTGGGCAGACCACCTCTCTCCTCTTACTCCACCTTCCCTCTTGTGCCCTGATCAATCCGCTTTCCTGGCACCCTGGATCCCACGACCTACCCTCCTGACCCCCCCCACCTCAGAGCCTCCAGGGGGCGGTCGTCGCAGGGCTGGAGACGCCCCGGCGGCTGGACGGGCGGTGGTGGTGCAGCTCCACTCGGCAGAGTGACTGCGCCTGCCCCTCGCCACTTCACGCCACGTCCAACTTCCACTACCGAAGACGCTGGGGTGCTCCCGACCCTATTTGGGTGCTGCGGGTTTTCCAGCACCGTCTTCTGGCTTCGTTTGAAAGCTTCTGCTTAAAGACGTTGCCGGGTCGAGGCCTTCTGCTGTCAGCGGGAGCACCCCACGGTCTCCTGGCCTCCGCTGCCTGCGCCCATCAGCGGTCATCGAGATGCTCTCCACGTCGACTACAGGTCTTAAGGACAGAGGTTCAAACGGGTTTTCTTCGTTGTGCTTGAGGCTCAGAGGGCTGCTTCAGCCTTCAGACGCTCCTCCTTCAGCAGCCCCGCGCCACCACACCCACCATCACGCAGTGTACCCAGCGGCACCCCCCGGCACCCCGGCCCTCACTCATGGCCCGGCTCTCCCAGTGCACATTCTCTCCCGTCTCCCCACCTGCTCCCGTCATCACCAGTGTCCGATCTGCTAACGCCCACTCACTGAGTTCCTGCCGTAGCTACTGGCAGTCCTGGTTCCAGACCTGGTTCCCACTGGAATTCTCCACAGCTCTTCTCTCTCCGGAAGAGCACACTGTCGTGTCAGTGTCTCAGTCCCTCCCACTTCCCCACGACTCTTCTCGGGCGGCTCAGGATGCTCGATCTGTGGGGGAAAGAGGTAAACCGAATCCCACAGCCTCTGCCCTGAGGCTGCTTCTCACATCCTCTTGATGTCTTCCTCGTGGTCTCTCACGACGAGGTGTGGGACACTTTACTTACAACACTTACCGCAGAAACAGTGACGTGTCCTGCACTCACGACCTCAAGTGAAGGGGGGTCCTAAGTTCTTCGCAGCCCCAGACTTGAAGTCACATCCCCCTGCCCAACTGGAGATCGCCAAGAGCATAGCCCCTTGCGCCCTGATTGGGCAAACACGGGGCAGGACCCAAGCAGCACCACATACGGGCTTGCACACCCCAGGCCCGTCCTCCCACGGCCCCTGGCCCCCCAGGGCCTCCCGGCAGAGGCTCGCGTGCCCGCTCATGCTCTCAGCAGCCCAGTGGGAGGCTGGCTCAATCACCAGGCTCCTTCTCTCCTGCGTACAAATCTTCTCTCCGGCGGTCACTGAGGGTGTCCTCCACGTCCAGGGATCGACGACACCCTGGGAAGACACCCTGACGCAGTGCAGTCAGGCTGGGTTACAAACTCGCTCAAACAGGAAACCCCTTGAAGCAGGGAAGCAGCAGGACCGTCTTAAATACTGGCGGCGGCGGGACAAGGAACCCATGAGGGGGCAGGCTCGCCAGCAGCTGAGGGCGGGGACGCTCCCCGGCCAACCCCCGAGAGGCCGGTAACCGCCAACAGTCACGGAGTGGGGTCAGTGTGGCCGGGGGCGGCACAGGGCTGGGGCTGTGCCATGCAGAGCTGAGCCGCACACCCAGGCACTGACACTACAGACACCAAGCGCTACCGTGAACCAGTGCGCGTGGACGGACGGAGACAGAGCTGCACGAGCAGCGCGCTCGGGGCCGGCGACCAGCAGCAGGGCGGGGGTGCTGAGGAGGAGCCGGCCATCCCGCAACCTGAGAAGCAGCTCGACAGATGGAGCAGGAGCACCACAGACACGAGGCGCCGGCACACGGGTGCACTGGGGGCTGGGGACGCGGGCACGGCGCCCCGGCGCAAGCCCATCACCCCGCCAGCCGGGTCTCCACGGGCATCGCCGGCAGCTCTGGGGACCACGCTACAGCAGGACATACACCGTGCCACTCACCAACGGTCCGCAAACGGAGCACTTCGCGAAGGGATGCGCTACCTTTCACCAGTCCTGCGGTAACGCAACGGCTACCCGAACGGCGGCAGGAAGCAGGGAGGGAGGTGGGTGGGGTGCGCCGGGCAGGGGACCCCTGGAAGGAACAGAGCTCCTTCCTGCCCTTCCAGCCCTGCCTTTCAGGTGCTTCAATTGCTGGTTCAAGGAATAAACTTAAGACTAAAAATTCTAGATCGCACACCTGCGGCCCGCGACACGACCTCCCAGCAGCCCGCTCAGGTCTGTAATACCACCACCTGCAGGTATCTGGAAACAAAGACCCAGATTAAAACAACGCATCACTGGGCCACCTGGGGGCTCAGTCCGTTAAGTGTCCAACCCTTGGTTTCAGCTCAGGCCCTGATCTCGGAGTCCTGAGAGCAAGCCCGGCATCAGGCTCCCCGCGCAGCAGGGAGTTCGCTTGGGATTCTCCCTCCGCGTCCCTCTCCGCTCCTCACACAGCTCACACTCCCTGAAACAGATCTTCAAAAACAAATACTAGAACAAAATGTTTTTAAAAGTTGACATGGGGCGCCTGGGTGGCTCAGTGGGTTAAACCTCTGCCTTTGGCTCAGGTCATGATCTCAGGGTCCTGGGATTGAGCCCCACACCGGGCTCTCTGCTCGGCGGGGAGCCTGCTTCCCCCTCCCTCTCTCTCTGCCTGCCTCTCTGCCTACTTGAGATCTCAGTCAAGTAAATGAATAAAATCTTAAAAAAAAATTCTAAATAAATAAAATCTTTTAAAAAAAGTAGTCGATATAACCACCCATCGTGATGGACAGTCATTGTGTAATAAACACAAATACAGAATCATTATGTTGCACGTATAAAACTAATGTTTTATGCCAATTATACCTCGATTAAAGACTTTAACATTAATCCTATTTCATTTTTTGGTAAACATCAGTGCAGCAAAAGCGTCCACTCAGGACCACCCCGACTACGTCCTACTCCAGCTCCTCTCACTCCTGCACGTCCCGCTCCGGAGCCGCACCAAGATCACTACTGGACGCAAACCTACTCACGGACACTGAATACATCTACCGTCCAGAGAAGATTACTGCCTCAGTATCATCGAGCAAACCTGTCAACGCTCTCCTCACAACGGGAGGGAGAGGTTAATGAATATTTAAGAAAACCCTGGGGTCGCCTGGGGGGCTCGGTGGGTTAAGCCTCTGCCTTCAGCTCAGGTCATGATCCCGGGGTCCTGGGATCGAGCCCCGCGTCAGGCTCTCTGCTCAGCAGGGAGCCTGCTTCCTCCTCTCTCTCTGCCTGCCTCTCTGCCTGCTTGTGATCTCTGTCAAATAAATAAATAAAATCTTTAAAAAAGGAAAAAGAAAAGGAACACCCTGGATTCCAGGCACTGTGTTGATGTAAACATGTTAAAATAATGAGACAACCAGGGGTCACAGCAGTATAGGAACCATGTGGGAAAAGTAGAGAAACAGTCCTGTGGGTCTCTGAGGACTTGGCCACGACTCGGGAGCCAGCTGCCAAGGATGAGAGGATGAGGGACTGATGCTGAAGACACCCAACCTCCTTCCATAAAGACCAAACCAGAAGATGACACACCTACCTGAAAAATCATTGTCTAGACATGAAAAGGTTTCAAAATGCATCCACACAAGCACATTGTTCTTTGAAATTTAAAGAAAAAATTTATTGAGGATCTGAAAAACAATTCCTAAAAGATTGACTTTTCCAGAAAACTGTAGCTACACAATGCATTGCGTCTATTATGTTAAAACGTGCATTAGACACAAATACAAAAACCATGAAACAAGCCACCATTCTTCAACAATCTGAGCAAAGATAAAATGCCTAAGAACAACATGGATGGCCTGCGAAGGACGGGCTCTTTACTTGAAGCACCATAAAAAAAAAAAGCACAAACGGACGAGCGCGTTCAGTTATATACACTGAAGTGAACCTTTGGCACTAGGAATCGGAGCATCTGTCATAGAGCATCAACACATATTACAAAAGTGCGTAGTGTCAAAGGAAGAGAACCACCAGCATTCGAAGCAGCTTTGTCGACTAGGCAATAGAACAGGCTACAGTATGTCTCTCCGTTGTCCGTCACTGAATACACTGGTAGCAACTTTGAAATGAAAAGAAAGAAAAGAAAAGAAAAAAGGAGCTGTAACCCCTTTTATTTTTCTCTGTTTAAGGTCAAACAGAAAACAAACATCAACTCTGTTGTACACTAACATTTTCAAAGTACATCATTTGTACAAGAGAAGGACTAAACAAACTGTGTTTACAGAGATCCAGACGAAGTGCGGGCCGCCGGCCTCACACGGCCTTCCGGTGGTACTCGGGGGGCGCCACTTCATAATCGCTGGCACTAAACAAGGCGGCCGAATTCTTTGCCAGGTATCTAAAAACAAAACAGGAGTCATTACAAAAACGAAGGAGAAGCCTGCCTCGATCTAAATCACGGCACAGACGCCGCACCGAACCGTTTCTCTGAAAAGAGACTAAAATAAAGGCAGCCTCGCGGTAAAGCACCTGTCACCCCAACTCAGATACACGGGGTCACAGTGGAGCGTGAGGACGAGAAAGCCTAGTCACTGCATTTCAGAACAGTCAAGAAGAGCTGTCTTCACAAGACCACCCTGAGAGCTAGGACTGTTCAGGAAGCAGACGCTGCACCCTAAAGGAACCTGCAGTGTTTTCTTTAGCTCTTTGAAACTCATTGTATGAAATAGATTCAGAAACTGCAACCGCCATAAAAACCGAAACGGGCCTTGCACTGAAGGGTCGGTGGCGTGACACTGTAGGAGCTCACAGCAAGTCCAGGCAGAGGGGACCCTCCTCATCGGAAGGGTGAGGACCCGAACGCCACGTCCCTCTCCAGGCACGTGCTGCAGTCTTGAGATCAGAAAACACGGGGTTATCACTCTAAGAAAATTCAAATACAGAAACAAAAGCAGAAACCGACCACTGCAACCTTTCCTCCCAGAACGGTGCCCAGGAACAAATCCACCATTTGGTAGGATCCACACTTTTCTAGATCTTTTCCAAAGAGTACAAATGCTTCTCCGCAAAGAGGGGACTCACACCCCCACTGTTCCCGCAGCGTGGCTGTTTTCAGCTGCCACAGCGTGGACAGCTTCCCCATCGGGACACTTAGAGCTGCAGCCTTTAGCAGCGGCCTGGCTGTGGAGAACACGGTGCTGTACATGTGTGTCTCACACCTGCATGCGTTGGGAAATCTCTGTGCGCTTTCACATACCTACGGCATCAGTTCTGGCCCATGGGAAGCACGTGTGAACTTTCAACAGGCACTGCTGAAACGCCCTCCAGAAAGCCGCTGGGAGCACAACTGCCCTCTTGCCCAGCTCTGCAGTCCAGTTCATCTCAGCCAGCACGACAGAGACCCCCTGACCATGGAGCCCTGCACACAGTTTCGGTAGGCCACCGAGCGGCCACTGCTGTGGGAGCCCACTGTGCCGGCTGTCCCCGCTTTACTCACTGTGATCACAATTCTTCCATGTTACTATTTCTTTCTGTATCACTACTTTTAATCACAGGATTTTAACTTTTTACAGTCAAAATGTTTATTTCCTCTACTGTTTGAGTATTTAGAAAGAACTTTCTCACTCTAATGAAAATATTATCATTTTTTCCATCGTTATCTTAACAGTTCCCATTTTAGATTTATGCTTTCAATTCATCTAGAATTCTGGTCTGTGACTTAAGTGTGCATCCCATTTTGTCTCCTTCCAGAAGCCTCCTAGCGAGCCATTCCCGTCAGACGCCGCTCCAGCACCCGCGGCGGTCCGCAGCAGCACTCCGCAGCGGCACTCCTCCCCATTCCCACGCAGCACACGCGGTTCTCGCTCGTCCCATCTACAGTGCCGACGGACCAGTGATCTCCGGTGCACTGCGCTAACTCATGTTTTTAATTTCAAGCATGTCCTTACACTTACTTTAGGAAATCATGAAGATAATTTAGCAACAATGCAAGGCTCTTCTCATCCAGAGGAGTATAGGCCAACATCGCTCCAATCCGTACTGGGTAAACAAGATAATGCAGTCAAGGTTACACAAGAGACAGCACTAGAAGCACTGTTTTTATTATGTGGACAACAAATGCAATCACTGATTCCTTTAAAATATGTGATTTTAGAAACTCTTCACTTTTAAACAAATTAGGTAACATTTTAGATAAAAAATTCGACTGAAATGGAACGTTCTATGTTATTTTCTGTTACCCCTAGATGTCAATTATGAAAGACAAAAATATTAAAAACCCCAAGGACAGGGGCGCCTGGGTGGCTCATTGGGTTAAGTGTCTGCCTTCAGCTCAGGTCTTGATCCCAGGGTCCTGGGATCAAGTCCCTCATCGGGCTCTGCTTGGCGGGGAGTCTGCTTCTCTCTCATGCTCTCTTCCTTCCTTCTGCCCCTCCCCACCACTTGTTACTCTCAAATAAAAACTTTAGAAAAAAAAGATAAAAAAATAAAAAACCAATGTATAAAAAGTAAATTTTTTTCCTCAACAGGACCTTACCAAATAATCTCAGTAGATGTGGTGCCCCGTACACCTGGGACATGGGCGCATCCGGGTGGTCGGCAAGGATCTCGGCGTACTGTGGTCTCTCAAATTTGTACAGGAGCTGAGTGCCCAGCATCACGTTGAAATATTCCTTTATCCCGGCCACAACCTCATTAACCGCATACTCCCTGACACGAGATAAAAATGTTTACTTTCAAAGCAGGTCATTGAGGGGCGCCTGGATGGCGCCTGAGCCTCTGCCTTCACCTCAGGTCATGATTTCGGGGTCCTGGGATCGAGGCCCGCATCAGGCTCTCTGCTCAGCGGAGAGCCTGCTTCCCGCCTGCGCCACCCCACCCTCGGGTATACTTGTGATCTCTGTCAAATAAATAGATAAAATCTTTTAAAAAAAAAAGTCACTGAAAAGAATTGAAAAATGGGGATTAATTCAACCAGTGTTAAGAGCAAGGGACTAGAACTGAAGGTTGAACTAACGGCAATGAACTTTTAACTAACAAAACTTTTTTAAAGGGATTTAAACAAAAGAACAAGAAAAATCAATTCCCAAAATATACCAGTGGTAAGCAAACTACAGCCCTCAAGCTAAGAAGAGTTTTTAAAAAACATTCTCAAGCAACTGTATTTTACATGGTTATGTATGTGCTCATACATAACGACTTCAATTTTACCTGAAACATTTACTGTCTGGCCCATAAAGAAAGCATTTGCCAACCAAACTGCACGTCAAAGCAATGAAATGCTACTTTGCTGGTTTCTGATGGCATTGTTTTTAAGAGTAAGTGGCCATTTCAGAGGATTTATTTGGAAATAAAAATACTTAAAAGAAAAATATCTCTGTGTATACTGAGAAAATTTATGTATTCTTACTTATTATCTGTGTTTCCTCGAGATTTCTTGTAATTGGCATAATCCTCTAGAATAGAATCCACATTCTTCTTGGCGGGAAGATAAAAGAGCTACGAAAACAAAACCACACTTGAATAACACAGTATTTTTTTTTTATGAAAAATTACACTGAAAAGCTTTGATGCAACAATAGACCGCCTAACAGTTATGAAATAGGAAATGGCACTGTTCAGCACTTACAACATGGGCTAATGTGGCTGAGGAACTAATAAAAATCTTGTTTTAGTCCTTTCAAGTACGTAGCCAAGTGGGACCAGCGGGACACACTTTCCTGCCATTCAGTCCACGGAATGTGCCACAGAGAAATGCAGAAACACGCCTCCCTGACACTGACATGATTTACTCTGTGGGTGACGCACCAGACCCTGCTGGAAGCACTCGCGAAATCACTTTTCATCCTCATCACGTCAGTCGTGGGAGGTGGAGCACAGAGCACAGAAGGGCTGAGGAACCCGTCCGAGCTAAGTAACTGGTGAGGCCACGGTTTGAATCCAGCAGTTCCGCTCAAGAACCAGATCAAGTCCATCTGTTGCTGTCTAGGACCTGAGCCCCAAGCAGTCACACTTCTCGCCCCCCATCCCTGCCCACACCAAGAACATGGCTCCTCGTTCTGGATTTGATGGTTACAGCAGCTGTCGAGGTCACACCCGTACACCCTAATGCCCCTATTTCCTTCACACTAGTCCTCAGACCTGGAGCTGGAGCAGAGTCCGGGTCCTTGAACTGAAGGGAGCCACGAACACCTTGCAGGAGGCATTGCGCGCTTCCTGGTACGTGCCGCTAGGAGCAACACCGTCTTCCATGACAGAACAGGAAACGTGGGCTGCTTCTTTATCAATTTTCAGAATGATTTCCTACCCCAGCAACCTCCAAAATGGAGTTCCGGCCGCCCCTTCTCACTGCACACTCATGGGACTTCGATGCATGTACTCGGTTTTACTCCTCTGCAAGTGATGGCTTCTGGTCATCACACCATTCAGTCTCAGAATTACGGTAACGCTCATCGGACACATCCCCTCAACAGTCAAGTCTGTACAATTTTTTTCTCAAAACTATTTTCCACACTGTCAAGAACATCTACAGATGACAATCTGAGTCGCTTTCAAGGTACCTGTTTTTGTCGGGTAATTAAGTCCCAGTCATCGACAAGCCACGGTTTGAGCTCCTCGGGAATCTTCACTTTCACTTCGACTCTGTTCATGAAGGTTTCCTCCTGGACAGAAAAGGGAACGGCATTAAACACTTACTTTTTCCCATGAACACAAACTAGAATTCAGGGCTTTTCTCCACCTTTAGAGGCACCACTGAAGTACCCAGACGGACTGCGGAGCTGCCGTTCAGAAATTCATAAATGAAAAGCCCGACCGCTAAGCCGCTGGGAGGAAAGCATCTCGCCCTCACAGGTAACGGGGTCTACTTGGAGCCTTTTCGTGCGAAGGCACCACTTCGTCAGCGCACTTTCTCTTCTGCAAGTGCGCGCTCACACTCGGCATGGTACTTTCGTATTTGTGCTCCACGCCACATTTACATTCACAAGTATTTCCCATCTACTGTCGATATCCAAGGACTATTCCAAATATGACCACCTTGAACTTAATACATAAAATTAAATGTACTGACTCCTAATGACGTCTTTAATAACCGCCGTGAAGGTGTCTGAGAACGCGCCACTCTAAGTACACCCGTTTCCTAACCTCGACGTCAGAAATGTAAAACTGTTACGTTAAAATTAAAGCCCTACTTCCAAATTCATAACTTTGGAAATCAGGAATGATTTTATCAGTCACAGGAATTCTGAACTCATGAAAACTCAAGTTCTGCTGGTTTGCTGCACAAAGTACTACACTAACATGTGACTTACAAAAAGGTAAGGCACTACTCACGCTCTCCACGGTGGGGTCCACGCGGGCCCTCTTCTTGCGAGGTGGCGGCGGGGTCTCACTGGTGCTGCCGCCATCCCCATTTCCGGGTGCTGCACAGGTTTGGGAGAAGGGGGGAGATTTTCAGCTTACTAGAGGAGAAACTCGTAAGGAAAACAGTCTGAACCCCCAGGGTTCCCACGTGCCCATTAACAGGAGTTACTCAGATCTGCCACAGAGAACCGCAGTCCCACCACAAACAGCTCACAAGCCGTTCTACCAAACATCTAGCGTAAGGCAACATGTCACAATATCTTACATTTATTAAAAAAAATATTATCTTCTCAATCAAGACTAAACATGCCACAGGTTTCTCCATGGTAAAAACAGTATCAGAGCTGGGTCTCTCGTCCCCCAGGACCACACTACGATGTACGGACTCGAGAATGCTGCTGTGACTCAGCTTTGACGTGACCAACAAACACACGCTTACTCTGAAAACTCTGTAAACTTTCACATTTAACACTAATTTCAAACTGCAAATGCTATAAAGGTAAAATAATGAATTTTAACAAATTTAATACTCTTACCTTTCTGTTTGTTCTTTTTGGTTTTCCTAAAAGGAGAATGGGAGAAAAGAGAAAGAAAGAAAAAAAAAGTGATTACTGCTAGTAGAAGTTCCCTTTGACCAGGTTTCAGTTCACAGAGAAATACCGCCTTGGAGGGGGAGACCAGGCTGTGAACCGCTCCCTGCCCAGACGACAACTTTCACGGAGGGCTGGCTACACGCACACCTCCCTCCACAGAGTACAAATATAAACCAAACCATGCTGGCAGACCCCAGGGATAGTATTAATTTGCAAATCGACTGCGTATGTTATGTAGTTTGTAAGTTCAAGTATCCCCGTGAGCTCTGTGACACACGTGTGCGTCCCGCCCTCACTGGCCCGTCGCCCTGTCCTCCTCTCATCCCGATATTCCCTCCTCCACTCTTCCCCTGCACAGAACGAAGCTTCTCTCCTTCCTCTTGGTCACCATCTCAAATTGCCACTTAACTCCTGTCCATTTACAAACTAGCAAACAGCAAATTACTCATTTTAATTTCATACACGACTATTTATGATAGAGTACAAGGAACCCAGGAACCAAACCGGAACACTACAGGAGGCTGACTCTTCCGCTTTAAAAAACATTTATAAATGTTCCTAACTGTACTGATCTAATTTAGAGCATGGCGTTCACTTAACAACTCAAATTCACTTTATGTTCACGTGTAAGCACAAAAAGTCTGGCCATCCAAAAGTACAGGGTTTTTTTTCCTGTTTCCCCAAGTTTAATTTCTGGAACACAAGTACTTGTTGAGACAGTATTTCTGGGTCAGATTAAACCATGAACTTTTACTGGTATGTGTCAGGAACATGGAGGGACCAAAAGAAACCTAGAGCCCTGACACGTTCATTCCTTACCCACTCGTTCTATACCACAAAATTAAAGAAAAAACACTGACAACTGACCCTAACTCTGAAATCTATAAACTACACTTCAGTGAATCACAGAAGTAAAGACTCAGAGACATTGTTGCTTCAACCTTCCTGCTTACGTTAATTAAACAAGCCAGTTTCTCCAACTATGCAGCCCATTTCCTCCAGCAAACTGCTGGTGTTGTTTGTGGTCCTTTCTCTAACCCAGGACTATAGAGTCAAAATACTAGCTGTTAGATTCAATTTAAAGAGTAACTGGGGGCGCCTGGGCGGCTCAGTGGTTTGGGCATCTGCCTTCAGCTCAGGTCATGATCCCGGCGTCCTGGGATCGAGTCCCGCATCGGGCTCTCTGCTCAGCGGGGAGCCTGCTTCCTCTTCTCTCTCTCTGCCTGCCTCTCTGCCTACTTGTGATCTCTCTGTCAAATAAATAAATAAAATCTTTAAAAAAAAATAAAAAGGTAACTTCCTATCTTCTATGTCTAAAATGAGGTTCATTCAGCATATCCTGGCGTTTTCAAGTTAAAATGTTCTAGTTTCCACGTTCGATAAATCCTAACACACGGTAAGTACTGAGTTTGAATTTCACTTGTAGAATTATACGCAAAATTGAAACAAAGACAGAGCTTCTTACACTTCAACATTCTTCTGTTGCAGACCAGATGTCTTCTTTCCCGGGGCAGCCCCTCGCATCTTCCCCTCTGCATACTGCTCCCTTCAAAAATAATTTCAACGGTTGTCATTAAGTGAGAACTTATGTGGAAAAATAAACTGTCCCAGCTTGATTCCATTTGAAATTTATATGCAAACTGAGGTCCCACGCCCCCTTCCCAAGTGTAACTCCCATAGAGCCCAAGAGCTAAGATCACGTGAGTTTGCAACCACAGGAATTCCCAACAACATCCTGCTGTTTTCTATCGACCACTATGCACAGACTCAAGAAATGATGGGTATCGACTTCCTTTCTCTAGGAAAGGCTTCTGATCCCGTGAAGTTTAAAGCCCCAACACAGCAGCTGACTGGTACCAAGAATCATTTTGTAGGCAAGAGGCCAGCATAATTTCTACTGTTCATTCCATTTTCCAAAACTAACTTATAGACATTTCTCCTCATTCTCATGCTATAAAACAAACTTACTGGTTGGCTTTTTGGAGTTCCCGCTGTTTCTGCAGGTTGGTATCCACGTACTTGAGCACTCTGCTTTCTGGAACCCATTCATCCCAACTGAAATAGACAAAAGTGAGGTTACCATTCCCAGTTATTTTTACCGCTATTCAGACTTTGTCCTCCAATTGCTTTTTAGAGATCCAAGAGGTAAGACTTTGGATTTCTCTGATGACATTTAATTTACTAAGACTACAAATCCATTCTCAAACGAGTATCTGTTCTGTAAAGGAAGGAAACATTTCATACCCTCAAAGCCGCATTCCAAACCGTAGCTGCCAGATGAATTACAAAAACACATTATTCAAACCCTTCTTCAAATGACTTAGGAGCATGGCACTTAACGGGAGAGTCCCTAAGCAACTACCCTTACAGAGTAAAGAGATCCTGAAGAATAACTCCCGAAAAAGGGAAAGAGTCCGTCAAAAGCTAGTAATATGGAACATAACAGCAAAGTTACAAAACTAGCTATGCATTCCTTTCATCACCTGTAAAATGGGTGTAACTGTACCTACCTTTATGGAATGGTTATAAAAATTAAACAGGACGTGTAACACAGGAGTCTGACTCAAGGGTGGTCAGGAACACCATCAGGTCTAGCGCACTCAAACACCATCCGGACCAGCTCCGCCAAGTCCGCCGATCAAACCGTTACCCAACCATTTATCAGACTACACCATCCTCAACCTCCACTCACAAATGCAGGCACTAACTTCCAAGACCTAACCAGAAAGATAGCTTTCAACATCAAAAGGGAGAACCAACCACTTTAAAAGTATCTAGTTGTGAGCATCTGGGTGACTCAGTCAGTGAAGCATCTACCTTCGGCACAGGTCGTGACCCCGGGGACCTGGGATTGAGTCCCACATCGGTGTTCAGTGGGGGTCTGCTTCTCCATCTCCCTTTGCCTGCCGCTCCCCCTGCTTGTGATCCCTCTCAAATAAATAAAATCTTAAAAAAAAAAAAAAAATCTAGGGGCGCCTGGGTGGCTCAATGGGTTAAGCCTCTGCCTTCTGCTCAGATTCCCGGGGTCCTGGGATCAAGCCCCGCATCTGGCTCTCTGCTCAGCAGGGAGCCTGCCTCCCTCTGCATCCCCTACCCCATCCTACCCTATCCCACCCCATCCCACCCACCTTCCTGCCTGCCTCTCTGCCTACTTGTGATCTTTTTCTGTCAAATAAATAAAATCCTTCAAAGAAAAAAAAAAATCTAGTTGCTTCAGCATTCTGGCACTTAGAAAAGCTCCTTCAAGATTTCTGATGCAGTTTTTCTCCAAAGGGGAAATCAGAAACAAGATATTTCGTAGGGAACGCTGAACTAGTCATGCAAAGTGATTCTTTCCTCCTGCCGAGGGAGCTCCTTTAGTGACACAATTAGATGTATTTCAAAGCAGAATCTTGTACTGAATGATTTCCCCCCTCTGACCTCTTACATAAGATAGCCAAAGGAGAATAAGTAATTAAAGTGCAATCCTCAACATGATTTCCTAGAGAAAACTTTAAAACATGCATTTACCTAGAGGTCAGGAGGGGGTGGTGTACTGAGGGAGCTCCTTCAGGAACAGGAAAAAGGGCTACAATATCCTCACGTGTCTTCAAAGCTTTCTCAGAGCGCCTGGGCCTCACAGCACTTCTGATACAGACAGCACAGTACAAAGTAATCTCAGTAACTAGGTGCAGAATTTAGCTTAAGCTTTATTAAGATTTATTTACAAATGGAATATTTAAATGTCTGTGTCAACAAGTTCCAATAAGGTCTTTGAAAATTTAGAAATATATTATTTCTGTAATATATTGTGCTTCTAAAAATATGTATATAGTTATTAAAGTTTAAAAAACTCCAATCTGGAGACTGGGTTTCTGCTGCATGACTTTCTGAAGATAAGGTATTTGACAAACCATTTTCAAAATGAGAATCTTACTTTTACTTACACATCTACTTTTCTCCATTTCCACTCTCTCTAAATTAAGGGGAGTTGTCAATCTTTATTTACCACAAAGTTCCATTTTAGACCACTGAAAATCCCTTCCCACTCTAATACAAAATAGATCTAAATAAACACTTCGATCTAAAAACCAAATCAAGGGGTGCCTGGCTGGCTCAGTCAGCAGAGCATGCAACTCCTGATCTCCAGGTCCTGAGTTCAAGCCCCATACTGGGCACAGTATTTACTTTAAAAAAAATGTTTAAAAATTAAAAAATAACAAAAAACAAATCAATTCCTGAGTTTCCTTTATGTGTCAGATGCTGAAAACCCTTGCTGAACCACAGGAAGATGAAATCCCTTTTGCTCTGAGGCACATCACCACTAGGGCAGTAACTGAAGGCCAGACGTTCAAAATTTTCCTAAGTCACAAGACTAAGTTCAGAATTTTCTAAAGGTAGCTTGTCACTGATTCCCACAATTCCAGTGACCTGTGGCATTACTCACACAATACTAAATAGAAACCTAACACACTTGTTGGGCATTTGCGTAACTCTTCCCCATTACAGAATGGGTTTATTTAAAGGCTTCTCTAAATACTGAGATCAGATTTTCCACAATTATGCACACTGACCTATATTCCAAATCACCTACAAAAAATACACCTTTGTTCATTAATATCCTCAATACACCTAAGAGATATTAGACATCTCCAATGTTTAGTGCCATTTTTAAGTTCTTCTTCCAAGGAATCAGTATATAAAATTAGCTGAAAACAAATCTACGTGGCCTATCATTTACTTGTGTTACTGAATTCTAACAAAGAAAAAACATTATCTTGAAACCGCAGGATCAGGAAATACAAGCACTGGGCACTTTCAAAATTTCTTATAAACTACAAATGCCACTCAAAACCCAAGTCTTTAAGCTATACAAATCTACCTGAATTTTACACAAAATATTGTACATAAAAGAATTAAGCACAAAACCTGTGTTCACAGCTATTCAGGTGAAATCTTAAAACAATTATTTACAAGTGTAAATAGGGAGCAAATCTGTGCCATGAATTTGCGGTTTTTCTTTGATTTTCTGGATAGACTTTAATTTTCCCACATGACAAGCAGGAATGAGATATTCTACTGCGTGGAGAGGACGGAGAGTCTTTCTGTACTGTAACGCTCTCAGCTCTACCCGACACTGATGGAGCGCCCGCCCATATAATGAATCTAATACAAGACTGAAACACAGTTTAAAGATTTTCTCAATAGGGAAAGCTACAACACGCACCAGGAGCCATACGATGAACTTCCTGCATGTTAGATATAATTCAGATATTAGGAATCACACTTAAAATCATAGTTTACGGGGCGCCCGGGTGGCTCAGTCATTAAGGGTCTGCCTTCGGCTCAGGCCATGATCCCAGAGTCCTGGGATCGAGTCCCGCATCAGGCTCCCTGCTCAGTGGGAAGCCTGCTTCTCCCTCTCCCACTCCCCGCCGCTTATGTTCCCTCTCTCGCTGTGTCTGTCATTGAAGTCTCTTAAGAAATTAAAATCTCTTAAAAAATTAAAAAATTTAAAAAAATTTTTTTTATAAAAAACCAGTTTACTTCTACAAAACAGAAGGGTAATTTTCTCCATGGTTTTCCCAATTTATTATTTAAAATTCTATCTGTCATTATTAGAAATAGCTTGATTTCTAAGTGGGGGGGGGGAAATCACAAGGAATGGGCTTTCACACATTTTAGATTTCCACCTTTCTACAACTGTACTAATGGAAGAAAAGTGAAGGGTCTGGTATTTCTTCTTGGCTAAAAGCATTCTGTGAAAAATTTTTCTAAGAAATAAAACTGGGCTGGGTCACCTAAACAAGACCAAAGTCACAGGGCCGGTGAGAGTCAGAGAGAAGCTCCATCCACAGCAGCAAGTGCTCACGGCGTCCGACGGCTCACGCGGGGGACCAGGCGCCAGGGCGCGGCTACGCGATACAGACCCTTCAGAGCTGCTGGGAAACAACCCCCAGGAGAACTACTTTCTGGCAATCTTTGAAGGACAAACCACCACCAATAAAAATAATTTAAAACCTCTCGTAGTAAAAATTACAGACTTCAATGTCGAAAACCAAAAATGAGTAAATTATTAGATGTGAGACTTGTGGGTCCCCAGGAGAGAGTCATCGCTGAAAAAGAGAGCACCGCTGGCTAGACATTCTAGAACACGTTCAGTCTACTGTCCGCTCCTGGTAGCGAATCGACATGCCACTCCTTAAAAAAAAAAAGTCTCACTCTTCAAGGTGAAAAATTAGGTTCTGTAATTAAATTTTTGTATCTTTATTAAACCGTATTCTAGAAAGTGAACATATGAAATCCTTCTCTGCCAACATTTATGTTGTCAAAGTTCAGAACATAGATTGGTCATTACTTCCTCATCAATCAACCTTATCCTTTTTCCTTTTTTAAGCAAAAAATCCAACTAGCTCGGAGTTAACTGTCTGCAATGAGTAAATGAGTTTATGTGAAGGCAAAAAACACAAACTGTCCTAAAATGTACCAAAACCAGGAAAAAAAGTAGTTGGTTGACGGTTACTAGACATTATACTACAGCACGAGAAATAATGCGAAGAACTTAAAACGGCTCTGCAGCCTAAAATCCATTACTGTCTTCATCCTCACACACACAGGTTACGCTAAAACCATACGAGAATTAAGGGCTTGGGTTCGTGACACACATGACACAAGCTACCTTGTTAGGAATAAAACATTGCTTTTAAAGATCTAATGCTAATACTCACTTTTTATTCCAACCACTGTAATGTATAAAGTATTTCACTTGTTTGTCCTTTATGGCAACCTTTACACACTGAAATAAAAAAGAAAGAATTCACTCAGAAATAGGTTTTGAAGAAGATGACCATCTGGTGCGCTTTTCAGGTTATGTAATCTTTCAGGCACGCCACTCAAGCTCCGTGGCCAAGAACGAGGACACGACGTGCCGGTCACGACCAGTGCTGGAGCGTCTCAGGCACAGACGAGTCATACAACCGCCTCACAGCCACCAGCTGCCGGAGCCGGTCCAGCAGCGCAGAGAACCCGTCAGAAGACGCCACCCTGACCCTCACATCAGTGGCTCGATTCGCTCTCCCAGAACAGCTCACGAAGCCACGTCTGCACTTTCCCCATGGACACCAGTCAGAAGCGTCCCGCGTGTCAAAGACACACCCAGCTCCAGCACGTCAGGCACGCCGTACTGCTAAAGGTGCCCTTAACTTACGAGACAATGAACTGTTTCACAGCAGGGTATGAGCAACCAGCGAGGTGACAGATGAAAACCACTTCACGTTCTTCTCAAAAGCGCCAAGCCACCAGCATGCACGAGAGTGAAGTTATTAACCCGCCCGGGACGGAGTCTCATCTTGGGCAAACCAAGAGAACCGGGACAGCTAAGCTAGTCCTACAGCCACTTAGACATCGTTCACTGGAGTCTCTGCTGCCAGAGGGAAGAACTGGCCGGGTCAGTGGAGCTGACACACTAAAGTGATACTCAGGGACAGAAATGACCAACAGAGCTCACGACGTACTTACAAACGGTCAGTGTGACATCACGGAGACGTTCACGCACATAAAGTTACCAGATTCTCCGTGAACCCAAATCCGCCATTTCAGAACTTTAAAAACACACATCTCATCTACGTATTCGAAACGGAGGAAAAACAGTGCGAGCGGTTATCATCCGGTCCCAAGGGCCCTTCGAGACTGTGAGGGCCACTTGCACGCCCACACGCTCAGCACGGACGCCGGGAAACCGCGCTGAACTCAACGCTGCGCGTCCTGTACCCCGCTCTTCAGAACGACAAGCGCTACCAACCGTCACACCCCACGTATGTGCGCTACAAGTGACCGGAAGAGAACACTAGCAACGCTTTTCACTGCGGAAGGTCTCACCTCGTTGACCTCCGGGGGAATGTAAAACCGGTTTCGACAAGAGGAGCGCACCACTGGCACAGAGGAAAGGAAACCCCCGGGATTCACACTCTGACAGACACCCCAACCAGAAGTCCGGCGTCCTCACACACGGAACGTCTACCCTGATCCTGGCACGGGCAACCAGCTCAGGCTCACTCCGCGTTCCACACTTCCACCCGATGCCAACCGCGCAGCACTTTCTCACGAGTCACTACCTACACGGTGCAACTCGCTCCCACAAAGATCCAGTCTTTTACCTTTTCCCTCAAATGCTCCTGCAGCTGCTGGGCCTTCAGCGGGCCGCACGGCGGCAGTGCCGCGTCTGACCCACTCAGCGAGCAAGAGAAGATGCCAGACTCTAGGGACTACTCATCTGTGAAAACGGCCACTACCTGTCTTCCCACCGACCCCTGCAATCTGAGGCTCGAGAGTCAGGTCATCAGTCATCTCAGCCAACTTCTCCAAGGAAAACAGGCGTCATACCTTCGCTTCATAAAGAAGAGGCCCATGAAAGCACAGCACTCGCTCACCTGGAAAAGTGAAGAAAAAAATGCTGAGTTAATTGTAATTTCTCTTCGTAGCTAAGGGTCACGCGTGAGAGCCATCACACCCGTACTCGCCCGTACTGCTCACAAAACCGGGAGCACGGCCACGTACAGACGAACACTTCAGCTCCGACCTCAGCCGTGCCCCACGAAACAAGCACCTTAGCATTCGCTGTAAAGAGCAAACAACGACCGGAATGTCAATCGTCTTAGATCATCAAATCATCTATCTCCCGGCTAAGCCAATAAAATTCTATAATATCTACCTTTCGGCAGGGTTTGAGTTTGGTTTTTTGTTTTGTTTTTAAAGATTATATTTATTTATTTGACACACAGAAACCACAAGTAGGCAGAGAGGCAGGCGGAGAGAGAGGAGGAAGCAGACTCCCTGCTGAATGATGAGTGAGGAGCCTGACAGGGGCCGATCCCAGAAACCTGACATCATGACCTGAGCCAAAATCAGATGCTTAGCCCACTGAGCCACCCAGGTGCTCCTAGCTCAACTCTTAAGAAATCACAGGGCAATAAAGTTTTCACCATTTTAAAAGATTACTGCTACTTTTTAAAAAAAATGACAACTGGGGCACCTGGGTGGCTCAGGTCATGATCCAGGGGTCCTGTGATCCAGCCCTACATGGGGCTCCCTGCTCAGGAGGAAGCCTGCTTCTCCCTCTTCCACTCCCCCTGCGTGTAGTTCTCTCTCTCACTCTGTCAGATAAATTTTTAGAATCTTAAAAAAAAAAATCTTTAGGGGCACCTGGGTGGCTGAGTTGGTTAAGCCACTGCCTTCGGCTCAGGTCATGATCTCAGGGTCCTGGGATCGAGCCCCGCATCGGGCTTTCTGCTCAGCGGGGAGCCTGCTTCTCCCTTTCTGCCTCTGTCTGCACCTCTGCCGGCTTGTGTGCGCGCGATCTCTCTCTCTCGACAAATAATAAATAAAATCTTTAAAAAAAAACTTTTTTACATAAATAAACTGGCAACTTACAAACCGCCAACCTAAGTTATCCTAAAGCAAATCAGTATGTTCACTTTGGACATACGGCGCGCGGTCTCTCACATACCTACCGGGGCACCGTTGGAACAGGGTCTGTAAGTGGAGAGCAACAGTCTGCACTCTCCACGCCATTTCCTTTCACCCTCACACGCAACAGGAGAGAGAGAGGAGCTGCCATAGAAACAGCTGGTGCAAAAGCACAGAGACAGGACAAGGCAACACCCCCACTGGGGCACAGAGCGCACGCACAAGAGTAGAAATCGGATCGCGAAGCGCCTTACGCGTTATGCGTGGCGCCATGAAATCGGGACTTGATCCTGTCGGAAGGATTCCCCAATCTGCCCAACACTCTCTTGGAATTTTTAAAGCTGCAGATGCTCCAGCTTTCCCAGAGGCCTAACAGCGGAGAGAGCACCCAGGAAGGCTCATCAAAGCTCTCCACATCACTCTTGTGCAGTGGTCCCCTTGAAGACCCCGCCAGAGGCTGCTGGGCCTATGCAGAGCCTCCCGTGGAGACCCCAGGCAGGGAGACCCGTCAAGGACCCCTCCCCGGACTCCGTGGTGAGGAGAGATGGTCTGAACCAAAAGCAGTGAGGGGTGAGGACAAGCAAGCAAACGCAGCAGGTTCCAACTGACGTCCAGGCGGCTGGGGGCACTAATGAAAACAGGAAATGGAGGGAGGCGGCTTACACCAGTTTCGGACTCTGTGACAACGGCTGCAGCCCGTCCAAAACGGAGCCCTCCAGTAAGCAGCTGGGGACCAAGTCCAGAGCTCAGGACAGCGTCCGGCTGGAGCCATCCCTGGACACTTCCAGCCGCTGCCAGAAGTGAGACCCTGGGATACAGACAAGGTGCAGCGCCAACAGCAGCACCAGAGAGCAGGACTCCGTCCCCTAACCTCCCCGCCCGGCTGCAGTTCAGACACTGGTGAAGGGCACCGGGGTGGCCGGCTGGTCAAGCACCCAGCTCTTGATCTCAGCTCAGCTCATGACTTCAGCGCCGCGGGATCGAGGCCCACCGTGGGCTCCACGCTGGACATGGAGCCTGCTTAAAAACAAATACTAGAGACCCCTGAAAACCGCCTTCTGCCAAAGACAACTGCACGGAGGCCAACACCCTTCCGACATCCATTCTGGCTACCAGACCCGCTCCTCCTGACCCACGCGCAGCGAGCAGGAGGCCAGCTAGCCAGGAGAACAGACGCCCACAGCCCGCGCTCGGTAAAGGGGACAGACCTGCAGCGAGGGAGAAGAGCGTATAATGGGGTCAGATGTGTCCTGGAAAGCCCTGCTCCGCTCCCAAGACCAAGGTCCTCTGTCCAGGCTCCCCCCAGCAGGGCCGACGAGGTTCCCATGCCCCCTGCTCCCACTGGTCTGGGCTACCACCAGCGGGCCAGCCCCTGACCGTGGGCAGCCGGCCGGTCACCCCCCGCCGTCACAGAACTCCCAGGCGAGGATGCGGCCCGGTGCACACCGAGGATGCGGCCCGGTGCACACCGGCGGCCCTCGGAGCCTGCTCACAGCGGAGCCGTCACCGCAGGAGGAAAACGTCCGAGTGCCCCGGAACCGGGAAAGAGCGTCCGACCACGCTGCCACCATCACAGAAGCGCAGGCGTTGCGCAGCGTCCAAAGCCCTCCTGCCCGCGTCCCTGCAGGCACCCGCGCTCCGAACCCGGCCGCGGACACACAGGGAGCAGCCGAGCGCCAACGCCAGCGGCTTCCGGCCCGCGCAGTACCGGCTCCCGCAGCACGCGGGCCCTGCGCCGTCGCCCCCTACTCCGTCCCCACCACCCCTCTCGTTGTTGACGACTAAAGCGCTTCCTCCAGAAAGCCCTCTGGGACTGCTCCGGACCCGGCCACCCGCTTCGAGCGCCCCATTCCGCGCCGTAGCCCCCGACGGGCTGGCGAGCCCGGAGCACACGGGTCAGCTAGGGAGCCGACGCCGAGACCGCTGTGCGGACAAGCGGGCGATGACGTCATGCCCCGGGGGTGGGGGCTCCGCACCTGCCGTTACACCCGAGCCAATCCCACCGCAGCCGCGACGCCGAGGTCACCGGGAGCGGGACCCACACCGCGGCGCGGGGCTACGAGAGCGCGCGCGGGGCTTGGGGGAGGGGTCGTACCCGAAATACTGTTTCGTCTGTTCTCAGAAAACCTCCCTTCCGAGCCTCCCGACCCGAACCGTGCGCACCGCCCGCGCCGTCCGGCTGACAGGTCAGGCGGACCCACGGGGGCGGCGGCGGGCCTTCCAGGTGGGAGCGAGGGCACGGCCCCCCCGGGCCCCCGTCGCCGCCGCTCGCTCTACGGAAAGCCCGACACACGGCGAGGGGAGGACCGCTCCGCTCCACACTCTCGGTCCCTGCCCGCCCGCGACACCCCCGAGGCCGCGCCGCCCGGGCGCGTGCCCGCGCCGAGGACGCCCGCCCCGAGGACGCCCGCCGATGCCGGCCGCACAAAGCCCCCGCGCGGCCGCCGGGAGGGGGCGCTGCGCGCGCGAACGCCGGGCGCCGGCGGCCATGATGGCGCGGCAGCCTCGCAGCGGCCATTTCGCAGCAGCGCGCTCCTCCTGCGCGGGGGCCCCGCCAGGCGCCCCCACCCCGGCCAGGCCGCCGCCCCCCAACCCCGGGCGCCCCCAGTCCCCTCAGGCCGAGGCGGGCGGGGCGCCGGCCGCGGGGCCGTCCCGGGCCTGGCGGGCGCTCCCCCCGCCGCGCGCGCCCGCCCCTCCCCCACGCCACATCAGCTCCCCGCCGCCGCCATGGCGCGCCCGCCGCCTCCCCACAATGGGCGGCCCCCGCGCCCGCTTTCCCCGAGGCGCCCGGCGCTCCCCGGCCTCCCCGCCCGCGCCCGCGCCCTCGCCCGCCGCCGCCGCAATGCGCCTTCCGCACAAAGCCCCTGCCCGCGTCCCCCGGCCGCGGCCGGCGCCGCTCCCCGGCCCCGCCGCCCCCCGGCCGCCCCCTGCCCGCTCCCGCAGCGCCCGCCGCCTCTCCCCGACCGCCCGGACTCACCCTCCTGGAATTTGGGCTTCGGGTCCTGCTTCGGCGCCATTTATAAGTGATTCGCCGCCGCCTCCTCCTTCTCCCACCACCCCCGACTACCGCCCCCTACTCTCTACCCCACCCAGCGCCGCGTCAGACGCGCCGTCAGGCTCCGCCAGCTCTACATCCTGGGCCCGATTTGCCAGCGCCCGCAGACCTCACCGCGCCGCGACCGCGCAGCCGCCGCCCCAGCCAACGGCCGCCCGCCGCGCACGCGCCGCTGCGCCGCGCCGCCCCGGGGCACGCCGGGACTAGTAGTTCGGCCGAGCGCGGGACGGGGCCTGGGAGCTGGGGGGCAGCGGGGGGGGGGGGGTGCCGAGAGCGCGGGGGCCCGGCCCCGCCCGCACCCCTGCAGCACCCCGCTCCTCGGGGCCGCCCGCGTCCGGGTCACCCGGGGGTGGGTGTGCGGCCGTCGGCGGTGGGCGCCCCGCTCCCGCCGCAGCCCCTCAGCCGCCCCCCACGACCCCGGGGGCCGCGGACCCAGCCGTGCTCGCGCCCCGCGCTGCCCGCCCCCGGCACCCCGCCCCTGCCTTCCGTGCTCGCGGGGAACTAGGGGTGGGGATTCTGCAGCCCGCTCGCTCGTTCCTGAGGCCGCCGCGCAGCAGCGTCAAACGCGGGGCGCAAGTGTGGGGACCCCGTCCTGTCCCTCGTGTCCCTCGTGCCCCTCCCCGGCCTGCTCCTGACGTGACACAGCGGAGCCGATGCCGTGTGTCTTCTGCCCACACCTGCAGTCACGTCTGCGTCCGCCTCCCGCGTCCGGGGGCTCACCGCCTCCCCCACGATTCGCCAATTAACCGAGGGGACCTGGGGTCTCCTGCAGGGCCCTGGGGCTGCTTCCAGGGCCCCACTGTCGGGAACCCACCGCTTCAACCTAAACCACTGTGCACGTGGTGGTGTTATTTTGGGGCCCCTGATGGGGCATTACTGAGTCAGAGGCTGTGGGCCTGTTCGACGGCCTCTACCCGACAGTCTCCAAGAGCCTGTGTTCCCCGTCGGTGCCCACCGTGCTGTCAGGTCCCTACACCCTGTTGTCAGAGGAAGGCGAGCTGCGGGGAAACCGGACCTGGAGCGGAACCTCCTCCAGAAATGGGGGGAGGGCGAACCTGAGGTGGGAGGGGGACCCGGCTGGAGTGGGGGGGCCGACGTGTGCTCGGTCCTTCTCTGCTGTGGTTCCGTGGTGCCTGCATATGTAGAAATTCATCAAGCCCTATGGTTGTGAGTAATGCACTCGTAAAAATTCATCACAGTACACAGTTATGAGTAGTGCACATTAACAAAAATATCTCTTAAAACTCACTTTATTTGGGGATGCCTGGGTGGAGCAGTCAGTTAAGCATCTGGCTCTTGATTTTTGCTCAAGTCATAATCTCAGGGTCCTGGGGTGGACACCCCAATCCTGCTGTGGGTGCTGGTGTGGAGCCTTAGGATTCTTGACATTCTCTCCCTCTCTCTCCACGGTGCCCCCCCCCCGCCTCTTTCTCTCTCTCTCTCTTTAAAAAACAAACAAACCAAACCAAAACCGTACAGAAAACTAGGAAGAAAAATACATTCCAGATCGTGCCTGATTTCCTTGGTATGGCCCTCCAACACAGGAAGTCACTCTCTTACAGACCACAATACCATTATCACACACAATTACCTGTGAGTCCCTAAAATCATATCATTCCCTTTCCAGATTTCCTCACTGACCCCAAAATATTTGTATTTTTGTTGCTTTTTTTTTCCAAAACTGAATCCATTAAATGACATTTTTTTAAAGATTTTATTCATTTATTTGACAGACAGAGATCACAAGTAGGCAGAGAGGCAGGCAGAGAGAAGGGGGGAAGCAGGCTCCCTGCTGAGCAGAGAGCCCGATGCGGGGCTCTATCCCATGACCCCGAGACCCTGAGACCCTGAGACCACCACCTGAGCTGAAGGCAGAGGCCTAACCCACTGAGCCACCCAGGCGCCCCCATTAAATGACATTTTGCATTTGGTCGTTAAATCTCTTAAACCTATTTAAATCTAGGTCAGAAGCGCTTACAGTAGGAATCCATGGATGCAATTCCAAGGGTCCATGAACCCTTTGGTTCGTAGATAGGTAGAAAATTACATCTTTATTATCACCACATTCAAAGTGAAATCTAGCATTTTCCTTCATCAGAAATGAAGGAAACGAGCTACAGCAACCCCTTGGCTTTGCCATACTGCAAATGAAGTGCTTTCGTGTCGTGTTACAGTTCTCGTGCGTATCTCAAGGCTGTCATTTACATTTCATCATGATCTTGAAATCACTGTACTTCTTCGACCTGCTGCTAGATCTTGTTATTTAATGCATTAGAAATGGGGCATGTACATCACCATATTTTAAGATATTTTGATAACTCTATTTCTTTTTCTTTTTTTTTTTTTAAAGATTTTATTTATTTATTTGAGAGCAAGACAGTGAGAGAGAGCATGAGCGAGGAGAAGGTCAAAGGGAGAAGCAGACTTCCCATGGAGCTGGGAGCCCGATGTGGGACTCGATCCCGGGACACCAGGATCATGACCTGAGCTGAAGGCAGTCGTCCAACCAACTGAGCCACCCAGGCGTCCCAATAACTCTATTTCAATAGAACTGTTTTCCTTTATCAACCTGTGTGTTTGTTTCGCACATTTGAAATCATTCTGAAAAGAGCTAATGACAGGGCACGGGTGGCTGTCATTGAGCGTCTGCCTTTGGCTCCGGTCGTGATCCCAGAAGGCTGATTCTCCCTCTCCTACTGCCCCTGCTTGTGTGCCCTCACTGTCTCTCTGTCAAATAAATAAAATTAAAAAAAAAAAAAAAAGAGCTAATGACTTCACCAGACTGCTGCAGGGTGCTGGTGGGCTCTGGGCAGAAAACGGTCCATCCACGCACACACTTCATTTTTACTAGTATTAGTGTGTGCTCATGACCATGACCCTTGCTTTCTGAAGAACCTGAGCCTCAACTTTTTTTTAATTATTTTATTTATTTATTTGACAGAGAGATCACAGGCAGGCAAAGAGGCGGCGGTCGGGGTCGGCGGGGGGGCGGGGGGGGGGAGGAGCAGGCTCCCTGCTGAGCAGAGAGCTCAACTCAGGGCTCGATCCCAGGACCTTGAGACCATGAGCTGAGCCGAAGGCAGAGGCTTAACCCACTGAGTCCCCCAGGTGCCCACTGAGCCTCGATTTTTGAATGTCTGACGTTCTAGATTTGTCTGATGGTTTACTCATGGTGATAACTCCCTTCTCTTCTCCTTGTACTTTCCAGAAGCTTAAAGTTAGGTCTAAAGCCTTGATGAGATCTAAGTAGAGTGTTTTGGACAAGAATTATCTTAAGCAATGCTATGCACTTCTCAACAGGGACCCATGAAGACCCTGAAGTCTGGCTGTCTTGTCAGTGACCCTAGATCTGATCACTGGGCTGAGGAGGTTAAGGCCATTTTGTTTTTCATAATCAAATAGTATTTAAATTTATGGAGATTTAAGCACATATACAAAAGTAGAGGGGATGGTATGATGACATATGCATCACTCAGACTCTATGATCATTAACGCATTAACGTGTTAATAACCTCCCCCCCTCTCCTCCCCCACCTACCGACCATTCCTCTCTTAGCCAAAATCCCTAACACAAATCCCGAACGTCATATCTATTTCCGTCATAAACAATTCAGTACACATCTCTTTTTCATTTTTTTCTCTTTCTCCAAATTTTTTTTAAAGATTTTATTTATTTATTTGACAGACAGAGATCACAAGTAGGCAGAGAGGCAGGCAGAGAGAGAGGGGGAAGCAGGCGCCCTGCAGAGCAGAGAGCCCAATGCGGGGCTCGATCCCAGGACCCCGGGACCACGGGACCACGGGACCACGACCTGAGCCAAAGGCAGAGGCTTTAACCCACTGAGCCACCCAGGCGCCCCTTTCTCCAAATTTTTAACGCCACTTAGTTGACACACAGTGTAATATTAGTTTCCGGAATAGAATTCAGTGATTCATCACTTACAACACCTGGTGCTCATCCCAGGTGAAGGGCTCTTTTTTAAATACAGTACTGTTATTACACTTAAAAATAAATAACTTCTTAGTATCTTCAAGTATCCAGTCAGCAAATAGATTCCCCAGATTGTGTCATACATGTGTTTTTATGAGTGGTTGGTTCAAATCAGGATCCAAACACAGTTCATACATTTCTTTGCATTTCATTTGTAAGATATCTCCCTTTTTCTTACCCTCTGCTTGTCAGAAACACTGAATCACAGAGAACTAGCGTGCTTTCATAAAATAAATCCTTTACAGAACAACTGAATGTCAAGTGTGCTAATATGAGTTTCAGGGGACAGTCAGGTGTGTTTGATTTGGCATATCTTTGAATACATTCTTTTAGCAAAAATAGTAATCAGTCATCAGTCGGTATATTAAATCACCAGCCAGCAATAAGAAAAAAATACTTTTTTTCTTTGAGGCCAAGCTCCTTTTAAAATGTTACTTCTGACGGAACTGTGACCCTGACTCCCTCCCTGGAGCTCAACGTTTGCCTCCAATCAAACCCTCGCTTTTCCTAACGCTTTTAAAATGAAATAAAATGAGATGAATGGTATTTACTGAATATAGAGCATTAAAAAATAAATTTAAATCAAAATCCCCTCCTAACAGAACACTGATTAAATTAGTGTCCTGGGGCTACCACCACAAGGTGCCAGAGTGGGTGCCTTAACATCAGACGTTTGCTGTCTGCGGGTTCTGGAAGCCAGAAGTTGGAGATCAGGGCGTGGGCCAGACTGCGCCCCCAGGCTGGGAGGAGAGCCTGCCCTGCAACTCTCCCTGGAGCTCTAGTGGTGATGCTTGGCCGCCCAGCTTGGGGGAGCTCTCCGGCCTCTGCCCGCGCCCTCACGTGGCCTTCTGCCTTGTGTCCAAATGTGCACTTCTTCTGGGTGTGTGCCTGTGTCCAAATTCCCTCTTTTTATGAAGACACCCGTCGTACTGGATTAAGAGCCCTTTTGACTCCAGTATGAACTCATTTTGACTAATGACATCAACAAAAACTCTATTTCCAAATAAGGCAGCCTTCTGGGAGACTGGGGGTTAGGGCCTCAACAGATGCATCCTATAGGAGCTCAATTCGACCCCTACGTAGCCCGTGTTCGACTTCCAGTGGATGCAGGACGAACGCTTCTGGGAGAGAGAGTGTGCTTAGGACGGTGAGCACCGGGGTGGTGTCCAGCAGAGCTGACTGGACGCCTGGAACTCATGGGACACTGTACGTTCATTGCACTGGAATTAAAAATCAGTAAATCAATACATGGGTGATACCTTCATTGACTTCCTGTCCATCTACCAGTTTGCCTCTTCTCCGATGGGGTTTTTGCCTTTGACAAATCCTGCATCCCCCGCACCCCCTCAATGGAGATTGTTTAACTAGTGTCATAACCGAGGCATTTAGGGGTCTTCATTTCCGACGCGGAGATTTTCCGCGCGTCTTCCGGAGCCCGACACCGCGTCCCGCCCCGGCGCCAGCAGCCTCCCGGGGCTTCGGGGGTGCTGGGGGCCGCGAGGGAGGGCGGGGAGTGTCCAGGACGAGAGGCCCTGTCGCGGCTGCAGCAGAAACGCCAAGCTTTGGCGCTACGACACCGGGTTTGGGGAAACCTCGGCAGCAGAAGGTCTTCAGAGGCCCCCGGAGGGCCGGCGGCAAACGGTTTGGGCCGCGGACTTCGGGGTAAAGGTTGGAGTAGTCCGGCCGGCCCGCTGCCTGAAGCCGTCCCGGGGCCTCCCAGCAGCCCCGGGCACCGCGAGCCCTTCCCGGGCAGAAGGCCAGCGCGTCTGAGGGCAGGAGACCGCGCGCACCGCACGCCCGGGCGCCCCTGAGCTGGGGGCTCGTCGGCGCCGCCGGGCGCCCGGACATCAGCCGAACCACCACGGTTACGTGGGAGTCAAAAACACACAGTTCGGCGTCTGGGGAAACCCCTCGGCTCATTCCTGTAGAGCCCTCGAGCCCAGACGTCGTGCCCGGCCCCGGCCCAGGGCGCGCGGCCGCCGGCATCCCCCTGCCCACGGCAGCCCCGGCCGCACGCTCGCCGGACGGAACCGCACCCCTGCCTGGTCGTCGGTTCTCAGACGGGGTCGGTGTCGGCAGGTCTCCGCGCGTTGCCCCGTCCGAAAACGAGGGGCCGCCGGTCGCCGCGAGCCCCGCGAAGGCCGAAACGCCGGCGCCCCCCGGCTGGACCGGCCCGCGGCCAGCCGGAGAGGAAAAAGACGCGCCGCCCAACGTGGGGCTCGAACCCACGACCCTGGGATTAAGAGTCCCATGCTCTACCGACTGAGCTAGCCGGGCAGGCGGACGGCAGCCGCTTCCCGGAGCCTTTCAGCGGAACCCGACTCCTTCGACCGGCGGCGGGACTTGGGCTTCTCGTTGGTTTCATTTCTCCGATTTCGGGGAACGAAGTTGTTCTCCCCGCACCGCAGCCTGTTTCTGAGTCTGCGCGCGCCTGCGGCCCCACAGGCTGCGCGGGCGACCACGGCGGCGGGCGCGCGGGCGGGGGCGCGGGGCGGGCGGGCGCTCGGGCGGGCGCGCGGGCGGGGGCGCGGGGCACCTGCTGGCGTCCATCGGAGACCCCGGGGCGGGCGCTCGCCCCCCTTGAACGCGGGCCTAGGAAGGGTCCGACACCTGCTCCAGTCCATCCTAGAGCCCCCGCCCCCACTCCCGGCAGGTGTTCGGCCCGATGCCAGGGGCAGTGGGGGGTGCCGGATACCTGCGTGGACGCGGACCCTGCAGGAAACCTCAGAGCTCAAGACACCATAGTAGAGCTCACGGGCCTCCGCGGGCCCGTGTGCGCTTGAGTTTTTTGGAATTTTTCTGAGGTGTTAGGGGATTTTGCAACCAAAGCACGGCATATTCTTCACACAGTAGGCGGTAATGGAAAAACGAAGCAGTCTCAGAAATTAACTGAAAATACCCTATAGTGTTGCCTCTCCCACAGACCTAAAGGGGTGAGGACCTTTATCTCCTAGTCTCAGTGTGGGAAGGAACACTACTTCAAGGCTCTCCCCCTGAAACTGAAAAAGTAAAGACTTGTTTTGCTTTTCTAGCAGGAACTGTAATTATCACCACCTAGTTCCCCTCGATGAAGGAGTCCTCTGCTTCATGGGAAGGAAAAATCCCACAAACGTGTAGGATCAGAAAAAGAATAATTTTGCAAACCCTTAGAAACAAGGGTTATCAAACTGTAATTAAACCATTCGGTTAATAGTTGGTAGGGAACTGGACACCCACACGGATCAGAGTGACCCCACCCACGTGCCTCACACGCAGGAGGGGCGGTGGGATGGGAGAACGCACAGACGTGTGGTCACCACCCTGGAAAAGCCATCTGAGTTTCGCTAGTGGCTTCACTAATTAATCCTCAACAGGGGAGTGTGTTTTTAGCAGTGATGTGGTGTGAAGGTCGCCGGACCAGTGGCCTTTATTTATTCTACCCAAAAGTGTTCTGTGTGTATCTGCCAGCCCTGAGTAACTCCCGCTCACAGGAAGCGGAGAGGCCTGAGCAACCAGCCAGACGACACCACTCGGAAGCAGTAACACAAAATCGGAAGGTGCAAATGCTTTTGTGTTTTTTTAAGGTTTTACTTAAAGATTTCTTTAAAATTTACTTGTCAGAATGAGAGAGAGCACAAGCAGAGTGAGCGGCAGGCAGAGGGGGAAGCGGGCTCTCCCAATAGGGGAATCATTCCCAGGACAGCAGGATCATGACCTGAGCAGAAGGTGGGTCCTTAACCAACTGAGCCACCCAGGCGTCCCTGGGGGGTGGGGAGTCTGCAGGACAACTGGCCCAGTGTCTTCAATGAGAACTGTGTTTCCAGAAAGGACTTCTGCTCGATGAAGAGGCCCAGGCAGATGGGATGGGCGATCCTGGATTGGATACTGTTCTGGGTAAGCCAGCTGTCCAACAGATTTGGGGATCAACGGGGGGGAAATGAATATAGTTGGACTATCAGGTGAGCTCAAAATTCCCTATAGGAGAAAAACGGAGGGGGCTGATTGGAAGAAGGGGACTGCAAGCAAAATGTAATCTCTCCTCTTAGGAAGAAGAAGGCCACGTAGTAAGTTATTAATGGTGACACTTGGGGCCAGGAATCCCAAGTTTTACTTTTCGAATTTTTGTTTGCCTTTATTCTCTAGCTTCCTAAAATGCATATAAATCCTTCCAAAACCGTTTTTTTAAAAAGGTTATTTAAAAAAAAATAGATGAGGGATGCCTGGGTCGCTCAGTCGACTGGGCGTCTGCCGTCTGCTCGTGTCTTGATCCTAGCATCCTGGTATTGGGTCCCGCGTTGGGCTCCTTGTTCAGCGGGGAGCCTACATCTCCCTCTGCCTGCTGTTCCTCTGCTTGTGCGCTCTGACAAGTAAATAAAATCTTTAAAAATTTTAAAAAATAAAAAATAAATTTAAAAAAATAGTTGAGAAAGAAAAAAAAAGTAAAACAAAGGTAGGACTGGAGAATGAGACCATGACCCATTTTCCATGTTCATAGGTTGCCTTAAATTAGGCTGACAGAGATGAGAACCCAGAAGTCCCGAGTTCCTCTCCTGTGTAGGAGGATTGCCAATCTGGTCCACACCTTTCTAGCTGTCCAGGAGAAGGAGGAAAGCTGATCATCATGGGGCTCATGGTACCTCCGATTTTAAGCCATTTAAACCAAACTAATTCCTGGGGTACCAGGACCAAAATGATACAGCTCCACAGAGCCTGTCACTCAGAAAGAATGGCTGCGGACCAAAGATATTTGGATCCTTGCTCCTTTAGAAGTGTGTGTGCGCGTGCGCATGTGTGTTTCTCTTTTTCAAAATGGTGGTGGAATAACTCATGATGTAAAATTCCCTTTTTCAACCATTTTGAACCCTGTGGCTCTGGGGTATTAAGTGCCTTCATGTTGTCGTGTAACCATCATCCGTCTCCCGGACTCTTTCATTGTCCCAAACTGACACTCTGGCCCCGTTAGACTCTAGTTCCCCGTGCACCTCCCGCGGTCCCTGGGACCCACAATTTGACCCCTCCCAGAGCCTCACACCGGAAGAATTATCCAGTCCTTGTCTTTTTGTGATGGCGTGTTTCACCAAGCCTATTATCTTCAAGGTTCATACACGTTCTAGCATGTCTCGAAAAGGCCTTCCCGTTCAAGGCTGAGCCGTATTCTGGTGTGTGTATGTGCCTCCTCGTGTTTATCTCTTCGTCTGTCAAAGGACATCTGCCTTACTTCACCTTCTCCCTGAATGGTGGTGTGCAAATATCTGTTTGAACCCCTGCCTTCCTCCTTTGGGCATACATGCCAAAATAGAATTTCTGTGTCCTTGGGTAATTCTAAGTTTAATTTTTTGAGGCTGTTCTTCAATTTTTAGCCTTTGTGCAGACCATTTTCCTAATGTGGGCCTCTATTTCTTCAGATGCAAAATATGAGGGTGGGGGAGTGAGGGCGGGCTTCAGGAGGCCCTAAGGAACTCATGACCAAGTGCCCGCCCGGGCCCCTGGATGAAAGCCCTGGTCTCCATAGAATCTCCCCGAGTACAAGGAGGAGGAAAGCTCTTCTTCCCAAGACACATGACCTGACTGCCATTAGGTGCTGGTCCTGGGAGGCCTGCAGGGGAGGGTGGATGGATGGAGGATGCCGGGCTAAGGTTGCACAGGCTGGCAGCATGGCAGGGCCCCTCTGCTTCACACCACCTGACCCGCACGTCTCCTGCCGCTCCTGCTCTCCATTCACTTTCTCTGTTCCCAGGCCCGGGGGCAAAGCCAGGGGCCTGAGACACAAAGACACTTGAAATGTCTCGTAGGGATTTTTCATTCCAAGGACCTGTAGCATCTTCCAGAGTCACCATGGAGATGGCTGAGCTGAGAACCAGTCCGGTCCCCTTCCCTCTGCCCTCTGGGTACCAGACTCCTCAGTGATCTGGGGAGACCTCTGAAGCCAGCGCCATCTCTCGGATATTTCCCCTAAAACTCTCCAGGCTTGTCCACTGCCGGAATGAAGTCCGAGGTCGGACCCGTCATCAGACCTGCCTGGCGTTGAGGAGTCTTGCTTCACCTCTGGGCCTTGATTCCCGACTTCCCCCACCCAGTCCCATCCCTGCTGCTCCAGCCACACTGAGCTGGGAAGAGAAGAACCTTGCATCCGCAGGCCTCCAGGAGGCCAGTGTCCTTCTCCCGGGCCCAGTGTCTCGCTCCTCACTTTCCTTTCCCAGCTCCATCCCGGAAGAGCCCCGTCAGGAGGCCCCTTCCCCAGGAAGGCCTTGCTGCTTCCCAGATGGTGAGCACGCTCTTCTTTGCACACACACGGTCAAGTACACTCCCTTCTGCCTCAGCGTTGTTTCTTGGCCAAGTGTGCAGGAAGTAAGCGCACGGGCATTGGTCTGAGACCAGCTGGGTCCGGATGCCCACTGGGAACCCATATAGCCTTGCTGTTCCCAAACCGCCTCCTGGACCCCGGAGAAGCCAGTATGCATGGCTTCTGTCTGGCACGCAGAACACTGGACTTCCTCACTAGCCTGTGGGTCTGGCAGGACGAGGGCCTGGTTTAAGTGAGGAGAATCCTGCCATGTGCTCTCCGCCGGGGATCTCGTTCATATCCAGGACACAGGCTTGATGTAGGGAAGGAGTAGCCCCAGCCAGCGCTGGGCATCGTGGGGATGGGGTGAGGCGGCCTGGCGGTTCAGCAGAGGCCACACCCCGCTGCCAAGTTCACCCAAGGCTGTCAGGAAGCCGACAGGTGACAAGAGCACAGGTGAGGAAGAAGAGGAACCACAACCCTCCTGTGCTCTCGGCAGGCATAGAACACAGCCCGGCCTCGAAAAGGGCAGGCGGGTCCTCCAAAGCTCGCGCCCAGAGCTACCCTCCAGCCCAGCAGGGCCACCACCTAGCACGGACCCATGAGAAATGAGAAGTGGAAACACGGCTCCACAAGACCCGTACCCAGCGCTCGCAGCAGTGCCGTCCCCGACAGCCACAACGTGGAAACTGCCACACGTCTGCCATCCGCTGAGCCAGTAATCTCACGATCTACCCGGATCCCGACACAGCCTTCGGCCAGAAGTGCAGGACGGCTCAGGCGGCAGTGGAGATGTTCCTGAGGACATTATGCTCGGGGATAGAAGCGAACCGAAAAGACCGGGTATTGTAGGATTCCATTCATGAGAATTGTCCAGAAGAGGCAGATCCAAGGAGATGAGACAGAGCGGAGGCAGGTTAATGGCTGGGGGGGGGGGGGGGGTAAACGACAAAATGTTCTAAATTGCATGGTCATAATTCTACATCCATACATGAAAAACTCACTGAACTGTGCGGTTTAAAAACTGAATCTTATAGCAGCTCCAGGGTGGCTCAGCCCGTGGGGCATCTGACTCTTGATTTCGGCTCAGATCAGGGTCTCAGGGTGACGAGATGGAGCCCGGGGTCTGCTATGCCCTGGGTCTGGGGCCGCTGGGGGGTTCTCTCTCTCTCTTTCCCTTTGACCCTCCCCTCTCTCTGTCCCTCTAAGGAAAAAAAACCATGAATTTTATAGTATGTAAATTATATCTCAATAAGCTATTGTTTTAAAAAGAAGGGGGGGATGCCAAAACAGGATAGGAGTTTAGATATATTCTAAATATTTAAGTTGCAAGATAAATGTTTACTTTTTTATATCTCGTCAGTGTGGTTAGTGACAACATACAACCTCATGCTGACAAAAGGTCAAATGTCTAAAGTCTGAGTCTCTAAAGCCCGGGGGAGGTAGGGCCTGGAGCCAGGGGCCTCCCGCTTCCCAAACCACCCCCCAGTTTGGTCTGTGACGTCAGGAAGTGTCTCTCCCACCCCGGGCGCCGGATTCTTCATCTCCACCCGGGGGAGAACCCGCCCCCCACGTCAGGGTCCTGATGGCGGTGCCTCCCGTCTGACCTTCTGGGGAGAGCTGGCAGAGCTCCGGGAGGGCTCCCACGTCCTCCCCGCCCCCCCCCACCCCGGCCCTCCGGACGCCGGCGCAGGTTGAGGACAGAAGGGGAACTGGGAGCCCCGAGGGCTCACAATGGTGCCATTGTGAGCCCGGCACAGCCTCTTTGTTCTCTTCCGCGCCATCCCCCGGCCGCCGCCCAGCCCCGGAGCCGCGCGCGCCCGCCGGCTCTGCAACGGGCGGGCCGCAGGGCTGGGGAGCGGTCGGCGGGACGGCCGCGGGGTGTCCGGCCGCCAGGTGTCCCCGGGGCCGGAAGCGCGGTCATTCTGCCGGGATGCGGGCCTGGCCGCGGCCGCCGGCTCACAGCGGCGGGGTTGGGCCTCCGCGCACCGGTGCTGGCTCCGCGCCGTCGCGACCCCGGGACGCCGCCCTCGGCCCTTGCTCTCGCGCCCCTCCTCCGTGCCCACGACCCGGCGCTGGCCACCGCGCTGTGTGGGTGCGCGAACCCCCGAGGCCGCGCGGGCGTCGGGAAGGACGACGTTGTGCCCGGAGGGGCCTGGGGCGCAGAGTGGCCGAGGCGCCGCTCACGGGCACTGATGGACGACGGCGCTCGGCCGGCACCTCCCCTCCGCAGGACGCGGCCCCGCTCGCGAGTCCCTCGCCGGGACCAAGCCCCTCCCCGAGCCCGGGCCGCGTTTTCCGGGGAGTCGAACCGGGTCTGCGCGGCGGACGCACGAGGCGGGGCATGGACGCGGGGAGACCGATCCGAGGACCCGCCGGCCAGCCCCAGCTGCTCTTCCGACGGTGTTTAGAAAGGAATCAGAAATCTGGTTTTAACTAAAAACTCCTGATTTTTAAATGTTGGCAACTAAGTTGTTGTTCTTTTTAAAAAAAGATTTATTTTAGAAAGGGAGCGCCCGTGCGCATGTGCAAGGGGGAGGGGCAGTGGGAGGCGGAGGCCCTCGGACTCCCCTCTGCTCACCCAACCGGACCCCAGGACCGGGATGTGGACCTGAACGGAAATTAAGAGTCCAGCCCTCAACCCACTGAGCCCCCCAGGCTCCCGGGAGCGCCAAGTGTTTTTAATGCCAACACCAAGCCCGCTGAACAAACCCGGCCCCTGGGCCTGGGGATTTGCCCGATTGTAGGGTAGCTCTAGTTTTCACTTTTCAAGGAACCTTCCTCCAGTGGCTGCGCCACTTTGCATTCCCAGTACCAATGCACTGGGGTTCCCTCTTCTCCCCAAGGAGCCAAAGCAATCTTGGAAAAGAAACACAAATATTTAACAGCAGAGCTGAGCTGTGGGCTGCTGGGGCCCAGGAAGCAGAAATCTCAAGTTTCCTTCCCTGGGGAGTCCCTGTGTCTGCACTAAATCCTGGCTGACTTCCCCAAACCCTGGAGGAAAGCGTCACCTGGCCTCTGAGCCATCAGGGGTCAGAGATAAGAGTGGGGACCTCCAGCTGAGGGCCTTCTGTGTGCAGGGTGGGTATCTCTCCCTTACTTCACAGAGCAGCTCAGTGTGGTAGAGGTGAGCGTGTCTCCATCTTCCGGTTGCATTCGGGGAGCTCAAGGCTCAGCGAGGTGCGGGCCTGGTGAGCGCGGAGTCACACTTGGACGTGTCGTGTCACTGTATCGCCCTCGTGAAGTGAACACAACACTGTACAGGAACTCCACGGCACTTAACATTTTTAAAATAACTTTTTTTTTGAAAAAGGTGTGCAGATTTGCTCGAGGTGACGCGGAGAGGGTGTGGAGGGAGAGCTGTGTGGGTCTCCCTAAATTGCAGAGTAACAGAAAGACAAGCCACCCTGTGGCTAAACTGTCCCCAAACACCCACCTTGTGGATCCCGGCATTTATCAGAAGAAATGTTGATGGAGACTGAGGTTCAGCCGTTCCGAGAGCGCTTTTACATTGTCTTTCAGACAAGAGAGTGAGTCAGTGGGAGACCAGCCGCGCCAGAGATCCGGGGCTCGTGTGCCCCACAGGGCAGGGCCTGGGCAATGTCAGAGCCCTGAGCAGCTCCGGGCCCCCCCATCCCCCGCCCGCCAGAGGGGACAGTCTGGGCCTCAGCTATGTCTGCCTGTTTCATTGCCCCCCTAGAACTTGCCTGGGAGAACAGGGAAGAGAGAGAAACCGTGACCCGGGGGGGGCAGGGTGACCCCCACCTGGGTTGGCACACATGTAGCACGGCGGGTCCCAGGTGCCAGAAAACCAGCCCCAGGCAAACCGAATGGGCCGGCTTGCCTTCCTCCTGGAACCTCGTCAGACTGAGGGAGAGAGGCCGTGCCGTGGGTTTCCGTCCTGGGAAAGGTCCTGTGGGACCAGTCTCCCCATCTCTAAGGCAGCGGCTTGGCTAGAACCTGGGAGGCTGCCTCTCCCCCGTTCCTTGAGTTATGAACCTGGGTCTTGCTGACCGAACTACTGCCCTATCTTGGTTTCCAGCTGGCCATCTCCCTGGGGTGTGTTGGAGCAACCGCTGGAATTACCCATGGAGGCAGCTGGACCCCCGCAGGGGCAGCGCCCCCTGCCCCACATCTGCCCAGCGTGGCGGCTGGGGGTTATTCATTCTCGGCACAATGCAGCAACGGAGCCCATCCACTCCCAGGCCACTGAAAGTGGCTTCACAGATCCCTGTCTACTTGGCATTTTAACCGTGACTTGAGAGCCGAGACGCATCTGGTGGAAAGGTCAGGGCCCGGGCCATGCTCATGGGCTGTTCAGCCAGAGTGTCCACACCCCTCCAGGCGCGACAAGCAGATCAGGGAGGCCTGTCCCCGCTGCTGCGGGAGGAGGCTCCTGCTCGGCCCAAGGAGGGGGTCAGGCCAGAAAGGACCAAACTATGGGCACCCTGTGGCAGGTGCCCTGCACGCCCCCAGGAAGTGGGGGATGCCAAAACAAGGGGTGGCTGGAGTGCGTGACTTATCAGTGCACAAAGCGGGGACGTGCGTGCCATTTGACAGTCAGGCCCAGCCCACTGCCCGTGGTCCCTGACGATGCGCTGACAGGTGGGGGGCAGCAAGGGAAAGGGGGTTCAGACCAGGAGGCTGAGAGTCCAGGGGCCGGAGAGCCAGGACGACGAGCGCCACGGCCCAGAACAGGCAAGGGCTGTGGGCGCACAGGCAGACCCCATCTCGCGGGGCCGGCCCCCCAGGCAGAGGGAACGGCAGCAGCGGGTCAGTGCGAGGTCCGGGTCCAGAGGAGCCTGGCCGGGGAGCCTGCGCGAGTGCCCGCTTCGCCGCCGCGCTGCACGGAGGCTGCTCAGAGCATTTTCTAAGTCTGCCACGTGAGGATTTTTATAAAATCAACATGGAGCCAACTGCAAACTGGATGAATTTTGAAGATAAAACTCAAGGCTGTAGGGAGGTTTCACTTCCAGCTGAATGCAGAGCCCTTCAGGGCCAGGCACATGGACCCAGAGGGACAGCAAGGTCAGCTCTGCAGTTCATGGCCCCCGGGCACCCCACGTGGGTGGGAGGGCTCCAGAAAGGGCCCTTTGAGTTGGGTCTTGATGTGGGCTGGGGTTTCAGCAGGGAAGGCTGGGGCTGGGAAGGGGGTCAGGAGGCCCCGAGGGAGCGAGGGAGGAGAGGTGGAAAAGGCCAGGCAGGGCCTAGTGTGCGGCAGGACGTCCAGACCAAGGTCCGACTCAGAAGCTGCAGGGAAGGGTAGAGTGAGGCCCCTGAGTCGGAACGAGGTGCCTGACGGGGCACCTGCCACCTGCTCGCCCGTCCCACGTGAAGGACCGGCCACGAGCCACTTCCTTCCAAGAGTTGAAGCTGAGAGCACGTCAGCTGCTCCTGTGGGTTTGGACACGTAGCTCTAAACTCAACCTCCAGGCTGGCTCTGGTTCCCGCCTCTGCCCTTCCGCCGCCCTGGAACCGTGCGGCTTTGTCAGCCACGCCGTGCCTTGTTTTCCTCCCCTGGGAAGCGGGATGGGGAGGTAGGAGGTAGGCTCAACGGCACGCAAAGCACCCTGTCTGCCTCTTTGCCAAAGGTCGGTCAACACCAGCTGGCCGCTCTCCCCGCTCTGCACACTCCGGGCTTCGATGTTCCGCTCAGAAATCTCATCTATGCCGCACTTCCGTGGGTGGACCTGCTCGTGTCCCTTTCGTCCACAGCTGCCGACAGTTCACTTCTCAGGGTGCGGGGGAGCCGGGGACCCACGCCTCCCTCCTCACCGTCCCCTCCGCTCCGGGGGCAGGACCGGGCTGTCCCTCGAGGCCACACCTGGGTCCTGTTCCCACACTCAGGGCAGTCCCCAGAGAAGCCTCACGAGGGCCGGCTCCAAGCTGGGCTCCGGCTGTGACCGCCAACACCTCCTTGAGATCCGCAGTCCTCCTCTGGGTGAGCACACTTTGATGGCAAGAGCCAGTGAGAAGCGCCCTGACCTCCATCAAGGAAACAATTCACAAGAACGAAGAGTCAAAGGAACTATGATGCTTATAGGATCTCCGCTTTGTGGCAAGAAGCGACCCTGAAAACAGTTTGCTTGGGAAGAGCACTGAGAAAAGAACACAGAGGTGTAAAAATGAATCCCTGAATCACGGACTCCCTCATTTTATGGGGGAAGAAACCGGAGCTCAGATAGGCAACACGACTTGCTCAGGGTCACACAGCAAGACAGACCAGGGACTTCTGACCAAGCAGACTCCAGGCTGAATGTCTTCGCCTCCCACCCCTTGGCTGGTGTCCATGATGCGGTACATACGGACTGATTAGTGTAACTTTCTACAATAGTCTTTAAACAGGATGATATTAGGGGGACCTGGGTGGCTCAGTCGGTTGAGTGTCTGTCTGCCTTCTGCTCAGGTCGTGATCCTGGGGTCCTGGAATGGAGCCCCATGTCGGGCTCCCTGCTCAGCCGGGAGTCTGCTCCTCCCTCTCCCTCTGCCCCGCTCCCCTGCTCATGCTTTCTCTCTGACTCTTTCTCAAATGAATAAATAAAATCTTCAAGGAAAAAGAAATAGACAGGATGATTTTTAATATTTTATTTATTTGACAGAGAGATCACAAGTAGATGGGAGGGGTGGGAAGCAGGCCCCCTGCTGAGCAGAGAGCCCGATGCGGGACTCGATCCCAAAACCCTGAGATCATGATCTGAGCTGAAGGCAGAGGTTTAACCCATTGAACCACCCAGGCACCCTGATACGATAATTTTAGAACAGGCTGCCTGGATGGCTCAGTCATTTTAGCATCTGCCTTTGTCTCAGGTCATCTCAGGGTCCTGGGATCGAGTCTCACGTTGAGCTCCCTGCTCATGGGGGCATCTGCTTCTCGCTCCCTCTGTCATTCCCCCCATTTATGCTCTCTGGCTCTGTTTCTGTAAAATAAATAAAGTCTTTTAAAAAATGACCATGTAAGAAGCTATTATGTCTGAGTCAGAGTGCTCACGGCTCCCGGACAGTCTCATGGTCTCTCAGGAGAGCACCTTGTGTCGCACTGCTGGTTCCTAGGGCCAGCCCTTTGGACGGCTGGGGCCTGGGTGGCAGGAAGACAGGTAGGAACTACAGCAGGGGTAGAAAAATAATCACGATTTGGTGCTACCGATGAAGGCACTGTGGTTCTCTACTTTCCAAACAAGTATCTTCTTTGTAAGCGGACACGCCCTCCAAGACACTAAGATTCTTCCCGATGGCCCTGCTTCAAAGAAGAGTTGTTGGGGTGCTCACACCAGGAGCCGCTGGGGCCTTCCTTCCCTCGGGCGCAGCGCTGGCCCTGGGATAACACACGTGCCGACATTCAGGTCAACCCAAGGTCCCGCCTGGACTCCTGGCCTGGACACCACGTGGGGTAAATGTGCTCTTCCTTTACATTCAAGCTCAAGTCTTCCTCCAGAGAACCGTCAGCCATGAAATTTAGGTGCAGATGGTTGTGTGGATAGAGTCTGGCTCTGACTCTGACCCCTCCTCCACAGCCCTGCTGTTGGCCATGCTTTACCATGGCTCGGTGTCAGCACAAGCATCGACTGCCATCGACCAGGGAAGGCATTTCAATCACGTGCCTTTTGATTTAGCTTTTGGGGCGCACGTGGGAGCAAAGGGAGAAGGTGCTTCCAGCCACATGACATGCATACTGAAGATATGACCCCCCAGTCCAGGCTCACGGGAGTGCAGAAATCACCTAGCACCTCCACACATCTTTCTCCCTCATTCTTTGTGACCAACCGGCATCTACTGGAATACCTCCAAGGACAGGGAGCTTACTACCTCATGATACTAAGGTGCTCAAAAATGGGAAAGGTCTGTCATAATCAGGGATCAAAATCTGCTCCCCATGACTTCTCTCCCCTGGGTGGCAGGTGCACCCTCTGTGGCCACCCAGGCCAGTGCTGCACCCCTCCAGCACCCCCACTCCATCATGCACATCTCAGGCCTTCGGGTTGCTCCCTGCAGCCCGATTAGTCAGAGAAGCCCCAGAATCTGGAGAAGCCCGGAGGCAGGCAGGCCTCCTGGATGAGAGCTCAGAAGTCCCCAGCAACAGAGGGCTACCTTCCTGCCTTCTGCTTCTCCCCAGAGGACTTCACAGATGCTTACAGCTTCCTTACAAGCACAAAGTGAGACCTAGTGGGAGTCGGAGTGAGTCCTTAGCGGGTGAGGTGTGGACCACATGGGGTTGGCAGGCTGGGGTGGGCAGAGGCTGCCGCAGGACATCCAAACCCTGGACCTGGTAGGGTCCCCAGCATTCAGGTAGGACAAGAAACCGAGGCTGGGCCGGAAGGAATTCATCACCCTGGGTGGCCCAGAAGGCTGGTGGGGCGCTCTCAGCTTAAGTAACCTCCACCGCCCAGACACTGCTTCTTGACGTCATCAACCCCCACCCGGACCCCTGCAAGAGACCCACTCTGCCCGGTGGCTCCCAGTACTGACATGGAGGGAGCTGTCCTTACTGAGAACCCCGCTTCTGGGTTCAGCCTGGCTGGCCATGCAGCTGCTGGGGCCGCTCGGCTCCCCGCCCTGGCCGAATTCCAGGCACCGCACGCGGCAAGGAGCGAGCTGGGGCGGCTGTTGGAGTGGGCGAGGCAGACGGAGCTGGCTCCGCGGTCGGCTAGCTCAGCATCCCCAGAACGCGGGGGCTCCGCCAGGCCGTCAGCAGGGCTGAGCTCCGGCAGCACACAGGCTGGGCAGGGGCGGCAGCAGCAGGTGCCCAGCGTGGCCCGCGACGAACACCCGCGGACGGCGGAGGGCGGGCGGGCAGGCCCGGCGGGGGTGAAGCGCAGCGGGCACAGGCGTCCGCCACCGCTCCCCCCTCCCCATGCTGTCGGGGCGGCCGTCGGGCGTGGAGGGTGTGTGAGCGTCCGCGACCCCCCGCGCCGCACCCTGCAGGCTCAGCTGCGGTCGCGCACCACGCTCCCGGTGTGGACGGGCGACGGCCGCGAGGCTTCGGGGCACGCCGTCGGGTAGCGCGCGGCTGGAGCGGCGCCGGAACACGCCCCGCGGTGCGCTCGGCCCGGACGGTAGAGGGGGCGCCCGGGCACGGCACGCGGCACCCGCGTCGCGCCAGCCTCGCCACCCGCAAGCCGCCCGTGCGAGCGCTCTGCAGCCCTCAGTCCCGGAGCTGTCCGCGCGCGGCGGTCGTGCGGGAGCCAGCCTCGACAGCGCGGACCCCAGCCGGCCGCACCCGCCCCGCCCGCTCCAGGGTCGGCCCCGCCCGCTCCAGGGTCGGCCCCGCCCGCTCCAGGGTCGGCCCCGCCCGCTCCAGGGTCGGCCCCGCCCGCTCCAGGGTCCGCTCCAGGGTCCGCTCCAGGGTCCGCCCCACACCGCGCTCGGAACTCGCTCCTTCCGCTCTGTCCACTCCACTCCCTCCGCGCTCCGCCCCGCCCTCTCCGTACGCTCCGCCCCCTCCGCGCTCCGCCCCGCCCGCTCCGTCCACTCCGCCCCCTCCGCGCTCCGCCCCGCCCCCTCCGGGCTTCGCCCCGCCCCCATTCTGGGGTCCGCGCCCCCTCCGGCAGCTCTGGGGCCTGGAGAGGCGGGCCTGCGGCGCCGCGCGGGGGCACGTCAGAGAGGGACTGCCCTCCCCCACGGCCTCCGGGCAGTGTCTCTAGGGCCGCCGTTCTGCGATTCCTCGTGACCGAAGCCCCGGGGCAGGGGAGCCGTCACGAGGTTGCTCCGCGTCCAGCCGCGCAAGCCGGACCCTCCGCCCCCCGCCCCGCGCCCTCGGACCCCCCTCGCCTGAAGAAGGTGCTTCCCCCGCGCGGCAGCCGTGGGCCCCGCTCGTCCCAACCCCCTTTTGGTCTGTTCGCGTGTCCGGGCGCTCATTCGTTCCCAAGGCCGGCAGGGCTGCCGCACGGGGCCTGGACACTGAGAGGTGACTAGGGCAGCCCGGGGAGCAGAAGCCGACGGGGGGCCGCGCCCTGAGCGTACTCAGAGTAGGGGCCCCAGACCAGGGAAAGACGGGAAGTCTTCCCGGAGGAGGCTTTGAGCTGCTCACAAGACTCTCATGGCTTGACGCATTCCAGTGGCTTCCTCTCCAAGCTGGAACGAAGTTACATTTCCTGCTTTGGCCTACGAGGCCTCGTGGCAGAGACAGACCCTCAGCGGGGGCTTCAAAGCGAATCCGGAGAACCCCAGACATGGAGGTCTGGGCTGGAATCCAAGGCCTGGTATTTGTGAAGACGCCCAGGCAGAGCCAGTGTGCGCCGCCCTCCTCTCTGACCTGCCCCCGTGGACCTGGCCTCTGACCTCGGGGAGCCTGAGTGGCTCTCCTGCAGGCCGCGCCTGTCGCAGATCTTCCCGTGGCCTGGCCTCGACCCCAATGCCGCCCCTCAGAAACGCCTTCCCTCCACGACCCCCTTCCTCAGGTCCCCAGACAGTGCACACCGTGTGCGTGGTGGGCACTCTGCTGAACACTAGGGGTGCAGCCGCCCTGGGGAGCCGGTCTTGTGCTGGGACTTAGGGTTGGGGTCCTGCTGAGGGGTGCAGACAGACAGGAGATGAGCTGCTACAGGGAACGAGCAGCAAATAGAACAGGGAAATAAGACAGATGGTTAGTAACTGAGCAGGAAGTTCCAGGAACGTGGGGTGGCTGGGCTGAAGGACGGGAGGGCCCCCAGGGGAGAGGAGGAGACCATAGTCCCCTTTATGTCACTAACCAGCCATGTGTCTTGGGGCTGACCCATTACCCTTGCCTATCTGTAAAGGAGGAGAGAGATAACCCCTGGCCAGGGTCATGGGAGAATTAGCCCAGCGAATGGGGGAAAGGTCTGAGCCCCGGCCGCTGTGGACCCTTGCTCCTTCTTCCCTTCCTCCTCCTCCTTCCCTCCCTCTCTGTCCTCTTCCCCCTCCTCCTCCTCTTCTCCCTCCTCATTCTCTCCCCCCTCCCCCTCCTTCCCATCCTTCCCAGGTTCCTATCTGGAAGACAGTCCCCCACTGGCCTTAGCTCTTTCCTTCTTTCTTGCCCTCATCAGGAACAATGGCAAGGCATGCCACCAGGAGCTGGGAGGTGGTCCCCAGAGGCCAGATCTTCCCTATGTCTTCTGTCCGCCATCAGTCCCCACAACCAGACCTGCTCCCAGGCCTCTGCCTCCCTTGCCCAGGAGGAGAATCAGCAAGAAGTGGGATTCGCAGTCCAGTTATCAGAAAGGGGGAAATTAACCTGATTACCCAGCTCCAGTCTGGGCCGGACGCTGAATGAACTAGTAATCTGATAGAAAGTTTGCAAAATGAGGGGTATTTCTTCTTCTGGTGGGAGATGTCACTGTGTATCAGGTGGCTGGGGTTTTAGTCTCTGTGCTCTAGCCATTAACGTGCTGTGTGATTTGGGGCAAGTGACTTGCCTTCTTTGGTCCCTGCTTCCTCCTCTGTAAAATGGTCTGTAAGTCCCCTTGTGTTCTCATACCCTAAGCGCTCTCTGGGTACCTGTTGTCTTCGTTCATTCACGTAGGACTTGTGGGGTGTTTGAGCCCAGGTCCTTTTTTCTCCTCTGCAGTCAGAGGGAAAGTCACACCACAGCATGGCCCCAGCCAAAACCCTCCATGACCTCCTGTCCCATTTAGAGTAAGGTCCTCACTCCTCACCTGGGTATAGGCCCTGCCTGATCTGGTGCCTGCACTCTGACCTGTTAGAGTCCTCTAACACCACACTCTGTGCTGGGATCCACCTACATCTGTCATGGCCTCCCACCAGAGCCCAAACCTCTGCTCACCTCGGGGGCCTTTGCACTTGCTAGAACCTCTGCTTGGCGCTTTTCCCAGTTTCCTCCAAGACTGGCTTCTTCTTACCCAACAGGTCTCAGATCAAATGTTGCCTCCTCCAAGAAGTCCTCCCTGACTACCTATAATCCCCAACCCCACTCCACTTCAAGTCTCCCTGTCATCACCCTAGAATAAAAAAAAAAGAGACTTTTAGGTAACTTTTTTTAAAGTAAACTTTTAAGTAAAATGTAATATCCACAGACCACACACATGCCTATGTGTCATAAGAGTACGGATGATGGATTTTCACAAACCAAACACACCCATATAACCAGCACCCACATCAAGAAGCAGAGCATGACGCATGGTCGGGGGGGGGCGGTCGGTGAAGGACTATCATGTAAAAGCCTGTGGGACATCAGCCATTCTGGGCCCAGCATTCAGGGACTCCGTTTGTCTCTGATGGAGACAGAGCTGGACCAGCATCCACGCTTACCCCAGGAGCACTGGGGGCATCGGGGAGCACAGAGAGGGAGGAGCTGAGTGGGGGCACACCGTGCTGGGGGCAGAGGATGTAGGCCAGAGAGGGAGGGCTGAGATCTGACTGGGGCCTGCAGGACTTGTTCCTGAGCACATGTGAGCACACCTTGTGTGGTGGGCCCTGTGAGGAGACCCCCTCTGGGCCCTGGGCCGGCAGAGCTGGAGGGACCGTGGAGGACATGGGTTGGAAAGTGCCTCCACCAGGATGGTCAGGGGAGTGTCCCAGAGAGGGCCGGAGGGTGGATGGAGCCAGGGGAGGGGGCAATGCTGAGGCTGAGGTGGGGGGAGGGGACACTGGGCACCACCTCCTGTGTCCAGGCCCAGGGCCAGGATCGTCACAAGAATCAGCTCCTCCAGCCCTTACGGCGCCCTGTGAGGTGGGGGACGGGGCCCCATTCCCACCGGAGGGAACTGGGGTGCCTCGGCTCTGCCCTGTGATGCTCTGATGGCATCTCCAAGGACCCGCACTCGGGATCCCCCAAGACGAAGCAGTCACGGCAGGGAGAGGGTCGCAGGTTGGGGACATTTCGTTTTCTTTTGTAAAAGCAGTCTCTTGGCTATTGTTACAACAGTGGAAACAGAGCACTTCCACAGATCATGTTTCACCAGTGATGTGGTCAGTGTTTTTCCCTTTGGATGAATTCCCCTGCAGAGAGATTACAGGTGGCTGAGTCACTGGGCACGCTGCTCCTGGGCTCCTGCCACTCGGTCCCTGCCAAGGCCCCCCTCGGCCTCCCGGAGCGCCAGGCTGTGCGCGTGGGGAATTCTCCGAGACCATGTGCCCAGCGGTCCTGGACTGTCTCCAGGACACGCAGGGCTGGGAAGCAGGGGACAGCGGGTGGCGGTGGGGATAGGCCTGGCTCAGGAGCCCCTTTAGAGCTCCACCCCCTCCCTGCCACAGATCGTGTGTGTGTGTGTGTGTGTGTGTGTGTGTGTGTGTGTGTGTCTCAGAGAGGTCGGAGCAGGGTTGGCGGCCGTCCAGCTTCCGTGGAGAACCGTTTGCCTCTTTAAGTCTTGAACGCATGTTACTTGGATACATATGCAAACTAAACACCAAAAGACAGATACTTTTGCAAATTTGACGGGTGCCAAGCGCTTCACGGGTGCCTGGTCCGACACTGCCTTCCTCGCCCCTGAGGACGAGCATCACCAGGGCTGTGTTCTCGGAGCTCAGCCCGAGTGGCCGGGGAGGTGGAACGGCGTGAGCCTGGGGCCGGGCGCATGCATACCTGCTCTGGGTCCTGCACTGTCAGTTACTGTGTGATATCATGGCAGTGACGTAAGCTCCGTTTCTCTTGCCTGCGAACGGGACAGTGATGCTCACCTCGCAGGGCTGCTGGAGGGTCAACTAGAAGATTCTGGTAAAGTGTCCGCCGTGTACAAGAGCCAGTGTTAGCTCAGGTCAGAGGCTCGGACTCTGCCAGGAGCAAGTGGCTGTAAGCGGGTGGTGGGTCGGGGGGCGGCGCAGGGCCCACACTGGGTACATGGGACCTGCTGTCCGTAGGCCCAGTGGCCAGGGCACCCCGCGGCCAAAGCCTGGGTGTCCGCCGTCCTGGATCCTCCCGTGTCACCCACTCCAGTCCCAAACAGCTCCCCACGGCCTCCCCAGAACATTTGCCCACTGTTCAGAGAGGCGACACCACCACCCCCGGCCTTGCACTCGGACTTGGGCTTATCTCTTTCATGGGGTTTCACGCCCGAGTCACAGGAGCGAGAGTGCGAGACCTGAGCTCTAGGTCAGAAACCATGATCCTGGGGACTGGCAGGCCTCCGCTGGCCTCTTGCTCGTGGAGTTACTGGAGAGAATTCCCGTGCATTTCCGACCACGGTCTTCGAGACCATTTTCCCCGCTCTGGAAACTCCGGATGGGACTTTTCTCGAGTCCCCGAGAGCTGGCTCGTGAGGAGGCCGAGAGGCTGTGTTCCGGGGTGGATCATTCTGCTTTTTCTCCATCGTGCTGGATGCCAGCAAACCCTTCCAGTCTGGACGTTTCGGTCCCTCTGTCGGAGAGGCACCCTCTTTGCTTGAAGGTCTCCTCTCTGGTCCCTCTGAGCTCTCCGGGTCTCCTGGTGTTTGGATGTTGGATTTTCGGAGCTTTAGAATAGGGAGAAGTTTTCCCTTTGATGTAGGCACATCTATTAGCTTTCTTTCCCCTACAGATTTTGCTGTTGATTTCATCTTTAAAGTATTCTTCCCAACCCCCAAATTATATAACCAGCTCCATTTTTAATGTTGGCGAGAGCAACTTTGTAATAAGGCTCGTGGTGTTTTCCTTCAACTGACTCCGCTCCACTGCGGGCAGCACACGTGAGTTTTCGTCGGGTGAATCAAGGAGAGAAACAATGTATTGGTTACAAAAAGAAGAAAAACAACCCACATAATCTATTTCATCCAGAATTTTATTACCAACAAGATTGTTTTTCTTCCTTCCTTCCTTCCTTCCTTTCTTTCTTTCTTTCTTTTTTAAAGACTTTATTGTTACATAATCTTTACACCCAGGGTGGGACTCGAACTCATGACCCCAAGATCCAGAGTCCCCTGCTCCTTCAGCCAAGCTGGCCAGGAGCTCCGAGATTCTGGTTTTTAAATGTCGAAACAAGTATTTTCTTTTCAAAAGTTAATAAAACCCATAAGAAAAAATGTTAAAGGATAAGCAAGCAGAAAGGGCTCCCAGGCCCTCAGTAAATGCAACAGAAAAGCCAAAGAAGTTTTCAGTTCATTTCCAGACACAGGGATGTGGGACCCTGTTGCTGAAGGGGTGGCAGGTAGGAAAAGGAGGGCAGCGGAGGTGATGAGCCCTGGAGCCTGCGGGTCGGAGTGGGGGGAGCGGGACCCGACTGTGCTGGGCTGGGGCTGGGGGCGCGGCTCACGGGGAGAGCTGCTTGGATTCACGGGCAACAGTTTCCTCCCGGGGTCCTGGTGGGCGCTGGCCCGGGAGACCAGGCCTGGCCCCTGGGGGCTGCTGGGCTCTGGGTGGAGGCCAGAGCTGACTGCAGGGAACAGCGATGCCATCACCAGGGTCCCCCTGGACTTAGACTGGCTCCTGGCTCCTGGCACTGGAGAGGCGCTGGGAACAGAAGCCTTTGTGAATCCTCATGAAGGGGAAGGGGCCTGTTTCCAGAGCACCTGGCTGCCTGAGGAAACAGCTCCCGGGGAGGAGGCGCTGCAACACAGCGGCCCCCATGATGACCACAGCCCACACTGGCTATCTGGGGAGTCAGAGCGTGCAGCGGCCAGGGACCCGAGTGCCACAGGCAGGCCTGGCCAGGCCCTGACACCTGCATGTGTGGGGCCCTCGGCAGAGGACATGGGCTGTGTGCTCTGCACTTCTCCACCTGCACGCCCAGGAGAGTGGTGACCTCTACTTCACCTTGGGAGCAAGACGTCTCGAGACATCACATGTAGGGCATGGGGCCTGCACAGGGAACTCGGGTTCGGTGTTCCACTTGGGCCTCCGTCTGTTTACTGTTCTCACTGCCCAATGGGCTGCTGGCGAGGCAGTGGACAGTGATGGCTCAGGACTCCCCAGGGGGACGGCTGCTGGGACCCCCACACTGCTGTCCCTTTCCGTGGGGCGGACCACCCTCCCAAGCTCGGGCAGCTGGTGCTGTGCATCAGAGATGGGGACAAACTGGCCCGAGTCTCCGGGCTTCCGCAACAACGCCAGTCAGGCCTGGGCCGGCGGCTCAGCAACCCTTCCAAGGCAGGCGTCCCTTGCGTCTCCCAGAGGGCACTTAGTCCTGTCCCACGGGGGATGGGGGGTGGGGCAACCTTGCTCAGCAGTCTGGCCCCTACACCAGAATTTAGAATGATTTTTGCAACTCTGGTGGTGTACTGGAGTGGAAGGGACCCTCCAAAAAAGTTCCTTTAATCTGGGGAGACCTACCTCCCTGTCAAGGTCACAAACATGCAGGCCCGGGACAGTAAGCCCAGAGCCGGGCCTAACCCACAGATGAGCTCTCCCTCGTGCACAGGGGAGGGTCCCCGCCAGAGACTGCCGCTTAGAATGCATCAGTGGGTAGAACACAGATTTCCTGCCGATGCAGTTCACAGTCTGGTATGTGCTCGGCCCCACGCTAACCAGGGCTGAGAAGCATCTCCCGGCTAGGCCACTCACTGAGAAAAAGCCAGGGGCCGTTAGAGCGGAGCGTGCTGCCCCAAGCGTCCACACTCGTTTCTTGGGAGGATTCGTGGGAAACTGAGGCAGAAATGGCCCCCGGGAAGGAGCACCGAGGGGCCGGGGATGACCCACTTTGGGAGGAGGGGTACTTTTCACTGTGTGTAAAGGTTGAACGTTTACCCTGTGCTTGCCTGACCCCCAGAACACAAAGCACAACGAAGACACTAGAACATAAGCTCTTTGGTTTGCCACACAGGCCTTCAAACGACTTCGTCCTCTCGCCAGAGACTTGCAACCTGGACACTAGTGACGTTCGCACTGGACAACCCCTTGCGGTGGGGGCTGCCCCAGGCACCGTGGGAGGGTCGGCGGCATCCCCAGCCTCTACCCACAGGGTGCCCGTGGCACCTCCCCCTTGGCTGTGACGACCAAAAATGTCTCCAGACATTGCAAAATTCCACGGAAGTGAAATCACCACTGGCTGAGAACGTCCGCCCGAGAAAACCCGTGAAATGGGGAGTGGGGACCCGCGTCTCCATTAGCCGGATATGACAGTCGAGGCCCACAGTTTTCATTAAATTAAAAAAAATTGTGTGCCTCATTTTACCATTGTTACCTATTCGTTTATAACCATAAACAGACCAGGCTCTGCTCTGCTCGCTACCTTTTAAGCAACCTGTCAATATATACATGGAAACACAGAAGCAGAACACTGCCAGCTTCTCCTTCAATTGGGTGAGTTTCTGGTCACCTTTTAGCGAAATTAAATCTCCCTGGGGGTGTTGGGCTGCCTCGCATAGTGATCACCGAAACTTAAACTACCAAGGTTGGGGTGGGGGAGTCTGTAATTGGACCTTCTGGACAATTACATCCAACATGCTGAAATATCATCTCTCTTGTTTGGTTCAAAACATACTCTTTGCTCCCCGAATTTGGAGTTGGCCTTGTCTTTCTGGCTGGGTTATGCCCCAAGTCCCGAGGGCAGCACTGAGCTCGCTGTGCCTTTGCATCCCGTCCTGTCCAGCCTGGTTTGTGGGGAGGGGCGCGCGGGATAAAGGTCAGGACCTGGGACTGGAGTGGGAGCAGGTGGCACTGTTGTCAGCCGTCAGAGAGGCCTCCGGTCAGTCTCGATGGCTGGCCGCAGGAGGCAGGGTGGCAAGTTGCGGGGCTGGCCAGGGAGGGCTGTGTGTCCCCTCACAGGGTCGTCTTGGTTTCTTGGGTGTCCTGTGCTGGGGCCTGCGTCCCGCAGGCGAGTACGACCCGACGTTGCATCTCATGGTGGTGGGGTTCGCAGACCCACGAACAGACCGCAGGCATTCTGTGTGATGGGTGCCATGACTGGTGGGGCAGTGGGGGCTCTCGGAGCGCGGAGAAGTGGGAAGGGGAGACTGCCCGTGAGCGCTGACGCGGTCAGCGTCTGCAAGGACGAATCTCGGGTGTACCAGGTCTATGCCCACCGTTTCCTTTCACCGCACGTGGCTGGCTCGCATCACTCCGGCATCACTCCGGTGGCTCCGCTCAACCGGCCCGTCCTCAGGTGCCCTCCCTGACCGTCCTCCCGTCTCCCAGCTTTGCCCCCCAACCCCCACCGCCCGCAGCCCCTCTCGGCGGGGGGCCTTGTTTCCATGTCTGTCTGCTATGCCCGTGGTCTGGGCGCCTCTTTTGGAGCAAGGCTCTTGACAACAGATACCGTGTCTGTGGTGTTCACTGACTTCCCCACATCTGCAGGGTGAGGAGGAGACGGGCCTGGCCGATGAGTGTGGATGGAGGAGAGGGGTGGGGGGCATCTCTAGAATGCTCAGGGCAGGCCAAGATGGGGACTGAGCAGGGTCTAGGGGCTCGTGGACCAAACGGAGGCTGGAGGAAGCGTGAGCCTGGGGAACTGACGGGACGGGAGAGGTTCACATACCCCCTGGGGAAGTGGGACTGAGGAGAGAAGCAGAGCAGGTCCTGGAGGGTGTCCCGTCCGCGGGGGAGCAGTATCAGTGTCTTTCAAAGGAGGGAGGCCAGGATGCTTTCAGATGGAGGATCGGCAGCCGTGGGGACCAAGGAAGGAGGGGGCCCCGGAGCACCGTCCCTGGGGAAGAAGGAGGGAACGGCAGAAGCATTTGCCTCCAACCGCTGGAGGGTCCAGATGAGGGGAAGCTAGCTCATGGGTGCCCGGCGCAGGCTTGGTGCGCGGGGTGAGACGTGTGTGAGGCTGGATGCGGCGGCCTGAATTGTCCCCGTCACGGGAGTGAGGGGGAGAGAAGGGGGTTGGGTGGGAGCCAGAGGTCAAGCAGTGGATGTAGCTAGGAAGGCAAGTGGGTGAAGCCAGGAGGGGGTGATGGGGGGAGAGGAAGAAGGTGACTCGGGACCAGAGGAAGAACCCATAGAACGTGATGAAGAGGGTGGTCTGGGGAGGGTGGGAAAGTGGCAGGGTCAGGTGTGAAGGTCCGGCCCCGGCCCTCAGGTTTCCAATGTGGGACAGTTGGGGACGACAGCCTAGGCTGTGGGCCTGGGGGCTGGTGGCAGAGGTGGACGAAAGGTCCCTGGGAAATGAGGGCTTCAAGGAACTGAGCGGCCACGAACTCCCTGTGTCCTGGGAGGACAGTAGGGCTAAGGGTGCAGGAGCTGGGAGTGAGCTTCCAGAGACGAGGGAACGTGCAGGGGAGACGACAGCGAGGAGTGTGGGTCTCGGAGGCCAGGGGCGGGAGGCTACCCCCCCCAAGCACGGGGAACTCCAGGAGGTCCCTGTGCAGGGGACAGGGTAAGTGAAGGCTGGAGTGTCCTAGGACCAGGTTCCGGGGAGCACAGGAGGAAGGGCTGCGGCCACTGAGGACAGAGGGCGGGGCCTGCGCCCACGGGACCCCGCTTTGGCCAGCACTAACCCACCGGCCGCGCAGCAGAATGGACACTGTGGCTGCGGGACTGGCCTCACGTGGGAGCCGTCGCCCACCGTCCAGGCCACTCTCCTGAGCCGGCTTTGGAGTAGGGTCCACTAGGGAGTCCCCCGGGGGACCTCCGGACCCCTTTTCCCAGGGGGTCCAGCCTGTTCGGGGAAGAGCGACATTCCGGAAATTCTGGCTCATAGCGGGGCTTGGAGGGTCGCGGCCCGGAGTCCCGGCTCGGCTCTGCCGCCAGAGGGCGCCTGCGGCCGGGAGGGCGGTCACGGCCGTCGGGGGGCGCCACGGGCGCCCAGCCGGGACCCGCCCCCAAACCGCAGCCGGTGGGGCCCGCGGGGCGGGGTGGGGCGGGGCCGGGGTGGGGGGCGGGGCGGCGGGAGGGGCGGGGCCGGGGTGGGGGAGGTGGGGGGCGGGGCGGCCCGGCCGCGCGGCCCCCTCCCGCCCTCCCTCGCTCCTCTCTTGTCCTCTCTCTCTTTCTTTCTTTCTCGCCGTCGGGCTCTCGGTCCCTGGAGCCTCCTGCGCCGCCGAGGGGGCGGGCCCTGCAGCCTTTGTTGCCGCAGGCCGGGTCCCGACGCGGGAGCTGCGCGCGGGCCGGGCATGTCCTGAGCCAGACCCGGACCGGGCAGCGAGCGGACGGGACGGACGAGAGCGCGCGCGCGGGGTAGCCCCCGGCGCCGCCCGCCCCGGCCATGCCCGGCCGCCTGAGCGCCCGCAGCGCCCGCAGCGCTCGCAGCCCCCGCAGCCCCGCGCCGCGGCTGCGCCCCCTGCTCCTGCTGCTCTGCGCCCTGGCGCCCGGCGACCCCGGACCCGCACCAGGTGGGTGGCCGCCTTTCCCCACCGGCCGGCCCCGCGCGCCCCCCGCGCACCCCGGGGGCTCTAGACCGGGCGGGGCCGGGGGACAAAGCCGCGCACCCGGCGGCCCCCTGCCCGTGCCTGGAGGCAGCCCCTCCGTCCTCGGGCGTACCGCGCGGGGCCCCTCCGGGGATGGTCCGCGGGGCTGCACGGAGCGCGGTCTGCGCGCGGAGGGCTCCGTGTCGAGCCTCGTCGGCGCCCGGTCCGAGAGCAGCCCGCCGGGACGCCGCGGGCCGGGGCGCGGGGTCACAGCTCCGGGCTGCGGCGGGCGGTCGGCGGCGCGGGGGCCCGGCTCGCGCGCCCCCAGCACTTCCTGCCTCCCCTCTCCAGAGTGTGCAGACGCCCGAGCGCAGCGGAGGGGAGCGGAGGGGAGCTTCTCCCGGCCCTGGGCTCGGCTCTCGCTGCCCCGCCCGGCCGGCCTCCGACGAGCCTCTGGCCGGCGTCCAGGCCTTCCTCGGCCGCGGAGCTCCAAGCGCGTCCGAGGCAGCCGGCCTGGGATTTTAGGAGCCAAGGGTCTAGGAGACCCCCGGCCCCGCGCCCAGGAGCTCCTGGTCTGATGGGGGTTGATCGGATAGCTTCGAGAGCCATGCTGGCCAAGCGGTCGGGAAGGCTTTGTAGGGGAGGAGAGGCCAGAGCCAGGAGGGACGGGAGATGGATGAACTCGGGGTGGGCTGGAGGGAGTGGGGACGTCCCTGCCGCGGGGCGTGGGCCGCATTAGGCCTGCGTGCTGGGGATGGGGGACTCGTGCCTCTTCAGCACAGAGACTCAAGGGAAAAGCGTCTGGGGCCGGAGTCTAAGGAGGCATTTAAACCAGATCTTAGAGGTTTTGGGGAGCCCTTGAGGGGAGTAGCTCATGGGTGCGGGGGTTTTAGGGAGGTTTCCTCTAGCAGCAGGGTATAGGGGGTGGAGAGGGAGCAAATATTTAATGCACTCTTATTTCTCACCCTCTCTACAACAGGCCTGCAAGGCAGGTGATAGAAAGTTCTTTCAGGATCCAGGGGAGAGGCTCCGAGACTGTGCCCTACCAGGCTGGGCTCCTTAGCTACCATGTGAATCCTGTTTTCCCTCTGCCCAGAGCCGGGTCGTCAGGACCGACCAGGTGATGGGGATGAGGCAGCAGGAAGTGGTTGCTCCAAGGAACAGTCCCTGAGCCCTTACTGGGGTCCAGGTCCCCCGCAGTGGTGGGAGGAGTGGGGGGGGGCGGTCAGGACCCTCTCCACTTCCACTGCAGGCCAGCCGGTGTATGAGCTTGGCCGAGCTCCTGCCGCTCCAGGGCCATAGTTAAGTGGGGAGAACGGTGTTTTCCCCAGCAGGGTTCTTGGGAGGATCCAGATGCTGGGTATCAGTTCTTAGCCCAGGGTAGAGGGACCGCCACTGAGACCCACCGAGACCAGGGAGACCCTGCGGAGTCTTGTGGTTGTGGCCTGCTGTTTGAGCTTACCTGACAGAGCAGGTACCTTCTCTTGTCTGATCGGCCCCCCCGCACTCCTGGGACAATGTCTGTTCCGCTAACCCCTAGGTATACAACATGGGGACCCCCAGCTGCCCTCACTCAGGATGCCTGAGCTGTGTGTCATTTTCTTTGGAGCTGACCCAAGAGTCCTAGACCAGGGGCCCTACCCTCTCAGCACTATCTTTTTTGAGACCAATAGGGCCTATCTTGGACTCACTTGTAGGAGGTGTATCCTGACTTTTTCTTCTGTGACAAATCAAGGAGCTTGTGGGGGTTGATGGGACTGGGGCCCGGTAATGTCCCCATCCTCATTGCTGAATGGCACACATGAGCCCAGTGTGCATACTGGGCACACGCAAGCTCGCTGGAGGACGCAAGCGCGCGCACCCTGGTTATTTTTTCCTCTTTGACATGAGCATGGGGTCAGGTCGTTTGAAGGGCTGGACTGTGACTCAGGTTTTTGATAGAGAGGGGAGGGTAAACACGTTGGCATTCTCTGGTAGAAGCTGCAAAGTGACAGTTCTGTCACCGAGGGATGATACTCCAAGTACTTAACGCCCGCCATGGCAGGGGCTCCGTCCGTTGGGCGCAGGGCTCCTGACCCAGCAGGCTCGCTGCCCGGTGCCTGCAGCCCTGCTCTCGCTCAGCCCTGCGCACCCACGGAGCCTGGAGCCACAGTTAGGCCCTGCCAGCCCTGGGGGGCTGAGAGTGTCAGCCAGTCTCTGCTGGGGGTCGGCTGTAGACAGCGGACAGGCTGTCTGCTTCGTAACTCGCCTGCCCCCTTTATAAACCATTTTAATGGCAAAACAACATAAGTTACAAAAAAGATGAGAGCAGAGCAAAACCAGAAAATAAAAGTTATTGTGGAGTGATAACTTCCTGTAAGTCTTTCTTTTTCTTTTTTTGATTAAAAAGCTCTTTCTTAAGCCATTAGGCAAAGAGAGAAAACAGGCTTTTATGAAATTGCGGAGAACCCTTTAGAAGCTCGCTTGCTAAGTCTGGGTTATAGCTTCGCTCCCGATGGCTCAGTGCCGTCTCCGGTTCCCAGCACCTGCGTGGGAGCTTGTTCCACTCACAGCCCAGGGGAGCAGGTGCGGTGGTGGTGGCCCCCATCCGACAGGTGGAGAAGCAGGTGGGGCGGTTGAGTTACTCAACGGGGGGCTCACTGCTGCAGTGGCCGAGCTGAGATTCAGACCCGCTGTCTGGAGGGCGCGTGAGCCTCATGCCTTTGACCTACCTTTCGGTCACATTTCTGAACCGAATAGGCTGCTTCTTTATAAGTCACCTCGAATTTCTGTCTTCTGCGGTTTGCCCAAGGTGGAGAGCAGGGATTCCCAGCAGGGCCGCATGTCGGGGACGGGCAGGGTTCCCTCCCCAGGGACACTTGCTTGGAGTTCTTGGGGTCACTTCTCCGCCGTCGTTCAGAATCCCCCCTGTCATTCGCACCCATGACCCCCTGCCTGATGCCCCAATACGCTGCTCTTGCCAGGAGTGAGCCACACGGCAGCCATTCCTCGGGGACCCGAGCGCTTCGGGCCGGCCCCCACGCCCCCTTAGCTGGCTTTCGCGGCCTGGGCAGGGGTGGCCCATGCCCGGGGCACCGCTGGGAATGATACTGAAAATGGAGTTTTGGGACACAGCCGCTGTGTCATCCCAATACCTTTGTCCTTCCGCTCACAGCCCTGGGTTCTCTGGGCAGGCAGGGTGGCGGAGACTCAGCCCGATGACGGAGTGACGTCCCCGGGCCACACAGCTGTGGAGTGGCCGAGCCGGAGGAACCTTCCTGTGTTCCAAGCCCACGTGCCCGACAGTGCCGTATCTTGTCAGCCCACCGTCTCATTTTACAAGACAATTATGGGGGGGCCCAAGCTGGCCGCCTCTCTTGCCCGCACCTGTGGCATTTCCCGGGCCCGCTCCGGGACGCTCCAGGGTCAGAGGACCTCATGCCACCCTGTCCCGTGAGGCTTCTCCTCACTTCTGTCCGTCGGGGCTGTGTCCCCTCCCCTCGCCGGGCCACTCAGCACTGGGCCTTACACCTCTTTCTCGACGTTGAGGGGAGGGACAGCGTCTCCCACGTTTTTCCCGGACTTTGGCTCACCTAACCATCTCTCGCAGTTAGTAGCCAGGGGTGACGCCGCAAAGGCCACGCACCAGGGCGGCCTGACGTGGGAACAAACCCGGCGGGCGGCCTGTCTCTTGTTACCCCGCTTCTGTGAGAAGTGCTGTGCTTTAGTCCTTGAAAGACTGCGCAGCCAGGAGGCCAAAGGGCAGCCTGCATTTGAGGGGAACACACTAGGGGGTAGTGGGGTTGGCCGGGGGTACGGGTCCTCTCCAGCGGGGCTCCCTGCTCCACGCCAGCCACTTCTGCGAGGTGGGAATGGAGGCCTGACGTGGATGGCTAAGACTTCTCAAGAAAGCTGAAAGTGGAGATTTTTGGACAAGATCGTGTCCTTTTTAATAAAGCATAGGCAACGGATTAAATATTTTTTCAATATTGGTGCAAGCCAAAATGAGGAAACAAGATCAACTCAGGGAGAAGACGGAGCCCGCGAGCAGCCCTGGACCCCGAGTGCCCCGGCGAGGGTGACGGAGTACGGAGTCTCCTCCAACAAGCCGGCCCACCGGCTTCCAGAGCTCAGCCTTGGGGACTGTCACGTCACAGGCCCTGCACGGCCAAGGGACATACAGACTCTGGGGCCCCAGAGTCCTGGGTCTATGGAATCCATCTCTGGGCTGGGTCTGGAGCCCCCACAGCTTTTAGAGCTTGGCAGGTACTGCTGATGTCCGGCCAAGGTCACTCCCCACCGAGGATTTCCGGACTTCCCTGATGATCACAGTCCCCTGAGGCTCTTAGTAAAAAAACGCAGCTTCCCAGTCCCATTTCCTGGAGACATTGATTCAGCGGGTCTGGGACAGGGCCTGGGAACTTGGTTTAATTTGGTTTTCACAAATTCTTACCCGAGAAGTCTGGGAAACCCTTGCATTCGTGTCCTCCAGAGACTCAGAAACGGAAGCTTTGCCCGGAGCCTCACAGAGTGACCCCACCCGTCCGGACTGAACTTGCTCTTGGATAGCACCCCGTGGGCTGCCCCCCAGGCGGCTGTGGATGCTGGGGTGCGGCCTCAGCGGAGGCACAGCACTGGCCTGTGCAGGGCCGTCTGCACATGGTTCGGCAGGAGCCCAGTGAGGTGGTTTCTGCAGCCTGGCCCCGATGGAGCTTTGGCTGGGCTTGGCTGCCCTCGTGGCCCCAGCAGGCGGCTACAGAGAGGTCCCTGGCGGGACTTTGCCGGGCGCCCAGGCATTCCTACGGCTCGAGGGGTCATTGTCCTGGGCGGCCAGGATTCCGGAGAGCTGGGCATACACCCAGTTGGGCAGGGCAGGACCTCGGGCTGAGAGAAACATTGGACGGGCCAGTTTCCTAACTGCTCCTCAGAGCCTAGGGACACGAGCTTCAGCACCAGGACCCCTGACCCCCACAGCGGCACTGCTCTGATGTGTCTGTGTGTCTACACGAGATTCCTTTTGAAGACCAGGTCTGGTAGCTACACAAGTTTGCAAAATTGCTCTAGGGCACGTCCTTTATGTTAGCGACCGGGAGACAGGCCCAGAGAGGCACGGACTGCTGTGAGCGCACAGCCGTGTTCCTGCAGAGACTGAAGCCATGTGGGGGGCCTGGAGTGCGGTCTCGGCTCTGTCCCTCTTGCTCTGTGGCTCTGGGCCAGTGTGGACATCCCCAAAGCCCCTGCGCTTTCTCCAGAGCAGCCTGCAGCCTTCACCGCGGGGGTCCTCGCCTGGAATCCGCAGCCCCAGGGACACGGGCAAGATGTAAAGGACCATGAACTCTGATGGGAAGATAGAACGTCTCTAAGTTTTTTACCTCTAAGCGTTTTCTTCAGTTATGCGTGGTCGCACCCAACTACAGTAGCATTAGCAGCCCCTGTGACTTTGTTTCCAACCCAGAAAACGTGTTTTTCTGTCTCAAATACGGTTGTAGCTCATCACTACTGCACGGTTACCGTAGCTGTTGAATTTGCCCTTAGGTCCTGCTTTGTGCGTTCATGAAGCAGTGCCGATGTCGGTAGCCCACTCCCAAAATTATGCTGATGGCTGTATTTCAGTATAATCTGCTTCCTTGGCACTCACTTGCATTGTATCCTATGCATTCGAGAGCGTTATTCTGACAAGGGGTCCATGGCAAAAAAGGTTAAGAGAAGGTGTGACAGAGAACTCCATGAGGACGGTGACAGGGATTCCGCCAACTGCAGGGGCCTGAGTGCAGGTCTGCAAATTTTTTTCCAGTCCTGGAACCTTCTCTCCAAATGAACTCTTGTGTGTAACAGAAATACAGCAGAGCCGCTCTGCTGGTGTGCGGGGGCGGGCATGCATCTGGGTGGTCCTCCTCTGTCTCCCCATGCCAGGGGGACTGGAGGCACATGCAGAACCCTCTGGCCCCCGAGAGTGCATTTTTAAATCCCCCAGGCTATACAGTCAACGTAGTAATCCTGATCGCTGGCAATCCTGATCGCTGGCAGGCGCAGTCAGCCCGCCAGGCCCCCGAGGTTTGGGGGGGGTCAGTTCATTGATTCCCACAAGAGCCCCCAGAGTACAAGCGGTGATTACCCCCCATTGCACACAGTCACTCAGCGTTTACTGAGTAACTACTTCTTTTTAACGACCCCAAGCAATAAGACACTCTTCTGGCCAGTCAAGTTCCAGCAAAGACTAAGGATTCTCGCCCTCCTGGGGTTTACCCCAGGAGAAAATTGACAAACAGAAACATAGTTGAAATGTGAAGCCACATGGTGTGTCCGAAGTGCTCTGGGGAAAAATACAGCTGGAAAGGGGGACAGGGAGCCACGGTGTGAAGATAAAGTGCTCAGGGGAGGGCTCAGTGAGCACCCGGAGCAGGACGTGACGGGGTGAAGGTTCTGGCCCGCGGAGCCCCACCGGCAGGGCAGCAGGTGTGAGGCCGGTGGGCTGAGTGGCAGGCACTCGAGCAGGTGCAGGGAGGTGGGATGGAGCAACAGTCTTGCCCGGGGCCGCCTCGGCCGCTGCCAGAGCTTTGCCTTTTCCTGACCTGAGGCCAGGTCAGGGTGGGGGCCACGGCAGGGCGGGGGGCTCGATCCATCGGTTTGGCCGCCTGGGGAGGGGCGGGGGCCCGTTGGGGGTTAGCGGGTAACCTGGGCAGAGAATTGGGCTGGGGAGGCAAGGTTCCGCCCGCGGCGGTGGCACCCCGGCCTCTGCCTCGTCCGCGGCCCCTTCACGCCGGGTCGCCGCCGGCTTTCTCCCCGCAGGGCATGGCGCGGACCGCCGCGCGGCGCTGGACATCGTACACCCGGTGCGCGTGGACGCAGGGGGCTCCTTCCTGTCCTACGAGCTGTGGCCGCGCGCGCTGCGCAAGCGGGACGTGTCCGCGCGCCGCGCCGCGCCCGCCTTCTACGAGCTGCAGTATCGGGGGCGCGAGCTGCGCTTCAACCTGACCACGAACCCGCACCTGCTGGCGCCCAGCTTCGTGAGCGAGACTCGGCGGCGCGGCGGCCTGGGGCGCACGCACATCCGCGCCCGCGCGCCCGCCTGCCACCTGCTCGGCGAGGTGCAGGACCCCGAGCTGGAGGGCGGCCTGGCGGCCATCAGCGCCTGCGACGGGCTGGTGAGTGCGCACCCCCAACCCCCAGGTCGGGCCTGGACCTTGGCGGGTGTTGTCCCCCAGCTTGGCGGTCCTCCCTCCTCCAGCCTGACTGCGAGCCGGAAGCACCCGCTGGCCTCCTTAACACCGCCTGCTGCGGTGGGTCGGGGTGGGTCTCCCAAGCCCGCGTTTCCGACCCTTCCCCAGTGTGGAAGCTGCAGGGGCAGAGAGCCCCCTTTGAGAATCACTCACTGTGTAGACCGGGGAACTCTTCAAACTTCAAACAGCGCAGCCCTCCTTCCCCCGGAGCCTCTGTTATGACTCTTTTCCCCCTCGGATCCCTTTAGGGTGTTGTCCGGGTCAGACAGCCCCCGGCTGCCTTTCCTCTGGGGAGACGGGGCCCCAGCCGGCCCCTCCCCATGGAGGTGCTCCTGGCTAGGGCTGGGGGCCGCTGTTGGCTAGGGCTGGGGGCCGCTGTTGCCTCGCGCTGCCACTCTGGGCAGCACAGGGACCCCTTCTGCTCCTGGCTGGGTGACCGGGCCTGCCCTCTGAGGGAGGTGGGGGTGTGTGTGTGGGGGGGGACGTGTGTGCACTGTCAGCCATCCACCGTTCCCTCAGCTCCGAGGGCTCAGGGAAGCCGTGGGCTGGAGGACAGGGCCTAATGATGGATAGCCCGCAGCACAGCTGCAGGTCTCGGGGACCTCGGGGAGCCTGGGCCGGTCTTCCTTCTTCTCGTTAATCTCGTAGAAACTGCCCCAGCTGAGCCTGCGGTGCTGTTTCCGCTGGCGGGCGAGGAGACCGGCTTGGAGGGCACTGCCCACAGCCGCCCGGTTACTCACTCAAACCCAGTCTCCGGGGTGCGCTTTCTGGCCTTCGGGGCTCTCAGCCCTGCCCAGCCTGAGGGGGGCAGATTTGGGGCCAAGGAGGGAGCTGTAGAGGTGAGAAAATCCTTCTCCCTGCTGGAGGCCTGGGCTTCCTCTGGAGGTGGTGGGCTGCCCAGACACCTCCCAACACCCCCTTCCCCGGCCTCTCTGAATGCTGGCAGATGGGCACCCGGAGACACCCCCGCCTGCCTCCCTGCTCTGGCAGGCCCTGGGACCGGGGGCCAGGATGTCCTGGTGACAGTGGGCATCCCCGCGGCAGGGGCGTGGGCAGAGCTGCCGTGTGAGTGATTCACTGCCTTGGGGAGACGGGGATGCAGGCAGCTGGGCGAGGACACAATGGCTGGCAGCCGACAAGAGGGAGAGTGGTCTGGGGGCCTGGCCGCTGACTCAAGAGGGCCCTCTGGGCCTGTGTGGAAGATGCCATCTTAGATGTACCATCGCCCTGTTTCCTGCCCCTGACGGGTGAGGGGGGAGCATCCTCCTGAGACTTGCGGCTTCCGAGCTCTGCCTTGGACTAAGGGTTCAAGGCCCAGAGGGAGGAAAGTGTGTGCATTTGGGGTCAGTCAGGAGTGTTGGGAGCAGTGTGGCCTCAGCTGGCAGGACGGGCCTCGGGGACGGGTGGGCAGAGTGCCCAGTGCCAGCCCTCTCCTGTGACCCTGGCCCTTCTTTCCCAGAAAGGTGTGTTCCAGCTCTCCAACGAGGACTACTTCATTGAGCCCCTCGACGGCGTCCCGGCCCAGCCCGGCCACGCCCAGCCCCACGTGGTCTACAAGCGCCAGGCGCCGGAGAGGGAAACCGCGCCGGGCGACCCCGCAGCTGCAGGCACCTGTGGGGTACAAGGTATGCGCCTCTGCTGCCAGCTCTGGGGAAGGCCACGGGCCTGGAGGCCTGGAGCGCTTTTCTGGAAGGCTCCCTTGTCCACACGTCCATGCTCAGCTCCCCTGAACCAAAAGGATGCAGACAGGCCGGTGGACATCACCGTAGCCTCCGCCTTCCGAAAGGCCCACGGGCCTGGGGCCTCTGCTGCCAGGCCTGCCCTTGCCCTGGGCTCCTCCCTCTCCGGTGCCTCCCCTCCTCGCTCACGGAAGCGCTGTTGGTTCCTCCCTGAGCCCAGCCCAGCAGTGCAGCCACCAGCCTCCCTCCTGTCCCCACTCCACCCAGCCCACCATAGCCAACCTCGGTTCCTGGGCAGCTCCTCTTTTGCCCAGCGGCCACATCACTGGCCAGTCCAGGTACGGAGCAGCCCAGCAAGCGCTGCTGGGCTGTGGGGACTGCTCGGCTGGCATGCTGGCCCCAGAGGCTACCTCAGCTCAGGGCCTCTGCTCAGCGGAACGGGTACCCAGACTCACCGTCTTCCCGGCTTCACCGATGTGCATCCTCCTCTCTGGGGCAGCCTGGGACAGGCGAGCAGGTCTCTAGTGGGGATGGCCTCCCGGTGGGTGTTGGGCCCAGGGGACCCTGTGCTGGGATCCACCCGGCCCCACGGACAGGGAGCGCCTGGGGGCCGGAGGGGAGATGGGGACCCATATCTATCCTACCATCGTGCCCCGAGGGCACCTTCTGAGGGTCTGCGGCTGATTCCTCTTTACTCCTCCGGGGAGCTCGGGGTCAGGGGTGGGAAGTGACCGGCACAGGGTCACACGGCACAGGCCCGTGCAGAGCCACAGTGGGAGTCCAGGCCGCTAGCTTTGGGCCCAGCGCCGTTCCTGCGGCCCTGGGGTGAGCTGCGGAGCGGAGGCCCTTGGGACGCACACCCTGGGCCAGCCGCTGACCCCCAGCCCCCGGGGCCCACAGCGTCGGTGGAGCTGGAGGCGCGGCGGGAGCGCTGGGAGCAGCGGCAGCAGGGCCGGCGGCGGCCGGGGCTGAGGCGGCTCCATCAGCGCTCGGTCAGCAGAGAGAAGTGGGTGGAGACCTTGGTGGTGGCCGACGCCAAAATGGTGGAGTACCACGGGCAGCCGCAAGTCGAGAGCTACGTGCTGACCATCATGAACATGGTGAGCCTGCGCGGTGCGCGGTGCGCGGTGCCGGAGCTACAGCACGGCCGGCAGGCTGCACCCCGGGTCTGGGCGGCAGGAGCGGCGCTCAGGCTCTGGCGTGCAGGCGGGCCGGGCTGGGTGCGGGGCGTCACCGGGAGAGAGCGGGGCCCACGCGGGGCCGTTGCGAGGGGCGGCTGCGCAGAGCAGGGGAGTGGCGACGGCGGTGGTTACAGCCGCTGTCCACGACGACCTGGGGAGCCCGTAGTCGTGTTGGTTCATTCAGGCTGGTCTCAGCAGACCTTCCCCCTTTGTGCCGTGATCCCTGGGCTCTGGGGACATGGAAGCACCTAGTCAGGGCGGCCCCTGCCTGTGACACCAGCATCTGTGAGCGACTGAAGGGTCTGTCCAGTGTTAGAGTCTGCCAGCTGCTGACCTCAGGCGACACCCGGCCTGCCTGAGCCTCAGTTTGCTCATCTGTGGCCTGGGCATGATGATGGGAGCTGGGGCTGTCCCTGCTGATCTGGGCTCCGCAGGCCGGTTGGGGAAAGTAGGCCGTGGGAGGGTGAGTGACCTGCTCAGGTCGCGCTGCACACGAGGCAGGGCAGACCTGGATGGGAGCGGAGGCGTCCTGTCCCCGCCCCGCCCGGTGCCCGGTGGCTGGAGCCCGTGATTCCTGGAACTGCAGGGTGCCAGCCACCCCCTCCCTGCGGCCTCCCTGTGACAGGAAAGATCGTGCCCCAGCCCTAGCAGGCCACCCAGGGGGCAGGCGCCACGTGGCCCCCTCTCCCCGGTGAGCACAGTGTGCGCTCCGCGTGCCGGGGCCACAGTCAGCTGCGTCCTCTACACCAGCCCCTTACCTTCCGCAGCCCCGAGACATCCAGTGTCTGGCCGCCACCTTCTAGAGGTGAGGCGGGGGTTCCAGGACAAGAGGGGCCTCTGGCCATGGTCTCTGCGCCCCCACGGCTCCAGCCTCACCAGCAAGCTCAGCTCTGGGCCAGTTCCGGCCTGACGTGGCCGTCCTCAGGCTCCCTGCTCCTCACGCGGTGAGAGCCGCTGCCTTCCGCCTGGCCCAGGAGACCTCAGAGCCCAGCCAAGCCTCCGTGCGGCCTCGTCTGCCCAGCACGGGGATGCCCTACAGGCCAGGGTTTGGGGGGACTGAGCCCCAGGGGGAGGACAAGCAAGGCCAGGTTCTAAGGCCACAGGGTCTTCATCCCGTCTTGGGGCTCAGCCCAACAGAGGCCCAGGAGCTGGGCTGGAGCCCCCGGCTGTTCATTTCCCCTCATCCCTCCTGGGTGTTCCCCATAGGCCAGGTGCTGGGCCCCCCAGGCTCCCCCGTGGTGTCCCTTGGGGGATGGGTCGGCCATTCGGCCTGGGACCTGGTCCCTTCCTGCCTCCCTGTCCAGGGGCACAGGACCCATGCCTTCACTTTAGGAACCCCGTCCTGGAGGAGGCTCTCATTCACGTACTTTGGACCATATCAGGCTTTCCTGAGCCGGCAAGTCTGGCATGGGTCAGGATAGAGTGGGGCTGCCTAGGAGCCTCACAGTGCTACATACCTGGGACGTGGGGGGGTGAGGACAGCCTCTGAGAAGGGCCGCGGCCTCGTGAGTACCTGCTCGTCCAGTGTCCCACGGTCACTGCCTTGCCTCAGGCTCACTCCCACTTTATGGGGGAGGGAACAAAGGTTCAGAGAGGTCTAGGGACGTGTTCACTGTCATATCTGATTACTGGCCGAGCCAGGGCTGGAGCTCAGATCTGTCTGCCTCCAAAGCCCCACTCTGTCCTCTGCCCAGGGACAGGCAGCTGTGAGGCTGTGGTGGCCAGAGCTTGCTAGAAGGATGGGGGAACAAAGTGGTCGAGATGGGGAGAGCTCACCCTTTTTGTCCCTCTGGAGGACACGCTCATTCATTGAATGCAGGATCCCACGCTTGGGAAACTGCTTCATTGTAACGTTTCTCAAAGAATGTTCCAGGGAGGACTTACTCCAAGAGATGATAATAAGTATTTTGTGAAAAAAGGTGGCACAGATGGAGAAGTTTGGCAATAGAGGTTAACAAAAACGAACACAGACTCGTTTGCTGCAGAACTTCTCAGAGCCTTCAGAGCTAAAGTGCACTGAGAATCTCTAAAACCAGACAGATGGCATTTCCCAAAGCTAAGAAGTAAGAGCAGGGGCTCTGGATCAAACCTGGTTGTGATCCCAGATTTTTTTTAAGATTTTATTTATTTATTTGACAAAAAGAGATCACAAGCAGGCAGAGAGGCAGGGGTGGGGGGGGGAAGCAGGCTTCCTGCTGAGCAGAGAGCCCGATGCAGGGCTCGATCCCAGGACTCAATCCCAGGACTCTGGGACCATGAGCCAAGCCGAAGGCAGAGGCTTTAACCCACTGAGCCACCCAGGCGCCCCAACATTCAGCAGATATTTCTTGAGTGCTCATCGTGGGTCAGGCCCTGGATGGGTCGCTGGGATGTCAGAGGGGGCCCACGCAGACATGGCCTGCGTGGGGCTCGGGTCTGGCTGGGGAGCGTGATGTTAGTGAAACTGTCATCCTGAGGAACATGCAGGTCAGCAGAGGGGCTGCTAGGAAGGATGAGTTCACGAGGCTTTGGGAGCATCAGGTGGAAGGAAGGCTCCTGGCAGATGTGCTGGAGGGTGAGAGCTGGAGAGGAGATGAGAGGACGGGTGTTCCAGGTGAGGGCACAGCATGTGTAAATGCCCTGTGGTCGGGACACTCACGGGATTCTGAGAGTGAGCCAGATTGGTCGGAACCAGGCAGTGGGGACAAGAGAGGTGGTGAGCGAGTAGGTCAGGACTGGGACTTGGTCCTCGCCCAGTGGACGGGAAGCCCCGCTTACTGCTTTAAGCAAGGGCACGATGTGGTTGGGCTTGAGTTTTGGTGGCAGGGGGCTGCGAGGCTGTAGGTAGGCAGGGTGCGTGGGGACACTGCTGAGAGGCCTCCACAGCCAGCCAGGCAGGAGGTGCTGGCCCCTCGGCCTGGGCAGTGGCCTTGAGGGTGGATGCAGGGCAGCTAGAGGGGGCAGAAGGGGTTGCCTTTGGGGGGCGTGGTACATAGGGCTCCCAGGCTTGCAGACCGCGTGCCAAGGTGCACATGTGGTGCTGCTTGTCCAACCCGTCCCTAACCTTGGGCTCTCAAAGTGCAACTTGTCCCCGTTATCAGGGCCTACAGCACCCTTCTGAAGCGTGTGTTTTGTCCATTCCTGTCTGAATGTTATGTCTCCGGATGGACTTACTAGAAGCCCCCCATAACCACCTGTCCTGCCACCTCCGCCACCAGGAACCTGACACCCGCCCGGTCCTGGCCCAGCCCCTTCCTTGTGCTGAGGGAGCCTCACAGAGAAGCAAGCTTTCCCTGGCCCTTTCCCTGCACCTGCCGTCTTTGGGGTGGCCTTCTCTCCCAGGACCGAGTGGGGAACTCCGTGTAGCCACGGGGCCTCAGACACATGTGCACACCTGCCCCGCGGGATGGCAGGCCAGTGGGGAGACTCCGGGGGCTGTGCCCGCCCCACCCCTAATGTCAGCTCTGCCCAGGTCTCCTGTCTCATGGGAGGGCTCAGTCCTGGGATGCTGGTCTGGTGTCCCCCAGGGCAGGAGGAGGCAGCCGAGCTGTCCCAGCCCAAGAGAGCAGGCAAGCCAGGACCCTGGGATGCGCCGAGAAGCCCATATTTGAGCTGTGAGGCAGGGAAGCCGATCCCATGACGGTGCTCAGGGCCGGCCTGGGCCTGGGAGGGGGTTACACGTGGACTCTGCTGGTTCTCAGTTGGGGACATGCGGAGACACGGTGTGCTGCGTGTGCGGCTTGTGTGTGGGTGGGGCTGTGCACAGCTCGGGGTGGGTCGGTGGTTGCTGTCTACACCTTCCATCCAGGGTGCCAGCCCAACCCCATCTCTTGGGCAGGTGGCCGGCCTGTTCCGTGACCCCAGCATCGGGAACCCCATCCACATCACCCTCGTGCGCCTGGTCCTGCTGGAGGATGAGGAGGTGAGAGGTCGCGGGCCGTGGGCTGTCCCGTCCCCTGAGCCGCCCTATGCGGAAGGGCACCGGGAGCCAGCTTAGCCTGGGCAGGGCCCCCTTCACCCCCCAGTCCCTGGCCGGCCCCCGGGATGTGCTTGCGGGAGGGGTGGTCAGACTGGAGCTGGGACAGTCCACAGGCCGGGCTGTTGTGTCCCCCCACCCTCTATCCTGCGTCCCCACCGGGGAGCATGGGGCCTGGCCCTCCAGGCTCGGGGAGGCACCAGTGGCCGCTCTCTGTGCCCCTAGGAAGACCTGAAGGTCACACACCACGCAGACAACACCCTGAGGAGCTTCTGCCGGTGGCAGAAGAGCATCAACATGAAGGGGGACGCGCACCCACTGCACCACGACACGGCCATCCTGCTGACCAGGTGCCAGGGGGCGGGGGCTGCTCCGGAGCCTCGGAGGGCGGCTGGAGAAGGATTCCGTCACTGTTCGGCGAGATCTTTCTATACTGAGAAGATGTGGGACACCCTACACCGGCACCCCTTCCCTGGGGCTCGCGTCTGCGCCCCTGCCCCTTCCCCGGTGCTCCCAGCGCAAGCCCACGACCAGGGCATGGACCCTAGTTCTGTCCACAGACCCGTTCACATGTCCCCAGCCAGTCATCACGTGCACGTGTGCTTTACGCACTTTGATCACACGTGTGAGTTCCTGTGTCCATCCCTGCGGTCTGCAGACAGGGTGGTTCTGTTGGAAGGAGCCCCCTGCCCCACCTTGGACAAATGCAAAGGGGTCGGAGGTGCTCGTCCGGGGTCTCCCTCTGCTGGGTCCCAGCAGTGCCTTGGCACCCTCCCAGGGATAGGAACCCAAATCCTGCTGGGCTGCTCCCCAGGCGCCAACAGGTGTCCCGTGTGCCTGAGGGCCGTGCCCCGGGCGTGGCTGCGGTGCTAGTGGGCTGTCTGGGCGGGAGGGGACAGCCGCCCTCCTTGCTCGCTCACTCGCTCTAGGCTCAGGTGGGCCTGGTGCAGGGCCAGGTCAGCCTGAGGGCGGCTTCTCTCTGCACCCGCAGGAAGGACCTGTGTGCAGCCATGAACCAGCCCTGTGAGACGCTGGGCCTGTCCCACGTGGCGGGCATGTGCCAGCCGCACCGCAGCTGTAGCATCAGTGAGGACACGGGGCTGCCGCTGGCCTTCACCGTGGCCCATGAGCTCGGACACAGGTACTCCGCCTGCTTGGCCCACCCAGCTTCCCCTCCCTGCCCCTGGGGCACCGGGTCCCAGCTAGGGGGCCCTGCCCTGGCCTGGCCATGCACCGTCCCTGCCCCGTCCCCACAGCCAGGCTGCTTTCCTGTCCGGTGGGGAGAGGCCCACCCAGGTACCCCGGGGACCAGCTCAGGAAGAGTCCTGTGTGAGGTGGGGTTGACCTGGCCAGGACGTCAGCCCGGGTCTGGGGGGTCCCTCCGCCGTGCCCCCGTGCTCACATTCTGACTCTCGGTCCCACTACATGTGTATTCCTGGTTGCCCTGTGACCCCGGGCAAGTGCTCGGCCCTCTCTGGGCCTTTGTGCGCGCCCTGCAGGTTGAGCGGGTCGGATCCGGCGATGCTCACGGTTCCGGCCAGCTGGCCTGTCCACATGCGGCTCTAGGGTTAAGGGTGGTCCACGCGCTCAGCCGGCCGTGCGAGGGGGTCCGGCTGTTCCATGGGGCCGCGCCTCAGGCCGCTGCTCCGATGACGGTGGCCCACAGCCAGGTCTGCCACTCAGAGGTTTGGGGCTTCATGGTTTACCTGCTCAGGCTCCTCGAGGGGCAGCGTGCAGGGTCTCGAAGATGCCCTTGGTGCTAGAAAGAGCACGGTGCCCTGGACCTGCCGTTCCCTGGCTGCGTTCCCTTGGCCGGGCCCCAAGCCTCTTTGAGCCCCCCCAGGCCGCTCTGAGGGCTGAGCAAGATGGGGTCTCTGCCAGGGCATAGCACGGCACCCGGCACGTCCTAAGTGCCAAGCCAACATAATCTTTCTTGGCTCTGTCTCAAGGATGGCGTCCTGAGAACCCTTCTGTGGTAGGGCAGCTCAGACGCCCCTCCTTCGGCGCACAGCCGCAGGCCAAGGACGAGGTCCGGGGGTGCTGGGCGCCAGGGAGCAGGGGCTGCCCTCCCGGCCGTGCCCTCCACCGGCCGGTCCCCGCAGGTGCTGTCAGGCTTAGGCAGGTAGCCCTGGAGGAAGGCTCAGGGAGCTTAGCTGTCGCACCCCCATCGTAGGTCAGGGAGGCGGAGGCTCCCAGAGGGGTTGACCTTCCAGAGGCCGCACAGCAGTCTGATGGGTTCGCCCCGTGCAGGCGGGCGGGAAGGGGCAGGAGGCATCGGGAAGGGTCGGGCAGGTGCTCTTCCATGGCTCACCTGTCCCGCGGCCTCTGCTCTCACACAGCTTTGGCATTCAGCATGATGGAAACGGCAATGACTGCGAGCCTGTTGGGAAACGGCCTTTCATCATGTCTCCACAGCTCCTGTACGACACCGTCCCCCTCACCTGGTCCCACTGCAGCCGCGAGTACATCACCAGATTCCTGGAGTAAGCCCCGCTAGGGGTGGGAGGGGGGCGGCCCGGGCGGGGTTCCGGTGCCAGATGGAGGGTGGCACGGAAAGGCAGCCAGTGGAGCTGGGGGCCAGCAGGTGGAGCTGGGGGCAGGTCTCCCCCTCCCCCTGGGCTGGAAGGAGAGGCCATCTGAACTGGGTCTGACAGGAACAGCTGACACACATGTAGAAGGGAGAGCAGTGGTGTTTGCATGGGGTAGGGGGGGCTGAGATACAAGGGACCTGAGGGCTGTCGGGAAGGCAGGGGGCGAGTACGGACTTGGGGACCATGGGTCCAGGATGGGGATGTGATCCTTGGGTTTGGGATGGGAAGGAAACCAGACAGGGTATAGGCCTGGCCACGTGACCAATGGCGTCCAGGGAAAAGTGCTGTTTAAAGTGCCGAAACTTAAAGTTTTTCCTTTCTTTCATGTCCTCTAAATTTTGTTTATTTGCTATTTAATGTTCTAAACAAAGAAAAACTTAAAAATTTAAATTATTAGCACACATCTTACTGTTGACCTTTATTTTGTGTAGCACTAGCTGTAAGTGCAAGCGTAAGAGCCTCGACCTCCTATGTGAGTCACCGAAATGCCACAGTGTGCGTAACCCGGCAGTATTGTTCTGCTTCCTAATATGTGTGCGTTCTGCCCACACTCCCTGCCTTCGGCTTGCTAGCCAGTAAGCAAAGTCTGAAGGGAGAAGGGTCTAGGGGCTGCCCCTGTTCCCTTCTGCCTCCTCGCTTCCAGTGCGCACTTGGCTGAGACGGGGAAGTAGGACCAGTAACAAAGGACAGCACAGCTTCTGGTGGTCCATGTTTCTTGACACATCACTGCCTTCTTTCTGCATTTGGAGCAAGTTCTGGTTCCCGGGGACAGTGTGGCCTCTGTCCCCTGTTCCAGTGTAGACCGGGTGCTTTCTGGGCCTGTCCTAACATTGTCCTGTGGGGTCATCCTGCTACCGACTTTAGAGGGGATGCTTCTTTGTTCTGCTGGAGCACATCGCCAAGTAGCTTTCTGAGAAAAGGCGCACGGAGGTGAGGGGTTTGCTTGTTTGAAGGAGTTCCTTCTCTCCTCACCCCTGATTGGTAGTTGGATTTGATATCAGCCTCGAGCAGGAAGTCATCCGCCCTCAGCCTTTCAAAGACTTTTTCCCATCATCCTCTGGCTCCTAACGTTGCTGCTGAGAAGGCTCTTTCCAGTCTTATTCTCAGGCCTCTGTTGTGACCTCCTAAAACATCTGGAAGCTTTTCTTTCTCTTTTTGTCTCTCTTACGATGATTGGAAGTTTTGCAGTTGTGCCTTGATCTGTTTTTTTTTTTTTTTGGAGGGTTCTTGCTAGATGCTTTTTTTTGTTTGTTTGTTTTAATTCCAGTGTGGTTGATGCGCAGCGTAATACTAATTTCAGGTGTACAATTCAGTGATTCGACACTTGCATCCACCACCGGGTGCTCATCACGACAAGTGCCCTCCTTAATCCCCATTACCTGTCTCCCCCCGTGACCCCCATCTCCCCTCTGGTGACCAGCAGCGTTTCCTCTAGAGTTGAGTCTGTTTCTTGGTTTGCCTCCTTCTCTTTCTTTACCCTTTTTGTTCATCTGTTTTGTTTCTTAAATTCCACATGTGAGTGAAATCACATGTTGTTTTGTCTTTCTTTCATTCTGCTTAGCATAATATCCTCCAGTCCCATCCACGTCATTGCAAATGGCAAGATTTTGTTCTTGTTGATGGCTGTGTAATATTCCATTGTGCGTGTGCGTGCGTGTGTGTGTGTGTGTGTGTGTATGCACCACATCTTCTTTACCCATTCATCTGTCGAGCAGCTCTGGGGCTGCTCCCATATCTTGGCCATTGTAAGATAACGCTACAATAAACAGGGATGCACATATCCCTTCAAATTAGTATTTTTGTATCTTTGGTTAAATACTTCAGTGCAATTGCTGGGTCGTAGGGTAGCTCTATATTTAACTTTTTGAGGAACCTCCATCTGTTTTCCAGAGTGGCTGCCCCAGCTTGCATTCCCACCAACAGTGTAGGAGGGCTCCCCTTTCTCTGCATCCTTGCCAACTCCTGTTGTTTCCCGGCATGTTCATTTTAGCCATTCTGACTGGTGTGAGGTGGGACCTCACTGTGGCTGTAAATTGCATTTCCCTGAGGATGAGTGAGGCTGAGCATCTTTTCATGTGTCTGTTGGCCATCTGTGTGTCTTCTTTGGAGAAATATCTGTTTGTCTCCGGCCCATTTTTAGTTGGATTATTTGTTTTGCGTGTTGGGTTGTATCAGTTCTTTATATATCTTGGATACTAATCCTTTATTAGATATGTTGTTTGTAAATACCTTCTCCTGTTCCATAGGTTGCCTTTTAGTTTTGTTGATTGTTTCCTTCACTGTGCAGAAACTTTTTATCTTGATGTAGTCCGAAAAGTTTACTTTTGCTTTTGTTTCCCTTGCTGGAGACATAGCTAGAAAAAAGTTGCTGCGGCCAACGTCAGAGAAATTACTGCCTGTGCTCTCTTCTAGGATTTTTATCATTTCATGTCTCATGTTTAGGTCCTTAATCCATTTTCAGTTTATTTTCATGTATGGTGTAAGAAAGTGGTCTCGTTTCATTGTTCTGCATGTGGCTGTGCCGTGTTCCCAGCACCATTTGTTGAAGAGACTGTCTTTTTTTCATTGGATATTCTTTCCTGCTTTGTCAAAGATTAACACCATTTGACTGTGGGTTTGTTTCTAGGCTTTCTGTCCTGTTCTATTGATCTACGTGTCTCTTTTTTTATGCCAGGATCATAGTGTTTTGATTCCTACAGCTTTGTAGTATATCTTGAAGCCCGGAATTGGGATACCTCCAGCTTGGCTTTTCTTTTTTAAGCTTGCTTTGGCTATTTGAGGTCTTTTTTGGTTCCAACCAAATTGTTTGTTCTAATGCTGTGGAAAATGCTGTTGGGTGTTTTGATCAGGGTTGCATTAGATCTGTAGATTGCTTTGGGAAGTGTGGACATTGCAATAATTTTTGTTCTTCTAACCCATGAGCATGGAATGTTTTTCCATTTCTTTGTGTCGTCTTCAATATTTTGTAGTTCTCGCAGCACAGATCTTTTTCCTCTTCAGTTAAGTTCATTCCTAGGTACTTTATTATTTTTGGTGCAATTATGAATGGGATTTTTTTTCTTAGTTTCTCTTTTGCTGCTTCACTGTTAGTGTGGAGAGACGCAATCAATTTCTGTATGTTGAGTTTGTATCTTTGGATTTAGTTTTTTGGTTGAGTCTTGAGGGTTTTCTGTACATAGTATCATATTCTACTTCCTTACCAATTTGGATGGCGTTTATTTGTTTATTTATTTAGAATGACTGCTGTGGCTAGGACTTCCAGTACTATGTTTTGTAAACGTGGTGAGCGTGGACATTTTTGTCTTCTTCCTGATCTTAGAGGAAAAGCTCTCAGTGTTTTATCGTTGAGTGTGATGTTGGCTATGGATTTCTCATATGTGGCCTTTATCATGTTGAGGTTCATTCCCTCGCATCTGAATCTACGTTTGAGGGTTTTTATCATGAATGGATGTTGTACTTTGTCAGATGGGTTTTCTGTGTCTTTTGAAAGGACCACATGGTTTTTATCCTTTCTGTTACTCATGCATCACATTGATCGATGTGTGAACCTTGCAACCCCGGAATAAATCCCACTTGATCAGGGTGAGTGATTTTTTAAGTGTATTATTGGATCCAGATTGCTGGTGTTTTATTTACTTTATTTTATTTTATTTATTTTAAGATTTTTATTTTATTTATTGGACAGAGATCACAAGCAGGCAGAGAGGCAGGCAGAGAGCGGGAGAAGCAGACTCCCTGATGAGCAGAGAGCCCGATGCAAGGCTCCATCCCAGCACCCTGAGATCATGACCTGAGCTGAAGGCAGAGGCTTAACCCACTGAGCCCCCCAGGCGCCCTGGGATTGCTGGTATTTTATTGAGAATTTTTGCATCTATGTTCATCAGGGATCTTGGCCTGTAATTCTCTATTTTAGTGGGGTCTTTGTCTGGTTTTGGACAGGTAATGCTGGCCTCAAAATGAATTTGGAAGTTTCCTTTCTTTTCTGTTTTTTAGAATCATTTGAGAAGAACAGGTATTAACTCTTCTTTAAGCGTTGGCAGAATTCATCTGGGAAGCCATCTGGTCCTGGACCGTGGTTTGTCGGGAGTTTTTTGTTTTTTGTTTTTTAAAGATTTTATTTACTTATTAGTCAGAGAGAGAGAGCGAGCGAGCACAGGCAGACAGAGTGGCAGGCAGAGGCAGAGGGCGAAGCAGGCTCCCCGCCGAGCAAGGAGCCCGATGCGGGACTTGATCCCAGGATGCTGGGATCATGACCTGAGCCGAAGGCAGCCGCCCAACCAACTGAGCCACCAGGCGCCCCTGTCGGGAGTTTTTGATGACTTATTCACTTTCATTGCTGGGATTGGTCTGTTTAAATTTTCTGTTTCTTTCTCATTTCTTTTTGGGAAGTTTTACATTTCCAGGAATTTATCTGTCTCTTCCATGTTGTTCAGTGTGTCGAATCATAGTTTTTCTGAATTACAGCCCTTTGTATTTCTGTGCTGCCTGTCGCTACTTCTCATCTTTCGTCTCTGGTTTTGAGTCCTCTCTCTCCTTTCTCTCCTGTCTCCTCTCTCTGTCTCTTTCTCTTTGTTTTGATGAGTCCAGCTAAATATTTACCAATTTTGTTGATCTTTTCAGAGAACCAGCTCCTGGTTCCATTGATCTGTTCTGTTGTTAGTTTCTATCTCATTTATTTCCGCTCCGATCACTGTTCTTTCTTTCTTCCTTCCTTCCTGCTGGTTTGGGGTCTTGTTTGTTCTTCTTTTCCTGGCTCCCTCACAGGTAAGGTGGTTGGGTCATCTCCGTGAGACTTTTCTTGCTTCTTTAGACCTGGTGGATGCTTTTTCCCTAAAACTCCTGTCTTTTCTGAAAATGTTCCTGTGTTATTTGATCATTTGTATTTTCCCCTTTTGGAACCGTCAACGTTCAGCTGTTCTCACATTCTTTACATTTTTTCTACTGGTTTTCCTCTCTGTTTTCTGGAGGACATCCTATGTTCACCCTCTGTTAAGTTTTCTCCACTATACTTTGAACTTGTACTTCCTTATTCGCTAAATCATATCGTTCTCGGCCAAGCGTCCGCAGTCGCGGCTGCCTCGCTTCTCTCTGAGGTCATTCCTTACGTGGGTTAAACTCTTCTCTTCCGTGGCCCGCAATATCTTTCTTTCCTTAATTTAGTTTTATTGATTTATTTAATAAATCTTGTTTTGTTTTATTTATTTATTTGAGTGAGAGAGGACACAGCGAGAGAGGGAGCACGCAGGGGGAGCGGGGGAGGGAGAAGCAGGCTCCCCGCCAAGCAGGGGGCCTGATGCGGGGCTCGATCCCAGGACGCTGGGATCATGACCTGAGCCGAAGGCAGATGCCGAATGACTGAGCCACCCAGGCACCCCCTTTCCTTAATTTTAAAAACCATTTCATGCTAAAGGGTTTAAGCCAGTTCAACTTCCTCTCGTGCCCAGGAGGCGGCCCTGGGATACCAGCTGGGAGGCCTCCAGGACCAGCAGGCTTCTGGAGTCAGTGCGGAGGGAGCGGCCGGGGTGGGGCTGTGTCTTCGGGAGGAGCACCCAGGGCCCTTTCTGGGGTGGTTCTGTTTCCCCAGAGATACTCTCCTCTTGTCCTGGGAGCTGTGAGTCTGGCCGTAGCATTCTGGCACCAGGTGGGGAAGGGCCTTGGCAGTTTTCTGTCCTTCCTGTGTGGACTCACACATGTCCCCTTCTCTGTAGGTCCGTCTGTAGGTGTCCCAGGGCCAGATCCCCGGGTCAGCCTCTTCAGAGAGTGACCCCGGCGCTCTGCAGGCAGGGAGGTGGCCATCACCTGGCCACAGGGGTGCGGGAGCGAAGGTGGGGTCTGATGTCTCCTGTCCCCAGCCCAGGCCTCCATGGCTCCCTGGGCCCTAAGCCTGAGCCCGTGTCGGGTTCTGCTCCTGGCTGGTCTTTCCAGCAGGCCTCGGCCTCCGACTCTCAACCACCCCCAGCTCTACCCTCACTCACTTCGGCTTTCCGGCGTCCAGAATTTCGCTGACATTTGTCCTGCGTCCTTGTCACCACCCCCTTGCCTTGTGTCCTTGTTTATTCTTTTGCTGTCATCCTGGGGGGGGGGGCGGGGCGTGGAGCTCCATCTGCCATGTTTTTCTAGAAGTCCCTCACTGTGGGTTTACGTGGGGACAAGAGCGTGTTCCCTGTGGGTGTGAGCAGGGACTCTGGCCTCTGTGGCGGAGGGATGGCTGCAGGGCGGCTGGGGTGATGGTTAGGGCCTGGACTCTGGCCTTGGCTCTTGCCCGTGTTGGCAGACATGTCCCATGGGGCTCCTGACCGGCCTGCCTCACGGCGGCTGCTAGTATCCAGCCTGTCGCCAACCCCATGGTTCCTGTTCCGTGCTGGTGCCTATCACCACGACTTCTAAGCAGCCCGATAAGACAGGTCTGAACCAGCGTGGTTAGCCCCGGCAAGGAGAGCAGGCCTGGAAAAAGTCCCAAGGGCGTGTCTCCTGTCCCACCTCCCCGTGCGAGGGGAGTCTCCCCCACAACACCCCCAGGGCCTTTTCCCAGCTGTCCCCACCCAGGGAGCCGCCCAGCACCCTGCCTGCAGGACACACACACACACACACACACAGGCACACACGGGGTCTCTGTGCTCTTTGCTGGAATGTGTGAGGGCCTTGGCTTGGGGCCTGGGGCGAGGGCGGGAAGATCAGGCCGGAGCCCGAGCCTGCTGGGGCCTTTGGGAGGTTGGTGGTGGTGGGGGGGGGCACCGAGAGGAGGGGCACTAAGAGGGGCCATGTGAGGGCAAAGGCGGGAGAGAGGCAGGCCTGTGTGGAGGTTGCTTTCCCGCCCCTCCACCCTGGAGGGCCAGGAAAAGGCCAAGGAAAGGGGGTCCCAGGAGGGAGGCGTGGTGCCAGCCCATCTTCCATCTCGCTGCTGGGGCTGGACCGGCTTCACCCAGTAGGGTCTGGACGGGTGAGAGCCACATGCACTCTGGGGCCAGGCAGCGTTCCCTGAGCCTGGGGGAGGCTCAGAGGCCCTTGCAGGCCGCCTGGCTTTCCCTAGCTGACCGGAGCTCCCCGGCCCCCCTGCAGACAGCTCTGGGCATGTGTTCGCGTGAGGGCCCTGGCCGGGAGCCGGCCGGAGGAAGGAAGGGCTGGCGGCCGCTGCCCCTGTGACTTTCCCGGGTAGATGGGGCTATTTATACCTCTGTAGCTCGGGCTCCCTCGGGCAGCCTTGGCCTCCGGAGATGAGGTCCCCCAGGGAGCGGGACGGGTGGCCCAAGGCTGCACGGCGGGGCGTGGAACGGGGGGTGCCGACTCCCCATCCGCACTTGGGCCTGAATATGGCCCTGATTTTGGTGGCGGGTCCCGCGTGGGTCCCCAGGGCTCCCGACCCCTCACACACGTAGGATGGCTACTCCAGCCGCCCGGCCCACAGGACATGACACATGGCAAGTTCCAGCCAGGAGACAAAGGCCAGACTGGGGCTGCTGCGGAGGTCTGTCGGACCCCGAGCTGGAGGAGCCCCCAGCCTGGCTCTGAGTCAGAGGGGTGGGCCGGCCCTCCTAGCCGAGTGTCTTGAATTGCAGGAAAGAAGGAGCCCCAGGGCCAGGCTGACCCTGCTCCCCACACCGCCAGCTGACACTTTGCCCCAAAGGCCAGGCCAGTGGTCAGAACTGGCCTTTCTCAGCTGGGGCGCCGCTGCCATGGTTTCGAACTTACACTGGGGTGAAGCATTTGAGGTCAGGCGTGTGGGTGGAGGGGAGGAGGCCTGCCCTGGGGCCGCCTGGCGAGTGGGTGTGTGTGGCCACTGGCAGCTTGGGCCAGCATCGGAGCCTGACCTCTAGGGCCTGGGGGTGACACAGGACGCTGTGCTTCGGGCCCTGCGTGTGTGTGGAGAGGGAACAGGTGTTTGAGGAGCGACCAAGAAGCTGGCCGGTGATCACTGGGGGGCAGAGGCCTGGGGCCCCTTGCTACTCATTTGCCAACACTCAGTCTGGTTTCTACCAGCATGGGTGGTCCAGGGGGTCTGGGGAGGGGTCGCCAGGGTCCTCCGCAGGGTCTAATCTCAGAGGCTGGGTTCTTGGCGGCTCCAGGTGGAGCTCGGGCCTCAGGAAACTCCACAGACACCCACACTGCCCTAGCCCCCACAGCTCCCCTCTGAAACTTGGAGGAACTCCGGGATCCCAGAGGTTCCCTGCCCCGGCTTCCCCGTATCTTTCACCGGCCCTGCTGTCCTGTGGTGTCTCCTCTGTGCCTGTCAGACCCCACCTGTCACCTCTGCCCTTCTGACCCTAACCAGGATCCTCTGCTTATCTGGTCCCCCACCTGCTACCAGGCACCCTAAGCACCCCAGACTGGAAAACTGGAGGGTTTCTGCTGACCCTCCCCTGCCTGGCTGGGGTGTCCTTGCTGCCTGGGCCAGCTAGCTACCCATCGCCCCCAACCTCAGCTCTCACCAGCCGCTGCTGCCCCGAGGGAGGTCCGGGTCACTTCTCTGACTCCTGCAGGACAGCAGTGAGCCCTGGGCTGGGTGCTCAACCTTAGGGGCATGGCTAGGGCAGCGGGATGGACACTGGCCCCCAGAGCCAACAGCTTTGCCCAAGGGGCCCAGGGAGAGACATGCTGGCAGAGGTGGGTCCGAGCCGGCCTGGGATGCCCTCTGCAGGGCCCTTCTGCCTCCATGCGCCCTGCCTGCTGGTGTGGGTCCCCTGCCGGGGAGGGCTGGAAGAGGGCAGACAGGGCTTTCCCTGGCCCCGTGGGCTGTCATCCCCCACAGAGACCCGAGACCTCAGCCCGGGGTGGGGCAGACAGGGGCGGCTGCTGTATCAGCTGCCAGCTGATGCTCTCCAGATCCCAGAGTGAGGGGGCCCCGGCCCCAGGCTGCGGGGTGGCGGCTACGGGAGCTCCGGGCAGGGCCAGGGGCCGCCTGGGCTGGAGAGTTTCTGCAGGAGGGCGTGCAGAGCAGGCAAGGGTAGCAGCTTGTGCAAATGTGTGACCCTGGGGAGTGGGGCTCGTTGTTCAGCGGCCAGAGGGCCTGGAGGTCAAGGGGAGGGAATGGGAGCATCTGAATGCTAGCTTGGGGATCAGAGGGTGGGCTGCAGTGAGCAAGGAGGGTTGGTGCTCTGTGCCCTCCCCTCCCCTCAGAGGCCTCCCCCGTGGGTCTCTCAGGCTTGCCCCCCTTGCCCTGTCCTGTGCCCTCTCTGCAGCCGAGGGTGGGGCCTGTGCTTGGACGACTCCCCCAGCAAGGATGTCATCGACTTCCCTTCCGTGCCACCCGGGGTCCTCTACGATGTGGGCCACCAGTGCCGCCTCCAGTACGGGGCTTACTCCACTTTCTGTGACGACATGGATGTGAGTGTGGGGTGCGCACAGGGTGGGGGGCTGCCTCCCCAGCCTGCAGTGTGCGCTGGTTTGGGTTCGTCCCCTTATGGGGTGCCTGGGAGACACCACCGGCTGTGGGATCCACTGCAGCTTGCGAGGCACAGACCCAGGTGCGATTTCTGGGTGGACCCTTTGCGGACTGTGGATTCGTGCAAGCCCCTCACCTCCCAGGGCTGTGTTATAAAGGGCAAAACAAAAGCTCTGCTGCGTGGCCCCAGGGAAGATCGCCTGAAGTGAAGGCCATCACCCTGTAAAAGAGTACCCAGGCTTGTGGGGGGGGGGTGTCTTTCTGGTGAGTGGGCGGGGCTGGAAGAGGTGCGGGTGGAGCTGGTATGAGTGGGTGGGGCTGGTTATGAGTGGGCGGGGCCGGGAGAGGCATGGGTGGAGTTTGTATGAGTGGGCGTGGCTGGGATGGTGTGGGTGGAGCTGGTGTGAGTGGGCGGGGCTGGGAGGTAAAACTCTGGGGTGAGTGGGTGGGGTTAGTTGTGAGTGGGCGGGGCTGGAAGGGCTGTGGGTGGAGTCATAAGTGGGTGGGGCTGGGAGGTGTATGGGTGGAACTGGTATGAGTGGGCGGGGCTGGAGATGCTCTGAGCAGCAAACCCCAGGGCTGGGCACCCCAGCACCCCATAGTTGGGGGAAGATGGGAGGGGCCCACTGGGAGTCCCATCTGCAGCCCCACCCCCTTGCCATCCCAAGAGGCCCCAGGCAGGGGTGAGAGTATGGCCTGTGTTGTCCTCCTTGCAGAATGTGTGCCACACTTTGTGGTGCTCTGTGGGGACCACCTGTCACTCCAAGCTGGACGCGGCCGTGGATGGTACCAGGTGTGGGGAGAACAAGGTAGGGGTGCTGCAGCCCCCGCTGTGGGGGTGGGTGCATGGGGAGAGGCCTGGCTCCTGTGAGTTGCTCCATCCCGTTTTACTCCTGCTTTGCTCCAGGGAGGGCCTGGGTGCTGGGGGACTGGGAGGGGGCCCCTGACTCCTCCATCCCGCCGGGGCGGGGATGACTGGCGGCCCTGGTGGTGTTTCCACCCCCATCTGTCTCAGTGGTGTCTGAACGGGGAGTGCGTGCCCATCAGCTTCCGGCCCGAGGCTGTGGATGGCGGCTGGTCTGGCTGGAGCGCCTGGTCAGTCTGCTCGCGGAGCTGCGGCGTGGGTGTGCAGAGTGCTGAGCGGCAGTGCACGCAGCCCGTGTGAGTGCGGAGCTGGGGACACCAGGGGCGGGTAGGATGGGGCGCCCTGAGCAGAGTCAGCCCCAGCCTCTTGTGCTCCGGAGTGTCCCCATAGAGACCACGTCTAGAGTATCCAGAGCCACCTTGGGTCAGTCAGAGGGCATCCCGGAGGCAGCAGAGTCCCGGTGCTGGACGCAGTGCAGAGAGGGGAATGGCAAGTCCCAGCAGCTCAGGAACTGACTGGAGGGAGGTTAGACCCTGGACCTTAGAGGGATCAGGGTTCAAATCCCCTGTCTACCCCTCCTCTGGTCTCAGTTTCCAGGGAAACCGTACTCTGGGGTGACTGCAGCGGGCAGCCCCCAGCAGAGCTAAAGCATGAAAACCCCAACTGGTCAGTGGGAAGGGCATAGTAAGGACTCACATCGGAAGTGCCTGTGGGTCTGAGACCAGAGGGGACAGCTGTGTGCCCTGGGACAAGTGACTTCATCTCTCTGGGCCTCGGTTTCCCCACCTATAAAGGGTGATCTGAACAATCAGGAGAGGCTGAGCCAGCGGTAGTGCGGACTGAGGAGCTCCCTGGCTCCTTCGGACGAGCCCTCTTGGCAAAGCTGCCCTTCTCTGTGCGGGACTCAGAGCCGGCCCAGTGTAGGGCCGGGTGCTCGGCATCCCGGCCTGGGCTGGGTTGGGGGCAGCCACCCTGGCCCAGATAAGGGTGGGGTTCAGGTGCTGTGCTTGCGGGTGCCACCAGGAATGAGTCTGCAGACACGGGGTATCCTTGGGGCCCTGGGTCTCCTGGGCCGGAGACGGGGTGCTGGCCCCTTCCCCAGCTCGTCCCAGGCTCCCGACAGTGCTCTGCATGGGCAGCACCGTCCCCGTTTGACAGGCAGGCGAGCAGACTGGAGCCCAGACAGGGCCGAAGACGTGCCCGGGGCGCACTGCGGGGTGGGGGCAGAGCCAGCTTCCGGCAGCCCGGGTTCCCCCGGCAATCCCGTAGGTCCTCATACACAGGGTGGGCCAGAGCCGGGGGCGGCGGGCGTTGGAGTCCCCAGAGTCCCAGAGTCAGCCCGAGGGCTTGCTCCCGGACCCAGGTACACCGTTGGCGCTCACTGTGTGCTCCCTCGGCCCCACCCGGCTCTCCCCACAGGCCCAAATACAAGGGCAAGTACTGCGTGGGCGAGCGGAAGCGCTCCCGCCTGTGCAGCCTGCAGGCCTGCCCGCCCGGCCGCCCCTCCTTCCGCCACGTGCAGTGCAGCCGCTTTGACGCCGTGCTCTACAAGGGCCGGCTGCACACGTGGGTGCCCGTGGTCAATGACGGTGAGTCCCGCCGCCCACAGGCCACGGCAGCCCCGGGGCCGGGTCCTGGGGGCCCGAGGTCACCCGCCGCAGCGCGGGGCCCCACTCCCCTGCGATCAGCCTGGCTGAGAGCCAGCCACCCCGGGGCCTCCCTGACTCCTGCCTTGGTTGTCCCTCATGTGTCCTCTGCTTGGGGCCCCAGTGAACCCCTGTGAGCTGCACTGCCGCCCGTCCAACGAGTACTTTGCTGAGAAGCTGCGGGACGCCGTGGTCGACGGCACCCCCTGCTACCCGGGCCAGCCCGGCCACGACCTCTGCATCAATGGCATCTGCAAGGTGTGCCTGAGCCGGAAGAGCGTTTACCCGCTACCCCCCAGTGGGTTCCCCCACAACCTCCCCCGCGCCGGGTTCCCTGCTGGCCCCGCCCCTCCCCAGACTGTGCTGTGGGCTTCCCAGCTCTGCCATCCCATCAGCAGAGACCCCCCACCCCTGCCGGCGCCGGGGCCCCAGACTCTGCACCACGGACCTTCTCACCCCCTCCGTGCGCACCGTCCACGGCCTGCTCTGCGCAGCCCCCACCAGGAAGCTGGTCACCAGCCATGGCCCCGCACCCTTCTGCACCCATGACCCCAGGCAGCGGGTCTCTCTGTCCTAGAAATGCAGCCCATTGCTGCCTCCGTATCAAGGGGTTCAGTGAGGCCTCCACAGGGACCCGCGGGGCTCGGGCTGGCCGAGTGTGTCAGTGTTTGCTGGCGACACATCCTCTTCTTTCCAGCGGTGGCCTGTCCTCCTCGCCTGTGTCCCTCCCCCCCTGCTGTCCCCGCCTTGCAGCCCCTGGGGTTGGGGAGCAACAGGGAGGTGCTCGCCCAGGGCCTTTGACATTGATCCCTGCTTCTGGGAGACTCGCGTCCACCCTGGGTGGGCGTCCCTGGGGTGCCCGTGCCCCGCCTGCTCTATTCACAAAACGTGCCCTCTCGTGCCTCATGCCCCTCAGCGTGGTTTTATGGCCCCGACGGACCTCCCCGTTTCTCACTGGGGAAGCGCGCTCAGGGAGGCAGAGGGTCCCACCTGAGGCCAGAGGGCACGACTGGTGGGCAGACCTTGATCGAGGAGTCCCTCCTCCCTGCTCTGGCAGACCCGGCAGCTGGGGCCGGAGCCGGGCCGGGGCTGGGGGCTGGCGGCCGGCACGAGGGCCTCCCTCCTGTGTATTCCAGAATGTGGGCTGTGACTTCAAGATCGACTCCGGGGCCGTCGAGGACCGCTGTGGTGTGTGTCACGGCAATGGCTCCACCTGCCACACCGTGAGCGGGACCTTCGAGGAGTCGGAGGGCCTGGGTATGGGCTGGCGCCCCTGGTGGGGGGACCTCCTAGGTCGGTGTCCCCTCCTTGGCCCCCGGGGTTCCCACCCAGCCTAGAGACGGGAAGCAGGGAAGCCGGCCAGACTGGTCCTGGCTGTTGTTGGGGCGCCTTGGCCCAGATGCAGAACTGTCTTCAGAGGGCACCCTCCTGCCTGGGGACCCCGGGTTGGCTGATCGGAGTGATTACGGGTGGCCCCAGACCTTTCAGAGGGCTCCTCCCTTCTGGGGAGGCTTCAGAGACCCCCAGCACCAGTCCCACACCCCCAGGTCTGTTTCACAGACATTGCTTGAGCGCCTACTGTGTGCTAGGTGAGGAGGGCACAGGGGCGAGGAGCTCACGGTCTGAGGAGTGGCCGAAACGTTTAGTGTGCAGTGTCTAGTTTAGGCTGAGAGCGCTGTGGAAGGAGGTCCCGGGGGCGTCCACGGGGACTTCCCGGAGGAGGTGGCAGGTTAGCTGAATCACAGAAGGCTCAGGGGAGGTGGGAGAGGTGTTGCACTGGGAAGAAAGAGCCGGAGGCGCATCTCTGTCCAGGACTGAGTGCCGGGCCAGGACACCCAGCTGCAGCCCACAGAGCCCAAGGCATGTTACTTCGTTCCTTGGGCCTCAGTTTCCCCATCTGTCAGACGGGGGTGACGGCGGTACCCGTGCCCTAGGGGGAAGCACATGGAGTCGGTGAAAGGACAGTGAGGCTGGCAGTGAGGACAGTGTCCAGGGGAAGGGCCAGGCTGGTGGCACGGACTGCAGCCCAGTGTCCAGGAGGGGGTGAAGACAGTGGGTCCCGGTTGCAGGACTTCAGGGGCCTACGGAGGTTTGCTCGGTGACCTAGGACAGAGGGATGCCTCTGTCTTTTGCGGAGCTCAGAATCTTGAGCTCTTGGTGGGATCAGCCTCCAGGGGGACCGGGAAGAGAGGGGACGACCACGCCCCTCACCCTTCACACGGCTCCTGGCCCACAGGCTACGTGGATGTGGGGCTGATCCCGGCCGGTGCCCGTGAGATCCGCATCGAGGAGGTGGCGGAGGCCGCCAACTTCCTGGCCCTGCGCAGCGAGGACCCCGAGAAGTACTTCCTGAACGGGGGCTGGACCATCCAGTGGAGCGGCGACTATCGGGCAGCGGGCACCACCTTCACATACGCACGCACCGGCGGCCGGGAGAGCCTCACGTCCCCCGGCCCCACCCACGAGCCCGTCTGGATCCAGGTGCCTGCCCCCGCCCCCAGGACTCGGATGGGGGAGCAGGGCGGGGCCCGAGGGACCCAGCCCGCGCCCCGCCCTCCTCTCCCCGCCTGTCCTGCGGCCACCCTGGGGCCCAGAGTGGTCGGGCTTGGCTCCTTGGGGGTGGCTGTGTGGGTGGGTGGAGGGGACACCTGGTGCTCACGGCCCTCGCCCGCCGCCCCCAGCTGCTGTTCCAGGAGAGCAACCCCGGGGTGCGCTACGAGTACACCATCCACAGGGAGGTGGACGGCCCTGGCCAGGTCGAGCCGCCCGAGTTCTCCTGGAGCTACGGGCCCTGGACCAAGTGCACGGTCACCTGCGGCACAGGTGAGGACGGTTCGGCCCGGGGTCTCTGGGCAGCGGGGCCGGCTTCCGCCTCCAGCTCAGTGCTGGTTGGCGAGCGCCCATGGACTGGAGCGCTGGCCCCTGGACCCCCGCAGCCCTGCGTCTGGAGTGGGGCTGCTGAGAGCCGCGTCGTACGGGTCTGCTGGGATGGGGCAAGGCCGGCACCATGCTGCATGCGGCCCCCACAGAGGCCGCGGCCGTCCCACCCTTTGCTCGCACGGCTCACCCCGACTGGCCTCCCGCCTGTGTCTCTGCCCCGTGCAGGAGACCTGACCCAAGGCCCCTGTGAGTGTGGGCCCCGTGCCTCCCCCAGCTCCTGCTGCAGACAGGCTGCTGCCCCCAGGCACCCCCACTGCCCCTCAGTGTCCGGGGAGCTTGGCATCGGGAATCCGGGACAGACATCTGAGCGTTCCCAAAAGTGCTCGTTTGATGATAAGATGAACACTGGCCCCCGTATCTTGGCACAAATCTTCACAAGCCGTTAGAAGGCTCTCGTGCCCTGTAAGCATCCCTAAACTTACAACCATGAAAGCAAATCCACTGGACAGACTAGACGCCGGGGCCTTGTTCGGTGGAGTGGTGGCGGCCGTTGGGGGTGCGTGCGGAGCTGTGGGTGCGGTCCCTGGCCCCGGCTGGCTGGAGCGTCTCAGGCCCTGGGGCGTGGTCCAAGCTGGCAGGATGGCCTGGGTGTCAATGAGTCCCCCTCACACCTGTGAGATGGCTCTCTCCTGGCCTCTTGCGGTCCAGGCAGGAAGGAGGGGCCTGGGGCTGACCCCCACGGGGGACTTGTGCCCTCTTCTCCCTGGAAGGACTGTGCCCCAGACCTCCCTCAGTGCACAGGCACTACAGCAGGGGCCCACGGTTACCTTGCACAGCAGAATTCTGTTAGGGAGGGAGGGAGTGGGTAGGAGGTGGGAGGCTCAGGCTGAGGAGATCCACTCTCTTGGGCTGTGAGGGAAGCAGGGACGAAGGCAGAGCCTGCTAGGGGGGGGTCCTGCTGCTGGAGACGGGGTGGGGTTGCGTGGTGAAGGTGAGCGGCACAGCCGTGCGAAGACCCAGAGGCAGGTGGTGGCAGGACAGGAACATGGACAAAGGTGGCAGGGACTGTGGGGCTGGAGAGAAATATCTGTCTGCTGGTGGGGGGGAGAGGTCCGATGAGTTTCCTCACTGCTCCCCCTTTTCTGAGCACGGACCCTGCTGGGAGGGAGGCGCTCAGGCCGGGGTTGGGTTTGCAGGACTCCATGATGTCCTCACTCGCTGGCAGCTTCGAGGCAGGTATTACTGCTACAGACAAAGACGCTGAGGTTCAGAGAGGCCCAGTGAGCTGCCCAAGGCCTCCCAGCTAGGAAGCCAGAGGGCTGGCCACCGTCCCCCGAGCCTGCACACTCTGCTCCCCTCCAGGGCCAGAGGTGTAGGCCGGGAGGACAGTGAGGAGGAGGAGGGAGGACTTGCTCTGGGAGCGACTAGCAGAGTGGGTGTGGGCTTGTGTTGGGGTGCAGGGCAGCTCAGATGGGGGCACCCTCGGTGCCAGGCTGAGGCTGAGCCCCCGCGGCCCCCAGGGGTGCAGAGGCAAAACACGCGCTGCAGCGAGCGACAGGCGGGGCCCGTGGACGAGAGACACTGTGACCCTCTGAGCCGGCCCGACGACAGGCAGCGGAAGTGCAGCGAGGAGCCCTGCCCAGCCCGGTGAGCCGGTCCCCCACTGCCCCCTCTCCCGGGGACCCCAGTGGAGCAGAGGGAGCAGGGCAAGGCCTCTCCTCCCAAGCCCCGGGGGCTGGCTGCCCCCGCCCCACCTGGCCTGCCCGGGACATCCCAGGTGTTGTGTGTTCAGGGGCTCAGATGGGCTCGGGACTTGCCCGGCTTCCCCACGGGTGAGGGGGGAGGGACACGGGGGGCTGCGCCCTGAGCCGTGGGGACCCCGACGCTGACAACCCGGGTGCCCGGCAGGTGGTGGGCGGGGGAGTGGCAGCAGTGCTCCAGCTCCTGCGGCCCCGGGGGCCTCTCCCGCCGCGCCGTGCTCTGCATCCGGAGTGTGGGGCTGGAGGAGCAGAGCGCCCTGGAGCCGCCCGCTTGCGGCCACCTCCCCCAGCCCCCTGCCGAGACCCCTTGCAACCGCCACGTGCCCTGTCCGGCCACCTGGGCCGTGGGGGACTGGTCTCAGGTGAGCATCAGCATGGGAAGGCCCGGCCCCAGCTCCGCCGTCGGGCTTGGGCTCTGGGCAGGTGGAGGCCGTCTTCAGGGGTCCCTGACTGCCCCACGGCGGGAGGGAGGGAGGGGGGGCATTCCCCGGCTGGCCCGTGTCCCCACAGCCCCGGGGACGAGGGTGCCCCAGCAAGCCGCTGCCACCACCGGGCATGGTCTCGAGTTGGACAGGGCCGGAGAGAGCGGGCCTGCACCTCTCGTCTGACCTCGAGCAGGGGCAGGTACCCCCTGGACCCCAGCTTCCCCTGGTCTGTGCCCCTCAGCCTGGTTTCCTCTGTAGTGCTCGGCGACGTGTGGGGAGGCCACTCGGCACCGAATTGTCCTCTGTACCAACAACACCGGCGTCCCCTGCGATGAGGCCCAGCGGCCAGCCACTGGGGCCCCCTGCTCCCTGCCGCCCTGTCCTCGGGGCCTGGACCTCGAAGGCTCAGGCAGCGGCTCTTCTAGCCGCGAGCTCTTCAATGAGATCGACTTCATGCCCCCCCGCCTGTCCCCACGCCCTCTGCTCCCCTCATCCTTTGAGCCAGCTGGCATGGGCAATGCCATCGAGGAGGACCCGGAGCTGGGCCCGCCGGGGCCCGTGTTTGTTGACGATTTCTACTATGACTACAACTTCATTAACTTCCACGAGGACCTGTCCTATGGGCCCTTCAACGAGCCAGACCCAGACCTGGCAGGGGCAGGGGACTGGACACCCCCACCCCTGAGCAGTCCTGCCGAGTCCCCCACAGGCACCCTCCTGCCGGCCTCAGAGCCTCCTGGGACCGAAAAGGAGGGGGCACTGGGAGACGGGACCCCTGCCCCTTGGCCCAGCCAGGCTGGCCGCTCTCTGGCCCCACCCTCGGAGCAGGCCCCTGGGAAGCCCCTGGTCAATTTCTTACCTGAGGAGGACACCCCCACCGGGGCCCCAGACTTGGGGCTCCCTAGCTGGCCCTGGCCCCCCGCTTCGGTCGGTGGCATGGAGACACCTGCTGCCCCTGGGGGCCAAATCAGGCTCCCAGGAGGGGAGGACAGCCGGAGCCAGCTGAACCCCCCACGCTGGCAGGGGGCCAACGAGCTCTCTGAGGATGAGGAGGAAGACTTAGACCCCCGAACAACAAGCCTGCCCCAAGGACCCCACCCCACGTCTCCCCCTTCGCCCTCCTTTAGCACCAGCCGTGCTTCCCCCAGTCCTGACACAGATCCATGGACGGTGGGGACCGTGGCCTGGGAACCAGTTCTGGATGGTGGCCAAGGCCCTGTGGACACCAAGCTGTGGCCCCCCATCAGGGGAGCTCCTTCCCCTCCTCCCCCAGCCACTCCGCCAGCCACCTGGGGCGGGGCCAGCCCCCTGGAACCGGGCGCTCCCACCCCTTCAGCCCCATGGGACCTGCAGACTGAGGCTGTGCCAGGAACCTTCCTTCCGATGCCCACCCCTGGCCTTGAGCACACATTTTGGGGGCTGGCCCCAGGACCTGTAGGCCAGCCTGAAGGCCCTGGCTCTGAGGCGCCCTGGAGCCCCGTGCTGCTGCCTGCACCAGCTCAGGACAGTTCGGCCAACAGCAGCAGAGTCCCTGAGGCCGAGCCCCTGGACCCCGGCCCGGCTAAGGACTGGCCACCGGCCGGGAATGCCAGCTGGGAGGTGGGAAGCTGGAGCGAGGTAAGGCGCTGGGGACGAGTAGGCCCTGCCTCCCAGATGTGTGGGGATGCCGGGATCCGGGGACCGGCAGCCCGTGACCCCAGATCATCCTGTTCCCCTCTGTGTGCCCCCGGGGGCAGTCTGTCCTGTCAGCCTCAGGTTTCCATGTGAGCCGTAAGGGGGGCGAGGGGCCCATCTTCCAGTCTCGGGGTCTCCCGAGGTCCGTGCCGGAGCAGCACAGGGGGCCACAGTGCAGGGAAGGCGGAGTTGCACACGGAGTGCGGCAGCCAGGAGCCCTGACCCTCAGACTCTAGCTTGCTTGCTCCCGGCACTGCCCGGGACAGCTGTGCTGGTGTGGAAGCCCTTCTGGGGCTCCCAGGCCCAGTGGGCTTCCCCCGGGGTCAGTGGGGCTCAGCCCTGCTTCTCCAGGGGCTGCTCAGGCCCTCACCGTCTGGAACGCCCTCGGGGCCCCACCCTGCTCGGTCAGGGGCCTCGAGGTCTGAACTTGACGGACAGAGGCTGAAGGGCACCCGCACATCATCCCTGTGGAAGTTGTGTCCAGACGCCTCATTTTGGGGTGGGGAGGGACAGGCAGGGACTCCACGAAGGATCCAGACTCCCTTCCTAGGGGATTTTGGGGAGCAGTGAACCTGGTCGTGACCACGAGGCCCCCTCCTGTGTTCCCTGTGAGTGGGGACAGTTGTGTCTCCTTGGAGGCGGGTGGAAGAGCTCATTTTGCAGTTGGGGAAGGCGAGGCGCTGGCTCCCCCGCCCCCCGATGGGCGGCCCCGGCTGGGGTGGCACGGGGTGGTGCCCGCCCTCACGCCTGTGCCTTGGCCCCGGTCCCTAGTGCTCCACCACCTGTGGCCTGGGTGCCATCTGGAGGTCCGTGCGCTGTAGCTCTGGCCGCGAGGACGACTGCCCTCCCGCTGGCCGGCCCCAGCCCGCCCGCCGCTGCCACCTGAGGCCCTGTGCCGCCTGGCACACGGGGAACTGGAGTAAGGTGTGTGGGCCTCGGGGTGCATGCCAGTTCTGCCCGGCCCCCTGTGCAGGCTGGGGCAGGGGGGCTCTGCGCCTCCGTCCTTGGGCTCGTCTGGCTGCCTCCTCCCCTTTCCCCGGGTTGCTTGGACCTGCTGTGAGCCTGCCGGCTGCCCTCCCCCTCGGGGTTTCTTTTGTCCCCACCGCTCCCTTGTTCGTTCCCATCCACCTGGCCCCTGGGCGGCTGCCCTGGCTCCTGGCCAGATCTCTCGGTGTTGTGGGGGCACGGGGTCCGCTCACCCCACACCCCGGCCTGCAGTGCTCCCGCAGCTGTGGCGGGGGTTCCTCCGTGCGGGACGTGCAGTGCATGGACACGCGGGACCTGCGGCCGCTGCGGCCCTTCCACTGCCAGCCGGGGCCGGCCATGCCGCCTGCGCGCCGTGCCTGCGGGCTGCAGCCTTGCCTCAGCTGGTACACCTCTTCCTGGAGGGAGGTGAGGCTGGGAGAGCCTGGGGCGGGGCGGGGGGTGTCCTCAGACTCTGGCTGCACCCCAGCCCTCTCCCTGCCTGTCCCACCCTTCCAGTGCTCGGAGGCCTGTGGCGGTGGCGAGCAGCAGCGTCTGGTGACCTGCCCGGAGCCGGGCCTCTGTGAGGAGATGCTGAGGCCCAACAGCACGCGGGCCTGCAACACGCACCCCTGCACACAGTGGGTGGTGGGGCCCTGGGGCCAGGTGAGCCAGCCCACGGGCGAGGTTAGGGTCCCGCAACCCAGGCCTCCTTGTCTCAGGAAGGAATCGCCCCGTGCTGTGCACCAGGCGCTCTGGTCACCACACACGGTGGTGGCAGCCAGGCGAGGGCCCCACCGCGCCGACGAAAGGAAACGGGCAGGTGCTAGGATGGGGGTGCCAGGGTGAGGCCTGCGGGGCTTAGTGGTTAGAAGCCTGACGGGATGAGGGCCCTGGTGGAGGCACTTGCCACCACTTCCTCTTGGCTGCCCATGGCTGTGGTCGGCCCTGCCGACCTGTGTCAGGGTTTGCCCCCCACCCTCCGGGGGCTCCTGGGCCCCTCCCTGGCCCTGCAGGGCTCTGAGGGGGCGGGGCGGGGCCGGGCGTCGGGGTGGGAGGCGGCGGGCGCAGGGACTCGCCTGGGGAAGGTACTGGCAGTGCCCCAGGGGTGCCCTGCCCCCCAGGTCCCAGCCTGGCCCAGGGGGACCCTCACCTCCCCCACTTTGCGCAGTGCTCAGCACCCTGTGGCGGTGGCGTGCAGCGGCGTCTGGTCCGGTGTGTCAATACCCAGACGGGGCTGCCCGAGGAAGACAGTGAGCAGTGCGGCCACGAGGCCTGGCCCGAGAGCTCCCGGCCGTGCGGCACCCAGGACTGCGAGCTCGCCGAGGCACCCCGTGAGTCAGTGGCGCCGTGCACGGGGTCGGGGTGGGGAGGACCAGGAGACGGGATCCTCGGTGGCCCACGGAGGACTGTGAGGCTGCGGGCCAGAGCTAAGGGGGCCCAGCCTCATGGGCGCCCCGCGGGCACCCCGCTCTAGGGCAGGAAGGGGGGTGGCAGCAGACACAGCCCCCAAGTCGCTGTGTGACCTCCATCAAGCTCCCTTTCCCCGTGGTGTCCGTGGCCCACTGAGGGAGGCCAGGCGTGGGTGAGCCGCCGGCCCCCACACTGGCTGGGGGAGGGGTGCCCAGAGCATGCACTGTGGCCGCAGAAGGTGGTCTCCTGCCAGGGTCTGGCTGGCCGCGGGCGGCTGGCTCCTCCCCGGCCAGCTGTGTCCTCCTGGAAGAAGGGCCTGAGCCAGAGGTGGCCAGGGACCTGGCGCACGTGCCTTCCGGCAGCCCAGTCTCCCCGGCACTGCTGAGCGCAGGAAGCTGGCCCTGGACTCACACCTGGGCCCCCTCCCAGCTCTGGAGCCTTGGGCTCCACTTCCTGGGCAGCCCCCAGGCCTGGGCAGGGTGAGCACCTGAGCAGAAATCAGGTGCTGGGGGGAGGGCCCAGGAGGTGCTCGGGGAAGGCGGTCACTGTCTGTGCGGGTAGCCGCCATGAGGTCAGGAAGAGAGCTCAGGGCTCCTCTGTCAGTGGGGGGACCCTGGTGGCTTCTGTGCCTCTCCGCCGCTGCCCCCCGCCCCGAGGACAGTCTGCGGCCGTCAGTGCCTCAGGGACTGGCCCCCACCTGCCGTCTCGATGCCACGGGCTCCTGGTGGCCCTGGTCCAGGCCCAGAGGAGAAGTGGCCTTGCCACGCTGCCCAGGCCTCCTCCAATCCCGGGGCCCCAGACCCCCGCAGGGGTGCCGCTTGCCCTGCCCCGACGCCGGTCCCCATGGGACTTCCCAGCAGCGGCTACAGCACCTGTCTCCACATGGGGCCGCCCACAGCTCCTTGCCGCCCTTCACACTGGGCTCCGGGCCAGGGGAGCTTGGGTGGTCGGGCTGTCTGCTGGGAACTGAGGCCAGGGGCCTGGAGGGCTGCAGGCAGGGGGCTGGGGGGCTGGTTACGTGGCTGAACCGCCAGGTGTCCCCCATGAGGCATTCAGGGCGGAGGCTGGTGCCGGGAGGGCACTGGGACGCCAGGATCCTGGAGCCCCAGGATGTTTTGATGGTTTGGGGGATGTGTGACAAGACATTTAGAAAGCCTGGAAACTCCAGGGTGTGTGGTCACCACGGTTAGCAGCTGACCTAGCGTGACCCACATCCGTTTGTGGGGAGGAGGGTCACTGGCAGAGGAGGGAACTGTCCCCCCACCCCCCCGAGGTTAAGCAGCTTGTGTGAGGTCACAGTGAGAACAGGATGCAGGTCTGCGGCCAACAGCTGCTACCTCCTGCCCTCTGCCAGGCCCACGGCTGTGCATGGCCGTTCCTTCCCTCCTCCCCCGGGACGTCTGCGGGTGTGAGCTGGGCAGCTGGGGGCTGTCCGAGGCAGCCGGAGCAAGGCCAGGAGGCTGGAAGCGAAGTGCTTCCCAAAATAGCTCTGATAAGTAAGCACAGGGCGGGAGGGCCAGCCAGCTGCAGCCTTCCTCCGTCCCTGCTCCGGAGGCCCGGGTTATACGGGGAGAGCCCGGGCCCACCCCCTCTCGCCCACCCCCTCTCCCCAGGCCTCCGGCCCAGAAGCCGAGGCTGAGGCCGACCTGGGGGGCTGAAGGGGGTCGGGAGGGATGGAGAGGGGCAGCGGCAGGCTGGCTGGCTTCTCAGGAGCACTTGAGTTGGTCGGGGGTGGGGGGGGTCCCAGGGCCTTTCCTCTGGAAAGCAGGGTGTAGCCGGGCCAGTTCCCCAGAGACCTGGGGGTACAGGTGGGACAAGACCAGCCACAGTTGGAGCCCAGAGACCCTGGGAGTGGCAGGCAGCCCGCCGCGGCGTCCAGGCTCCAGTCTGAGGGGCCTCCCTGCCCTGCCTCCCCCTGTCCCCGCAGGCTGCGAGCGGGACCGTCTGTCATTCGGCTTCTGCGAGACCCTGCGCCTGCTGGGCCGATGCCAGCTGCCCGCTGTCCGCACCCAGTGCTGCCGCTCCTGCCCCACTCCGGGCCACGGAGCCCCCTCCCGCGGCCATCAGCGCGTTGCCCGCCGCTGACCACCCCCGTCCGGGACGCACGGATCCGCCGACCCCTCACCCAGACGCACGGACCTCACGCCCACCAGGGGCTGCACCCCCAAGGTGCTAACCTGGCCTGCTGGTGGCGGGCTGGGGACCCCTCCCCCAAGAAAAAGTATTTTTTTAACGGTTTGCATAACCCTTATTATTATTATACATAAACAAGCACCCAGTTCTAACCTGCCGCGTGGCGTCCTCTCACACCGGGAGTTTCAGGGCCCGTCTCCTGCCCTCCGTCCTCCTCATGTGACCCCGAGGTGTATGGTGGCCTCCAGGGGTTGTGGGGAGCAGTGGTCCTGGCCACGCTCGTTCTGTGCCCCCAGCTCAGGCCCTGGCCCTTCCCCTGCATCCCCACCCCAGGGCCTCAGAGACCACGGTCTCACGGCCCACCTCGGGCAGTAGGGACTGCCCCCTGGGGATGGCCTTGAGGGCTCTGGGACCCCCACGTTAACTCTCCTGCACCAAAGGGAGGAGGCGGCAGCTCTGTGGAGCCCGGTGACCTCCCAGGGGTGATGGGGCTGCCAGCAGGAGCAGGTGGGCGGCCCCCATTTGTCCCGTTCTGCCATGGGCCCCGTGTTCAGAGATGGCTGGGCGGGTCATAGCTGGTTCTGTCCCCCCGCCAGACCTCCACCCACAGATCCGGGCCCTTGAATGCGGCAGCAGGGGGCGGAGGTGCTGCAAGGGGCTTCTGGGCTTCAGCCCGGCCCTGCCAGCCCCAGCGCCTCCTCTGGAAGTGGCCGTGTCGTTTGGAGCCTGCTCCCCAGTCCTGCTCCTGGGGCCTGGAATGCCCCTTCTCCAAATGGGGGACATGAAGTTCAGGGAGGTCCAGGCCCGCAGATGCCTGCAGGGGACACGTCCTGTGATGTGCATGCTGGTTTCTGAGCTGTGTGTGTTGGGGTGAGGGCCACGTGGCCCCTTATGGCTGGCTGGGGGTAGGAGGGGGCCGTGGAAAATCACTCCCCAGGGACCGAGAGCCAGAGACCCAGCAGCCGCTAAAGCCAGTCGCAAGTGCCAGCCAGTCCCTCCGAGGAAGGGACGGAGGGCAGAGCTACTCTCTGGCTTCCCACTCTCCACTCTCACACCAGAGCCCTTCCAGGAACACGCCCCACGGGGCCCAAGAAGCCCCCAGCTCGGTGTGGGTCCGGCCAGGCCCTCCTGGAGCCCCCCTCCCGCTAGCCGCTGTCCCTGCAGGCCCCAGGGTGGCTGCATGCAGGGACAGATGGGCTGAAGTCACTCCGGAAAGCAAGTGTCCCGGGCCTGTGAGTCCCAGCATCGCCGCTCAGTTCGGGAGGAAGGGGTACCAGACTTCCTTCCTGTGTTTGTGACAGCCCTGCAGCCCCAGGAGGCCCTGGGGACCCACACTCTGTAACGGCTTCCCGGGGCCAGTGCGGTGCATGGCGGCAACCCTTCCGAGGACGGGGCCTCTGCCTCTGGGCTCCTGCCCCATGCCAAGCATGGGGGTCCCTGTCCCAGTGCTGTGACCTCAGGTGCCCCAGGCCTCGCTGAGTCTGTCCCAGGAGGAGACAGCTCAGCCCATCCTTATCTGCTCGCTCTGGAAACCCCCCGGCGCCCCTCCCCCACACCGTGGAAACACATTTGGCCTCAATCATGCTTGCTTGTGTTCCCGACGGTGGGGGCGAGGGCGATGGCGTCCCCCGCAGCAGCTGGGCCAGAGCGGTCAGCCCAGACAGGAGGCAAACAGCCTGTGACTCAGGCGGGCACGACGCAGCTGTGGCGGGGGCCTGGGGGGCTGCTCTGGCTCCTGACTGAAGCCCGGGACCCCGAAGCGCTCCCCTTGGTGCCCCCAGTTCCCCTGCGGCTTGACCGTGGCTCCCAGGGCTGCACAGCCGACCCAGAGCCCCGACCCACGCACCCCAGGGCAGACCGAGAGCGTGGACCTAGAAACAGCCAGCTGGCAGGTCAGAGTCCGCCCCTCCCAGCCAGGTCCTGTCCCCTCTGAGCCCCATCACGAGGGACTGCAACTGCATCTCAAACCAGAACGTTGTACAAATTAGTAGTTTATTTGGCTTTTTAGTATGACTGTTCCAAAATCTAACTCCGAGAAGCCAGTGACAGCGAGGGAGGTCACCTGCCCCTGCCTCCCCCGCCCCCCTCAGGGCTGCCCCAGGCGGGCCCAGCTGCCCGGGGCACGTGCCGGAAGACGGCCCCGCACAAAGCCGGTGGCGGGGGGTCTGTGCACGAGTACGAACGCTGCGCTGGCGATTTGCCTTGAACACTTCCTATATGGACACGACGGGCAGCCCTGGGCGCCCTGGGGGCCGTGGAGGGCGGGGTGTGCAGGGACGCGCTACCTGGAGAAGCCGCCACACAGCAGCGAAGGGTCGTGCCGGCCACGGGGGGCGCAACCCCGGCTGCTCTGTTCCTCTCTCTCACACACACACACGCACGCGCACGCACACGTGCACATGGAGCTATTCACAAGGGAGAACACATTATATAAAATAGGTATATGTAATCTAGAAAAACCTTGATAAAAATAGTCTATAAAAATATAAACTGTAGTGAAAAATATATAAAAGTATAAACAGATGTTCAGCCTGTGAAACACACAAGCAGTCCCCGTGCACGCCAGCAGCTGTCCTGCGCTGTGGCAGTGGAGCCGCGGGCACACGGGCACACGGCCTGCCGTTCTCCACCCCGCCCCCCGTCTGGGCCAGGCCGAGCGCCCCCGCCCGCCGGACACCCAGGGATGGGGCGGCCCCAGCAAAGTGTCCCCCATCTGCTCCCCCCACGACCGCACCGCTCTCATGGCCACCGCCCGGCCACGGACAGCTCCCTGGTGACACTAGGATGGCCCTGCCAGCCGCGCCCGAAACCACAGCTCCAGCCGCACACAGGCACCTGCACCCACCTCCGGTGCTTCGAAGAGGGGCCCTTCTGGGGCAGAACAGACACAAGCAGCCCAGTCCGAAAGGCAGCATCTTCCCCCAGGATATGGCCGTTCAGGGAAGTCAGCTTGGAAACCAGAGCCCAACCCTGCAAGGCCTCCTCACTGCTGTGCCCCTGCCAGTCAGCTGCCTGGGGCTGCGACAGGCAGTCTGCGGATGGCAGTGAGGCCACGGCCCGAGCCGACCTCCAGCAGCCACCCTGTCCCCTGCCCCGGAGCACTGGTACAGCGGGATCGGGGACAGTCCTCCGACCGATAAAGCAAGAACCGCCTTCCTGGGTAAGGCCTCTTTGCGGAGCCTCAGAAAGACGGCGCCCCCAGTCTGCAGAATGGCGTAGGCAGCCCTACCTGCTGGAGGCAGTGGGGACCCCGCAGCCAGGACCACGCAGGCTCCAGGGAGGGGCGAGGTTGCCTGCAAGGACGTGCATGCCTCTGGGCAGCAAGGTGGGGGGACCGCTCACCCAAGCTGCGCCCCAAGCGATGGCACTGGCCCAGCAGGTGGAGACCCCCAGCACCGGTGGACAGAGTCACCCCCCGCCACACCGCTGCCCTGTAGGGCATCCCCAGAAGCTTCCTGTGTCCCCTCCGGCAGGGCATGCCCCAGCAGTGGGCCTGCTGTGCAGAGTGGACTGTCGTCCCCACACAGTGACTCCACAAGTCACTCCGCAGATGGAAGGTCTTCCCCAGAACCTCCCGGAGCCGAGCTGGGCAGAGCGCGGGGTGGGATAGCTCAGCCACCCGCCGAGAGCTGACGGGGCCGGGGGCAGCGTGGGGTGTCCGGAGGGCCATGGGGCACCGCGGGTGGCTCGCCCAGCATGGAAGGCGGCAGGTTTCCACAGACCGCTTCTGAACGTGGATGCGCTCGCTCCGCTCACCTCACGGCCCCCGAAGAAGCCGCGCTCCGGCCTGGGGTGGGGTGGGGTGGGGGGGACGTGCAGCGCAGCGGTGGAGTGGGGGGCGACGCGCAGTGCAGTGGGCCCGCGCACAGGGGCGACCCGGGAGACGGCCCGCGGCAGGTTCCTGGGGTGCGAGCCATGCACAAAGCCCAGATGGTGCTGTCAACGGGCTCTGGAAAGCGGCCCGCAGTTCCCCCGGGGTGCACCGGGCAGCGCCCGCCCCGCATGGGAAGGCTGGACGCAAAACAGACCCGCTCGCGAGTAAGAAAGGGCTGCGTGGCCGCGGACATCCGCCCAGCAGACTTCCAGAGGCCACGGGCACTGCCTTCCGGCTTCCCGAGAGCAGAGACCCCTGCTGGGACCCTCTGGCACACTTTGGTTGTGAAGGCAAGAGCAGCGTCCTGGGGTGGGGGGCGCTCAGGTGTCCTCCTCGTCACTGACCAGCTCGCCCTTGTCAGGGCTGGCGTCCCGCTCACGCAGGAAGTCCTCACGGATGGCCTCCAGCTCCGTGAGCTCGAGCCGCACCTTCTCCAAGTGGTAGGAGCGCCGGTTCCGGATCTGGCGCAGGGGGAACGGGTTCAGGTCCCCGAAGGAGATACTGATCAGTTTCCTGGCGGAACACAGGACGGGGACAGAGGTCAGCAGGGCGGGACATGGGTCAGGAACAGAGGTCATCAGGGCAGGACACGGGACAGGGACAGAGGTCATCAGGGCAGAACACGGGACAGGGACAGAGGTCATCCGGGCAGAACACGGAATGGGGAGAGAGGTCAGCAGGGCAGAGCACGGGACAGAGACAGAGGCCAGCAGGGCAGGACACGGGACAGGCCCTGGGGCAGGTGTGTCACCTAGAGGCCAGCCCTTCGTGCACAGAGGTTACGGGGCTGGCCCTGAGCCCCCGCCTGGGTGGAGGCCCACGCTGGCTGTGTCACAGGGCGGGTAAGGGTCCTTCCCTTTCTGCCTTCTAACTCCCTGTCTGCTGGGAGCACCGTAATGCCACCTCCTGGGGTGTGGGGTTATCAGTGCGGCCACCGGCGGCATGGGACCGTGTCCGGCACGTGCTGGGCGGCTGAGGGCCGGCGTGCCTGAGCGGGGCCAGCAGGAGACTGGTTTGGGCTTTCCTGGGACTGCCTGGGAATACTTGGACTGCGCCAGCGCCCACCAGGGCTCGGACACAGTCTGCACACAGGCGGGCTGTCGATGGGCTTCACGCCATCCGCAGGTCCAGGCACCAATCCCGCTAATGTGCCCCTGGCCGCCGGCCTGAGGTTTAACAAAAGCAGAACAGAGCCCCCGGCTAGGGGCTCCAGCACTGACTGGGTTGGCTGCGGCCGCCCGCAGGTGAAGACAAAAGCCAGTCCCTCCGGCACCGAGGGGGCCTCGCTCCAGCCCCAGCCTCGGGTGCTGAGGCGTGACGGCAGCCGGCGAGCTCTCAGACGCCCACACCTCAGAGAGCCTGGCTCCAAACAGCTCCGGCAGGAGGTCCCAGGTCAGGGAGCCCAGCTTCGAAGGCCAAGTTCCCACAGTGTTCGAGAACACAGGCGTGCGGGACAACGGAGCCAGCCTGAGGGGAGTGGGGCTGTAGGAGGCGTCTCCGGCAACAGACGTGCCAGCCAAGACCGGGGACCCAGGGCCCAAGCGATCAGAGCCGCTTCCCAGTTAGCCTGACACTCCCCGCCTCTGAGACCGGGCGTCCAGCTGACTCCAACCGGGCGTCCAGCCTCTCCCCTGAGACAGGGCGTCCAGCCCCCGCTTTGCCACAGAAGGCAGACCCAGAAGGCACCGAAGTCGTTGGTCGGCCTGTGCTGCTGCGGCTGTCAGCCCCGCGGACACAGCAGGACACAGTCCTGCAGGCCTGGCCAGGAGACCGCAGGTGTCCCGTGGTCAGTCGAGGCTGAATCCCCCAGAAGCCCCGATCTGAGACTGGTCTAACCCCATTAGCCCGACAGCCCCAAACACGCGCAGCCCAGAAGCCCGTCCCTCGTTCCTCAGGGAACCGCTCAGGTTTGCGGAACTGCGGGTCTGGGTCTGGCCGTCACGGCGTCTGCGAACCTGAGTCCCGTGGACCCTGACTTCCCGAAGCCAGCGGCTTCCACTGACAAGGAGGCACGGCCACCGAGGCTGCGGGCGCTGGTGGCCCTACAGCCTGCACTCAGGCCAGTCTCAACCCTGATGTCCCTGCGCCTCCCAGAGGTTCACCCTGGACTCGGTGTCACCGGCCGCCACCCTCCAGCAGCACACGGCAAAGCTGAGGTCACTGCCGCACACACGTCGGCGCGCCTGACGATACCCTCAGAACCTGCTTCCCGAGCGGGAGGCTCTACAAACAGCAATGGCTTCCGGAGTCAGACGCGGCCTCCGCCAGCCCCTTTCCACTCTCAGTGTCCTTTCCCCACACTGGCGCCCAGTGGCACTGGGGCCTGGAGGCTGTCCCACTGTGTCTCATGGGCTGGCCAAGGAGGGGGTGCCTGCCGGTTTCCCGGGGGCTCTGGGGGGGTCTGAAGCCCGTTGTGACACATCAGTGGACAGAGGAGGCCATGTGGGGAATCGTGACCCACATTTTGTAACGGAATAAAATCCCCTCAGTATCCGCCACAGACCTTTAGCAAGAACCAAACATTTCAACAAACTGTTTCGTTTCTACACACTCTAGAATGGGCATCCCAGGTCCTCAGACAAAGCACCCATCTTGGGAGCTACAGTCCCAAGAGACTGAAAGGGGGGCACCCGGGGGGCTCTGTCGGCAGGGCGCCTGCCTTTGGCTCAGGTCATGACCCCAGAGTCCTGGGATCGAGTCTCGCATCGGGCTTCCTGTTCAGTGTGAAGCCTGCTTCTCCCTCTGCCTGCCACTCCCCCTGCTTGTGCTCTCTCTCTTATGCTTTTTTCTCAAATAAAATCCTAAAAAAAGTTTGAAATCACAAGCCCGCAGATACTTCTCAGCATTAGGACCTGTGGCTCTCACAGGGCTGCATGAGCCTGGCACAGGAGTGCACATGTGGGTGGGGACGGTGGCTCACGCTGGGCACTGTCCAGCAGAGGACTGTGACCCGCGGTGGCCCAGAGCCACACTGTCCTCCCTGGCCTGACCAGCGGTGGGAGCCCCCGTGGGAGCCCTGGGGAGTGTGGCCAGAGCAGCCCCAGCCGTGGTTGGGGCACATGCAGGACAATCGCCCCAAACAGGTGATGCCGTGTGGCAAGGGGGACGGGGGAGGGATGGGGAGATGCTCCCCTGACACGGGTGCCCAACCAGAAGTCCCAGGGTCCTTACAGGTCCACGTCCTCTCCCACCTTCCAGTTCGCGCCTCGTCCATCTCTGGGGGCACCTCCAGCTTCACCCCAGGCCACCCGGACGCCCCAGCCTCCCCTCCCCCTGCTGCCAGTTCTCTTCTCGTCTTTCCAACACCCCAGGGACAAAGCCTGGTCCCGCTCTGCTCCCACCTGGCCACCCTGGCCTGCCCAGACCGACCCACTCCCACGGCCCCAGACACGCTGCCTCTCACGTCCCTGCTGCTGCTCCCACTCCCCGGACCCAGGACACCCTGTCCTGGGTGCCCCTGCCCAGCCCTGCTCACCCCGCCTTGCCCCCCGCCCAGCTCTGTCCCGGGCCTGGGCTTCCCCGCAGCAGCCCCCAGCCCCTCAGCACGTCTCCCCTCAGGTTCTTTATCGGGGGCTGTCCCCCGCCCCCGTCACCCTCAGCGCCCGGCGGCCTGTCCTGCTGTGAAGACTCAGCAAGTGCTTGCTGTGCCCACGGGACACGTGTTGGCTGCATCCAGGACGAGCCGTCCTTCCTCCTCGATCCCCGGTTGGTGGGGGCAGCGGTGTCCGCAGCTGCTCCCGCTCCCCGCTCGCACACAGCAGGCCGGCAAGGCTGCTCTCCGCGGGGCAGGGCCGCCACCGCCTGCTGCTCCCGGGGCCCCCACCAGCGCTCACCGGGCATCCAGGATGGTGCGCGTGAAGTAGCGCAGGTATTTGAACATGGACATTGGGTCCTGCAGCTTCAGGATCTCCTCCTCCTTGTACTTGAAAAGCGCCAGCGCAAACCGGAAAATGACCTGCGGGGAGCACGGGGACGTCCGTCGGCAGAATGTCCTTCCCCCGCCCGGGCGGCCGCCTCCCGCACCCACGCCCGCCCGCGGCCCAGCAAAGGGTCCCTCCGTCTCGGGGACCCTTCCGCATCCCCGGCGAGCCGGCCACTCCGCCGGCATTGCCCGGTCGCCCGGCGAGCACACCCACCTTCGGGCCCTCGTAAAGGAAAGAGTCCCAGATCTTGAAGAGGACGTCGCTGACGACGCTGTCCACGAACACCACCAGGAACCAGTTGAACGTGATGAGGGTGTAGTCGACACCGTGCTGTTCTAGGTGCGCATGCACCCGCGGCAGCTTCTCGCTCATGAGGTCCCGGAACACGCGCTGGTCCACCTGCGGGGAGGGGCTGGCGCTCAGTGCACTCCGCCTGGGCCGCCGCTGTCTCACACGCCCAGCCTTGTGCCCGCCCACCGTCCCCAACTGTCACCAGGGCGCCGTGGCCCAGAAGCCACCCAGACAGGCTGCTACAGGGCACTGGGGGTTAGCCTCGCTGCCTGCCCGTGATCTGGGGCTCCGGGGCTGGAGGCCGAGTCCTGGGCCCAAGAGGAGCAGTGACAGCAGCCCGTCTGTCCCACAGACGCCCCCCGGATGTGGGGGTGGCATGGGGCATGGGGGTGTGGCTTCCAGGGTCCATGGGGTGGCCTGGGGCGCATCTCACCCACTCTCACAGGGCTGCGAAGGGTACCATAGGCCATGTGCAAACCACCATGGGACTCGGAGCTCTCGTCCTCCCCCAATGTTGGGCACAGCACTCTGCTGGGCATAGGGATCCACCCCCACCCCGGCCCCCGAGGAGCGAGACGCAGCGCGGGGCGCCAAAGGCCGGGCCTGCTGGGTCAGCGTTGGCCGGGCCCCGGTGAGGGGTGCTGGCAGTGCTCCCAGAGCCGTGCAGGTGCCATCCAGGGTCGCTGGAGAAGCATGGGTGGCCCAGGCTGGAAGCCAAGGATCCACGCAGGGGGCAGGTGTCCCCCACGGGCTCTCCTGGCCTCCAGCGGGGACCTACACAGACAGGCTGAAGTCACAGCAACCCCCAGCAGGGGCCCAGTGGGGGGCTCGAACTCACGAACCTGACATCGTGAACAGATGAGATCAAGAGTCACACAGTTGGGGCAACTGGGTGGTCAGTGGGTTAAGCAGCTGACTTTGGCTCAGGTCATGATCCCAGAGTTCTGGGATCGGACCCCACATTGGGCTCTGTGCTCAGGAGGGAGTCTGCTTCTCCCTCTCCCACTCCCCCTGCTTGTGTTCTCTCTCTCGCTGTGTCTCTGTCAAATAAATCTTTTTAAAAAGTAGCATATAGTAGATATTTTTTTAAAAAAAGGCTCTTTTTTAGGAGAATCTGAAACTTTAAACAGGCCCATATTTCCTCCTTTTTAGAAGTTTTGCTTTTTCTTTAACATAGAGGCTTTAACTATCAAAAAGACTTTTTTTTTTAAGGGCGTGGTTAGAGTCAAGTAAGCATTACTGGTTGATATTGTAAAATTTAAAAGGCAACTAACTTAAAATGCTAAAAACACTGTTACAAAATGATTATGTTACTGTTACAAAAATGATTCCAAAGCGTTGTAAATCCCCCTCAGTATGTAAAAGACAACACAATACAGGAATCCTGCTGGAAACAAACATTTTGGACAATCTGCCTTCTGACTAGAGCAAGAGACTAAGTCTCAGAGATGAGAACGGGGGGGTGAGCTATAACGGACCCTCCTTAAAGCCTGCACAGAGCGCGTAAGCTGCTGTTGGAACATCCCGCGGCGTGCAAAACGGCTGCCGGCCCCCCGCACTGTGCCCCCCAGGAAAGCAGCCCAGAGTCTCACAGGGCAAGCTGGACGGCCGTCCCGCTGGGTGATACACCCCTGGGGACCGTCCCCGGGGAGCCCGCTCCTGTCACCCCGTAGGGTCAGTGTCACCCACAAGACGCAGTGCCTGGACATTCCAACAATGGCCCTGGAACCACACACAGGCAAGAGAGACGGACAGGTGGCTGCAGGGCAAGGGACAGCCGTGAGACTCCTTCTTCAGAGGAAGGGCAAGCAGGCGGTCCCCAGAGTGGGAGTGAGGCCACGCCCCAGCCCTCCCAGGCAGGTGGCAGGTGGTGCCTGGCTCGGGAGGCCGCGTGCGGAGCCGCCCACTGGGTCGACTCCAGCACCCTGCGCTCAGGAGGATGTGGGAGGACACTGTCCTCAGTGCCCACCAAGGTCCTGGCGCCCAGTGTGCACTCAGCTGACAGGATGGACAGAGGCTGCAAACTCTGGCCCATGGAGGCGGTCTGATGGGGACTTGTGAATCTCGGCACCGGGGCTAGCCACACTCGCTGCCCCGCGGCACGGCCTGACCTGGAGCCTGCCATTGCAGAGTACATGGGTTATGTGGATTTGCCTGGTGGAGGGCAACCGCCACCAAATACGGCTGTGACAAAGCACAGAACGACCTGGAGGGAGAGCCCTCATGCCATCGTGTGAGCTGGCTGGGATGTGTCCTGCCCCAGCACGAGTACCTGAAGCACATTTGGAGGAGAAAAAGCCAAAAGGAAATACATGAGAGGGCCAACTGTGGCCTCTAGCGGGTCGGATAACACAGGGTTTTCGTTTCCTTCTGAACATCTGGATCCCCAGCCACCGCTTCTTTGAGGGCACCCACGACTTTCACCGTCGGGGAGGAAACAGGCTCTTTGGACTTGACAATTGCGTTTACGTGACAACACGATACATGTTTTATCTTATCCACATAATTAAAACAGGTTTTCGTTTCCTGCCTATAAGGATAATCTACGAGTTTTTATGCTCCAAGTGTTAGCACAAGCTCGTAACACACCATCTGAGTTCAGCCTGGAGCGGTCTGCGCGGGCGGGGGCACTGCTCACATCCCAGCCGGGCAGCTGAGGCGCCCGGGCGTGGACGGAGGTGGCCAGGCTCCATGGCACACAGGCGGGAGGGCCTGGCTCAGAGGATTTAAGACAGACGAAGGCCTCACCCTTCTTATTTTGAAACAGTCAACTGACATCTCCGGAGCTATTAGCACCCAGGCGTACATGACGCACGGAATTTAATTTACTGATCTCTTCACTCCCATCAGACAGTGATGCCTGCCTCTTTCCACGGCTCATTTCCTAGTTTATAAAATATTCTGGCAAAAAGACCCTCCAGGTGATTTAGCAAAGTGACATGCTCACGAGGAGACTAGCTGAGCCTCTCCCCGGATCGGTTGGCCCCTGTGGCACCGGGGCCACTCAGGAGAGCTGCTTTGTGTCTCTGACCTCCAGTTTTCTCCCAAGTACAGTGGGGACAACAATGCCTCCACCAGGATGGTTTTGGTGCCGAGTGCCAGCTCCCTGTCCCGAGTCGGGGCGTGCATGCACACTCAGCCACTGGCCATGTCGGGGAGCTGGCGATTCTGGAATGAGCATCAGGGCCGTGGCCGGCTGCAGGACAAGCAGGCCCACAGGGAGGTTCCCGTCAGACGGCCACGGTCCCCGAGGCGCGCACCAGAGCTGTGGGAAGAGCAGTGGCCTCCGGTCAGTGGGCAACACAGATGCGCCCAGAGCCCAGGCTGAACGGGAGGTGTGTGGGGAGGCAAGCAGGGGACAGTGACCTGGGGGGGGGGAGGTGTCAGCTGCACATGGAAAACAGGGCGTTTCTGGGAGCAAGGGTTCCATTGTAGGGCACCATGTGGTTCCAGCAGGGCACCCTGTGACACGGGGTGGGGAATGGGGAGGCGACGCAGAGATGCAGGAACGGGGGTCCCGGGCGGGGGTCAGGGGTCAGAGGGGAGCAGGCACGAGCCGCCAGGCAGGTGGCAGCGACAAGAAGCCTAACAACAGGGCCGCAAAGCGACAGGAATGAGGCTGGATCCAGGCTGGGAGGCAGGGGCCGGGGCAGGTGGTCACGGAGGCCATGACGAGAGGCACATATAGAACTCAGGGCCCAGCCAGGCAAACGGACGCCACCCTCACTGTCTACGACAGAGGGATCTTACGCGGGGACACGGCCACAGGTGAGAGAAAAGCCGAGAAGCCACGCGGTTGATGGAGTGGCCCAGAGGCAAGGGCAGGAAGCCGCCTGTGGCTGGAGCACGGAGATGCCAGGGGCCTAGGGGCCTGCTGGACAGGAGCGGGCACCACGGAGATGTCCAGGCCTCGGGAAGCCGGCGTCCACGATGGTGGGGCGAGAATGGCTTGCCCTCCCCTCCAGCCCCCGCTGGTCCCCTGCCTGGGCCTCCTCTGGCCACTGCAGAGCCGGGAAGGTCAGGCCCATGAGCAGGGCTGTCAGCTGCACAGCGGCCCCAGACTGGCCCAGGGGAGCTCTGGCCTGGGCCCCAGGGGCTGCTCCCAAGCCAGAACTGCCCAAGTGGGGATGGCCCTGGGCTCTCGCCGCCCACATCACCCTGCCTGCCCTGGCTTCAGGCTCCAGGCGTGGCAGGCGTGAGCTGTGCCCTCATATCTCCTGCCAGGAAGGGGACAGCAGCCCACAGGCCGCCCCTCTGGGTCCAGCACTGCCTCTGCTGCTCGCAGCCAGGGAGCGACCCCGGCAGGCCCCAGTGCAGCCTGTTCCCACGAGACACACGCCCAGAACAGGCGGCCCCAGCGTGTGCACTCCCCACCGGCCTGGCCAAACTTCCTCTCTCTGAGGTCCGTCCCACACGTGCCTCCTTCCTTTTCCTGGTCTGGGGGTTCCCCAGCCTCCCCACTCCCACCCCCAGTTCTTCGCAGGTGCCTCCCCTCAGAAATTTCGGGCTTGTCCACTCCTGCCTTGGCCTCAGCTTCTCGGGAGAACCTGAAGAGACACATCAGGTTTCCAAGTACTCCTGGACGGCAGCTTAGCTGCCCAGACAGACAGCAGTGTCCGGGGATGGTGGAGCCCAGGGGGCAGCAGAGCCAGGAGACAGAGGAGCCCGGGGGATAGCAGAGCCATGGGGACAATGGAGCCCAGGAGGCAGCTGAGCTCCAGAGGACAGCAGAAGGGCGCCTGGGTGGCTCAGTGGGTCAAGCCCCTGCCTTCGGCTCAGGTCATGATCCCAGGGTGCTGGGATCAAGCCCCACATCAGGCTCTCAGCTCAGCAGGGAGCCTGCCTCCCCTCCTCTCTCTGCCTGTGTCTCTGCCTACTTGTGATCTCTGTCAAATAAATAAATAAAAAATTTAAAAAAATTAAAAAAAAAAAAAAAGGACAGCAGAGCCGTGGGGGCAGTGGAGCCGTGGGGACAGTGGAGCCCACGGGGATAGTGGAGCTTGAGGGACAGCAGGGCTGGTCCACTTCTCATGGCGTGTAATGGCCAGCCCACCCCACCAGCTGACGCCAGCCCGGCCCACGGTCTGTGGTGTGCCCTGCCTTGTGCGCCTGGCACGGGGGGTGGGGTTGAAGCCGCGAGCAGGAACCCCTCACCAGGGATCAGGTCGGCCCCATCTCAGCCTGCGCTCCACGCTGCTGACCGAGGTGCAGGACAAGGGCACGTACCTGGGACCCCAGCAGTGTCTTCGTGTAATAGTCTCGCGGCATGAACACCTCCACTATGGTGACGAGACACCAGAAAGCGTCTTCCTGCTCCAGATACAGAAGGGCCACTGCCACCAACCTGTAAGCAAACGACAGTGCGGTGAGCGCCAGCCCCTGCAGCCCAGGCCGTGAGGCCCTTCGGACCCCGGTGCCCCTGGGTTCTCGTGGCCACAGCTCCTCCAGCCCCAGGAAACAACATCGAGTCAGCGCTCCTAGGCTGGTGAGCCGTTTTCCTTCTCTCTTTCTCTCCTCCTTCTTGTAGTAGTCTCTGCACCCAACATGCGGCTCGAACTCATGACCCCAGGGTCAAGAGTCACAGGCTCCACCGATAGCCAGCCAGGAGCCCCATGTCTGATGTTCCTGATACTTTCCGGAAAGTACGCTTGCTTCTCTCGATTACTGCAGAACTGGGGACGCCAATCATTAAGCCTAGCTGACGGCAAACCTGCTTTATGAGGCGAACCTTCCTCAGCTAGCCAGGAAGGAAGGGAGGGGAGCGCCCCCCTGCTCAGACCCAGGAGGGGAGGGGAAGGCCGGGCCGAGCGCCCACCTGCTCAGACCCTGCAGGAGAGGGGAGGGGATGGCCGGGCCGCCGGGCCGAGCGCACCTGTTCAGACCCTGGCAGTAGCCGATATCAGGGTTCCGCCAGGAGAAGGCGAGCAGCACATTGCGCAGCTTCTGGACGCCCTCCGACGTGGGGCCGGAGTAGTGCCTGTTGTTGGGCAGGGTCCGCAGCAGGTCCAGCTCAATCTGCTTGGAGGCCGGGTTCTGTTTCTCCAGCGCCTTCTGCAACAGCGTCTGGAAGTACCCGGGCTCGGTGCTGTCCTTGAACTTCCTGGCGTGCAGGTCCACACACCACTTCCACACCTTGGAACGGTGCTCGTGTGGGATGCCGGCCCGGATCAGGTTCTTCAGCTCCGGGGAGCACGCCATCTCCCTGTTCATCGTGCTCGCAAAGTAGTTCTCCCACTTGACCCCGGTGGACACCTCCTGGTTCTCCGTGAGGTGCAAGGTCTTCAGGTCCAGCGCTCGGACCTTGGCCACCAGCTTCTCCTCCTCGTCGTCCTCTGGGACGGTCCTAAACCCGTAGATGTCGTACTCACTGTCGAGAGATACAGAAGGGAAACTGAGTGATGGGATTCTGACGAAGACCCCAACTGAAGAGAAAGAGGATCGGCCCCCCCGCGCACGTGGCCCTTGGGCCTGGGACCAGCCACCGGAAATTGGCAAGCAAAGCAGCAGCTTCTTGCAGCAAGGGCAGGACGCGCGGCTGGCTCTGTGGGAAGACGTGAAATTAGATCTCTTCGTGCTACAATAAAGATCCATTCCAGGTGGTTTAAAGCCCTTCGTGTGAAAAGCACAGAAGAAAAAAATGTGCCCAGTAGCCTGGCCACGTGGACATGGTTTTCCATGTCACGCACGTCAATGTATGACTCCTGTGCTTGGAAAACACCGTTTCAGAAGGGGAAAGACGAGGCAGAAAGCACCTGCGTAGATATCAGGGATGAAGACGGCGTAGGCATCAGAAGCAGAACCACGGCCCCTCACCTGCGGCCGGCCACGCCATATGGCTGAGGTGCATGGCGTCCCTGGACAGGGCCGAGGGCAGGGCGGTCCCCCTGGGCTACCCTGGGCCAGCATATGTGCAGGAGCCCTTCATGGCGGGCGAGCAGGGCAGGACCGGGGCGTGCAGGCCACTGCTGCCGCCAGAGGAGGGGAGAAGGGGGCTGGAGCCCACCGATGCCTGTGGCCTCCAGAAGCGGGAGAGGCTGTGCCCAGTAGCCACCGTGGGAACAGAGCCCTCGGTCTGCGACCCCAGGGAGGGTGCGAGCACGTGAGGACACCCACTGAGCCCCGCAGCCCCTGGGAAGGAACAGCGGCTGTGATGCCGCGAACACCCAGGGATGTCCAGACGGACGGCCCACACTAGCTGAGCCGGCACATGGGCGGTGTGCAAGCCGCCACGTCGGGGACGATCCGCGAGGAGCCGCAGAAGACGGACACAGGGCCTCTTGCGCCTGCCGCCGCTGGCGTGGCCTGTGCGAACCTGGCAGAGCTGAAGAGACGTGTTCCCTGCGTGTCGCGACCCCGCTGCGCGTCCGCACTAGAGGAGCCGCACACGGGCGCTGGAAACACAAACCCCGACGCTGGTCGCCTCTCATCTGTCACGAGGGAACGTGGAAGGACCCCATGTGTCTGCCACGAGGGAAGCAGGAGCGACACCGGGGTTTGGGCTCCACCTGCATCTCCCACAGTGAAAGGGCACGAGACCCGTGAAACACGGCTCGGAGGCCGCGTGCGTCCCCCTGGAGCACCGGGTACGGTGGGATTCGTGTATCAGGACGTGGTCAGCGAGGAGCTAGAGATACACGCAGAAGCTCATCAGGGGAGAATGCCTGGATGGGCCGACGGTACCCTAGGAACAACCCTGGGGCGGGGGGCCCAACCAGACGGACGGGAATTCCAGAGGGGGTGCGGGGGGCGGGGGGCTGGGGTCCCGGGACTCGACTCTGTGGGTCTGGAAGCTTCTGTAATGATGAGCCAGACATACATCAACACGACAAACAGTAGGAGCCCACAAGTGCACGAGGGGGACACAGGCGCCCTGAGCCCCGCGGACCCGGCGAGGAGGAACGTGGAAGCCAGCTGCCCAGGCTGGCGTCCTGTTCCCACCACGGCCACTCGGAGGCAGTGGCTGCGAAGATGCGAGGATGAAAACACCACCTCACCCTGTGAGCGCGCACATGGTGGGGGGACCCTCCCCCTCCTTCCGCTCCTCCCCGCAGGGGCAGCTCAGGGCACGTGGGCACAGGGAGTGCTGTGCAGCGGGGGTGAGGCCCCAGGCTGCGAGCCATATCTGTCGCAGCAGGTCTTGCTGGAGCGAGGCTTCCCCTGGGCGGGATCCTCAGTGGGCACTGAGCCACCATGCCGGGCTGGCCGAGCCCTCTCCCCACGTGGGGTCCCCTCGGCTCTCTAGCCATGTATGGGAGCAGCTGTGTCTCAGGACGGGGCCTCCACTCCTGCGGGGACGGCCGCGCAGCGGGACTGGAGCCATGCGGGAGCCCGCGGGAGCCGCAGACACCGATGTGCTCAGGAGAGAGGGCCTGAGCCCGGCCCCACCGCGCACCGGCTGCAGCAAGAACGCTGAGATCACACGCTCTGGGGGCGGACGGTGCGGGTCGCGAAGAAGCAGCGGGACACACACACGCATCCATCCCCAGGACGGTGCTCCCACCCCACCCCAGCCCCCGCCCCCGCAGCCGCCCCTGCCCCCACCTGACGAGACGAGGCTTCACAAGTGCCTGCCCCGGCTGCTCCGGGCCGTCGGCCTGCAGGGCGTCCTCCAGCAGCTGCGCGATGACGCCGCGTGCCGGGCCTGGTTCCTCAGAGCACACGGGCGTCTTGACCTCCTGCAGCAGGATCAGGTACTTGCTCTCCATCTGACACAGCTTGGCTTCCAGGCTGGAATACTGCAGAGAATGGGGGTCACCGCCGCCCCGACCACGACCAGGATGCAGGAGGGGCCACCTGGGGCCGCAAGCTGCCAGTGGGCAGCGAGCCCCAGCCACAGGGCGGTGAGCTGGGACCACGTGGAGGACAGGAGAGTCCTGTCGCCTCAGGCCACCTGTCACGTCTGCATGGGCCACCCCGGCCCCCTCCTCCCAGGGCGCTGCCCAGAGGATGCACTGCCAGCGAGACCCCAGATGCCGACACTGGCGTCTGTCCTGCACGGCAAAGGGAGTGGCAGGAACCAACCACATGGCGGTCCCTATGGTCATGCTGAGTGTCACGTGGCACGTGGGCTGTGAGAAGGGGCCCATGCGGCACTGACAGGTCCCGGGACACTGTGTCCCCAACCAGTTTGTCTGCTGTGTCATCAGACACACCCTAGGACCACGCGGACGTAGGTCTGGGGAGATGCGACCCACGGAGTGCAAAGCAGGGGCTACGAGGGCCACTGAAAGCCACTGCGTGCCGGCTGCTGTGCAGGCGCTACCCTTCCAGCCACAGCGCCGACAGACACGCACACCGACGGGTTCCCACCGTCCCCGTTTACAGATGGGAAACCAGGCCACACGACTCAACAGACAAAGTCACAATCCAAGCCCCTCCGTTCGGGGAACCTGGGAGTCGGAGTCAATGGTTTTGTCAACCCCATGACGCAGGCAGACGAGGACACGTCAGGGTGCCTCTCGGAACGCAATGCTCTATAGCCTGTATTTTGGGTTCTTGTGCCCCAGCACAGGAGTAGGACTGGTTCAGGGTGTGCCCGCTTCTAGAGGCTTCCGTGTCCCCAGCCACCAGGAAACAGCCGCGACCCAACCCACCTTGGCCATCAGATCCCGCTCCCTCCTCTCCGCATTTCTCCGCAGCGCCGAGAGCTCCAGGATTTCCTTGTTGAGGAACTTGTTCTGGGTTTTGTACCCCTGCAGGTTATCCTGTGGGCAGAAAACCGCCGTCAGTCCAGCCCACTCTCCCATACGGTTAACGTACCGCTGTGTCCCCCGAGGGCCCCACCGAGTCAGCGGGAGACGACCGCAGGGCACATCCTCATGGCCTCTGCAGCCACCCTTGGGGCAACAGAGGAAGGAGTAGGACCATGTCCGCAGGCTGTGAACGCCACCTCCTCCACGCACTGACTGTCACAAGGCCAATCCTCATGACCATTTCCTCTGTAACTCGAGGAACAACACGTTTTCTGTGGCTCTCGCTGTCATTCAGGGGACAGAGAAAAGGCCACGCGGACACCCGGCACGCTCGACTACGGAATCACGCCCGCCCCCCGCAGCGGATGACGCGCTCGGGAAGCACGTTCCTCCCGCGTGTATGTGCAAACATTTCCAGCTCTGGAGACGCCAACGGTGAAGCGTGAGGAACCGGACACACCTTCGCCTAGAAGTCCCCAGCTGTTACCGTCTGCTGCGCCAGCTGTTGGCTGAGCCTCGCAGGTGGTGACGGGTTCTGCCAAGTGCGGCAACGTGCTCGCTCGAGGAGGGGAAGTGTCTGGGAGGAATGAGCTCCGCCCAGCTCAGTCCTCTGCCCGCGCGCCCACCCCCCAACTCTGCGGGGCTCCCAGGGCTGTGCTGGCCCCGGGGGCGCCGGGCTATTCCTGGACCGGCCGGGAGTGTCCGCCCCTCACGGGACGGAGGCCATGCCTGCTCCTTGAGTCGTGTCCCATCTCCGGGCTGGACGCCACCGTGGGAGTGGGGCCATAACCACCCTACAACGTACAGAGGAGCAGTAACGTCTTGACGGTCCCCTTGATCCCTAACGCTTGTGGGTCCGCATGAGACTCCTGGCAGCTTCGTGAGTGAAAGCCCTTGGGCCACTGTCTCCGTGTCTCCGCTGAGAGCCAGGCCACAGGGCTCCAGGCCGCACCTGAAAGGCTCACAGCTCCTGCGTCGGCAGGACCGCACGTCCTGACAGGCCTCCGAGATGCTGAAGGCCAGCCCCACACAAGGCCTGGATGCCCCAGGGCCCGTCCTCCCCTCTCCTGCGACTGACAGCTCTCCAGCCACAGCCGACACACACAGAAAGCAAAGCAGGCCAGCGAAGGAGGAAGAGGGACGCAGGCAGGTGAGGACGGCGGGAAGGCCGAGTACGCAGGCCTTCCGGTCACATCCCGTGTGACTTCATCGTGAGGACTCTCCCTACAGCAACGCCAATGACCATACACGTGAAGCCCCTACCTATGACTACCAGGCCCCGAGTCCCCGCCAGACCCCGCAGGACCCCTCCGTACCTGGCAGGACCTCCACCAGACCCACAGGACCCCGTAGGACCCCAAGAGACCCCGTCAGGGGAAGCCTGGTTCACAGGTGAACATGCTGGGGCAGGAGGGGACCCGGCACCCAGGCAGGGTGCAGCAAAGCTGAGCAGCTCTGAGCTCCTCCCGTGCTCTCTACAACCATGGCGTGTCTGTTCTGTACTTTCTGACTGTTGTGGGTGCCCCAGGACAGGCCACGCACTCCCAGCACAGCCCCTGGTGTGCGGCTGAACCAACGCCCATGAGAGTCCCGACGAGGAAAAGTGGCCGGCCAAACACAGGTCACAGGAAGACTGGCCACACAGGCAGGGGGTGGTGATGCAGACGGCAGCCCCGACTGTGCCCGACGAAGCCATGGGGTCCCCACAGCAAGTGAGAAGAAACACAGAAAAGCCTGGCAGGAAGTCCAGAAACAGTCAAGTACTTAGGCTGGTAAAATCCTATGACCCACGTGCGTTCCTTCCTCAAAATACCCAGAAACAGAAGGTGACCGCGTCCCAGAGCCAACGAGAAGCGTCAGCAGATTCCGAACAGGCAGAGTCGGAGAAAGTGGGTTGTGACCGTGACGGACGAGTGCTCCCCGAGAAACACAGGCCGTGCCTCCCCGCGGAGGCGTTCTGAGTTCAGAGTCGAGGCAGGAAGTCAGTCTGGAAACCGTGCCGCCGTGAGAAGCGGGGACAGCAGGAATACATGGCAGAACCCCACTTGCGTCCGCAGACCCCCCCCAGACCTGTCGAGGTTATCAGTGGTTATCAGAGACGCCGCGGGGGCCAGCGGAGGGAGCAGGCGGCGGCAAAAGCTCGGGGCAGCCGCCAGCCCACTCAGAGCCCAAGGCCTCGCACCCGCCCCTGAACAGCCAGCCGCACCCTCCCACCCCGTGGCCTCTGTCCCAAGTCACCTCATCACGGTGGAGACTTAAAAACCGTGGAGAAACATTGGAGGAAAAAGTCATAAAATCACCAAATGCATCAAAACCACCCCGCCCGGCACGCCACAGAAGCTACAGCGTGAATAAGGGGGACGCCTGCTCCCGATCAAGTCTGTCTGCCGTGTCCACAGGGCGCTGCGTGGACCAGACACAAGCCGCTCGCTCCCGCGCGTCCCTGCCCAGTGTGCCTACGCGCCCCGACGCGGTGCCGTCCGGGGTGGGCGTGTTGGCTCTCGGAACTCGGCAGAGCCGCGTTGTTCTGGCCACACTGACCACGGCGGTGTGTGTGGTCCAGTCACAGAGGAAGGGGCTGGAGCTCGGCGGCTGACCTTCCAGCCTCACATGTGTCACTGAGCAGTGGTCACTCTGGGAGACCACGTGCTTGTCCCCACGACACTCCCATCAGCCCAGGGTTCACTTCTCTTCTAGAATTCTCGGAGAGACCCCTGCGCGTCTACCACCCAGCTCTGTGCCGATGAGCCAGCGAGCTACTGCTAGGCACGTGGTAGGTGCCCACTGATAACCTTGACGTGCACATCTTCGCCTTCAAGGAGAACCTGCCCTTAGGGGGCCAAATACCCCTGGTGCACGGTATTTACAGAAAGAGGGTACCCAGGTGAGCAGCACGTTATGGCTGGGTGGGGACTGGGGCTACAGACCTACTTGGGCTGAGCCGGGCCACACTCAGTGCCTCTCTGTGGCCTGATGGCTGGGGGCACAGCCCTTCCCCACCTCAGCTCCGACCTGGACAGTCACAGTTCAAGAAGCAGCCTCCCCACCCAGGCCAGCCCCCGGCCCTTAGCGCCAGGACCCTCCCAGCCTAGGTGCAGGGACCCCGACTTGAGCAGGCCTGCCTGGGAGCCAACCCCGCACCAGCTTTTGGGAACAACGGCCCCTCAGCTCCCGCACCCCCGGGGCTGAGGCAGGCCATGTGCGGTGCTGGCCTGGGCACTCATGCGCAGCGGGTGACAGGCCCCCGGGGCTACATGGGGTAATGAAACTCTAGGGGTACAGAGCAGAAAGGGGGAGTGTCGGCTGCGACAGCAAAGGAGGAAAAGATCCAGAAGCACCCCGGGCAACGGCACGGTCAGACTTGGGACTTTCTACGGACGCTTCTCAGAGAACACCCATCATCTGCTGGCAGGTGCTCCATCCACCCCCGAGAGGCGCCGCCGCTCCGCGGAGGCCCGCAGCCCTGGACGCCGTCTGACCCGCCCCACAGCCGAGCCCGCGCCCCACTCACTTTCAGCCTGTCCAGCTCCAGCTGCTCCCTGCTGGCGGGGGCCGGGGAGCCGGGCGCCCCTGCAGTGGGGGCCGGGCCATCCGCGCCCTCGCTGAGCCGCCGTGAGAGCTTCATGATGACCTCGTCCTTGGCCTGGATGGTCTCCAGCAGCATGCCCAGCTGCTCGCTGAGCTCGCCCACCTTGCCCTTGAGCGTGCGGGCCTCCTGCTGCAGGCTCTCCTTCTCCAGGGAGAGCCGCTCCAGCTGGCTGCTCAGGCCCAGGATCTGGTCGTCCTTGCGGTGCAGAAGCTCAAGCGCGTCCTTCGGGACCCCCTCAGAGAGCCGGGTGCTGGCAAAGTACTTGTCATACTGGGAGGACCGGACTGTCTGCTGCAGCAGCCGCACGAGCTCCTGGAGCCAGAGGAGAGGGAGCAGACGCGGTGACCACGTGACCCGGCACCGAGGAGGCTGCGCATGGCGACCTTCCTCTCGGGGGCGCTCAGAAATGCTGGCCCCTGGGCAGAGAACAATACTAGGAAATGGGAGATGTGGGCGCGCGCGCCATCCCCCCACGGCCCCCAGCACACACGCATCCCGGAGCTTGACCAGCAGCTCCGAGCTGCCCAACAAAGAGGCGTCCTCGGTCTCAGAGGGCCACGGACACCACGTGGGAATGCTTCTCCCTCCTGTTACCGGAGCAGCCAGTGCTGCGCTGGGGTGGGAGAGGCCCTGGCAGCATGAGACACACACCCCCCCACGCCCCCGGAAACCCACGTGTCTCTGACGCCGACCTCAAACTTCCGGGGGAGAAGGCCCATCTGGGGACGGAGATCCTTGGGGGCCCGGGCTGCAGCCCCGCGGCACAGCCGGCGGCAGGAGGCACACGCGGGGAGGGAGGACGGCTACCTTCTGGCTGGACAGGTCCTTCCGCAGCCGCTCCAGCTCCTCCTGCTGGCTCTGGACCTGCAGCTGCACCCCGGCCAGCGGCCTGATCGCGGCCGCGCCCTGCGTCCCATCTGCCGAAGGCTCGCCGCTGACGTGCCGGTTCCTGTGCGATCCGATCATGTCTTTCAAAGGGCGCTTCCCTTTGTAGGGAATACGTCCAAAATCAAAGGGAAATCCTGAGCCAGCGACTCCTACAGGAAAACAAAACTTGTTTTCTACATGCAGGACAAGCCGTCCTTCTGCAAACCCAGGAAAACCATCGACCTCCCGCCTGCCATCCTCCGGGAACTTCCACGTCCGCGTGCAGCGAGCACAGGTGGGGCCGCCTCTGGGCCCCGACTCGCTCTGGACAACCGAGCCCAGGCCCTGAGACGGTCGCCCACCCTGGGTCCTTCCTCAGGAGGTTCGCCTTGGGGTCCTTTCCCAGGAGCGTGTCCTGGCTGTGACTGCCCACCTGCCTGAGCACGCATGCAAACGGGCACAGGGCCCTGGCCCCGACAAGGGATTTAGGACGAGGCCGCGGGACACCTCGCTCAAGACTCGTCTGTGACACCCGCTCTCCTCCAGATGCTCGGGTCTCATCAACAGTCTCCCAAAGGGGACAGAGACACAGGCTGGGGAGGAGCATGGAGGCTCCGAGTTCCCACAGCGTCCCGGAAACACGGAGTCCAGCCCCCGCCGCCCCCGCCGTCAGACGGCAGGCTCCACGGCAGGACTCCCAGACACGGGGCCTCTGGGCTCCCTTTGCTCACCTGTTCTCAGGAAGAAAGCAAAACAAAACCCCCAACACATGTTCTTCATCGTGAACATGTGTTTTAAAGGCTGACTACGTTCTCTTCCTTAGAAAGGGGCCTTTAAAATACTGACAGATCCAAATAAATACCAGCACGAACGAAATCACATTCATGTTCCAGCCACGGGAGGAAACACGCACCGGGAACGCGTGTTGGGATTCTGTGAAGCTGGAAAACAGACGACTCCCGGCTCCTAAGTCTGGACAGTGGCTGCCCTGGGAGGAGTAGGTGACTGGCAGGGCCGGTGGAGAGGGGACAGAGGCTGGGGGATGAGGGCTGCGGATGGGGGACCGGCGAGGGGCAGGGGCATGGAGGACAGCGTGAGGGGCTAGGGCTGGTGTACAGGGCTGGCCCCATCCTGTTTCAGAATGTGCTGCCCACGTGGGTGCACTCACTGTGAAAACCCACGGACATCACATTTCCGACAAGAGGGACTTTGCGCACTTGAATGCAGAGGAACAGATACAAGGGAGAGCAGTTCGTGCCCCACACCATGCAACACAGACATGCCGCGGGACTGATGCTCGTGTCTGGTACAGGAAGGGTCCACAAGCCCGTGCGATCAGAGTCACAGACCCTGTGTGGCTGCATGTCTGGTCCGGGGAGTTTCCAGCCCACGCGAGCCACTCAGCCTCGCAGGCCTTCCTTCCTGACCGTGCTCGCAGGTCATTCCAGAACCCCAGCCCCCAGCTCGGGAGGTGCTGACGTGGGCCCTCGGCAGGAAGCACAGCACGCCCGGCCCGCCACCTTCACACCGTGTCCCACGGGACTGGGCCCCACGCCACGACCCTGCGAACACAGGTAAGCCCCCTGGCACAGCGGGCCAGGACCACCCTCTGGGGGACAGGAGACGTACTTCCTTGAAATACTTGAGCTCCCGGTAAAGATTTCGTAAGATCCTCCTCCTCCTCCAGCCCCCGCTACAATCGAGCACGAGATAGAATTTCCAAATTACTGTTGTTCTACATGGAAACATCAACATTCCCTCGTGGATCCCTGGACGGGCACAGAAGTGGCCGCAGAGACAGGGTCGGGCTGATGACACCCGAACCCTGACCTCCCCAAAACCAGCGGGGCCATGCGTGACGTGGTTCCCACTGCGGTGCCGGAGGACACGTGGCCCCAGAGACCCACCACAGCGTGTCCTCATCCAAAGAGGTCAGCCCCGTGACCTCATACAGGGCACACGAGGAGCAAGGAGGGACCTGCCCTCCGGAGTGTGGGACGTCCTCGGCACAAAGACTGTCTCGGCCACATGGATGCTGAGGCCAACGGAGGATGGGGATGGGGAGCTGCTCAGACGCAATAAGGCCATCGCACATCAGCGAGGAAACCTGCCTGCAGGCCTTGTCAGTGCCTCATGTGATTGGGGACATGAGCATGCAGCCATGGAACCAGGGCAGGCGTGACGACTGGATTTACGGGCTGCTGTTTCTCGGTACAATAATGAGGCATCATAAGTTTTAAATTTAGACACAGTAGATTAATGTCTAGATTTTACGTTAAACCCGCCCCGCCCAGGGTGAATGTGGGACAGGTGGGGGCTTGGAGAGAGTGGCCCTAAGTTCAAAACCGTGGGGGCCACACAGGGCTACAGTGGAATCCATGACCCCGTATGTTCTACCTTCGTGTAGACACGTGTTCTGTAAAAAAGGGTTTAAAAAAAAACAAAAACGGTGTATCCGTGAAGAGCACTGTGAGTTCTGGACGCCCTACCTCCCAAGAAACCTCACAAGTCACGGGCTGGGGGTTCTTCCCTGTGACACCTCACCCTGCAGGGCCGCAGGGCTCATCCCCCCACAGACGCGGCTCCTGCTTCCAGAAAGGCTGGGACCGCAGAGGCTCCCCCGCAGAGAGGGTGGGCGACCGGAACCACGTCCGTACCTTTGTTTCCTTCCGGAGCCGGCTTCTTCCTCTCTTCCTGTGCCATGGACTCCTCTAGCTCCTTGGGGTTCGGGTCTAAGAGCTCCCACTCTTCGTTGGTATAAAACACACTCTTCCGACTGTCGCCATGTCCTCTGCCAGGACGGAGAGATGACATGGAGTTTCTGTTGGGAGAAACAAGGTGAGGTACGTGAGACGCTGCAGAGAAAACTAACTTCACGCCTACAGGGACGGCAATCACCAGCAGCTATGACGTCATGTGTCGGGAGGGAGTGCAGAGAGGGACACCTGGTGGGTGCTGCGGGCGGGGGTCTGAGTCACGGGAGTCACACGGGGGTGCCGTTGGCAAGACCCAGTTAAGGGGAAGGGATCCACCCCGAGACCCCGCGTGTCCCAGATTCCTGGGCGCGGTCCTGAGACACGGAGGACTACTGTGCCATCACGTGGACCCAGGTGAATGTGGCAGTCAAACACCTGTCCACGGGAGAACAGATGCGGTGGGCCGAGTGCCAAGGCACCATGGAAGAGATTCTGTCCATTTCTACGTCACTAGTGCCCGCCGTGTGCCAGCCACAACTCCAGCTCGGGAGCCACTGAGCCCGGGACACGGTCCTGCCCTGGTAAACACGTCAGCCACAGGCCCTTGTTGGGAGAGAAGGGTCTTTAGATGCCAAACAGAAGGAAATGGGACGGTGACGTGTGTAGTAACGGTGACGGTGTTTCCGATCCTCGTGGGAACAGGGGTCACAGACACTGTGCCTATATGTGTGGCAAGACCACGAATGCCGGGACGCAGGGCCCCGCTGCCTCCGTGAAGGGCAGGTTGCGGACTGCGGCCAGAGCACGGGACACGCAGACAGCAGGGCGGCCCGCACAGTGGGACCCGGCCGGCCAGGGGCACCCCGAGGATCCCCGGTGAGAGGCTTACCCACAGAATGAGAACACATGTGCGTATACAGGGTCCGCACGTGGACAGCCACAGCTGCCTGATTCCTCACACAAACGTGTCCCCGCAGGCGGGTGGCCCCGTGGGACACGTCCACACACACCACACACGGTGCAGCAGAGAAGGGGAACCATGAAACACTGGTCAGCGCAGAGCAGTCCACAAAGGACAACCACGAAGGACCACGCACAGCCCGGCCACGTTCACGAGGCAACAGCAACAGAGGGCGGAGCGGCGCTGCGGGGACCAAGTGCCCAGCGTCGGTTACAGCGGCATCTACACGGCCACGCATGGTTTTGGACATTCACCGGCCTGGACACGGATCAGGCGGAGTTTCCCGCAGGTCAGTCACACCTCGGGGCCGCGGCTGAAGCGCAGAGCAGGGAGGAACGTGCGCCGTGAGGGGGACGCGGGGGCCGGAGCGGGGCTGTGAGCCCGCAGGGAGCAATCTGACCGCACCCACACGGACCACGGCCGTTTGTCAGCGTGCTGTTTGTGATCAAGACTGGTTTTGGCTGATTCCACCGCATTGAGCTGCTCTAGATGTAAGACCCCAGGGGACCAGGGACGGCGACGTTCCCGCTGCCGCCTCCCGACAGGCACGCACGGCCTTCTGCTCCAGCACGAGTGCCCAGCCGACACCCGCCGCGTGTGGTCTCAGCGTTTCCTCCGGGCCTCGAGGGAGCCGCTGCCCACGTGCTGCTTGTCCCCTAGGCTCTCCCTCTGGCGGCCGAGGCGCGTCCGCGCCGATGCCCGCGACCGCCCACAAGGATGCGCACAAGATCCCACGGTGCTGCGGGATGCCGCGGAGAAGAGCAGCTCAGGACGGAAAGCCTACACCCACGCACGCCCGGCACACTCTACTCCTTTCCGCGACAGGCCAGAGGCCGCTGTGCATGGGCCCACAGCTCCCACGGCGGCTTCGGCGGCCGTCAGTCACCCGCATCACCATGGACCAGAGCGGTTACCAGCTCTCGGCACAGGTCCTTCCTGGGGTAAGCGCAGGAAGGAGCCCGGGGCAGGAGGGACGGACGTGGACGCTGCCAGGAAAGAACAGCTCTTTACCCAACTTAGGCCGTCCCCGTCCCCGCACAGCCACGCGTGCCCCTGCCCTGCGGGGAGGCCCCCGCACCAAGCCCTGGGGGAAGAGGAAACTCAAAGCTCCAAGTCCCTGACCCGAAGCACCAAAGAGCCCGTCCCCCGCTTGGACCTTCCGTGCCTGTGCCTGGGGGCCGCAGAGCACACTGTCCTCAAACCACATCCCCCTGCTCCAGCGGCAGACAACCCCCCGCGTGCGCCACCCCACAGGGCTCACGGCCGCGGAGACGGGGCTCTCCCGTCGGAGACTTGGGGCCCTTGTCGGAGAGAGCCCGCTCTTCACGAGACCTCAGAGCTGCTCCCTGTGTCCCCCGGGACCACGCCGGGTGCGTCTCTGGTGCGATAATCGGCGGAAACGCACAGTGAGGCCCGCCAGTGGTGGCAGCGCCGGGATCCCCAGCAGTGGCTGTTCCCAAACGGACGCGTTTCAGATCAATTTCTCCCCGTCCTGCAAACACAGGCTACGTCAGGGACGCCGACACAGAGACCTCCCCCAGGAACAGGTCCCTTCTTCAGACAGGTTCTCACAGAGACACAGACACGCACGAGCCCGTCAGAAAACACTGTCTGAAGTGATGAAAGTCAGAAACAGCCAGAAGGGGCCTGCGGAGGAGACGGAGGCCCAGAAACATGGCCCCCGGCGTCCTCCCGAGAGGGTGGCATGGGCGCCGTGCCACAGCCATACCAGGACGGCCGCCCCGGGGACTGATTTCGGACTTGGGGCTCCCGGTGTGGGAGAAAGGGCCGCTGCTGCTTCCAGGCTCTCGTCTGGGGCGATCTGCTCCAGCAGCCACACACCCTTCCTCGTCCCCGCGTGAACCCTGGCCGGCTCGCAAGTCTGGAACCACATGTGTACGGTTCAAGCAGCTGCTCTGCCACCAGAGTGACATGGGAACGTGGTCACAGGGGCCCCTGCCAGTGCCCGTCTACCACACGTGCACAATCAAGCACGCAGTCCTTCACTTTGGGGCACATCCCGTCTACAATAGTGTGTCCTGCCCCAAAACCCCACCAGAGCAGGAGTCATCACACCGGCAAGCCCCCAGGCAGGGGCAGTGGGTTGGGTCCCCCCGCCCGACGCACAGACCTGGCATCCAGCTCCAGTCTGGGCCCCTGCCCTGCACCACCTCCACTCAGCACCTGAACTCCCGACACGCGGACCTGGAGACTCAGGAAACCTGCTCTCATGGCCACTGCCTCGCACACAAACTCCCTCGTGCAGGTCCCCCGTGTGCTCCAAGACCTAAGTCAAAACCCATGTCCTGCAGAGTGACCCCCCCCAACACCTCCAAGTACACAGGTCAGGGGGCAGTGACCGCGGGGTCAGCCCTCAACGGCTCCCCACGGCCTCGTGCGTGAGGCCCCACCCACCGCCACCCTCCCTGATGGCAGCAAGCGGCCAGCTCGGACCCGTGGACACCCTCAGCCCCACCCTGTGCAGAGATCATGGGAGATCACAGGGGACGAAGGGGATTAGGACGACGGCAGGCTGCCTAGCCAGGGCGGGCCTTCAGAGCCTGCTTCTCAGGTGTGAGCGGTGGCCCCCGCAGGCCACGCAGCTGGATCAAGGAGTCACGAGGTCAGCTCCAAGGGTCGTGCCGGGCATGTGCCGAAAACACCATTTGATTAACACCGACACTCCGTGACATTCTGTCCGGGTTTCACGCGCTTCCCAGCAGCACACGTTACACACGAGAGGTGACTCTTCTGGGCAAAGAGGGGACGGGACGCTGCATGGGAAGCAAATGTCGTCCCAGGCGGCCGAGTGGGATGGTGGCCCCACAAGCACTGGCCAGCCCGGCAGGACCGCATGGCACAGATGCAGATAGATGGGCGCTGAGGGCCGCTACCCTGGGGCACGGCAGGAGCCGGGCCCTCGCCTCGTCAGTCCTTCCCAGCACGCGCCCGGTGCTGCATGATGTGCTGGGGACACACGGGCTCACGCGGGATGTGGGCTACGGGCCAGAATGCAGAGAGATGTGGCAACCACCAGTGGCAAGACAGCTGCGGGGGAACGCGTGGGCTGACACACAGGGTAGGAGGCAGAGCATGGCCAGGACTCCCCAGGAGGGAGGGCAAGGCAGGGCCCGGGGGAGACAATGTTTGAACAACTAAGGGAGTCAAGCAGGCCGGTGACACGGCTGAGCCCACGGGACCTCGACGGCCAGGTCCAGAGCACGGCCTTCTGCCAACGGCAAGGAGGAGCCTCTGAAAGGCCTGTGGCAGTGGGAAGGATGGATCCTGAAACAGGAGGGTCCGCGACAGGCACACGGTGCACGCGGGGTCCCCTGCCAGCCCCCAACTCCAGACACAACAGGAGGCATGGCCCGTCATGCCCTTGGCGGTACGGACAAGGCCGTGGTGTCCTCAGGTCGTGTCCCACGTGCGCTGGGTGACTGAGCACACTCTCCGGTCAGGTCTAACGGTCCGCGGCTCCTCTCGGGGCCACGGTGGTCTCCGCGGTGCGGCCTCATGGGGTGGCGGGACCTCCGGGGGCAGCACGGCCTCCCGGGGTTCCCGCCCTTGCAGCGTGGGGCCAGCCGAGGTCGGGAGATGGGTGTGCTGAGCAGGCCCTCACACGCCCCGGGGCTGCCGGCCCCCCACCCTACAAACACCACACCCCACACCACGCTCATCGCACACGAAGGGTTTGTAGGTTATTTTTCCAAGTCCTGTGCTGAGGCTGTGGCACGTCTTTCCTGCACAGACCAAGCTGTGCCTGCAAGGAAGACCCCAGATACACACGTCACAGCTCTGGCGCGGCCTCCCCACATTCACCAACATCTGGGGGCGTGGTCCCAGCCAGGGAGACTGCGACGGTGCCCAGGATGGCCAGCCGCGCACACAACTCACTATGCCCACGGCCTGCGGGGCAAGAGACCGAAGGGCCCACAGGGGGGTGGGGGGACACCTGTCAGAGGCAGGCCGGCAGGACGGGCAGGCACTCCTGGCCAGCTTGGTCTCCGCTGCCGCCAGCTCCCCGACAGGAAGCTCCGCTGCGCCCACGGTCTCCGCAGACATGGTCACAATCGCGGCAGCTACGTCACAAGGAGCCGGCACCGAGCTGGGCAGCTCCTGGTCACGACCTCAGCCCTCACACCCAGCGCGTGAGTCATTTACACACGTGTGCACACAGTCTGGTTCACTAACGGAGAACATAAAGCTCAGAGAGGTTCAGTCACTGGCTCAGCACCACACAGCTCCTGACCAGCAGGGCTGGCTGCACGAGCAGCGGCCGGGGCGGGACCAACCCTGCACGGAGGGATAGCCGGGCCCTGTGGTCACGCAGCAGGCCAAGCTTGGCACCCATCAGCGGGCCCAGACTCCAGGCCCACAGAGTCACAGGGCATAGCTCATGGGGGCCGCCACACTCCTCCCGTGCACACCCGTCCCGCCCATGCCCTTCACGAGCTCTGGGGCACATGCTTCCCCCGCCTTGCCCACGCACACCCTCCTCCAGCCCCGAGCCCGCCCCCACAGGCAGACCAGGCTGAGCTTCCCGGGAGCACCGGTCTCTCTCACCTGAGGGGGCCCGGACGCCGGTAGGTTAGCGGAAAGGCTGGTAAAAGCAGGAAACCACACACTGCTCACGAGCATGGGCGCCTCTGCAGTTACCCAAGCGGGCCACAGCCCCATCCCCGAGTCTGGCTGCTGACCCCTCCCGGGCCAGCCATACCCGCAGGACATCACCTCATTTGTCCAAACCTGTTTGGCTTCTTTTAAAAGTGGACCCTGGACTTAGGGTTGGGAAATAATCCCCGTACAGAGTCTGTAGGTCGCTCACAACTTCTCCCTGCACATGTTGCCCACATCCCGGGGGCAATTTTTTTGAGTCACCCCCTTTTACCAAATTTCCCCCAAGTGTTCAACTAATTTTTCACGGGAAAGGTAACTCCACATCATCCATACGGGCTTCCCGTTTTGCTGACAGAATGACATAAAAGTCTGGCAAATCAATAGTTTCCCAATTATGTTCTTACGATGGACGGCACAGGGGGTGCTGGGCTCCAGCCAAGGGACCCCAGGTGTCTTGTCGCTCTGCCACATGCCTGCCAGGGCCCCGAGCACATCGCCTACCCACTCTAAGCCTCCGCTACATAGTCTGTCACAGGGAGAGACAGTGTCCCAGCGGCTCCCTACAATCTTCAGAGTCCGCGCTCCGCACCTGCCCATAAGCGGTATGAGCAGGACGTGCCAGTGGCCAGGGGCCCTGGGGAGCAAGGGTCCCGTGGCTGCACACAGGGCCTCCGGGGTCAGAATATGGGGACAGACTGTCGTCAGACAAGGAGACGCCTGCAGGCGGAGGGGACCAGTGATGCTTCCGACGTTGGGGGGGGGGCACCGGCAGAGAAGAACAGGACGTGGAGAGTGGACGGCCGGACGAGCAGGGGCGAGTCTGCAGTGGGCGGGGTGCCCCCCACACCCCACTCGGCTTCCCTGCACACAGCGGCCGTGTTTTTGTCACCCACAAGAATGAGTTTCTTTGTTTACTGAACCCGACCATAAGGTAAAGGGAGAACGGGGCTGCCGTGGGAAAGAATGTGTCCCCGCACGCGCGCAGTTCCCGTGGCCGCCCCCACCCCAAAACCCCGTGGGAGCGGCTGGCCCACTGTACCCAGCTGGCGGCCCGCGGCGAAGCAGGGAGCCTCAGCCGCGCCCCCACAGCACCCACCACGCCGAGCCGAGTGCCCGGGGCTCCGCAGCCACCACCATGGTTGTCTCGAGCAGAAACACGGCGATTCGGAAAACTCCCCAGCTCAGCCGTGAGAAGCCAGCGGGGCGCTCCGGTTCCCGTCCTGCGTGAGGGGGGTGGGAGTGGCTGCTACAGCCCAGCGGCAAGCAGCAAGCTGAACTGCAAAGCCAACACCTCCCCTCGGATCCACAGCGGACAGGGACATGGGGCAAACTGCTGTCCCCAGGACGGGAGAGCCAGGCGGGACAGTGCGGGGGCCCGGCTTCCTGCAGGGGACTCAGAAGCATGCCAGCGCGGGTTGGGATCCCAAGCTGTAATGGGCGGTCACCAGAGGCTCGGGCAGAGCCCCCCCGAGGGCAGCAGCCCCGGATCACCAGATCCCAGAGGCCCCCAAGGTGCTGTGAGGTTAACCTCCAGGAGCTCAACCAGGTTCTCCCCGAGAATGTGGGGAAAAGTCCCCTCGGGATTCCGGCAAGGAGACGGGAAGGAAGTAGCTGTAAATTCTCCAGCGCCCCCTGCTCTTAACAAGGCCTGCCCTCGGGAGACCCTGTTAGTCAGAGCCTCACTGACCTGGGCCCAGGAGCCCCCAGCTCTGGCCCCTCTTCCATCCTGGCGGCCTACGAGGGAGGGAAAAGACAGAGAAACCCTTGCGGGGGCACAGACAACCCCGTCACAGAACAAATCACCCCTCCCTCCCCACCTCCCCACCCCTGCTCCGGAGGCCCGTCTGCGGCCTTTCCTTCTCCCAGTGCATCCTGTCCAGCCCTCGAGGAAAGAGACGACGCAAACCAACATGACGTGGAGAGAGCACGAGCGGCGGCAGAACCAGACGAGGCGGGGATGCGGGAACCTCAGGACAGGAACGTCAAACAATCCCGACTCGCGTGCTCCGGGCCCTAAGGGGTCAAGCGTCAGCTCGCAAGGTCAGATGCGCGACATAAACAGAGACGGAGACCCCAAGAAAGAACCGAAAAAAAAATGACAGATTAAAAAAAAAAAACACCTAAGACAAATGAGAAGCGTCTGCTGGGCCCATCGGTGATTGGACAGGCTGAGCAAAGACTCTGGAGAGCACAGACCTGACAGTCCTCCAGAGGCAGCACGATAAATACTTGAATCTGGGGGTTACTTCCCCAAATGACTGTCAGGCATCAACCACAGCTCCACGAAGCTCGGGGAGCACCAAGAGAAACAGAGTTTGTCAAAACCCCCTCACCCCGGCACGCCCTGCCCAAATGAGAGAAGATCACAGATTTAGAAGAAATCCAGCGAGAAGGCCAAGAAAACACATGACCAGCAAAGGTAAGACCATCATCCCCCTCTCAGCCGGCAGGCGAGGAAGATGTGAGCGGAGGGAGAGAAAAACCGCCGTGTTCCACCGTGCTAGAACTCCTTACTCCGTGAAACCGGACTCCGAGAGTCCAGGAGAAATGGGCTTCCTCGGACAAACAGGGAGGGAGCTTGTGGCTAGCAGACCTGCCAACACCCGCTGCCCTCCGCAGAGAGAAAGACGCCATACAGACGAGAGACTCGGACGGAGCAAGAAAGAGGAGAGGAGGAGCCGGGAAGATGGGACGGAGAGAGTAAAACACAGACCTCTATTCCGTTCCAACTGCTCTAACCAGCAACAGCTTGTTCTAGATAATAACGCCATCGATGCGCTGGCTTCTGTGTGTGCGTGCGCCCCCGCGCCCCCCCGCGCCCACGACACACACCACGGCAGCGACCCCGGGATGGTGGCAGCGGCTGGGACCGCCGTGCTATTACGAGGCACCCACCTGTGGAGCAGCACAGGGTGATTTTAAAGTGAATTGGATTAGCAGGAAATGCGTGTTGCAAACTCCAGAGCAACCGCTTAAAAAAAAACAAAAACCAAAAATGAAACAGCTAAAAAGGAAGTATAAGGGACATGCTAAGGAAGGAGAGAAAACGAAACCATATAAAATGCCCGATGAAAACCTCAAGAGGCAAGGACGCCCCGCGGCTCTGACGCTCAGCACGTGACTCTCAATCACAGGGTCTAGCTTCGAGCCCCGTGCTGCGCATGGAGGTTACTTAAAAATAAAATAAAACCACAAGAGGCAGGACGAGTGGGAGACATAAACCAGGAACAAAGAAAAGGGCAACAAACAGAAAACAGTGACACGTTAATCTAACCACTCCAAGAATCACCCGCACGTCAGAGGCCCACGTGCACCAGTTAAGACAGAGGTGGTCGGGACCAGGGGGTGTGCCGTCTCCAGGAACCACTTCACATACGCGCACGGACGGATGAGACGCAAAGGGAGAGAAACACGGCGTCCTAATGACACGGATCAAACGAAGGCAGGAGCAGCTGTACGCGTCCTAGGGCAGACTTCAAAGTGAGGGAAGTCGGGAGGGATGAAGAAGGCATTTCACAATGAGCAAAGGTCAACCCTCCAAGGACACCGCGCCTCTCAGTGCACACACCCTACCAGCACAGTGCTGGTAAAACCGCAGGACCAAGAGAACCGTAGTTTGAGCCTTCAACACCCTCAGTCAGAAAGGAAAGGACCCAGCAGGCAGAAAATCAGTACGGCCCTCGCGGACGCCAACAGCCATCCACCGGCTGGATATCACTGACATGCAGCCAACTTTGTGAGATGACGGAATGCACACTCCTCTTGAGCTCATGGGGAACGCTCACCACGACAGACCACGTTCTGGGCCACAAAACACAGCCCAACAAATTTCACAGAACAGAAACCCTATGCCTGTCTTCAGACCACAGTGGGACTGAACTAGAAATCAGTAACAGAAACATTAATGAAAATCCCAAAATACATGAATAAACAACACACTTCTAAAAAAAAAAAAAACACACAGGTCAAAGAAGAAATCTCAAGATACATTTTAAAATGTTTTAAACTAAATGAAACCGAGAATACAATTTATCAGAGGTGGTGGGACACAGCCAAAGCAGTGCTCAGAGGGATGTGTATAGCCCTGAGTACACACAGTAGAAAGGAAGAAAGATCTGAAAGCAATATATTTTTTTAAAGATTTTGTTTATTTTTGACAGAGAGAGACAGCGAAAGAGGGAACACAAGCAGGGGGAGCTGGAGAGGAGGAAGCAGGCTCCCCGCTGAGCAGAGAGCCTGATGCAGGGCTCGATCCCGGGACCCTGTGATCACGACCTGAGCTGAAGGCAGACATTTAATGACTGAGCCACCCTGGTGCCCCTAAAGTCAATAATCTATGTTTCCACCTCAAGAAACTTTTTTTTTAGGGGACAAATCAAATCCAAAAATAAGAAGGAAAAGAAATAATAATTAGAGCAGAAACCAATGAAATTGTCAACACGAAATAGAAAAAAAAAAATCAACGAAACGAAAGCTGGTCCTTTGAAAATATGCATCAGTTCAAGAAGCCTCTCGTCAGGCTGGGAAAAGAGAGAGAAAACACAAAGTACCAAGATCAGATATAACACGGGGAACTTGGTTACAGATCCCACAGAAACATAAAAACAGAAATTCTATAACACGAATGTGATAACTTAGATGAAATGGACCAGTTTCTTGAAAGACACAATCTGCCAAAATTCACACAAGGAAAAAACGATCTGAGTGGTCCTGTATCTGTTACAAATACGGACTCAATAATAACCTTCTGACAGGAGACACCAGGCCCAGATGGGTCTGCGGGTGAGTTCTACCCACCATTTAAGGAAGAAATTACACCCATGCTGTCCACTCCCTGCCAGAGGACGGAAGCAGAAAGGATACCTCCTAACTCACTGTGCGAGGCCAGGATTCCCTGGATACCAAAATCACAAAAAGACATTAAAAGAAAACCACAGGCTAATGCCTGTCATGAACACAGATGCAAAAATCCTCGAGCAAATCAAATCCAACAACATATAAAAAGAATGACACCCACACCCGGGCCGACTCATCCCAGCCATGCAAGACTCGCTCAACATTTGAAAACTCATTAATGTAACTAAGGACTAAAAATAAATCACAGAATAGGTTCATACCAATAGATGCAGAAAAAGCATGACAAAACGCAGCTCCCGCCCGTGATAAAAACTCCCGTTAAACCAGGAATAGCGGGAACTTTGTCCATGTGATAAGGACTATCTACAAAAACCCTACAGCCAACATCCTAGTTCATGGTGAGAAACTCAATGCTGTCCCACAAAGATGAGCTCCAGTGCCAGGACGTCCCCTCTTACCGCTCCCGCCCAACACTGTGCTGGAAACCCGTGCTCACGTAACAAGACCAGAAGAAGAAATTAAAGGTATACAAATAGGGAAGAAGGACACAACTATCTTTGTTTAAGATGACATGGTCATCTGTATAAAAACTCTGAAAGAATAAACAAAAACTCCTGAATTAATAAGCAATTACAGCAACGTGGTAGGATACGACGTTCATACACAAAGCCTACGTTCTCCTACAGACCAACAGCAAACAGGTGGAATTTGAAATTAAAAACAGTATGACTTACCTGAGCAAACCTGAGCAGAACACTCAGGAGTATCGGGCTGTGTGTGTGTGCGTGTGCGCGTGTGTGCACGCATGTGTGAGATCCACGTGAGGAATGCCACGGAACTGACGACTGGAGTCAAAGAACAACAAAGTAATGGACAGACACTCCACGTTCGTGGGAAGACTTAACATCGTCAAGATACCAGTTCTTCCAAAACAGATCCCAGATTCCACAGCATCACAGTCGGAATCCCAGCTGGGTGTCCTGTGCATGTCGACAAACCAATTCCTCCTCTACACGGGGAGGCAGGAGACCCCGGACAGCCAACACGATGTCGACGGAGAGGAGCAAAGCCGGAGGGCGACGCTGCGGACCTCAAGACTGAGGGTAAACCTACCGTCCTCGAGACAGCGTGATGGCAGAGAAACAGCTAATGCACGCACAGGACGGAAGAGAGAGCTCAGAGACACAGCCCGGTCAGCACGGTCCACTGATCCTGGACAAAGGGGCAGAGGCAGCCTCTTCCGCAGATGTCACTAGAACAGCCAGACGCGCACACGCCACGTCGGAGTCGAGAACCAGGCCTTCCAGTCTTCACAACGACCCCCTCAAAGGCGTCACAGACCGAAATGTAAAATGTGAAACTGAAACTCCAGAAGTTCATACAGGAGAAGACCTAGACGGTCTTGAGCGTCGTGATGCCTTTTTAGATCCGACACCGAAGACACAGTTAATGGAAGAAATAACGATCTACGGGACTTCACGGCAACTAAAACGTTCTGCTCTGGAAAGACCGTGTCGAGAGAATTGGATGACAAACCACAGACTGGGAGCAAATACTTGCAAAAGGCACACCTGACAAAGGACCATCATCCAAGATATACGAAGAGCTCTTACAACTCAGTGAGAACCCAACCCAGTCACCACGCGGGCCACAGACTGGTGTTCCACTGGACAGAGGAGTCACGGACCTCCCCCTCTGAAACTCTAACTGTAAATTATTTGACTATATAGGCAAATTAACTTAATTTATAAGTAAATTCATTGAATTTAAAGAAAGAAATTAAAAAGAAAAAAAAAGTGGTCCAAAGACCTTAACAGGCACCCTCCAGAAAAGACACAGGACGTCAGTAAGAGAAAGATGCTCGTGTCACAGGCCCTCGAGGAAACGCAGATGAAGACATCAGGGACCCCCGCCACACGCCTTGCAGAACAGCCAGAACCCGGAACGCCAGGAACCACGTGCGGGCAAGGAAACAGGGCGCTGAGACCCTCCCCCACGGACGGCGGAACGCAACCCCGCTGGGCACTTTGCCAGACAGCTGGGCGGTTTCTGACAGCAGCTCACACGCTCTCACATGCCGCCCAGCGGCCACGCGCCTTGGCATCTACCCGAGGAGCCGAGGACTTCTGCCACATGAAAACCCGCACGTGGACGTCCCCGGAGGCCCTGTAACTGCCAAACTTGGGAGCACCAAGGACGCCCTTCGGAGGGTGACCAGACTAACGGGCCCCCACATCTCGACGATGGACCATTCAGCACGAAAGACAGATGAGCTCTCACGCCGGAAAGACAGGGAGGAACCTCAAGTGCGTGTCGCCAAGTGGAAGAAACGGATGCGAAAAGGCCAGCGTTCCAGCATTCCAACAAAACGGACCTTCTGGAAAAAGCAAACCTATGGAGACAACGAACGGATGAGCAACGGGCCGCGGCGGGGCCGGGGTGGGAGAGAGACGAGCGAGCAGAAGGGTTCTGGGGCCGAGAAAATCCTCCGCGTGATACTGTGATAGACAGACACACGTCGGCACACCCGTGTCCGGATCCACGGGGCGCAGGACGGCAAGCGTGACCCTGACGCGCGCGATGGACTCTGGGTCAGTACGACGCGTCAGCGCAGGCTCGTCCTTGGTAAAACATACGCACTCTGGTGACCACGGGCGTGAGGACACACGTGTGGGGAGAGGGATGTGTGAAAACTCTCTATCACCCCCTCAACTCAGCGTAACCCCGAAACTGCTCTAAAAAAGGGAGTATTAGGAAAAAAAATTGGGGGGGCGCCTGGGTGGCTCAGCCAGTTAAGCATCCGACTCGACTTTGGCTCAAGTCATGATCTCAGGGTCGTGGGATCGAGCCCCATGTGAGACTCTGCACTGGGCATGGAGTCTGCTTGACAGTCTCCCTCTCCCTCTGCTGCTCCCCGCCAGCGCCCCTCTCTCCCCCACAAAGAATAAAAATAAAAAATTAAAGAACAAAGTAGTTCCACGCATGTCAGCATGTGAATACCTTCAAGATATTAAGAAGCAGACAAAGGATCTAAGGGAGGGTCTCCCCAAGGAGCTACAAATGGCTGTCCGCACACAAGAAGTCGCTCAGGATCGTGAGTCACTAGGGAACGCAAATCCCGACCGCGAGAGTCCCGTTCCCCAGTGCGGATGGCGAAGGCCGGGAAGACAGGGGACTGCCAGCCCCAGGGAGGGTGTGGGGGGGGCCCTTAACCTCCAGCCACGCTGGTGGGGACACCTCATGCGCTGCCTCCAGAATGGCAGGCAGGTCCCCGAACGTCACGCAGACTCACCGCCCAGCCCGGTAGGGTCACCCTGAGCACGGACCCAGGAGAAACGGAAACACGTCCCCACAGAGCCCATCCCAGTGTTGGCAGCCGCACCATTCCCGACAGCCACGACATGGAAGCCACAGTACACCCATCCATGGCAGGACACACACACACAGTGTGCTCTGCACACAGAACAGAGTCTCACTCCGCCGTACTGGCCCCGGGGCGCATGCAGCCGCTGGCGCAGGGTCAGGCCCACGAGCACAGGGTTGGGGGACGGAGCCGGGCACCTGTCTGCGAGGGGACGCACAGGACGGGCAGACCCGCGGAGACAGAGGCCATCGGCGGTCACCGAGGGCGGCTGGGAAGTGGAAAGAGGTTGCTAGCGGGTACGAGGGTTTCTGTTGGGGTCAGGTCGGGATGAAAGTGTCCTAAAATTGGTGGCAGCGATGGCCACTCTGCCACGAGTACTAAAAAGCACCGAACCGCACATTTTAAATGGGCGAACGGCATGTACATGAATTTTATCTCAACAAAGTCTTACACGCTCACACTCACACACACACCAGCCCTTGCGCCACCCCCCACCCCCGCTCGCACACCCCCTGAGGGCAGATGTCTGCAGCGCCGGCCAGAGCAGCCCCGGGGCCGGGGAAGGGGGCTGGCCCCCGGGGAAGATGCGCCGACTCAGCGGCCTGGGGGCCTCGTGACCTCTGACAAGCTCTTCCGGGCCGGTTTCTGTGTCTGCAGCCTGTGGACCGCGCGACCCGGCTCACAGGGCCGAGCGAGTGAAAACCAACCCCGCGTGAGCACGTCTGGCACAGGACGAGCCGGGCAGCACACCCTCTGCACATGCGGAGGAAATGCCCCCGTGCCCGAGGGGACCGGGCCAGCGGAAGGTGCACGGCGCTTTCACAATCTACGTGCAGAATCATGACATGTTATCAGACACAACCCACGTTCAGTTTCAGACGCCGCTTTCCAAAGACTCACTTGAGCTCAGTGCCCCACTGTTTGAAAGAGAAATTAATGGAATTTGGGTGCCCGGGGGCCGGCTGGTGAGCTGCTGCTTCTCCTACCAGCTCTCCAGGGGTGGCTTCCACAGCGAGGACGTTTCTGGCTTTCTCTGCAGAAGCATCCGGATGTGTGCAAATGACATCTGAAAGACAGGCAAACAGAGGTCAGTCCTCCACCCTTCCTCGCGGAGCTCCACGTCCCTCGTGAGACACGGACCCGTGCGCCATCGGCCACGGGACAGAAACTGTGGTGGCTTCAGTCACCTAAGGCCCTTCCATGTCTGTGACGCGGCTGGAAGGGACCAGGTCCCCTGTGCTGTCTCACAGATAAGCACAGCGGCAGGAAACTGTGACCAAGGTCCACTCGCCTGAGCCGATGAGGGCCGACTCCCGGGATCCGCCATGACGCAGAAACGCAAAGTGCCTCTAAGAAAACGGGCGGAGGGGAGTGTCCTGCACACACTCGCTAATACTGGCGGTGGCGACCCAAGGAAGCAATCTGGCACGTCCCAGAGCAATGGCTCAGAAAGGTCACAGGAACACGGGCTCTAAGGGGCGATCAAATCTCAGAAGGGCTTTAAACGTAAGCTTCTGAAATACCGAAGACTGAAACGGCTGGTGTGTAGGATTTGCTTCAAAATACCAGAAAGTGGGTCGGGGTGTCCAGGGAAACCAGAAGGGCCCATGAAGCAGGAATTCTGGGAGTCACCCAGGAAATGTGGGGCAATGTTACAGGTTCTCTTTGCATAAAACTCCCCCGAGTAGAACTTCTTTCAATGTTTTGAAAAACGTCCCCAACTGCAAATACTCTGCGTTCTCCTCGGTGGTGCCCTCCTCTCCCCGAGGGCACGGATGTTTGTAGACAGAGGACAGCCTGCACTCCCTGTCCCCGTCCAGTCCCCCTCCCCATCACAAAGAGCCTCTACTCCAGCAGCAGCGACCCTCACTCGCTCGGAGGCAAAACCAGGAGCGGCCTGAGCACAGACACCGAGTTAGACGCCGCTTCTCGCGGGAGGAGCCGGATCTGAGCGGCTCAGGAGGGCATCCGCGGAGGGCCCCGGGTGCTGGCAGGGAGACCGACGCCAACCATGGGCGCCCGCCGCACAGGTGCGACACTAAGCGACTGGGTAGCGTGGGAAGGGCTCAGAGAACCCGCAGGAAAGGACAGGGCGGGAGGACGTGGGGGCCGTGTTTCCGTCGGGAGGACTCGGCTGCAGCCCCAGAGCAGGCTCCTGAGGGGGACAAGCAGGAGGGGCGCTGGGGACAGAAGAACGGGGGATGGGCAGCGGGTTGTAAGACTCAGTGACGGAGGCCTGAATCACGCCTCAGCACAGTTTCCCGATTCTCAGTTCGAGTCACCACCGCCGGTGAGCACGGCGTGCTCGCTGCACGGCCAACAAGAACACGTCTGGGAAGGACACACGAGAGAACAGAAGGTCACGCAGGAGCAGGAACCCCCTGGCACCCGGAGCCTGGGGTTCTGGAAGGCGTCGCAGGGACCTCGAGGGAGCGGAGGGGGGACCCCGCCGGCGCCTCCAACCACAGCAGCTTCTCTTCACTCCTTTAGGCAGCAGCCCCCGAGGTCTCACCTGCGAAGAGCTCCAGTACACACAAAACGACGAGGTCAGACACTGGGAACCAGGTCCAGCCCCCTGGCCCTCAGGAGACAAACCCCGCACGGCAGGTGCCATGACCGTACCGCCCAGGGTAGGGGACTGCACTGGCGGAGGCCCACAAGGGGCACCCCCGTTCAGCCGAGCTCAGGAGGCCGAGGGCTGGTCTTCGCAGAGCTCGCAGCGAAGACCCACAGGCCGGGCCGGGACCTGGACGCGGCGCCCGGGCTCCCGTCTGCAGCCGGGCCAGCCTCTCCTTCTGCGTGGCCGGGGGCGAGTGAGCAGCGGCCCTGCTGTGGGCGCAGGCTCCCAACCTTCCTGGAAAGCACCTCCTGCCCAGAGAACCCCAGGCCCTGGGACCCTCTCCCCCCACACACACACACCGGAAACGCTTCCGAAGGAGCACGAGCCACAGGGGCCAGCTGCAGACAAGGGCCGGGAGGCCCGGGACGATGCCGGCGGAACACACCGTCTCTGAGAGTAATTCCACGTGAAAAAGAAGCAATTTCCCAGTTTGGGTACGACTGTCATTTGCCTCATCTTCGGTTTTTGCATGAGTGTGTGAGATTTCCTTAATCAAGGACAGCGGCAGGCTTGCCCTCCACCCACAGCGTCCGCGCACCAGCATTCAGGAGCCGCCAAGAGGGGACGTAAACTAGGTCACGGCGGGGTTTCCCCGGAGTCCAGCTGGCAGCCACCGGATCCCCCAGCTCTGGTCGCGGGAGCCGCGCTGAAGGCTTCCGGCCTCTGTTCTCTGCTCTTTTCCAACATCTGCAAACCTGGCAACTCGGACGCGTCCTGACCGCGGGGCTCCCCCTCCTCACCACTGCTTCGACGCAGCCAGGACGCTGGGTCGTCCACACAAGGGGGAAGGCCACGGGAGAAGGCCACTCCCACAGGTGGCACAGAACACGGCAGAAGAGGGGTCTCTCTGGGAGCTGGAGGACAGCACGGGCTGGACAGGAAAATGCTTCTTTCCCCTTTATCAGAGTGAGTTTTAACCCGGATCGCAAAGCAGTGGTCAGAGCTGTGGTCAGAGGCAGAAAAGATATCTAAGTGAGGGCAGTGTGCGTCCTCAAGCGCCAAAAAGGAGGGGCTCCCTGGGCCCCCAGCGGGCTGGTTCATGCATCCGGCCTGGCTGGTTCCACCCCAGGCATAAGCCTTGTGACCAGCAGAAAACAGGGGCTCCCACGCACTGGGGACCTGGACCACAGACGAATACAAGATGGAGTGACGAGGGACCAGGGTGGGAGGCCCTGTACCTCCCCAGAAAGCCCACGTGTCTCCCTTCTAACCTGCCTCTCATGTCACCTCCCTTTGAGAGACCCCAGAGTCCAGGTGGGGACCACATCTGGCAGACAACTTTCCTCTCCTGCCTGTGCCACTCCCCACCTTGTGCTCAGACCCCAGCCTCGGCACCAGTCCAACCCAGCTGGTCCGCACCCCTCCGCCCACGGCACCCCCGACCCAGCTTGCCCGCACCCCTCCGCCCACGGCACCCCCGACCCAGCTCGCTCGCACCCCCGCCCCCTCTATCCATCACCAGGCTCCAAGGAGGCCCCTTCCAGGTACAACTGGAAGCCATTCCCCTACACATGCACTCCCTTTCCTGGCCTGATGTGAGGCCAGACGACATCTGTTCACAGATGGGCTACGTGCCCACATCCTGTGAGTCCTCCCCACTGGGATTGGCAGCCTCTCGGGCACCACGCAAGAGTCACTGTGACTTACACTTCCAAGCAGGTCACAGAGAGGACAGCCTCTCTGATCAGCTCACGGGGTGACAGGTCTGCATCCTGCCCCACGTGGGACTTCCCTCTGTCCCCACAATCCCTGCACAGACTGCCCCTGGCCCCGCTGGCCCCGAGAAGGAAGTGTGTGGTCTCCCCTCAAACCGTCCGTGCTGTCGTTTTCTTCAGGAAGCACGCCGCGCTCAGCCAGGTGTCTGGGCGCTGGTGTGCCCCCGTGGGCCCGGACTTGCCGGAGCCTCAAGTGACAAGGTGTTGTCACCCCTGCAGTTCGCCATCAGTCCACGTGGGAAGTGAGCGCGACAGAAGGAGCTCTGTGCGGCTCCTGGAACCGGGCCCTCAGCCTCCTGCGCTGGCTTCCTACGGGTCTGGCTGCCTCGTGCCCAGCAGCTGGGAAGGGCTTTGAACGCTGCCTTTCGTCCTTGCCAAGTACTCCTTTGTGTGGAAACTAGGTCTTCACCACCCCAGTGCCCAGACGTGCGGAGTCCATGTGTGCAGCGCGGCGATCCCGCGGGGGCCGGGCTGCCGGCAGGTGGAGGAGACGGACACAGCCAAGCCACCAGTCCTGTGCAGCCTTGCGAACATCAGCTGCAGGCACGAGACACAGAACACTGAACTCTGGAGAAGGAATGTTCTGGAGGCCAGTGGGTGACGTGCTGCTCAGGGCTCCCCACATCCCTTCCTTCCTCACATACGCTGATGGGGACGTGGCCATGGGCTCAGCTCAGAGCCTGGCTCTCCCGCTCCCTCCAGGCTGGGGACAGCCATGCCGCACTGGCCAGTGAGGAGGAGGAGGCCAGGGACCCCGGCAGAGCCGCCTGCTGTCCGCCCCCCCCGCGGCACCGCAGCAGGCACAGAGAGCTGCCCCATGAGGCCCGCAAACAGAAACGGCTCGGCCAGCCACGGACAGCGCTTCCCAAGACAGACATAGCCCTGTGAGTGAGGCTCCCCACAGACGACCCCAAGGTAACCCTCTCTGACTCAGAATGACACTTCCACAGGTAACGGGTCTGCCCTCCGCCCATCACGGCACCAGCGTGAGGGGTAGGCAGCCCATTCCCATTCCAGCCCCTGCCCTGGGCCTCCTCCCTCCCTTCTGACCCACCTCCAAACCCTCCAACCCTTCCAGCACCCCCGGCCCCGCCCCCTGCCAGGGCTGCAAGCCACCATGGCTTCGAGCTGGACCCCAGCCCCGTTCTGCCCACCGGTCCCATCCCCCGCACTCGGCACGTCCGACCCGTCGCTCACCCTGCTCTCGCTTGTCTGTGATGCCCCTCTGGGTCTGGGCCCGGACCACATACCCAGCTTCGCTGGCCTCGCACGGAGCCAGACACCAGAATCGGCTGCTCCTTCTGCATCCCGAGGCCGCCCCGGGCTCACCGCCTCTCACGGCGGTCCGACCGGCCCGGGCCCCTCACCCGGCCACACAGTCCTCAAGGACACAGACTGTGACTTCTCGGTCCTTAGAGCCCAGGTGCGCAGCACACTGGCCGGACCGTCCCCGCCGATGAGCAAACAGGCTCAGACAGAAACGCCGGGCGCGGTGCGGTGGGGCTCAGCAGCCCTCCCGGCGGCCTGGTGGCATGAAGCACGTTCCGCTCGTGGGCCCAGCCTCCCGAGATGCACAGCCGCCTGCCCCCGGAGCTGTCATTCCCGCGAGCCTCCCCCACAGCGACGTCAGGGGCCGGGGGCACGGGTGGGACCGCAGGGGGGAAAATGAGAATGTCCCAACAGGGGCGGTGAGGACGGAGGGCGGGAAGATTATTTTTAATGCAAATCAGAGTTCTAAACACATTCGCTCTAGCGCCCTGGGTCTGCCGGACGCACCCGTCCTCCGAGTAAAGGAGCCAGGGCGGCGCGCTGGCTCGGTCGCTACAGCCTGGACCTCTGGCCCTCGAGGTCGTGAGTCCAGGCCCCACGCTGGGCATGGAGATTATAAATACCTACAACTGAAGAACAAAGGAAGAGGACCGACGGGTGCCCCCAACCCCGAGGGACCAGGGGCGTCACGAATGTGCTCAGTCAGTCTCAAGGTCGAGACCGAGTCACAGGCTGCTTCTGGTCCGAACCCCTAGGACAGCGGCTTTCAAACCCGCAGTGGAACCGTGATGGAGCACCTCGGCTCCGTGTCATCAGCGTGGACGCCCCCGAGAATGAGCTGAAGGCCTCACGGGACCACGTGGGGACAGGCGTGACGCGCGTCCAGCACCACATCACTGTGCATGGGGACAGGCGTGACGTGTGTTCAGTACCATGTCACTGACCACAGGGTCAGGCCACAGGACCTGGCAAGCACTTGGGGGGGCAGGGCAGCAGGGGCCCGTGGGCGAGGGGGCCTGCAGGGGAGGGGCTCTGCAGGCAGCTGTCCCCAGGCTTGCGGGGAACTCGATGGAGACTGTGCTCCGTGGAGCAGAGGGCCGCGCGGGCGTCAGGAAGGGCAGACCTCACCCCTCCCCCGGACTCTGGCTTGTGCACCCCCCACGCCTGGCTTCAGGCCTCCGCGGCCTGCCCTCTCCCTGAGGAAGCCAGGAGCCAGACGCCGGCCCGCCCCGGCCCCCGCCCGACGGTCAGCGGGCACGTGCTGCTCCACAGTCACGAGGACGTCAGGGCGTGTCACTGTCGATCCTGCAGTAAGAAGCTCCTCATCTCCACACTGAGACCGTCTGCAAGTTACCAAGAGTCGTGCACAAGCCACAAATCTAGACTGAAATGGAATCGATTAAAATCTCCCTCGGGCGGACGACGGGAGCACAGGCTTTGAGGACGAAGCGTGTACAAGTGATTGTGAACACGTGGTGGGGGCGCCTCACCTTAGTGGGCACACGCAGGCAGGACCGGGTCACCCTCACCTCTCGACTGCATGGGGAGTCCCCCAAGGCCGTCCTCAGGCTGGAGTAGGACTCCGTCCGGGGAAGCACCCGGAAGCGACGGAACGCCGCCATGGGAAAGGATGGTCGCTACTTTGGGTGGGAACTTGCATCAGGCTGTCCCGCCACGGCCAACAGATCCCCCTCCCGTGACTTACCTGGGTTATCTCTGGCTACGAGACCCTTAGAGAAATCCCCGGGGGTCGGGGAGGCCCTGCTGTCCCCCTTCACCATGTCCAGACCGCTGCAGTACTCCCACCGCTTCTGCTGGAGCTCCTGCAGCCAGTAGGTCATGAGCTGACGGTTAGGAGCCTGCAAAGACGGAAGGGGAGAGCGTTACGGCGGGACGGGCAGACGCACTCTGCCCGTGGACCGTGGTGGTGGGAAGCACGGGTCAGAGAATCCGTGGTCGGGAGGAGCCGGTGGAGCACCCAGTATGGACAGTGGGAGCTCAGGCCCGGGGAGAGATCCTCCCATGTGCGGGACCTGGAAGTCTAGGACCATGAAACACCGTCCACAGGCGGTTTCAGGACGGCTGGCCAGCCTCACGGCCCTTGCACGTGGCACAGGCATAAAGCCCATCAAGAGCTCACACCTCGTGTAGTCTGGGGAGCTGTCCTGGGCGCACCACGTCAAATAACCCTATTTCCACCCGTGAGCCTCTGGGAGGGTGTCCACGGGCACTGCAGGCTGGACTTGGGCGAGTCTGATGGCCACGACTTTTTCCATTGATGAGATCAAGTGGCAGGAGGGGTGCCGGGCCATGGGCCCGTTCACGACCGCCCCCACGGGCCCTGCACAGCGGGCACCAGGGCAGATGTGCTTGTAGGAGAATCCTCGGTTGAAAGGGAAAAACCAGGCTGGGGAACAGTTAGAGACCTCGTGATGCTCTCTCACCAAATTCCCCAGGGCAGAAACAAACATGAACGTCACATGCTTTCAAGGTCTGACCCATTGTTCGTGTTACAGAAGTCTGATCAGTACGGCAGGGAAAACCGCCTCGAGGCGATGATTAACTGGGGTTCCTTCCCTTTTTAAAATCTGGAAAGCTCCGAGGGCATCTCGACCTCGATCCCGAGCAGAGGGTGGAAGGCTCCGGGGCTGGCATGGTCTGCGGGGAGGCGGGAAGGCCAGGGAGACCCTGCCATCAGGCGCCCAGAGCTCTGGACAGACCGGCAGAGGCTGCAAGGCTGGGCGGCACCCACCGCACCAGGCGGCCTGTCCGCGGAAGTCCAGCCGCCGGCACCGTGTGTCCACTCGGCGTCTCTGCACGGAGGGAGGGCGGAGTGGAGGGCCGACCTTGCCCCGACCTGATTAGATCACGATCACTAACAAGCTCTCGGTCACCCCGGGTTCAGTCTGGCTTCACCACGGAAGTTCATCTCCAGACCCGCCCAGCGCAGCGGCCCCCGGACACATGCGGCCACAGAGCACGGGAAATGCGGTGGGTACCACAGGACGGAACCCTCTGGAGGCCTCAGACTGTGTCACCCGTACTTGAAAACCGAAAGCCTGCCTGTCACGCTCCCACTGCGTGCTGCTCACTCCAGCTGCGCGGGACCGTGATGGGAAATGCAGTCCACTCTGGGAGCGAGGCTGGTTGGAAGGCCAGGGGGCGGGACGCAGCCTTGGGGACTGAAATGAAGGCCAAGGGCATCAGGTTCCTGGAGCGACCCCACTGCGCCCCTGCATAGGGCTGTAGAATTCCAGATGTCGTCTCCGATCTTTAACCACAAAGATGCCAACACTGTTTAGGGACCAACAATGGGTCTGGCTCGTCCGGCTGACGGCTCACATTTCTGTGCCTCCTCTGCCCTTCTCCAGTGGGGTAAGTAGGACCCTCAACAATCTGACGTCACAAACACCTCCACGAGCCCATCACCAGGAGTGCCCCCCAGTGAGGCCCAGCTCAGCTGGGGACACAAGCCAGTCTGCGCTAAAGCCTATCACCACCACACTGTATCTGCCCAGCACCCACCTGCCACAGGGATGGGGAGCAGGACTGGGAGAGGGGATCTGCCCCCGGCCCCCCATTTACAGGGCTCCAATCCCAAATTCTGGACAGCCAGATGGAACTCCCAGTCATGCTGGAAGGGGCAGAGCCAAAGCTCAGCTGAGACACAGCAGGTGCCCGTGGGACACCAGCGTCCAGCAGGAGGCCAGGTGCCAGCGTCTGCCATCTGAAGACTCACCAGGGCCATATCCTAAGTCTCTGAGAATACCAGTCTGTCCAACTCCTATACATCCCGCAAAGCCCAATGCAAATGTTACCTCCAGAGGACGTTTTCCTGAGCTGAGCCTGCATGTTCTCTCCATCCTCTCAATGGAATCTCACCACACCACGTAACCCAGGTAAGCTTCCCACAGACACAGGCGCACTCCTCGTGTGTCCCTCATCGGCCTGAGTTCCCTGAAGCCGGAGGTCAGACCTGTTGCTCTCAACATGGTCGACGATGCCTGACGCACTCGGATATCCGACTTTCTCATGTCCGGCTGCTCCTAACGCGCCAAGGCTGCTAATCCCAGCCAGACAGGGCACCAGTCCCAGCACGAACAACACAGGACAGGACACCTTGGACAGCTGTACGTGCGAGGGCCTCAGGGGCCAGGGGCCAGACTTGGACTGGGCAGGCGCAGCCCTGATCTGAGGCGCCTGCGGCATGGAGGGGCCGTGTCACATCAGGTAAGAGGATGAAAACCAGGCCACCCACATCCAGCCTGACGTGGCCGAGAACCACACGGTGCTCCAGCTGCTCCCCCAGATTCAGTCCCCAGGCCTGCAAACCCAGAAGCCCACATGTGGGGAGCAGGCCCCAGCCCCCTGTCCCTTCCCCTGGACACTCCCCCCAAGCCTGGCTCTCTCCCCAGGGCGCAGAGAAGTCCTATCATAAGGTCATCTGGCCACCACTCCTGGCAGGCGTGTTCCTACAGGAGGGGCTGGTGCAGCGACCCTGCAGTCACGGGAGCAGGGTGCCCTGCACCCACACCGCCAGCACACCACCCCTGGGCCGAGCTCTGCACCCCGGGGTCTCCAGCCCTGTGGGAAAGAACTCAGCCACACAAAGCTCATCCCCTTTGACCCGCATCATTCCTGGGCCTCTATCGAAAGGAATCCAAAAGAAGGAAAAGGGAAATATGCCGTGTACACAAAAACATCGGTTCATCTGCTCAGCAAATATGTACCGAGTGCCTGACTTGGACCGAGTGCCGGTCCCGGCCGGGGACGCAGACCTGGGTGGGACTGGCGGATTCCTGCCTCGGCCACACCCAGGGAGCCACGGCTTCCTTCACAACAGCGATCAACAGCTAGAAGCGTACTCCCCACCACAGCCGGAACACGAAAGGCCTGGCCTCGGAGACAGAAACCCTCCTATGGGACGGAAACTTCCCAAAATCCCGGTCCGCGTTCTAGAGGAGCTCGTCAAGACGCAGCAAGGAGACCACAAACTCATCTGAAGTTCACCCCTAAGTGACCCTGGACAAAACCAGGGGGGCGTGGGGCTCTGCCCTTCCAGGCACGGAAGCCTGTGAGGAAGGCACAGCAGGGCCCAGCGGGTGAGCCCCGAGTCCGACACAGAGCTGAGCTGGTACGGAACGCAGGCTTCCAAACAAAATCAGGAGAAAGACTCACGATTCAACGATGGCAATCAGGACAGCTGGTTAGAAATTTGCAAAGAAAGAAAACGAAGTCAAATTTGGTTCCAGATTTGAGTGTACAGTAAAGGTCATTAAATCACACAAAGAAAATGCCTACATGATCAAGTTTCTGTCTCTTTTTTGCATCCAGCGACAGTAGCCAAGCAGATTTCCGCAGAATTTCGAAGGGGGGCCTGGGGGTCTGACTCTGGCCCACCGTAATCCATGCGAAAGCTCCCAGCAGAGCGGAGGGCGGCTTCAGTCAAGCACCGTGGGCAGCCACCACAGGGACCGCATGCACCTGGGAAGGACCACCGCTCCCCGAGGCTAAGCCCCAGACAGAAGGCCCAGGGACAGGCCTTTGAGGGCTGCTTCCTGCACGCGGCCTGGCCCAGGAGTCGGCTCCAGGCAGGAGGCGCGAGTCCCACCGGGCTGATTATTTTCCCCAGAAACAAAGGGGAGTTACTACTGCAACAGTCTTAGTCTCTTGGAATGTAAAGACCTTTCTACTCCCAGAAAGGAAGGCACAGAGAAAACTGTCTGTCCCAAACAACACATCCAGAAGTAGAAGAGAAACGACAAATGGAGACAGAGAGCCAACAGCCTGCAGGAGCTGGAGGTGGGCGCGGCCGCCCTTGAGGGAGCCCACGGCCAGGATTCCTGTCTGCCTGGGAGCTCCCGCTCACTCTCGTTAACAAACACAACAGAGGGCCGGGGGCTCAATCGGTTGGGCGTCTGCCTTCCGCTGAGGTCATCATCCTGGAGTCCTAGGACCGAGTCCCGCATTGGGCTCCCGCTCAGCGGGGAGCCTGCCTCTCCCTCTGCCACTCCCTCTGCTTGTGCTCTCTGTCTCTCAAATAAATAAATAAAACCTTAAAAAAAAAAAACCCACAGCACATTGTAGACTTTTATTTCAAACAACAGTAACGACCCAGGTTTGCTGTGCAACTCTGAGGACGCAGGAGAAAGAGCACGGGACGCCAGCCCTTCACCAGACGGGATGGCATCCGCCCTTTGCCGTGACTCCTTCCCGATGCCCTCCTGTCCCCCAGCCCGGTTTCCTTCACACAACCGAGCACGACAGACTGTGACGTGCGTCCCACACTGGCGACAGCATCAGACACCATCAAGGACACCATCGCCACGGGCCGCGTGTCGGACTGAACGCGGCACACACGGTCATGCGATGCGTACAGCCGTCAGACAGCACGGTCCACGAACCCCAGTGTCAGCACCAGGGCCGGGCACCTGACATCTGGGCTCACAGCCCGCGTGCCAAGAGCGACGGGGCCCAGATGCCCCCTGGGGCGGACGCGAGTGAGGGCAGGAACGTACTCGCCCCCCTGCGGCTCCGAGGGCCATGCAGCCCATGTGCGGCCAGCCAGGACCGGCGACAGCACGCCAGCCGCACCTGCTCTCCCATCTCCACCGTCCTCCACAACCTCCTGGTGGGTGGGTGGCTCCGTGAACATCCAGCCGGGGTCTGGGGTCCTTGCGGTCTCATGAGGAAGAAGAGGGAGTGCACGCCCAAGACTGCACCCATCTTCCCGGCACCCCAGCAGGACCCACAGCTGCACAGCTGTCCTCGAGGGCCGAGCATGCTGGGCTCTGGGCAAGGACGCTGGCTCTGCCCGGACACGGACCGGGGTCGGCACGGCCGCACGGGGTCAAGGCGAATGCGGCTGTGGGTCCCCACGGTCCCAGGATCCCGCACACAGACCGCAGGGGGTGACAGGAGCACGCTGGACCGCGTGCAGAAGCCATGCTCCAGCCCAGAGGCCCTGCAGGGTGACGACCGTCCATCCCACCACGCCTGCTCCCTGCGCTCTCCTGACGGGTGCACCTCGCCCCGCGGCAGCGAGCTGTCCTCAGCATCCCGCCCAGACCTGGCGAAGTCACGTGGGCCCCGTGCCTCCAGACTCCCCGACGGTGTCCATGTGCCACGCCCCACCCCGCGCCCCTCTCCGCCCACAGCGGCCTGCCCCCACCCCCCAGAAGCTGGCTCAGCTCCCACAGCCCAGGCTCCAGCGACGGCCTGCGAACTCCTACTCGCTCCTCAACACCCGGCCCAAACGACCCCCAGAACCAGTCCTGCAGAGTGTGAGGACACAGCACCCTGTCATCCACGTGGGGTGCAGACTCTGGGCTCCCAGCAGAGCCACGGAGAGGAGGGTGCGCACGGGGTGGGCTCGCATGCCCACCTCAGCGTGTCGCGTGAGAGGACACGGTGGCTGCTTACAGGGAGGGAATTCTGTTTCCTAACCCCGAAGACGGACGCCTGCGCCCCAGGACACATGTAAGCAATGAGAAACCGTCAGCAGCCCGATGACATGAAACACAGACTATAGCCACGTCTGGTTAATAACTTTAGGCTCTAAACTTTCCTTTGAATGTTTCAAAGTCACGGGCCTGGAAAGATTTCAAACGAAACGGACGTGAAGCCTTGCACGTGAGCCGGTGGCGGACGCCAGGAAGGGGACCCAGCTGGGACCTCTACCCCGGACAGTGGAGAGCGGCGGCTGCTGCGCCTGCGTCCCACGGCCCTCTGTTCCTCCGGCGGCTGCGCCCTCGTACCTCTTACCTCGTCACATGACCTTCTCGTCGGCGTTTTCACATTCTCTACCAAAGCAGTTACACGACTGGGACCTAGACCCGTCTCAAAGGCTGAGCAAGAAGCCAGACCCCTGGAGTGGTGCCCACCCTGCCACCCACTTGGGAGGCGGAAGTCAGTGGGCTCCCCGTTACCACTCCGGCCCCTTCTTTGGACAAACAAATCAGCCTACCCAGCTCTCCGTCCTGGCGCCTTCCCGGCGTCCGGGGGCCTCACAGAGATGAGCGAGCAGAGGCAAGGACAGGGACAGGGAGCAGGGGACCCAGACACGGAACAAGGTGAAGCACGTTTGCAGGAAAGGGGCCCCAAAGACAAGGGCCGGGGATGGGGGCTGGGCCAGGGGACAGACTCGAGCCGCTCCGCTCTCCCAGCAGCAGGACAGGGGCATGTGGCCCCCCCCAGACCACGGGGCTGCATCCCCATGGCCCCGACAGCTCTGCTGTCACAGCTGGGGACAGCCAGGGCTCTGCGAGCTCAGAGAATGAAAAAAGCCAGCAGCCTGCGGGACCGCCTGCAGCACCCCTGCCTGGGATGGTTTCCACGCACCATGAAGATTTAGGAACTGGGGTGCCAAGCTCCACCCGCCAGAGACCTGGGGAGCAGGAGAGCGTGGCAGCCGAGATCCACAGCCCTTCAGGCTAGTCTGCGGGGTGTCTGGGAGGCACGCTGGTCTCTAACGGTCTTTTGGGCTGAGCCGTGTCTCAGGAAAGGGTTGGGTGGCTCCGCGATGTCATCCTGTCTCTCTCCCTTTGCTGGGTGAAGCCTGGGGGCTCTGGCAGTCCTCACCAGCTACGCGGGGTAACACTCTCCGAACGCCCCCGGAGGAGCGCCCGCACTCGGGGCAGCCCAGGCCCCTAGCGGCCGGCGCAGGGGACCCAGACCTCAGGGCCTCGGGGGATTGGGGGCCCCAAACCGCTGCTGGTAGAAACTCGGAATGCAAAGTAGACGTGCAGACAGAAACCACAGAGCGTTCACCCGAGCGTACGGGCTCACGCCTCACCGGCCTCGCCCACGCGGCCTTGCCAGCTCCAGTCCGCACGGGGAACCGTGACCACACGGGGCCCCTCGGTTCTTGGCGGGGGAGGGCGTGGCCACCCGTGGTCCAGGACGGCAGCGGTCCCCAGAGACAGGCGCGCAGGCTGGCGGGAGGGTCGGGCATCCTAAGCTGTGGGTTCCCGGGGCGCACCCTGGCCCAACAGCCGCACCGGGGTCTCTGGGGCAAGCCCGCCGTGTGCGTTCTCCGCAGGCCTCTCCCTGTTTGAGAACCGCGGTCCTGAGCAACGTGCTTCCTGCAGATGCCAGCCGCGAGAGCGCTCGCCAGCACGCCGCCCGCGGGCCAGGAAGCGGGGGGCGCGGTGCAAACCCTGTGGCCAGGCAGGTGGGCACAGCTCACAGGCAGCCACAGGACAGCCCAGCCGCTGGGGCCTGTCCCCGCCGACACGAGCCGCCCGAGGGAGGGCTCCCGACGTGACCCGCACTTCCCGCTAAGTCGATGCCTCCCGGAAGCGCTCCGCCTGCACCGCTGGCGTCCGGCCCCCACGGGACTCTGCATCTTGAAGCCACGCCGCAGGAGGAGACGGGCGGACGGTCAGTCTGGGGGCCCTGCCCTGCATGAGCCTGCCGATCACAGCCAAGGGCGGAAACATGACGTGGACTAGGTTCGCGGAGCTGCTGGGTTCGCGCGTCCTGGGACGGCCCCAGTGTCAGAGCTGCCACCACCCCACTGAGGGCTTGCTCCCTTGTGCTGGCGCCTCGGGTCACGGCCCCTTCAGCTCTGACTCGGGGACAGTGACCCCAGAGCTAGAGTGCGCACGGACTTCCTCCAAGTCACCGAGCCACTTAACACCACCACCCTGGTCACAGCCCGGAGCAGGCCGGGTATACCCCCCGAGGCCAGAGGCCACGGCTGACTCCTGCCAGGGCCTCGTACCGCAGACCCCGCCAGGTGCCGCGCTGACTGGCCACAGTGCCCCGGGACAGTCAGGCCAGCTTGTCGGCCACACACAGAGCTGGACATCACAGAGCTGGAAGGGAAACAAATAATCCCTCTAATCCAAGATCGATACCTCTGGGGGCAGGACCCACCCACCCCGTCCACCGCCAGGCCTGCCCTCCGACACTCAGACAAGTTCTCCACCGAGGGGCACGAGGACTCGGGGGATGGTCCCAAGGACGCAGCTCTGGACCCCTCCCCACCAGGCTCCAGTTCCCCATGCGGTCAACCTGAGAAAGGCCAGTGAATGACGACACAGACTCCCACCGGGCTGGGGACACGTCCGCGGGCGCGAGAGGCTCTAAGTGTTCGAGTTCTACCCAAACCTCCCGGCTCCCAGCCCCCTTCTCCAGGGAGCACTCCCGACAGCCACTGCCCAGGCCTCCCTAGCTCTGCAGTGCCCACAGAAATGCTCACAGAGACCACAGCCGTCTGGCCCTGGGCCATATCCAAGCCAGTCCCTGACATACGGGACTCCCTCCTCTTCATCCCTCTGGGAAGACGCCACACGCCCCCCCGGGTCAGGACACGGGGAGCCTCGGACCGTTACGCCCCACGCGAACGAGGACGACAAATACACCTCCCCGCAAGGCCGTCAGGTGCCGGCGTGTGTGCAAAGTCCCCGCACTATCGTGTCCGTGGCGCACGGGAAGACGGCTGCCCTGTCTGCGGGAAGAGAGAAAGGCTTTCCACTTACCCGGTGGCAGGAGCCAACGGACAGACCCTGCGAACCTCCCAGGTTCGTGGGAACCCGCTCAGCTGGCCGGAGTGGCCTGAGTGCTGACGGCCTGCCTGACCTCCCCCTACACACCCGGGACACAGTGCGGAGCCGCAGTCAATCCCTGTCCTGGGGCGGCATCGTGCCCAGATACCTGGACAGGACTGGACCCACCTCGGGGCAGCGTGTGCCCCTGGGGTTTCCTGCGCAGCCTGATAAGCCGCATCTTATGGGGCAACTGTGGGGCCCACAGGCTCCCCGGGGGCGTCTCCTCCTGCGCTGCCAGAGTGTCCCAGTCACGGGGTTCTGCAGGTAGGTAGGTGTGCGGCGGGTGGGCCATCAGGAGTCCCGCAGCCCCCAAACTCATGACCTCCCACGGCGCTCACTCCGGGCCGGCGGCCAAGCCCCACGGTAGCCCGGGCCGACGGCAGGCAGGCAAACGGCCTCTCCGCCGTCGTTCATACCCGACTACACAGCTCTCCGCGACGTGACTACCCCCACCCAGAGAGTCATCTCTACACTAACGGGGTCTTTCCTGTCCTTGGGGGGAGGCTAACGTCTGAATGCCGTGCTGACCACACAGGAAGGCTGTGGGTAAAGCTCCCGGGCGAGGACACCTGTCCAGCCCTCGGGAACCTCAGGGCGGTGGCAGCTGGTGTCTAGGCCTCAAGCCTGAACGTGCGGGGCCCCTCCCTGTTTCTCAAGAAACAGCTGCCCCCACACGGGAAGGAAGCTGGCGCCGTGCACGAGCCCGACGCGGGTGGGGGCGGCGGGCATTTGCTGAGGGTGGTCACGAGGGCCGCTCTGGGGCGGGCAGTCCACCCTGCAGGGCAGGCCCAGGGCACGCGAGCCCCCTGAGCGGCCCCCCAGACCCCGCTCCCCCTGCAGTGCCTAAGGAGCGAGGGGCCACGGCAGTTCCACTCTCACATCCAAGTCCTCTGGGGCCTTTCTGCCAGTCTGTCATCTGCACGGCAGCTCTTCCCACCCAGACCCGACGGTGCTCCGCGGGGACACGAGAGTGCCGGGCGGGACCTGCCTCGGTTTGGGAAAAAACTCTCAACCCCCGCGTAGAACTCTTTGCTGATTCCTGCAGCTCTGGCCCCAAACACCTCCCCCTCTAAAGGCTGTGCCCCCTTGTCCCCGGCTGCCCCCCAAATCCCTGAGCCCCGCCATCAGCACTCCTACCCACGCACCTCTGGTCCTGCCATGCCCCCTCCCCCTCCCCGCTGCGGTCAACACCAGCCCAGCCCTCACACCTCAGCAAGTCTTCCCACCCTCCCTGTGAAGGATCCGGTCCCGTCACACATGCTTGCACCTCGTTCCTCCCACGCTGCAAGGCGTCCATCGCTGTGACCCACATCTGTCTCCCCATGCGGCAGAGAGCCTCGCCAGGCAGGAACTGGCTCACGTCGGTCCGCCTGTAGGCCCAGGGCCTCAGCTCAGGCTGAGAGTGAGAAGGGCCGCAGGCCCCCCCGAAACATGCGGGTCCTTGACCCACACCCAGCCCACTGCCTGTCACTGCCTGTCAACGTGCCCACACGCCAGGAACGGTTTTTACGCTGTTAAGTGGTTGGAAAAAAATGGAAAGAACAGTGTTTTGCGCCATGTGAAAATCACGTGAAATTCCAGTTTCGGAAACACTGCTACGCTCACCGCGCGGCAGCTCCTGGACTGTGACAGCAGAGCAGTCGGAGGCGGTGCGATGGCGAGACCCGGAGTACCTCCCTCAGGGCGCTGACGTCCAACCCTCACCGCAGCTACACCAGGGTCTCGGCGTCCAGCCAGGGCACGACCCAGCACAGCCGGAAGATCAGGACCCTCTGTGCTCCGGGTGGGCCGCGCCCTCCCTGCAGAGCTGATGCCTGCTGGGCTCAGTGGGCGCTCGCGCGTGCCCCGAGGGGAAAGGGTCCCCGGATACACTGGAGGGTCTGGCTCACCGTCCCAGAGGGTCAAAGCCCGTGCTTACCGGGCGGCCCCCGTCTGCGCCCTCCAGACTGTGCAGAAACTGCTTGGAAGCTGGGGATCGAACTCCAGGAAGTAGGGTGCAGGCCTCGGCAAAAGGCGCTCCGGGCCAGGCAGCAGGACCGGGCAAGCCGCTGGGAGTGCGCATGAAGGACACTTTCGGGATGGAACGCCCAACAGACCCACGAGGAGCGGAGTCAGAACGGGTGGGAGGACTTCTCAGAGGACCGAAGTGGGAGCCTTCGGGTGGAAGCGCTGGGCAGGACCCCGGCGCTGGCAGGCAGAGCTCCCCGCCCTCTTCTGTGGGGGACACGCGACGATTACCCAAGCTAAGAAATGTTTGTCATTAAGCTGGGAGCAGTTTCAACAGCAGAGAATGTGCACCCTTCCCACAGAACTGGGCCAAGACTGAGGGTGCGTGACTGGGTAGTTACGCGGCTCAGAAGCCGCCCCACGTCCATCTGAGCAACGAACGGCCCCAGGGAAGGGGTGGAGGGCGGGGAGTTCATCAGCTGGCTGTCCCGGGGCTGCAGAGGCCCAGCAGGGGAGGCGGGTTCCCGCTCACGCTCCCCCCCCAACCCCAGCAGTCACGCGCCAGCCTCACTCCAGAACCGTCCCCTGCTCCTCACACCCCTGGATCGCCCAGTGGGCCGCCTCCCCACCCCCGTTCAGGCGGCGCTGGCCTCGGCCTGACCACCCTGGTGGCTTCTGAGTGTTCTGATGCTTGTTTACTGCGTGGAAAGGACAGAAATCAAATGCAGTGAAGGGAAAAGCACCAAACCTTCTCTCATCCCAAACCACGGACGTTCCCACACCGGTACCAACCCCGCACCTAGGGCACTCGCTATGCCCGGAGTCCCAACCTTCAGAGGGGGTCTTGTTCTGGCTTCCAGACCTCAGGCACATCCCAGCCCCTCTCTGGCCTCCGTCCCCTCGTCTGCAAAACACGGTGCTGGACCAGATCCCCGAGCTCAGCAACAGAGAAGCTTAGCAAGAAATTCCAATATCAGCTTTCATTAAGACTCAAGTCGTAAAACATTTCGAAAAAGCCCAGCGAAACCACAGCTGTGCCAGAGGCGGCCGGGAGACGCTTCAAAACAAGAAACACATGATAACGCAAGAAGGAAACGGCTGGTTTTTCTTTTCTTTATAAGTCATCTGCCCAGGGATGTGGTATCTGTAAAATGATGTGCGACCAGCTGAAGCCTGAGCTGGGCCTAGTCCCTCGCTACGCTAAGACCCTGCTGCAAATCAGGGGCCCCCCTGGCCGAGGAGCCCTTGAGCCAAGCATTAACGCTTACAGGACCTGACAGGTGACAAGGAAGGTAAACGGCTGACCCGCACCTCTACCACCACGCAGGTCTTACTCCCGCGGCTCAAAAGGGACGCCCTACACCAAAATGCATCCTCTCAGAGTGTGCCCCTGCTCTGGACCCCGCTGTCTCCTCAGCTCCCTTCTTCCGAAAAGCTCTGCCGGCGCTCCCATTCCCAGTGTTTCTGCAAAGCAGACCCTCAGCCTCGGGCATCCCGTGTTACCGCGTGACACTCAACTTCCCGTGTTCGTCACTCAGGACTCCACACGAACACGGATTTCCTTTTTAAAAAATATTCTGAACCTACAAGTAGATGGACGGAATGCTAGAAAGCGCCCTGGGGCACCCACCACCCAGTCCTAGAAATAAACACTTCAAACACACCGGACACCCGCAGGACCCACTCCTGCTGCCCGTCTTCCTACGCGGCACGTCCATCCTAAATCCAGGGCTCATCACTCCACGCGACTCCCCACTCACCACACGGCACAGACCATGGCGGGACCCTCTCAACACTTCCGTCCTTGGTGCCGTCCACAGGCAATCCCCCTGTCCCGTCTCCTTGCCCCGTGTTATGCGTGTCTGGCGTGTGGACAGCGCCAGCTGTCATCCCTTCAGGCTCTCGGCTGTATAAACACTCCATTACTCGGCTGTGCCACGTACTGGGCCACAGATGCTCCTGGTCATTTCGCACAAGGGCCTACACTGTGCCAGACAGTCCCGCACTTCCAGACTGCTCACAACCCCCTAACAAGGAAGGCGAGCGTCCCCCTAGACCAGAGGGCGCTGGGACACACAGGGGTGGGAGCTGGCAGACCCAGGCGAGCTCAGGCCCACGGGGCTCTCCGCCACCGTCCCCGCCCGATCCTCCAGGCCCCGTGTGGGGTCATGCCTCCACAACTCACATTTCTGCCCATGAGACGACGGACAGACGGCTCCAAAGTCGGCTGAGAGAACCTGAAACAGGACGCTCCATTTTCTCTTTTAACAAACAATTCCACAGGAAATCCATCTGACACACAGGGCCTGCACGCACAGTGAGGACAAGCCTTTCTCTGGCAGGAGTCCCTGTGCGCTCCCTGGAGTCATTCCCAAGTTTACACCAACTGTTTCCAAGTCAGCCAGAGTCCTAGTGCACCCTGCAGAAGCAGGCTGTCTGCACCCACCCAGAGAGAGCACGGAGGGGCGGGAAAGGACCCGGGAATCACAGTGGGCCTGAGTGGCAGCGGCTGAGCTGGCCAGGCTGTAAGAGTGACCGTGCTCGGGGAGGTCCGAGAGACCGTGCAGGGCTCAGAGGACTGAGGGAAGTAGGCGCACCCACTGTGCTCTGCACTTGGCCTGGAGCGTGGCAGCCCAGCCCAGCCTAGCCCCCCCGCTGGGGAGAGAGCCCAGCCTGAGGACCCGGGTGGGGGCGCCCAGCAGCCAGGCAGGGAGTGAGGCCAGAAGAGAGGTGTGAGCTCCAGCGCCAGGGGGGCCCCAAGGCCAGGGGAGGCGCAGGGCACCAGGACCACGACTGGTGACTCTAGTCCCGGCCCCTCCGCCGGATGTCTCACGCGGGGTTTCTGTGCGACAGGGCGGAGGACGCCTCGAACGGGCCAGGCAGACCTGGCGGGAGCAGCCCCCTCCCACGTCCCCCAGCAAAGCAAGGAGCAGAACAGGCTCGGCCGCTTCCAGGCTGCGCGACCGTCACCGACGCCCCTGCCCCGCGGGGCGCGCACTGCAGGCGACCACCGGTGGGGGCCCTGAAGCTCACCCCGCCACCGGTCCAGGGTCAGCCCGCCCCTCCCCCGGCCCGAAGCGGCAGCGGAAGCACCAAGGGGCCGGGCGCTCGGCAGGGCCAGAAGCCCCCGGGCGCGAGGGGCCGCGCGGGGCGTCCGCGTCGCGCGTGGGGGAGCCCAGGTGAGGGGCGGGCGCGGGGGCCGGAGCGCGCCGGGGAGAAGCGGGGAGGGGGGCGCCGGGGCGAGGGGCGCCGGGCGCGGGCTCCGCTCCCACCTTGAGCACCGTGACGGCGCCCGCGCTGTGCACCTGGAAGTGCGCGGGCGGCTCGGCGCCGGGCTCCGCCGCCTCGTCGGGGCCCTGGTAGCTGAAGCAGGCGTCCGCGATGTCCAGGTGGCCGAGCGGCAGCGCGTCCTGCGGGCTCTTGAAGTAGTAGAGGTAGCAGCGGCGCGCGTCGAACACGAACCAGCGGCTGCGGTAGCCGCGCAGCGGGCCCTTGCCCGACAGCTTCTGCAGGTACCCGCACAGCCGCGCCGGCTCCCGCGCCCCCGCCGCGCCCTCCCGCTCCTCCTCGTCGGCCCGCGCCCCGGGCCCCGGCATCGCCGCCGCCGCCCCTGCCCTGCGCGCCCCCGCGCCGCCCGCGCCCCCGCGCCGCCCCCGCGCTCCCCACCCCGCCCCGCGCCGCCCCGCCCCGCCCCGCCGCTGCGCACGGCCCGCGGCCGCGCAAGGCAGCCTGGGACTTGTAGTCCCGCCGTCAAGGCGCGACCCTGGGGGCGCTCGGGCTCCGCGCACCTGCCGCCCGAGGCCCGCAGCACCTGTGCCGCGCGCCCTTCCGGGAGGGACGCGAGGGACGCGCAGCGGACGGCCCGGCAGCGGCCACGACCGCGCGAAAGTGGCCGTAGTCTGAAAGAGGAAGCACGAGAAAGGACGGGCCGAGCCCGCCGCGACCACGTGGGCCCAGGGCCGCGGCGCGGAGAGGAACGCGCGGGGGGACCCGGACCGCGCACGGTTTCACCGGTGCGGGGGATCGGGAAGGCAGACGCAGCAACACAGCGGAAGCCGGAGCTTCGGGGCGGGGAAGAGGCGCGCCCTGGCCGACGGCGGAAGGTCCGGGCCTGCAGGGGCGCGGCGCGGGGGTCCGCGGAGCAGGTGCAGCTCCGAGCGGGACCTGCTGGGCAGCCGCCCCGCCGACCCCTGCGTCCGGCCCCTGGACCTGATGGGACGCCGAGTGCGGACTGCGGCTCCGCGGAAGGACGGAGTGAAGGTTCTGGCTTCGCTTCAAGGGCCAGATCAAAGCAAACACCCCTCTTCCTTCTGTGTGTCCTCACCGGACGCGTGACAGGACACCAGGGAAGCTGGAAGGCCTCGTTTTCTGAGACGGACAGGACACCGAACGAGTCGCCCACTCAGACACGCGGGCCGAGTGAGCCCCCCCCCTCCGGCCCAGCCAGCCACACATGAGCGCGGGGTCCGCTGACCCTCGGACACCCCTTGCCTGGGGCCATCAGCAGTCTCGCAGGTGGCCACAGCACGGCTACCCCACCTTCATGTCCCGGGTGCTCTTTGAGCACCAAACACAGGGTGTGGAGGGTGGGCTCTGGAGTCGGGCAAATAGGATTCATCTGGGAGCTCTGCCACTCTCCAGAGCTGTGACCTTGGGTAGGTCATTTGACCTCCCTGAGTCTCAGCCTCTTCATCTGTAGAATGAGATCATACAGCTCATACTTTTGTTCCTGTGAGGTTTACAGGTGCAGTGCTCGTCTCTCCGACGTTCTGTACAGTTAACACAGATGTCCTCAGCAGGTAGCTTTGGTGGGGGGGGGCTGAATCCAGCAGTGGCCCAGCCCCCACACGGGGAGGACCGAGAGCACCCTGCAGGATTGGGGCGGGCTGCCCTCCAGAGAGAGGAAACCAAGCTGGATCTGCGCTGTGCCCTGTGGGTGAGAGGGGCAGTGACTGACTAGCTTGCAGGGTGAGGCAACCGGGGTGGGATGTGACCGGGAAATCCCATGGAAAGGGGACCGGCTGGGAGCACTGGATCTGTGTAGCTGCAGCTCTGTGCACAGGAGGCCAGGGAGGAGGGGGGACAGCCACAGTCCTCAGCTCTGTGAGCCAGGTGTGCAAAAGTGGGGGTGGCCGTGGCCTGTGGTCCCAGAGGACAGAACTGAGCCCGGATATACCTTGCAGAGACTGAGGTCTGCTAAGTGTCAGGAAGACACAGAGCTGAGCCCCCAGCCTGGGCAGATGGGACTGGACAAGGGACCACTACCGTTCCTCAGCAGCTGCTGTCTGTGCTTCTCAGCGGACAAGCTGGGCCCCCAGCCTGACCATCCTGCACCAGAGCCCTCTGTCTCTTCCAGCCACCCCTGGCAAGGGAGGAGGCTGCCTCTGCCCCCGGCTTCCTTGGGCCGGGCCACTTCCCAAATCGTATCCAACGCATTAAAATGTCCCACATTCTACGGTAAACATTGATCTAAAAATTTGAAGGCATTTGTATAATCATGATGCCAGTATTTTCTGACTGTGAGGAATTCATTTTAATTTATGTCTGGTTGACAGTTTCTTGGCAATCATCATGTCTGTGTGGGCACCCTGGCTGAGTGAGAGAAATCCAGCCCACGCATTGTTTTCAAAGGGAGTGACGTTTCTTTTTGAAGTTTATTTATTTCTGAGTGACCTGTACGCCCCACGTGGGGCTCCAATTCACGACCCCAAGGTCAGGAGTCGCACACTGCTGACCCCTAACAGGACTGACGTTTTTAGGATTACTGTGACATTGACATAACGGTACCTTTTGTAGACATTTGATTCAATGAGTATTAATATGGATTTTGCTTTTCTCTTGGAGCCCCAGTTTATCTGTTTTAGGCTACAGACATTTTGTCGGCCCCTTGAGAGCTGGCCGAGGGCACCAGGCCTACAGAATCTACAAAACAGACCATCCTGACCCGGCCGGGAATGTGGCCCCCGCCCTCCTGGGACCCCAGCAAGCCGGACAAAGTGGCCACAACCTCTCAGCAAAGTCCCTGTCCCTGCAGCCCAGCCAAGTAGAAGTGGCCGAGAATTCAGGGCCCACCTGACCCCTTCCTGACCCCCAGACCTCTCCCAGGCCACCAGCCCTGTCCATTCCCTCAACCAAGACGCTTTTTTCCTGAAACAAACCCTGCATTGTGTCACACCGGGGTCGCCATGCCCGAAGGGGCTATAGGACAGCCCTTATCTCAGCGCCTGCTGCCCTTCCCCCACCCTCTGTTTGGGCAAGTTCAGTCAGTTTATGTAAAATGCTGAACAAACGCAACTTCAGTTCCCGTCCTTTCCAGGCAGGTCCCCTGCTCAAGGCTGTCGTACACGGGAACTCTGTCGGCTCCTGGGTCCTCCCTCGTGGCCCTTCCTCCGTGGCTCAGGTCCCCAAGTCTCTTAGCTGAACGTCCGCGTCCTGTGGCCAGGGTCCAGCCTGTGTAGTCCCCCCTCCCCATGTCTAGGACAGGCCTGCTTGGGGCCGCAGGGTCTGCCCCCTCTAGCCTCTTGGAGCCCAGTGACCAGAAGGAAGTGGCCAACCCAGGAGGAAGTGGCTGCTGTTTACCCAAAAGGGGAAATTTAGGCAGTGAGCGTGCTCCCACATGGCCAGCCTCTGGGCAAGCCCCAGGGACACAGAGCCAGTGACTCATCCCGGGCCAGTTTCCCTCAAGAGGAATGGGGTGAGAAGCCTGGCCACGCGCAGCCCCTGTGCCTCTCAGACCCCGGGGGACAAGCCTGCCAGGTCACTGTTCTTGACACAGCAGGAGCCCCACAGTTCTGCGGGGAGTCCAGAGAGGAGAGACCTCACTGCCTGCTGTGCTGTGTGTTCTCAGACTTGTCTGTGCCCTCTCTGGGCTGCCGTTTCCCACCTGTACTGCCAGGGGCTGGGTGGCCAGCTGAGCCCAGTGGGCCCGTGGGCCTTCGTCCTGCAGCTCCTGGGACCAGTGGACACTCTTCTTTCCAGCTTCTTGAGTGTTTCAGGCATCACAGCCAACCGATCCCTCCCTTCTGGGATCTCTTCCATCCTGCACTGTGGTCAGTGTAAGCATTACCCCGGGGGGTCACAGGTCTGCGTGTTCCCTGGGCCCTAACCACAGCTCCCCCCCGCCACCCCCCCCCCACCGCCCGGAGAGTTGGCGGGGATGGAGCCCTCCTGTGCCTGAAGCAGAGAGCACGGGATCCTGAGGTCAGGCACAGGGGGATCTCGGGGATCTCAGGAGGACCTTGCTGACCCCAGAGCATGTGCGGAGGAAGCTGGCCTGGGAGGGAGGGGATTGCAGTTCAGGGCCCAGTGCTGGAGAGGGAACCGAGGGAGCAGGGCCGGCTGCAGGGCCCAGGGAGCAGCCCCACGGGGAGGCCTCACCACGGGCTCTGGGGAGACGGCCGTCCACGTGCACGTCCACACAGCCCTGCACCGTGCCTCCTGCCCTGCAGGGTGGTGGGAGGGAAGGAAGAGGGGCTGTGTGACTCTGGCTGTGCCGCCTGCTGCAGGAAGTGTGCTCGGCAGGCGGGGGCGGCTGCGGAGAGGAACCCAAAACCCCTCCCCCACCCCGGCCCCACGGACCCTCTCTCGGCCCAGGCGAGACTCTGGCTTCCAGAAAGCCTAGTTTCCCTACCAAATGGGCAGGCAAATCTCTACACCTTGTGATTGCCTTTCCTAGAGGGAGGTCCCCGAGATGCTGGCCACTTTCCTAGCCCCAGGGGCCAGGGCTCCAGGGCTCCGACTGGCAGAGGCCTGGCTGCCCCAGGGAGCTGATGGAGGGCACAGGGTGGGCAGAGGAGGCCTGCACCAGAGTGAGGGGAGCCCCGCAGCCCAGGAGCAGTTGAGGCCTGGGCCCTGGGGCGGGCAGTGGGACTGCAGGGCCAGAGGCCCCGGGTCCTCTCTGTTCCCTGTCCTGTTTCTCAGCCTGGCTCTGTGCCCAGGACAACAGCCCACCTGCCTTCAGGGCTCCCCCCACCCCAGGCCCCCTGTCTGCAGGCTTACCCCTTCACAGCCCCCCTTCGAGGCCCATAAGGGAGGTGGGGGGAGAGGGCCTCCTGGTTGGGCGAAGGGGTCTCCAAAAGGGGTAAGAGGTCCTGACTTAGGCCGAGCAATGAGGGGAGCAGGGCTGGGGGGTTCCCGAGGGAGGGGTAGGGACAGAAGGACACCCAGCAAGGGCCCACTTGGGGTCTGTTTTGGAGTGCGTTTGGAAGATAAGGTACAGAACTGGCGAGGCAGGGAAAGGCGCCCCCCACGGGGGAAGGGCAGAGGCAAAGCCGCAGTTCTGCTGACAGGTGCGGGGAGAGGGGCGGGCAGAGGAGGCCTGGCACTGTGTCCTGCTCAGTCCGGACCAGGCCAGGCCTTCCCGGTCCTGGGTCTGTTTCACACCTCTGCGGTCACCGAGCCTGGGACAGGGAGGGGAGGAAACGGGGTGTATTTGAAGTGCCTGGCACATCATCGTGGACCTGCCATGGTGGGGCTCCATGCTCCCAGCTGTCAGGGGTGGGGGGCACCCCAGGGCCGCGGGGCAGGCTGTCGGAGGGGGGGATCCCAGGGCCATGGGGCAGGCTGCGGGGGACGCCAGGGCCGTAGCTGCCACCTGGCCTCTGAGAAGCTGTAGAACAGGGTTCTTAACATTCAGTCTTTGACCCCGATCTTCCCAGTTCACTGAGATGGACCTCCACGTGGCTACCCCTCCTCCAGGCCTCACAGTCTGCAGGGTTTCAGCTTTGCCTGGACTCAGACCTCACTGCTGAGACAGATCATCTGCGGAGAAAGAAGTTCACTCGTTCTTGACACTAAGACCGAGAGGTGGCGCATGGGGAGGCCACTGGCGCAAGGGGACGGTCTCCCTTTCTTCCATGGCACGCCTGAAGGCCAGAGCAGGGGTGCTCGGTCCAAGACAGTCTGTGGAGACTCTGTTTCACTTCCTAGCAGATATAGACATATGATTCTGAAATGACAGTCCCATTTTACATTATTTTAAAAATGTGTGTGTGTGTGTGTGTGTGTGTGTGTGTGTGTGTATTTTTGCTTTGAACTTTTGGGAAAATACTATTTTCATGATTTTGTTCTGGAATGATTTGGCTTTGAGAATTCATTTATTTGGTGCTGGTGATCACTTCTTGTCAGTTTTCCTGCACACTTGGGGGCTCTGGGGGGGACCATCTGACCTCCAAACCGTTTCGGGTGGGATGACTCCTTCATGAACCCTGAATAAAGCTGATGCAATTCTGCACTGTACAGACATTTGTATACACACTTACTCATTGTGATTTTAAGGTTTTCTCTTTCTGGATTTTGGAGCCAACACTGGTGCGGGCTGGGGGGTGTTTCCTCGCTCGGGTCCCAGACATTTTTACTGGCCCTTGTTGCATTCCTAGGACCTGGCCATCCTCCTATGGCTGCAAAGTGCATTGGGTGGGAGGGGGGGCCCCAAGGTCATCGCTCGGGCCCCTCCACACCTGCGGCTGTGCAGAAACAAAGCTGCTCAGCGGCATCAAGGGGCCAAACAGTCCTAGTGAAACTGGGGACCTCTCCGACCAGCATCAGCCCCTCCCCTGGTGTTCCTTGCAAGCGGGAGGCCCAAAATGACAGAGCTTGAAAATATTATCCACGCATCTGCCCGCTCCTCCAACTTCTACTGAGCACAGGTGGATACAACCCCGAAAGAAGGCAATTTGGCAACATCTGTCAAAACCACAGAGCAAGCCCCCTTTGAGTGGAGGGGCCCCCCGGGAGACTGTGTTCTGTGGGTGTTCTCACGCTTGTGCACGTCGAGTGTGCATGAGGCCTTCCACTGCCGCGACGTTGGAAATAGAGGAAGGTTAGAAGCGATCAAGCGAGAAGCGTATGGTGCAGCCGCAGCAGGAATGTCCCACGGCCGCAGCCCGCATGGCACCCGGGCATCCCCCTACGGGCAGGGCTCCAGGACGGGGCCCAGATTATTTCATAAAGCGAAACACCATGCGCGCACCGAACACCGCCTGGCATCTGCCCTTCGAATAAGAATGTGCGGATGGAGGCGGCTGTGCACAGGGAAACCCAGGAACGACGTTGGCGGGGAGCGGCCCTGGGTCCCCGTGGGAGGGAGAAGGACCTGGGGGCATGGATTTTAATGCTTGGGTGGAAAGCGCCGGTACAGATACCTTCTTATATTTTTTTATTTTTAAATGCCATGTGGGTGTACCCTGTGCCTGGAGAATCATTTAAAACATGCCTATTGGATGAGCGTTGGGTGTTACACGCGAGTGATGTCACTAAATTCTACCCCCACAGCTGTATCTTGACTAACTAGAATTTAAGTGAAACCTAAGTGAAGAATTTAAGTTAAATGAAATGTGCCTGTTGGGTATGCAACTGTGCTAAGCCCTGTCCCAGGCACAGAACCAACTAGAGAATGGAGCAGACGATGGAGAGAAGAGAATCGCTCGCTCGTGCTCCACGCCCTCGTGTCGGGGAGCAAATCCACGCCCACTAACGGAATAACTAAGGGCATAAAGACGTTATGTCCACAAACAACGAACGCTGGAACTCACTCAGGAGGCCATGCTGGGCTCCCACCACCACCGCACAGGCTCAGGAAAGGAGGTGTGCGGGGCTGGAGCTGGGAGTCCAGTCAGGACAGCTGGACAAACCTCGGGGGTGGCCTCTAGGAGGGCAGGCCAGACTGGGCGCCTTCAGGCAGGATCCCCTTTGGGGTGGACTGCTGCCCGGTATGGGTCCCCCAGGAGGAGCGTGACCTTGGGAGGAGAACCCAGCACCAGGAGGTGTCAATCCGACAGACACCTGGAGCAGGGGCTGACGTTTCTGGTCCACATGTGTCCCTTCCAGCCACCAGCCTGCATGCACAGGCTTCTGATGCCCCAAACCCTACCAGGGCGTTTTCTCCCCTCCATTTATATATACTGAGAGGTGGTGAGGTTTAGGACTGACCTCAGAGCTGCAGAGCCAGCCAGCGGGGACCAGGGTCCCAGGCCAAGCCCCTCCTGGCACCCCAGGGAGTAGAATTAAAGGGGCACGGCCACACCCGTGTCCCCCCAGGTGACCATGGTGGGGACTGAGCAGCAGGGTCTGCACCGCTGTCAGAGACCACACTCCCACAGTCCTTCACAGAGGCCCCGATGGCCCCAGACCTGGGCCTCGCCTGTCATCTGAGCACAGATACAGACTTTGGCCTGTTGGCCCCACTGGGGATCCTCACCCTGGTCAGTAGGGCACAAAACGCCTTTGTCTTCCTATGCAAATGACCAGGTTCTGCCCAGGACAGCAGCTCCTGAAAGGGAGGTGGGGAGAGAGTGCTTTATGGAAAATCATAAAAGCGCATTTCTTTGCATTTGAATGCGTGCCAGACCTCAGTTTAGCAGCAGACCGCCTCTGCGTCAGACCCCAGCTCCCCCAGCTTCCCCTTCGGGGTCTGGCGACGCCCCTGGACTTCTCAGAATTGCGTTTTTAAATGCACATAACAGAACACACGGCGTCCCGGCGGAAATCAGCCACACTGGAACAGGGCTCTCTCAAAATGCTCGTGACGCGAGGTCTGTCTCCGTCAGCTCCACCAGGTCTGGGCTGTTCTCCCAGACCTCCAGCAAAGGCCCTCCCATCCCCCGCAGGTGAGCAGCCTCTCTTCCCCCCTCCCCAGGCACCTGCCTGCTCCTGGCCAGACCCCCACTTGACCCCTGACCCCTGACCCAACCCCTTAGGGTCGGGAGCCACGCCCTCTTCCCCCCCTTTCTGTTGGGGTGTCCATCACACTGGACACCGTGTTCTGTACGTGGACTTATCAACGGTCTATGTTCACGCCACGAGGGAGAGATGCTCTCCGCTGTATGACCCAATTCCCACGGCCCGGGGCACGCGGCGCACGGCAGGCACTCGATGCATCTTGAGAGGAAAGAGAGTCTTCAGCACAGAACTTCACCAAAATACAAGTGGCATCCACGAGGACAGAGGGAATTGAAGCCCCTGCTTTACTAAGAGCTGCTAGGCTGAGGACCTTAGCCAAGGCCTGGCTTCAGCAGAGGCAGAGGCTGGGGGCTGGGGGGCGAGGGGTCAAGAAGTCCGAGGTCTCCCCTGCGATCCAGACCCCCCAACCTCACTGCTCATAGGATGCTCCCCCCAGTGTCTCCAGCCACACAAGGTGTCCGCCCCAGAGTCAGGAAGGAGCAGTGACAATAGGGCTCCTGTGTGTGGGGGTGGCTGGGCGTTGGGGCGGGCAAGGACTCAGGCAAATGAGCGGGGCACCCACAGATATAGAGGCCTGTGGGTGGTCTGCCCGCTGCTTCCACTTAGCTGGCCAGAATGGAGGGCAGCCCGAAGCAGCCGTGCCTGCCGAGGGGGCCCCGGGAGGTGGGGGACAGCCAGGCCCTCGCCAAGCTGCAGGAACTGGCCCTGACATGGTTCACGGAGACACAGGCACCCCTCATCCTGCAGGACGGAGCCCTGCCCCCCTGGTTTCACGGATTCATCACCCGCAAGTAAGGCTGCCCTGTCCTCCGCCGTGAGAGAGCTGGTTGGGCCCCCCCACCCCGGGAGAAGACGGGCCTCTGCTGCCTCCCTGGGCCAGGCAGGGAGCAGACGAGGGGCGCCATGTGGGCAGGGCAGGCGAGTGCTGGGCCACTCTGAGTGCTGGTCTGGCAGAGGGACGGGGGCAGGGGCAGGGTGCGTTGGGACTAGCCCCGGAGAACCAAGGACTGGAGGGCTGTCATCTCCTCTGTCATGCAAGCTGGACACTCGTCAGGGAGGATGAGCGCTGTCTTGAGTGGGGGCCGACCTGGGCCAGCCTGGACGTGCACTGCCCCACTGTGGAGGAGGCAACGTGGGGCCGGCGTTCGGGTTGCGCGGCCCCTGCCAGCGGCCTGAGCACGAGACAGAGGAGTGGCAGGTTCCCTCCGGCGCTCCCGGCTCAGCGCGGGCCGTCAACCAGAGCTGGCCATGCTTGGTGTGTGGCTCTGCTGTCCCCGTCTCGAGAGGCTCGATGTTCAAGTGAGGGGCTCGGCACTTTCATTTAGTGCTGGGCCTGCAAACTCTGGTGTGGGCCCTGCATGGAGCCAGCCACTTGGTAAGCACTGAGTGAGCAGGTGGTCCGTGGACTGCCAAACCAGAAGAGAGCTGGAACTTTCCACCACCTCTCCAGAATACTTGGCGCCATTCAGAAATGGCTGTGGCTGCCTCGGGCTGGAAGGGACATGTAGGGAGATGAGAGTCTAGTAACTGCCCTTGCGATCAAGCTCTGGGCATAACAGCCCCTTCTCCTGGTGGAAACGTGCTGTGCACAGCCTGCACAACCGTACAGTGGTCCTGAGGCAGGGAGGCCCCCAGACCTAAAAATCTCTGGTGATAGAGATTCATTCTTACTACAGAGACATTCAGGTGGAGAGTGGGCAGCCAGGGTCAGTGGCTGTTGTACCTGCTGGTGAGGCTGCAGGGGAGGGTGTCGCACGGGGGCCTCAGCACTCCGGCCCAGCCCAACCCTGAGTCTTGAGTTCGCCGGACGCTCAAGCACGCACAGACCACAGTAGCAGCTGCCGGTCTGAGAGTCCCCTGTGGAGAGCTGGAGATCTGTACCCAAGGGAGCAGCCAGCAGGGACTCTGGGGCAGGCTGAGTCCGACCGCTCCTGCTGCCACACGGGCACGGGCCCCTGTTAATTGCCCATCCTCTGCCCAGGCAGACGGAGCAGCTGCTTGGGGACAAAGCTCTCGGCTCCTTCCTCATCCGCCTCAGCGACCGGGCCACTGGCTACATCTTGTCCTACAGGTAGGAGAGGGAGCTGTCGGCGAGGCCCCTGAGCCCGCCTTGCCCCCACAGCCTGCACTGCCTGGCTTTCCCTGGGCCCTGGCTCCCCCACCCCCCACTGCCTCCGTCACTGAGCAGCACTGGCCATGGGATGGGAGGCAGCAGCCTTCGGAGGAAGTGGGCAGGGGGCATTAGGGGAGCCACAAGGGGCTGGGGGCAGCGGGTTCCTGGGGAGGAGGGCTTGCACAGGAGGGCAGGGCCGTTTGGTCAGGGTCCTGCTGTGGATGGAGGACCTAAAGACAGAGCCTGGATGGGTGAGGCCCGTGGGAACCCTTGAAAGGATGAGGCTACGGTACAGAACAGAGGGCAGGATGACCAGCACGAAGCTGAGGGAGGTGGTGACATCAGGCCTGGGTTGGAGAGGAGTTTGGGTATGGGAAGGCAGAGCTGGAGGAAGGAAGAATCCTCCTCCCCATGAGGAAGCGAGGCCAGGGTTCCCGTGCACCTCAAAGGCCTCAGATCAGATTCAAAGTTACCTCCTGCTCAGACCGCCCCAATCCTGACCTTGCGCGCGGGCATCCCTGTGCCTCTGTCTCTCCATCTGTAGGGTAGGAACATTGTAGTAGGGACGTCGCAGGATAGCTGAATGGGTAGGACGGGTTTACACATTGAAACACGCTTGGCACAGGGGCTGAACGTCGTAATGACCAAACAAACGTCAGTCACTACCCAAATGGTAATTGTTATTCTGTGTGCCAGGTACCAAGCTAAGCACTTTGAAATACGTGAGCTCGGCCGCTTCCTAATGTCTTTCCAGCATCAGGGCTCCTTTTCCTGAACATGGCTCGGGTGGGATGCCAACTTATACAATTGCTCAGAGGTCCATGATGGGTAGATGGACCCGTGGGCACCCTGGGGTCCAGAAACAGTCCAGCGCTTGTGGTCACCTGCTTCCCAGCAGTTCTGTGGGGAAAGGCAGGTCTTTCCAGCAAGGAGCTCGGGAGCAGTCAGATATCCAGATGGAAAACAATGACCCCCACCTCACGCCATACACAGAAGTCAACTAATTCTAGCAGGATCACAGCCCTGAGTGAGAAAAACAAAGCAGGACTTTTTTTTTTTTTAAACTAACAGGTTTTTTTTAAGATTTTTTAAAAATTTATTTGACAGACAGAGATCACAAGTAGGCAGAGAGGCAGGCAGAGAGAGAGAGGAGGGAAGCAGGCTCCCCGCTGAGCAGAGAGCCCGATGCGGGGCTGGATCCCAGGACCCTGGATCATGACGTGAACCAAAGGCAGAGGCTTTAACCCACTGAGCCACCCAGGCGCCCCAGAGCAAGACATTTCTAAAAGAAGACAGGAAAATTTTTCAAGACTTCGAGAAAGACAAAGATTCCTTAAGACCACACCCACTAACCATGAAAGAGAAGGTGGACACGGGGGTTTCTTTAAAATTAAAACTTTCTGCTCTTCAGAAGATGCCAAGTGAGTAAAAGGACAAACCAAAGTCTTGGGAGACGTTACGTATCGTAGTGCGCGTGTCTATCGAGGGCAGAACACGCAAGGAGCGGCGGAGAAGCACTGGGACAGAGACGACGCGGTACACAAGGGGGAAAGGCTGGCATGGCGCTTCGCAGACGGGGCTGTCCGGAGGGCAACGGGCCTGGCGACCGGCAGCGGTCCTCTCCCGGAAATACAAACGCAGCCCAAGCGAGCGCACGGCGGGAGGAGGAGCCGCGAGGGTCTGGCCAGGGTGCGCTCCGCCGCTCGGCTCCCGCAGGGCTCGCAGGGGCTTCGGAGAACGTCCGCCCCAAGCCGCCGAGCGGCACAGCAGCGCCCAGCCAGCCCGCGCTGCAGTCTGCTCGGGAGCCGCCCCTGCGCGTCCAGAGGCGCGCACGAGGATGCCCGCGGCGGCTGCGCTCCTAGCCCCGCCGAGTCTGCAAACGAGCGGACGCGCGTGTTTGCCCGCAGGGGACCTCGCGGCATCGGGGCGGGGCGCTCACTGGGCGCGGACCCGGTCGGTCTGAGACGGAGGGTTGGGGCAAGGAGCCGGGCGGGAGAGCGAGGTCCCGGGACTTCAGGAGGGGCGGGCGGGGCGCTCCGGTGCGGGAACCGTCGCTGTGCGCACTGCGGACGCGGGCGCCTCGCTGCAGCCGCGGTCGGTCCCGCCGGGAGGACGTGCCCCGGGGAGGGCGGCCGTGGACCCGCACCTGGGGGCGGGGCCGGCAGTCCAGGGGTTTGGGGCACGCCCAGGAAGCGCAGGTCGAAGATTTCGGTGTTTTGTTCATCATGGACTTTGATTCGCTAAAACATCGCCTTGCCGGGCACTGTGGCGCCCCGCTGGGTGCCGCCCTCGCCCCACCGGGCGGGCCTGGGGGCTTCCCTGCCACCTGGGGCCCGTGGTTTGGAAGCCACTCCCGGGCTCCCCACCCCGCAGGGCCACCCGCGAGGCTGGGCTCCGGGACTCCAGGCCCCGCTACGGAGGGACACACGGAGGGCTGCGCGGCCGGCGGGTGCTGGCGCGCCGAGGTTGGACCGCCCTTGGCCACACCTGCTTGCCTTACAGGGGCAGCGACCGCTGTCGGCACTTCGTCATCAACCAGCTGCGGGACCGGCGCTACCTGGTCTCGGGGGACACGCACAGCCACGGCACCCTGGCCGACCTCGTACGCCATTACCAGGAGGTGCAGCTGGAGCCCTTTGGGGAGACCCTGTCTGCTGCCTGCCCGCGGGTAGGCACCCCTACCCGGGGTGTGCACGGGTGGGGTGGGGTGCCCCCAGGCACTCAGTGCAGAGTCGTGGTCGCGTTTGAGGAGGGCGGGCTGAGGCAGCACCTTCCCTGAGGTCAGGGCCCTGGGGAGCCTGTGTCGGTCCCTCTGTGGCAGGCGGTGGGAGGTCGGCAGGGAGTGTGTGACCACGCTCCCTCTGTGCTCCCACTGCCCAGCCGGAGGACAATGATCTGTATGATGCTATCACCCTGGGGCTCCACCACACCCATGGGGGCCCAGACAACCCAGCCGTCACAGCTTCGCCGGCAGTGGTCCTGGACGAGGCTGCCAGCCCCTGCCCCTGCCCCAAGCCACAGGTCTCCTTCCTCCAAACCAAGAGCCGGGATGCGAGTTCCTGCAGCTTCTCGGAGCAGGGGGCCGTGGCGGTAAGCAGCATAGGGAGCCCAGCGGGTCCGGCATGCACCAGGCCCACAGGTCTGGCCTAGAGCTTTGGGGCTTGAGCTCCAGGCTCAGAGGTGTGGGCTCACCCACCCCTGGGCCGTCTCTGGCCTGCTGGGGCTGCCTCAGCTTACCATTCCTACAGTTCTTCTGAGGCTTGAATGAGAAAATGGGCAGGAAATGGCCTGAAATTCCTCTAAACTATAGGGGAACGAGGTGGGAGGTGGTGTCTATGAGAGGACATTCTCCCCCACAGCGTCCCTGGGAGGGGCTCAGAGAGCTTTTCCTCCTGTGCAGCAGACCACAGCATGCCCCAGGCCTCTCCTAACGTTTGGAAACAAGATGAGGCCTTTCCCAGGGTCCACGGGGGGGCCTCACCAGGGGTCCTTCTACCTCCCCTCTGCACCCTCTTCTCCGACCTCTCTGGCATCTTCCCAGAACACGCCAATCTTACTCCCACCCCACGGCCTTTGCACTTGCTGTACCTTTGCGGCAATGCTCTCCCTCCCAGATAGCTGCTTGCCCTCCTTTCTCTGCTTGCATGTCATCTCTCCAGAAGGGCCAAGACTGCAGGAAAGGCCCCTTCCCACCTGTCATTCTGTCTATCCCATTCATGGGACCAATTGCGACCGGATTGTCTTGTGACAGGCTATCCTATGTGTCAGGCACATGAAACCATGTAACAGACTGGTCTGCTGTCTTTCTCCCAACGTAGAAGGCAGACTTCAGAGCTGGCCTTGCTGCCCATCAAGTCCTTGGCACCTGGAACTGTGTCTGGCACAGAGCTGGTGCCCAGCGGGCATTTAGGGAATAAACACACAAATGACAGCCTTGGGGGTGACAGTCTATTCTGAAGGAGGGGGGAAGCAGTGAGTGGAGGGGCTCAGGGGCTCTGAGGGGCCAGTGGAGCACTTGGGAGGGAGGACAGGGCAGGATGAGCTGGGGTGGAGCCTGCTGGCTTCCAATGCCAAGGGAAGACTAGACTCGGAGTGTGGGGGCTGACAGGGACAGGACAGTGAGGTAAACTGAGCCAGGACAGGGGCTGCGGCTGGCCGAGAGCTCACGTTCACCTGAGGGCATCTTAGCCATGGGAGAGCGTTCCAGGGGTTCTGTTTCTGTCTCCCCAGGTCCCCGGGAGGGTGCCTCCCCTCCCTGAGAGGAGTGCCTCCCTTCTGGATGAGTCCTTTGGAAGCCCCAACAACAGTATCTACTCAGACCTGAGGAAGATGAACCAGGCACAGCTAGGCCTGGGCCCAGAGGCATCCGGCAGACCCAGGCCAGCTTCAGGGGGCAGCCAGCCCAGCTCCCCAGGCAAGGAGTCCCTGAAGAGACTCTCAGCTGGAGGTCAGAACAGGCCTGATGGCCTGGGGCCTGCCTTCTCTGGGGTGAGCCCTGAGCAGGGTCCCACAGGGCCTCCCACAGCCCGGGGCCACCTGCCCCCCGCTTCTGAGGCCCTGGGATCCTCCGCCACCCCCTGGAGCCAGGCATCTCCAAAGCTGAGCCACAGGGCTCAGCCGGGCTCCCAGGGCACTTCTGCAGACACTTACCAGCTCCTGCAGACAGAAGGTCCCCTGTCAGAGCCCGGGGACAAGCCAGACCAAGAAGGCAGTGCCTATGCGCAGGTCCCAGTGCGCTGGGGGGGCTCACCCAGGCCCCCGTGTCCCGGGACCAGTCCTCCAACTAGCAGGCCACCAGGATCCACAGACCATGGCTACAAGAGGCTCTCAGGGGCCCCAGAGCTCCCTGAGCCCGGGAACACCTATGAACAAATCCCAGCAGCCAGGAGCAAGGACACTGGACAGACACACAAGGTGGGCTCCACAGGGGGATGGGGTGGCTGCCAGCCCCTGCTGGTAAGAGGGATCCGTGGCCTTCATGCACGAGCAGGTCGGGTCACTGCTACTGCTCCGAGGGGCCCAGGAGTTTCTAGAAGTAACATATGCTCGGAGGTGGTGGGAGGGGCTGTTGCTCAGCTTGAATGCAAGGTGTGGTCTTCTAAAGGCCCTTCAGAGGGCTTTCTCTGCAGCCCAAGTTTCCCGGCGCCCTCCAAGCCACTTGTGCCCTCACTGTGGCTCAGCCGCCCCCAGCCACGTGGCTCCGGGCAAGGCAACTTCCCAGGCGGACCTTCCTAAGACTGTGTCCCAAACACTGCGATTACTGCTCGCTTTCCTTCAGCAACCCGACCCAGGACCTCCCTCTCTTCCTGTGTACAACTGTCTGCCCCAGGGTAAGGCTAGACATACTCGCCTGCTCAGGACACAGCCCAGAGACAGTCGGGCAGAGCTGTCAAATGGAGGGTTTCTGATCTGAGGGCCGGCGGGGGAAGTAGAGGGCAGGGGCTCCCACGGGGCCCGGGCACCCTCGGGCCCCAGCACATTCTACCTGCACCCCGAGCCAGTGGGCAGGGAGGGTCCACTCCTCACGGGGACGGCTCTGGACCTCGTCTCACGCAGATCCTCGAGGTCTGGGCAGTGAAACCCAAGGTCCTTGCTGAAAGGCCTTCCCACACACCCCTGGGCGGCATGTTCACCCAGTGCGGGGCGGGGCACCACGGAGGTCCTGACTCTGCTGGGACCACAGGCCCTGCCTGCAGGCAGGCGCTCAAGGAACCCTGAAGCCACATCCCATGGCAGTCTCCCCCCGCCCACCGCCCCGTCACTGCAAAGCCCACACCCCCTCCTCCCCTAGCCTTCTCAGAAGACATAGGTCCTTCACCCAGAACGGGGCGGGGGGAGGGGGCTGGGGCTGGCTGTGCAATTTCTGGCAATCCTCCCAGCAGGCCTTTCTTGGGCTTGGGCCCCAGCGACTGACCGGTGCCACGCCTCTCTCCGCCCAGGGCCTCCAGGCCCCAGTGTCTCCTCCATCTTTGCAGCCCGACAAGCTCTGGAGGCTCTTCTTCACCGACAAGAAGCATAAGTCCTGAGCACCGAGCTTCCTTCTAGCAGCTCACCAGTGGGCTTCCCCGGCCCCTCACTCTCCCCCGAGAGGAGTGGGGGGTGGTTAGGGCCAGAGAGGCAGGGGCGCTGACCACAGGCAGGGGCAGCAGCCCCATCTCCAAGATGAACTGAGGCCTGGGCTCCCTGACCACTTACTGAGCCCAGGCCGGCCCTGGGCTGGGGTGGCCGTTCTGAGACCCAAGCCAGCTCCCGTGCTGGGGGTCCTCCCAGCAGCAGGGTTCAGAGGCCACTGAGGCAAGAGTTCTGGCCCGAAGGCGCTGGGCTCCCAGCAGCGGCTCCCTTGGCCCTTCTCTGCCCCCTGCCTTATTGTAGCCCTGCCACACGGTCCCCCCAGGCCCTCACGAACCCCTCTGTGCTGCAGAGGGAGAAACCAAGGCCTGCAGAGGGGGAGTAAGCTGCCCGAGGTTCTGGTTAGCCCCTCAGCACACACCCCAAGCCTGCCTGCCCAGGGTCCACCTGAGACACGGTCCTGTGCATTTCTGGAGCCAGTCGGGTGTGGACTGCCCATCTGTTCGACAAGGTCACCCTCCCCTGCCCTCTGGCTCTCACCAGTCCTGGCCCCAAGGGGTGGCTCTCATACCAGGAGGCCCACACAACAGCTCTGGATACAGGAACTCCTGGCTCCCCATCCCCCAGGGTCCTTCCTGCTTTGTCCCACTTCCCCTTGTCCCCCACATCCCCACCTGTGTAAGGGTGAGTAGCTTGTCTTCTGCTCCCCGCCCACAGCCCACAGAGGTAGAAAACAAACTGACCGTCCCCAGAAGGAGCACTGTGGCCCCCACCCTGCCTACCCATGTCCCTCAGTGGCCTTGGCCCGCCTCACACCTGTGGGGGAATCTCCCCTGAGCCGCCTCTCCCCATGAAGAGCGAGCCCGCGGGAGCCCCTGCCTCCTGGGAGCCTGCGGCAAGCAGCCCCGTGTCTGACTCGTGGTTAGCGTTCCGTAAATTCTCACCACGAGCTCTACAGTCACAGGGGAAATGGACACGGTTCTCACCTAATGTCTCCTGTGGTGCTCACCTGGGGGTTCGGGGCAACGTGTTTCCCTCTCAAAAATACAAGCACTGAAATAAACGTGAGTGCCCAAAGCAGGAAGGCAATGCTGGGCCGAGGTGAACCACTCACTGTGGGATTTTAAGGAGCAGGAGAAAGGGACCACTGAGCCCGTCTTAACGTTGGCAGAGAGAACACAGGGACATCAAAGTGCTTTTACTACCAGGAATTCACAAATGTGTGGACAGCACGCACCAGTGAGAATTCCACATCTTGGGGGTGTGGCGCAAAACATGGGATGCCCAGGCCTCAGGGACAGGGACAGGGACAGAGCCCTTGGCCCACTGTCCACACAGTTTCACATTGGGGGGGCCGGGGGGGCAGCCCAGCCGTGAGTTTTGGAGAAAGACTGCATAGCTCATGAAACCTTGTCCTCTTTCCCTTTTCACTTTGCCCTGGGTGACCGGGACACCCGCCCAGGACTTGGGACACATCTGGAGCCCTTGCCCTGTGAGGTCTTGCTGTCCCCTCCTAGTGGGGCCACTTCTGACGTGGAGAGGATGGGGGTCTGGAGGGCTTGGGGGCTCAGATGGATGGCCTGTGGCAGGGCCCTGCTCCCCACACCCCCCTTCCCTGGTTAAGGATTTTTTTGCTGAAAGGGCTGAGGAAATGTTGGTGGGTCTAACCCCAGAGGCCACCGCCTCCATTCCGGGCAGCTCGGAGGTCACACTCGTGTAGACAGGACAGCCAGAGGGTCAGCTTCAGGGCCCCTGCGCCCTCACCAGTGTTCTCAGATCCGGATGTGAAAGGTGCTAGAAAGAGAGGAAGGGCCCCTCAGCAGAAACCCCACTGGCCCCCGGCCCAGGGCACGGTCCCATAGGAGGATGTGAAGGACACAGCCAACCTCCAGGGAGGGCGGGTGGGCGGGGGCCCAGCTGTTGCCGGAAACCCTAGCCCCAGCCTCCGGGCCTCACCTGAGGAAGTCGGGAGCCTTAGCAATCATGTCCTCAAAGTCCGCAAAGCCCAGCTTGCCGTCGCCGTCCAGGTCGGCCTCCTCGATGACCTTGTCACACACAAGCACCACCTCGTCCTCATCCAGCTCTGACTTGGTGAGCCGCGCCAGCGTGCGCTCCAGGTCCTCCTTACAGATGAAGTTGTCCGTGTTGAAGTCTGAGGGCGGGGGCGGGGGCGCTCAGGCCGGGGCTCCCCACGATGTCCCGCCCCCAGTGCCCAGGCCCAGGCCAAACAGCACATCCAAGGAGTCGACACTCATGACCCCATTAAGACCCCGTGATGGTCCTAGGTCCAAACCTGGCCCGAGACCCTTCCAAGTCTGAGTCTGAGGCTTGGGACACTGGGCCCTTCCAGCTCCACCCGCGGTGGGCCATGTACTCCCGCTGGAGCAGAGGAAATTGAGGCCCGGGAGGCCAAGCCACCGAGCCAAGGGCAAAGGGCTGCATGGAGGGGAGTCAGGACAGGTGTGTTTGCCGCTAAGTGCTCACCCACCACGGCCACGTTCTCCCAACGGCACCATGTGGCCTCCTGCAGGCCCCCTGCCAGGCGTGGTGGTGGTCAGGAGACTTGGGAGCCCTCAGAGGGAGGCCCAGGCTGGTCGCCGTGCAGAGCGGGGCGCATGGCTCCAGTCTACTTGGCAGACGGCACTACCGCTGCTCCAAGTATAGCCACCCGGCTCACAGCAGTGACCCCGACACCCTGCACGCCGCATCCAGCTTGGCTCCCAGATCTCCACCCCTCCCACTCATCTGTCCAGCAAATTCCCATTTGTCCTTAGGTTTCAGATCAAACACCACCTCTCGGGGGCTTTCTACGTTGCAGGGACCCTGCCACTGGCCGCACCCTGACACGAACGGCAGGGATAGGAGTGCGGCGGCCCGTGGGAATGGCAGGGGCTCTGCCTCCTGCCACCACCCATGCAGTGGATTGGTGGGTCTAGGTCATGCACATGTGAAGAAACAGGGTCTTGCAGAGGGCACATGACCCAAAGGGACACCCCTGGTCAGGGCTGGACCCTGAGCCCAGCCCCTAAACAGGTACCCACACGGCCCATCTCAGGACTGGTGGGCAGGCACGGGTGGGCTTTTTCTCGGCTCCCGCAGGGGCGTCGAGAAAGCTCTGCAGAGATGAGCCGCCTGCCTGGCCGGCTGGATTCCTGTGCCCCTTTGATGGGAAGGAGCTGAGGCCCAGGAAGGGGGTGACCGTTGACGCGACTCTCCCCAACACCAAAGCCCGTGTCCCAGTTGGCCTTCCCACTCTGTCCCACAGCTGGGGCAACAGAGTCTGGATCCCCCTGAATTTGTCCCCACCTGCCCCCAGGACCCTCACTGGCAGACAGCAGCATGCCCCACGCACGGTGCCAGGGGTCTAAGGCTAGAGCGTGGTGGGTGCAGCGGGGCATGGTGGGGGGAGGGTGGGCCCGCGGCTGCCGTGCTTTGACACACACACAGGGGGTGCTGCGTGCGCCAAGACCAGGCCTCTGAGAGCAGCACGGTGGCTACAAAAGGAAAATGTCCGAGAGGCCCGGAGCCACAGGCTGGTCAAAGGTGCTGGGACACACAAGGTCTCTTGTAGCTCAGGCCCAGCCCCACCCTGGAACTGGGTGTCCCCATGGGGGTACAGGCCAGCTGTGCTAAGTTCTCTCCTCTGGGGCCTGGTGTGACCGTGGCCCCGGTTGCCCCGCTGCCTGGCCCAGGTGCCCCAGAGCCCGCAGCGGCCCCAGAGCCCCAGGTGCCCCGGAGCCCGCAGCGGCCCCAGAGCCCCAGGTGCCCCGGAGCCCGCAGCGGCCCCAGAGCCCCAGGTGCCTGGTCCAAGCTCCCTGGAGGCTCCTTGCAGCCTGACCTGCAGCCTCCCCGGGCTCGCTCAGCCTGGGTCTCTGCTCCTGGAGGCCTGGCACCTCCTTGCTGCTCCGTCTGTTGGGCATGCCTGCCTCCACTGTGGTGTCCATTGACAGCCCCCAGGACCCCGCATCCCCAAACACCACCCCCGCCCCCAGGACCCCCCGGCACCCCCAGGCCCCCACCGTAGATCTTAAAGGCGTAGTTAGCCTTGAGCTCCCGTGGAGCCGACTCGCACAGCACAGAGAACATGTCCACAAAGTCGTTGAAGGTGAGGTTCCCCTCGCCGTCCTCAGAAAAAGCCTCCACGATCCTTTCCTTGAAGGGGTTCTCCTGCAGGAAACAGCCACAGCAGTCGTGTGGACGCAGGGTACTGGACAGACTCCAGAGACCGCTAGGCCTGTGTGGCCTCGGACGAGCGTACCCCCACGGCCGCCCGCACAGCTCGGCCAGTGTGTGAGGGGATGAATAAAGCGTGATAGGGGTTGGGGGGGTTTGTGCGCGGCCAGGCGCCTGGGTTCCTCGGGCCACGTTTCTCAGACGAGCATGGAGCTGGTGAGGCCAAGCTGTGCTCACCAGACACCCTCTCGTCTCAGACAGCCCTGGGCTACGCCAGGTCAGGCCAAGGTCATGGGAGGCAGAAGTGGGGCCCCCAAGGCTCGGAGAAAGGGGCGGACAAACGGCAAGACTCAGGGGGCTAGTCAGAGCCCAGGCCACTGTCAGCCTGCTCGGGGGCCTCCCACTCCGGGAGCCACACCCCAACTCCGTCCTCTGGTCCCAGGTCTCCGGGGCTCCCTCTTCCTGGAGTCCCCAGCCCAAGTGGGCTTGGCCGCCCCCACTCTGCGCCGGGCCAAGGAGACCCAGAAACCACCTGCGTGGCGGCCGGAGTGCCCCCAAGCCCCTGCAGTGACCTCCGGGCCGGCGTTCAGGCCATTCTCTAGGCTGGCAGGCGCATGCCAGGGCCAAGCCTGCGCCTCACTGTCCCTCGGGATAGAGGTCACAACTGGAACACAGACCAGAAAGGACGCCACATGGTGCCCTGACCCTGAGTCACACATCCAGGGCCTGGCGAGGGGCTCCTGGCCACATCCCACCGCGGGACGCAGCTGTGCCCCGAACACCAGTCTCCCCTCCCCTGGCGGGCACTGGTTGTGTTACGGGCCAGGAACTCATGAAATGAAACTTTCCCGTCGAACATACATGTGGTCTGAGGTCCAGCAGCGTCCGCGGGCGAACGGAATCTCGCCCCCTCCACCCAGACCTGCTGACCCTAAGCGGCCTTCTGACAAGATCGGCAGGTCTGAGAAGGGGTGGTGGGGGGTGACCTGAGGCGAGAGGCCAAAGCCAGACGAGGAGACAGAAGAGCCGTCTACAAAGGCAGACACAAGCAGGCACCTGGGGGCTCTGTCGGTTAAGCGCGGGACACTCGGACTGGGCTTGGGTCACGATCTCAGGGCCACGAGATGGAGCCCCGTGCCAGGCTCTGCGCTCAGCGTCTGCTCGTCCCTCTCCCCCTGCTCACTCACTCCCTCTCCAGAAAATAAATAAAATCTTACAAAAGAAGAAAGCAGACGAGCTCTGCCTTGAAGAGCTGCCCGGCCATCGCACAAGGGGCAGGCAAGTGAGCGCAGCCCCCGCGCTGCCCCCGCACACGAGCCCGTGCATTCAGAGTGCAGGGGAGCGGGCAGGCACGGAGCAGGCGAGCCCTGGAGGGCAGAGCAGCCTCAGCCGGGGTCTGGGGGCATGTGCTGCCTGCGCCCCGGCCCCCTCCCAGCGGCAGCAGCCTGGCTCGTACCCGGAGCTCCGGCATCTGGATGATGAGGCTCATGGGCACGTGGACGACCGGGCTCTTCCTGTAGTCCATGGGGACGAGGTTGGGGGCCAGCTCGTGGAACCGTGCGTGGAGCCTGCGAGGGAGGCAGAGGGGAGGAGCTGGAGGGGTGCACCCCGGAGCCCCCAGCGGCCGGTGCTGCCCACCCTGTACCCCAGTCTTGTGCATGACACACTCCCCCACCCCGGCCCTTGCTCTGCCCACAGGGCTGGGACCTGTGAGGGAGGCCGCTTCTGCCCAGACCCCAGCGCCAATAACCAGGTCGTGTCCTGGCCCCTTGCACCATCCCCCGCAGGCCAGGCCCCACTTGCGGGGTCCACAACCAGACCTTTGTGTTCCCCTTTGGGCTCCCATAAGGGCCTTCTGTGTGCTAGGCACGTCCCCTCGTTTAATTCTCCCCTCGGCCATGCAGATACACTGCAGGCCCAGCTCACAGCTCAGCAAACCGAGGCCTGAGGAGGTTAGAAGCCATCTGTCTAGGACCCCCCCAACTACAACTCTCAGGGTCCATGGTGGGAACAAAGACCAGGAGCTCTTCACCATTCTGCCCCCGCCCCAAAGCTGCTAAGGCCTGGGCTGTTGGCTGCCCCAGCCTCAAGCCGGGCTGCGAGGCCCGGTCTCCAGAAGAGCTGCCAGCCTCCCCCACCCCCACCCCCATCCACAGATGGGGACCCTGTGGACCCTGGGCCGTGTGGGACCTCCTCGCACCTCCCTGGGCGGCCTAGCACTCAGGTGGAGGCCCTTCCCTGGCTCTTCGGGCCTCTTCTGCCCTGTGTTTCTGTGTCTACGCCCCTAACGTCGCAGACAATAGCCCCCAACTCCCAGGCCCAGACAAGTACAACTTATGGGGTACAAGTGTTGGGGCACTGAGCAGGGACTGAGGCAGGTCCCTTGCCCAAGGTGAGGCCCAGGACTGTTGGGAGTGGCATCAAAGTGGCCCCAGAGCTCCTGGCCACACCTGCCCTGCTCCCCCAAAGCCAGGACTGCTTGCAAGTGGTGGACCCTGTGGCAGGCCTGTCAGCACAGCCACCCAGACCTCTCCAGCAGAGCGCAGAAGTGTGCGTCTGCCTCCCCCAGGTGACGACAGCTCTGTCTAGCAGGCGCTCACTCCGAGCCCTGCTCCAGGTCAGTGCCCTGTGTGGACGACTCAATGTCACTCTCACACCACCCCAAGACACAGGTGTCACCCTCTCCATCGTTTCCGGGGAGGAAACTGAGGCTTCGAGGGTTAAGTGCCCACCCAGCACACCAGCCAGTGAGTGGTGGGGCCCAGACTCGAACCCAAGGCCCTCTGGGTTCCAACCATTGGGTTCCTCCCAGCCCATCGGCACCTGGCTCAGAGTCCACGCAGGGCACAGGCAGAGCAAAGTGCCACGAGCCTGCCCTGCCGGCCACAGGTTCCCGTAAACATCCCGAAATCACAACGAAGCTCTGTGGCTTAGGGACACAGCGCTGGAGGGAAACAAGCTGAGGCCCATCCCCTGGCTGGGGCCACGTGAGCAAACAGCGGGGTGACTGGACCAAGCCGGACTCCCCACTGGGCGCACTCAAGGGCTTTCTTTGCTCTTGCTTTCGGAATTACTGTCCCCAAACACGGAGCCAGGACTTCCATACCCCAATTTAGGCAGCTGGGGTGGAGTACTCGACAGTGTGTTCAACTTCCAACTGTCACATTATGCCCCGTCCCCCGGCCCTTGACCCTTGACATGCTGGGGCCTGATGCTGCGTGCTCCTGGGCATCACCTGACCCTTCCAAGGTCACATGGGGTCAGGTCAGGTGGTGGCTGGAGCCCGCACCTCGCTGGCTGGTGGTCTGACCCCGGGGTGAGTCAACTTCCCTAACAGAAAATGGGGACTGTCCTACTGTCCTCACATGTGGAGGTCAAAAAGGATGGCGCTACAGAAGCCAGCGGGCCCTCAGCTGCCCTCCGGTCAGGTGCACCCCACCAGGGGGAACTGGGGAGAGGGGCGCAGGGCTGGCAGGGTGGCGTGTCCCCTTGTGGGGGGGGGAGGCCAACTTCCACCCTGACTCTAGGACAAAGTGACATGGCCATTTTTTTTTTCTTTTTAGGAAAACTTGAAGAGAATTGGGAAGGCTGAATCACTGTGGGAGAAACTCGGAACAAGGAAGTGCATCCCTGCTACCCCGTCCCAATGTAGGGCCTGCTGAGCTCCTGGAGGCTTCGGCATGACGGACCCCTGCCCGTGGGGCGTGCTTCAGCGTGCAGGGCAAACAGGAAGAGCCTCCCCGCTTAGCTCAGAAAGTCAGCAAGAACCCTGTCCTCTGAACCCAACGGGCGGCATCCAGGACGGGCCGACAGCATGCACACACAGGAGCTAGAATCTTACAAGATGCGCCTACATCAAGTCCAACGGAGTTGGAAGCTTCAAGCACTCGGACCACGGAGGATTCCTGCCAGGAATGCACGGGTGTCCGAAAATCTGGGACCCCACGTCATAGCAATAGGTTAAAAAACATCTTTATTAACTTGGCAGCTGCATTTACGACTGGATGGTTGTAAAAACACAGGAAAGACCCCCAGACGTACGCAAGCCGTGTTCATACTGACAGTGCCTGCACGATGGGGGCACACGGGAACGAGAAGATGGGGCGGGCTGCCACTTCCTACCAAACCCACTGCCCTATGGCTTTAAGTTGTAGAGTGTTTATTAACACAAGTATTTATGAAGTATTAATTTTTATCAATAATAAAGCTTCCTATGCTTAGTAAAACAGAAATAAAGGGTTGCTTCACAATAGTGCCCAGCCCCATACTTAAAACAGTGACCTAGCAGAGACCCCAGGAGTGTGGGACGCCCATTGTCACTGTCGTCACACAGCATCCGCCTGAGAGCACTGGGCTCTGCGACCAGTCAGGGAAATAGGCGGAGTATGGAAGTACTGGAAAAGAAGAGGCAAATTATATGCCAAAACCAAAAACCATCAGTTTAAAAACTACCAATGAGAAATGGCTCAGCAGCCATCCAGCGCCAAATAGTTTTCTATGTTCCGTCATCAGCCTATTAAAAAATTAGATATAAAAGACCTAATTCACAATTAGGGGAAAAAACCCCACCAAAACAACAAAGTATGAAATAAACTCAAAGTGTGTAAAAAGATAGGAAATGTTCAAGGGCGCCTGGGTGGCTCAGTGGGTTAAAGCCTCTGCCTTCAGCTCAGGTCATGATCCCAGGGTCCTGGATCGAGCCCCGCATCGGGCTCTCTGCTCGGCGGGGAGCCTGCTTCCTCCTCTCTCTCTCTCTGCCTGCCTCTCTGCCTGCTTGTGATCTCTGTCAAATAAATAAATAAAATCTTAAGAAAAAAAATAAAAAAGATAGAAAACATTCAGGTGGTGGGGAAAGTGCCGCTCTTTTCCTCCTTGGAACCCCATAACGGTGACAACCATGTCACCATTTTCCCACACAGTGACAACCTTAACTGGTCTGCAACAGGGTCATGCAAGAGTGCGCCGACTGGACTCAGAAGTCTGCCAGGCAGGATGAAGGCAGGAGAGTGGGTGCGGGCCTGGAGCAGAGGCCTCTGCGGCTGTCTGCCCCCCGGGTGTGAAGACAGCTGGCAGGAACAGCAGGTCACCCGGGGGCGCAGATAGCGCCCATCTACAGAAGGGCGGTCCACGACAGACGGCACTGGAAAGCACCAAGAGGGATGGATTCTTCTGGAAGTTGTGGACTGGCCGGCGGTCCACATTTGGGGCTTGCTCGCCGGGAACAGTAAGTAAATTAAGACAATACCCAAACCGTAGCTGCCAAACATACAAATTAGAACATGGCTTGAAGAGCCTGGATCCACAGCAAGGCAACGAGTGACAGGCCCAAAGAAAGGGAAGAGTCCCGGCTGGGCAGCTCAAGGGTGATGCGGAGATGCAGGCCATGGCCTTGACTTCTGGACCTCCCAGGAGCAGGAGGCCATCAGAGCCGGAGCCAGAGGGCCGTCAGGGGCCGCTAGTCTACTAGACAGATGCCAGTGACAGGCGCCATGATTTACAGGGCTTGTGGCCCGATGGGGCCATCAGTGAATGACTGAGACCTGGGTGGGGGGTCTCCTCTGGCAGGCATAGTGGGGCCTTGGTATGTCCCGCCAGGCCGGGCTGGGGCCCAGCAAAGGCACCAAAAATGGGACGGAGCTATCTGCACGGTGATCTCCACAGTGCTCCCTAGCAGGCCCCGGGGTTTCTGCGCCCGTGCCGTCTGGGCCATCTTCCTGCTGGCAAGACCACGCCGCAGAAGCACGGCATCTGGCCCCTCGGGTCCCCAGGGGGTGTGACCACTGTGGGAAAGCTGGATGAACCAGAGCAAGCAGCCAGGACCAGGGAGGGCACCCAGCTGCCAGGGTTGGGGGGTGGGGTCCTTTTCCTGTCTGGACCCCAGGCCTTGCTGGTGACTAACATGTGCCCAACGAGAGCAGGGGGGACCTGGGTCCTGGCCGACTGCAGCCTCGCAGGGGCCCGACCACCCGAGCCGTGGAGCCCACAGAGGCCCGAGGACACTGAAAGGGCAGTGACAGGGGTACGGCAGCAGGGGGAGCTCATGGAGCAGCTGACCGTGGGGCAGGACCATGGTGAGCAGAGAACGTGGAGAAGCAGTGGCCAGTGGGCGGGACAAGCGCCTGCTGCTGGAGCAGAGATGGCCACGGGCCTCAGATGCTGAGCGGCTACATGTGAATACCGCGGATGTGGGTCCCCCCGCAGAGAACAGACGTGGCCAGGCTTCCACGAGAGTCCGGGCCGAGAGCTCTGAAAGGGGATAAGTGCCCCCGGTGACGGCTCCGTGGTCATGGCTCCGAGTGCCGTCCTGTGCAGATGGGGACCTCACCCCACACATCACTCAGGCCACAGACCAAATCCCATGTTCTGAACACCATGCCCTGCTGCTCCTGCCTGTCAGCCCGCAGAGAGGCATGCACTGCGGTCCCCACTTTACGGGAGGGACAGAGACTCGGTGAGGCTCACGGCTTGCCCAAGGCCACAGAGCCAGCAAGCGGGAACAGCCCCGGTCTGCTGATGCCACAGCCTGGGGCCTGTGTCCCCCACCCCACCTCTCCAAGTTGGTGGACGTGGGTGTCCCTGTCTAGCCAGAGGACAGGCTGGAAGAGCAGCCTGGGCAGAGGAGAAAGGACACTGCCTGTCTGAGCAGAGTGGTCAGGACAGTGACAAAGCACAGCTCGCTGTTCCAGGCTCTGCACCAGCCTGCCCGTCGACGCCCAGGGAAAGCAACCCTGCCACCCTGCCGGCTTTTAATGCCACCTGGAAGCTGCTGTCTGGCCTTGGGGCTCTCAGCTGCCGAACCCTTCATCTCTCCCATCAAAGCCCAAAGAAAGGGAAGAGCCCTGGGAGGGCAGCTCAGGGGTGGTGCAGGGATGCAGGCCATGGCCTTGACTTCTGGACCTCCCAGGAGCAGGAGGCCATCAGAGCCGGAGCCAGAGGGCCGTCGGGGCGGCAAGTCTACTAGACAGATGCCAGGCCACGGGGACAGAGCAAGGGGCCTGCGGGAGGAGGCCGGGTCTTCAGTGCCTGGCTCTGTGACTCTGGCCGACGGCTGAGCCGCACCTGCAAAGTGGCGATGAAAGCGTTCTCTTACAAGGTCACAGTGAGGATTAAGTGAAAGAGCCTGGAACCACCCACCATGGCGCCTGGTGTGCAGGACCAGAGCGGCGGAGAGGCTCGTTCCTGGCAGAGGGGAGTGGGTGCAGGCGGGGCAAGCTCTCGAGTTCACGACGCTCCTCCTCAGGTCCAGCTAGCACAGCCAGCCCACGCGAGGGCCCCAGCCCCTGGCCCCGTCCCCGCGCCGGGGGCGAACGGAAGCCACACTTACTTGAGGATGTCCTTCTTATTGAAGAAGGTGCAGTCCTGCAAGGGAAAACACACACACAGTCCCTTGCAAGTCCCAGGTTCTTTTCTCCCTCGGGATCTCACAGACGCATACCGCTCCTCCCCGCCTGCCCCACCCTGGCCAAGAGCCGCTGCTTCCCGAAGCTTCTGTCCTGGCCGGGGGAACAGTGTACATGGTGGTGAGGAGCATTCATGGGCAGATGGAAAGGTCACCGAGGTGCAGACTGCCCGGCGGGACAGCAAGGAGAGGGGCTGGGAGACAAGCTCGGAGCAAGGGCCACAGGGCCTCAGCTGCAGCGGCACGCCATCCTTAGCCTTAGCACAGAGAGGGGAGTCCGAAGGCCACAGGCTGGGGAAACCCCAGCATCTGCCTGACCTCTGAAGCCACCAGAAGAGCTGGGGTCACACAGGGAGGCTGGGGTGTGGGGCAGTACGGGCGAGGAGGCAGGCGGGCAGGGAGGGGCTGGTGGCACCTGGGCAGAATCAAGGGCGGAGGCTGCCAGGGACCCTCAGACAGGTGTTTCTCAGGGTGGGGGTAGCACACGGGTCCTAAGGTCTCCTGGTCATAAACTCCGCTCAGCCGTCCCCCCCTTGCTCTGGCTGTCCTGCCCCGTGATGCGGTCGGTTACCAGGCCAGGCCACAGTGGGAAGTACAGCGGCGCAAAGATCCCAGCAGCAGAAGGCTCCTGTGCTCACCCCTGCGGTCCGGACCCTCTGCCCTTGCCTGCTGTTGCCCACTGGAGCAGGCGGCCCCTGAGGCTCTGTAGAGCCCGGACACCCCGAGGCAGTATGTTGTGCAGAGCGGGCCAACGAGGGGCTCTCGGCTGCTGCCCTGGATGGGACCTGAAAGCACCGGAGCAGCTGGACCACACACTGAGGACAGTCCCACTGGTACCTCTGGGAGAGCTGAGGAGGGGGAGCGGGCGGGCATTTCTAGGCCACACGTAGTCTATCCGTCTGAGCCACACGCAGCTACCCGAGAGTTGGACTAAGAGCCCTCATGCTGCCCTGGCCTTCTAGAGGAGCTTCTCCTGGAGGGCTAGGCTTTGCTGTAGGCCCTAGCTCCTCTGTCTGCCCCCCACCCCAACAAGCATGGAGAGGGAACGCCCTGTCCTGCAGGCCCCAGACACAGGCGGTGACTGTGTGGACAGATTTCCTCAAGCCCCCATATCTCAGGAGCAGGTCCCAAAGGCCGCCCAGCTGAGTCGTCCAGGTACAGACCCCCCTCAGCCCCAGGGCTGGCTCTGCGGCCTGAAGGTGCCCAGTGAGAAGGGCCAAGGCTCTCCCAACCAGCCTGGTGGGCGTGTCAGCATCACCACCCATGGGGAGAGGCCCTGGCTTCTGGTCTCTGTGCCCTGGCCTATCCTCTCTTCCTCTCCTTGCTCCTCTGCCCTGGACTGAAGAGTATATGGGTCCTGACCCAGGGCCCTACAGGCAAAGATGCAAAAGTTTCTCACATGATCCTGGTCCCTTATCAAACCACTTACATCTGTCCCCCTCAATGGTCCTCAAGGTATGGTGCCTGGACGGGCAGCACCCACCTCTCAGGCTCCACTCCAGACCTACTGAGTCACAAACTTGATGGGGGGGAGAGGAATCTGCATTTTTAGATCCTCGGGCTTCAGTGGTGCTGATGCCTGCTAACTCCAGGGCCTCAGCTCTAGAGCAGAGTCAGCTGGGGAGCTGTTTAGCCTCCTGTGCCCTCTCCCAGCAGCCCCACCCTAGCCCCACCACTAGCTCTAGCCCCAGCAGCAGGCCCAGCAGCACCAAGGAAGAGAACATTAAAGCAGAATCCCCAGGGCTAGAGCCAGGCATCCGTTTCAAAGCTACTCTGATGCCTGCATGCACATCCCAGGCTGAGAGCCACACCTCGACCTGGCCTGGTCCGTGGGGCTCTGATTATCCAATTCTGTTCAGTCCTCACCACTAGCCGATGGGGGGCCGGGGGGAGAGGCATTACCTCCCCATTCTATAGATGGGAAGACTGAGGTTCCGTGAAGTTGATGATGTGCTCTTAGCTGTACATGCAGCCCAGAAGGGCTGACTGCAGTTCGGGCCTCTGTGCTTCCTGACCGTGGCCTGCTGCTGTAGGGTCCACCCACGACCACTGTCCGTGACCGCGTCCTGCTCCTGCTGTGCGTGCTGATGCCCTGCGCACCACAGGTGCTGAATACGTGTGGATGGGATGAGGAACCAGGCCTCTGCACGTAACCCTCCCGCTGGCTGCAGAAGGTGTCCGTGAAGACGCTGACCCTGCCTCCCCTAACCGCGCCCGCCTCTGAGCACGAGCACAGCTGCCGTGAAGCCACACACCCGCGACCGTCTGCTGCTCCTGCCGACTTAACTGCCTGAAGCCTGTGGCAGGAAGCAGTCCCCAGGGGGTGAATGTGGCAGGAACCTTAAAAGCTTCTCAGGGTTCTGAGTAGGCTGGTGGTGTCGGCAAAGGAAAGGTTTTGTAGCCACATTCAAATTCCGGTCTTGCTTTGGATCCTTAGGCGGAGACAGAGGCGGGTTCCCAGGAGAGTTAGAGGACTTGCTCAGGGCTGAAATCGTGGGCGGCCTGAGTGCAAGCAGAGAGCCAGGACGGAGCGGCAGTGGTGGGTTCTGGGGAAGGCAGGCAGCCCTGCTTTGGGGAGAGAGAGGCCTGGGGGAGGGATCGATTGATCAGGAAGGCAGAGAAGTCTGGAGAGAAACCTGAACTTGGGCATCACTGGCACCTGCAGAGGGGGAGGGCGAAGGCGGAAAAGGCTGTAACTGGGGCCCTGGCCGGTGAGGGGCTGCTGGACAGCTGAGGGAGAGGGCTAGGGCTCTCAGGTTTCTGCAGATGGAGAGGGGCGGGTGGGTGGCTGTAACTGGGGCCCTGGCTGGCTGGAGAGCCAAGGGAGGAGGCTGGGGGCTCTCAGGTCCCTCCGGCTCTCATTTCTCCCAGCCTGCCTGGCTGTGGCGGGAGGATCACAACCCAGCCCTGGGCCTGGCTCAGAAGCGTAACCTAATACCTGCTGGTCTGTGCGGAAACCCAGGCTCCCAGCCACACTGGGCCACTCTTCACTCCTGGGCACAGTGTACCTACTAATCGCTGGTGACCACGTGGCCCCCTGCCCCTGGAATGCCCCCTGCACAAGTGAGGCACTCGCTGAATCCTGCAAAGCAAAAGCCCCTCTTCCCTGGTGTTCCGCCGCCCACCAGGGCCCTCCCCAGGAGCTGGGCGCATTCAGGGCCTCTCGGGAGGCTGGGCAGCCTGCAAGACCAAGAGCACACACAGTCCGTGCCCCCAAACAAATGCAGAGAGCTGTGGGCTAGAGCCCTGACTGGTGCCTCAGCCTCTGTTTACTCTTCTGTGAAACGGGGCTGAAAAGCATCCGCTGTGAGGGACCCGTTCCAGTGCCCGGTACCGGCAGCCGGGCCATGACTGCGGCTCCCTGCGCCCGCTCAGGGCCTCACGCGCAGCGACAACCATCACTGGCCTTTGTTTTCCCTCCGCCCACATCACAGGGCTCCCAGGTCCAGCCCACCGCCAAAACTAACTGCTGGGGAAGGCGGCAGCGGCCCCATGGCTCCCACAGCACAACCAGGGCCCCCTGCCCCGGGGGTTGGGGGGCGCGTAAGAGGCATCGCCTTGGGCCTTGGAGGAGGAAGAACGCGGGCAAAGGAGGGAGAAAGAGCTGGCGTGTCACGGCTGCTGTGGAGAGTCGGGGGTGGCTGAAGCGGGCAGAGCAGGGAAGGGGCCTGGGAGGCTGGCCAGGGCCCCCCCGGCTCAGGGCTGGGCCTTCCTCCTGAACCCCATTCTGCACCCGCGCCCTGCACCCCCGGTGGGAGGGCTCTGGACTCCTGGTCTGGACAGTTCCGTGACTCTGTAGGCAGGAGGTCCTGGAAGGGTCTTAGGGGTGGCTGCTGGGGGCTGGGGACCACGAGATGGGGACCGGTACCGGCTGCCTTCCTGCAGCAACTACCTCCACGCTGGACCAGCGGGAAGGACCCCTACGGATAAACAAGACGCCCCCAACTCAGAACTGCATTCGCGGGCAGCTGCACCTCACTCCCCACCCGGACAGGACCCCACTCTCCTGGGCTGCTTCCTGGGATGGGGACCCTCCCTCCAGCCCGCGTCTGATGACCCGCCAGCTCCGTGCCAAGGTGGGCGCCGGGTAGGCGGCTGGGGCAGGGGTCGCGCCAGGCTGGGGCCCAGAGCAAAGCGGGCGAGCGCGCCGGCGAGCATCCCCCCACGGGAAAGCGCTCTCAACGCGAGGGTGGGGAAACTGAGGCTCGAGGTCACAGCCCAAGGTCACGCTTGGAGCTGAAGCAGGGGCAGGGTCGCCGGCCCGCTCGCGGCGCGGAGAGCAGAGGAGGGCGGGCGCCGGCTCACCTGGTAGTTGTCCAGCTGCTCCTCCGTGAAGACGGTCTGCTTGTTCCCCATGGCGGCCGCCGCACTGTCGCCCGGGCGCCGGAGCCCGAGCTCGCGGCCACCGCGACCCTCCCCGCAGCCCCGCAGCCCCGCAGCCCCGCGGCCAGCCGGAGGCGGGAGCGCGACCGCGAGCGGCGCGGAGGGGGCCGGGCGACTCCGCCCCGTCTTGTGGCCGCCGCGCCCACCCCGTCAAGGGCCGCCTCCTCCGGCCGCGGGAGACGCTCCCCGGCCTCTTCCCGCCTCCGGCCGGGCGTGGCCAAGACTTCCGGCCGGGCGTGGCCGGGACTTCCGGCCAGGTGGGGCCGAGACTTCCGGCAAGGCGGGGGGACTTCCGGCCGAGGGGGGCAGGACCACCGGCTGGGCGGGGTCAAGGTTAGTGGTGGGCGGGGACGGACTTCCGGCCAGGAGGGGCCTGGACCACTAGCGGGGCGGGGCCAGGACATCCGACTGGGCGGGGCCGGGCCCTCCCTCCTGGCGAGACGTGGGACTGGAGGCCACCGGGCCCGGGACGTCGGGCCGGGCGGGGCCAAGGCTAAAGACGCGCGGGGCCGGGGCGCCGGGCCGCGGAAGACTCCGTGACGCGGGGATGCGGTGCGGTGGGCCTGGCGCCCATTCACCGGGGCTGGGCGCGCCCGCGAGGCGAGCCCTGCGCTGGGTACTCGCATCCCGGCCTCGCGGCGCGGGGCGGGCCCTCGGGCGCTCGGGGGGTCGGTGAGCGGGAGGCCCGCGCGGCCCGGGGCCACTGCCCGGGCATGGCCTCTCCGGCCCTCCGGTCTCTTACGCAGGCGGGCAGGGTCCGCTGGTCTGTCTTTGCAGCCCCGGGTGCCCGCGTGGGACCGCGGAGGATTTACCGTGTCCGGAGAAGTGGGGCAAAGGCGGGTTCGCTTTCTGGGACGTTTAGCAAATGCCAAAGACCTTAGGCAACAGACTCCCCGCTGAGTCCTTTCAGGGCTCCGGCCCATACCTGTTACTGCTGACCCCAGGGCAGCTGGTGCTGCCCGCGGGGACACGCGCTGAGAGCCCTTCAGTCGCTCTCCGGGCCCTCTCGCCCTGGCCCCACGGCTGGGCGGTAGCAGGACCTGGGCTGGACGCGGGTGCTGACTCGGCCGCTGTTCCGCACCTGGACTTCATGAGCTCAGGACGTTTTGCTTTAGAATAGGTGGTTGGTTCCTTTAACCGCTTGGGGGGCTCCACTCCCAGGGTTGTTCTTTTTTCTTTTTTTAAATTTTATTTATGTATTTGACAGACAGAGATCACAAGTAGGCAGAGAGAGAGAGAGGAGGAAGCAGGCTCCCCGCCGAGCAGAGAGCCTGATGTGGGGCTTGATCCCAGGACCCTGAAATCATGACCTGAAAGGAAGGCAGAGGCTTAACCCACTGAGCCACCCAGGTGTCCCTAGGGTTTCTGGTTTAATAGGTCTGGGGCGGCCCATAATGTGGGGGTCTAACAAGGTCCCAAGTGATGCTAGTGCTGCTGGCTCCGGACCCCACTTTGAGAATCACTGCTGGAGGTTAGGGGTTCCGATGGGAACAGGGGTCCCTCCCTCTTGGACAGATCATCCCTGGTGTTTTTATGTTTTCCTTTTTTGCCGGAGGTTCCTGTTGGAGTTTCTCAACATTTCGCCACTTTCAGGTGAGAACAGCAGCCGTCAGCGAAGCGGACGAGACACCCTGTTCAAATCCCACGAGTCACCAGAGGAATAATCTGTGGCTTTGAGACGGGTGGGAGGACTTCAGAAGCCCAGGGGATTGCTGACCAGTCTTCACCTGTAGTGGGCCCGTGTGAGGGGGGCCCCGGCTGCAGGAAAGGCGGTGGGGTATGTGAGCAGCGGTTCAGAGAATGTGGTATTGTAAGAGCCGAGAGCCCGTGTGAGAGTCTCCCCCGTGTCAGAGTCGGGGAGACCGCAGCCCTCTCAGAGCAATCGCCGCTGTGGTTTTTCTCCTTGCTCTCGCGTTACACACTGCCCAGCAGCGGCCAGAGTCCTGTCTTTACATTCTGCTCCTACCCTGTGTTCCAGGTAGAGGGGCGAGCACCTCGGCACGGAGGCCTGTGTGTTTAGTTCTGGGATTCTGACCTCGGGAGATCAACAGAAGCAACCCCCTCCCCGCCCCAGGAAAAATTCCCTTCAAACCCTTGTGATCTCTATCCCGCTGCCCTAGAGGAGGCCATCCCTCCTGAATTCTCCCCATAGTACTGTGAGGAGGGGCCAGTGACATCCCGGGTTACAGTCGCAGGACCCTGGGCTGGAGAGGCACAGTGACCTGCCCGATGCCACCCAGCTAGGAAGGGGTAACAGGAAGCTCTCACCTCATGCTGGGCTTCCAAGCCAAGTGCTTCCACCGCTCCTGTGTGTGTGTGTGTGTGTGTGTGTGTGTGTGTGTGTGTGTTTGAAGGGAGGGTGGAGAGAGGGGGACGTAACAAACATTGGTCACCTACTCTGTGCTGGACGCTGTACATTTGCTGAATATGACTCCATGGACGCCTCCCGAGTCTGCAGAGCTGGCATTATTACCCGTTTCATGTCTCTGAGAAGAGTGGCCAACGGTCACTGCTGGTAGTGGCTAGATTTCAATCTTGATCCCACTAAGATGGGAACACAAGGTTTCCACTGCTTAAAGCAGGCCAGCTCCTCATCTCCCGCAGTCTCGTAAACGGTTCAGCTTGGGAGGGTGCTGCCGAGAGGTCATCGAGGAGCCCGCCGGAGCGCCGGGCCCTCTGCAAGCACTCATCAAACTGGAGCTTTCTCGTTTCTGACTCACTCCATGGAGTTTGTTTTAAAATTTAGAAGGAAAACAGGAGGCAGCAATGGTACGAAGTCCAAGCAGTGTTTGATAGGACGTAAACGGTCTGAGTGGCCACAGTGGCACGTTCATCTCGTCCCTTCTTTCCCGTCCTTCCTCCTCGACCAGCTGTGACCCTTTGCGATGAAATGTCCTTCCTCTGCAAGCAGCTGCTCTAAGACTTAGGGTCTGCGCGGATCTTAATGGTGGCGATGGAGTGTCCTGAGCCCGAGGCTGGTCGGGGCATCTTCTAAAGTGAAGATGTTCCCTGTAGACCGGTCCTTCGTCCTTCGCTGTCCCATCTCTAGTCACTGTCAGCAGCTTCAGGGTCCCTCCGGCGATGCCCTGCCTTCTCTGACTCTTCTCTGCCTCACGGGCTATCCGAACCTCATTCCTTCCCAAAGTCTTATCGCTGCTGCAGGGCACTGGTCATCTTGGCCTCTCCCCCAAGAGCTGCGTGTCATCTGTGAGCAGTCACTGGGTCCACCTCAGTCCCTCACACGCGCCCTGCAACTGCCCATTACCTCTCCATCCCGAGCACTGGACAGTCTGTCTGCGCACGTCTCGCCATCTCCAGCGTTTGACACACACATCTTCGTACTTGTGGGTGAAGGAATACGGTCTGGGGCTGTATTTCCCTTCCAACACTAGGGCTCAGGAGGGCAACACCACATCCTATGGGGCTCTATCCCCAGGGTCTGGGGCAAGGTCTTAGTGAACACTGAATCCACATTCTTTAAAAGAATCCGTTTCCTGGAGTCGTTCACACATTCAGTCAAGTCACTGCTCCTGGAGGGTCCAGCGACCAAGGCCTTCAGTACAGAGCAAGCAAGATGAGCTCGCTTTCTGCGTGCGTGGCCCCTGTGGTCCTGCTCCGGACCCTCTGCCAGAAGCCGTTTTGGATGTGGACTCTTTCTGGGTGGCCTAGAATGGGCCCAAGCCAATGGTGACCATCCCGTTGTTGAGGGAGGAGGGTCAGCCTCCCCTGCAAACTGTCCCGTCCCTCCTTTCAGGTGCTTTTAAAATCCTCAGAGGCGTGACCCCCTCCTTCCCTCGCCCCATATTCTCCTGTCAGCGGGACAATATGCCGCGAGCTCGGGGTCCCCATCGCTTTGGTCCCAGCCCCCTCACCTCTCCTGGAGCACTGTAGGATGCCTGTCATAAGATGACCCAGGCAGGTTATTCACCACTGGGCTCAGTTTTGTTGTAGATCTGTGTCATCTCCAGCGGGGAGCGCCCAAATTTTGCTATGGGGAGTGGGGTGCGAGGCCGTGCAAGCAGGCTGGATGGTGGGGCCACAGACCATCCCTCATTAGCAAGGAGACCCCCCCTCAGACACAGACGTGCTCTGTGAGCACACGGAGGGCTAAAGAGCGTGCTTTCAGGTGTTGCCACAGGCTTCCTTGTTCAAGGATTTAGTCCAAAGCAGCAGCAACAATATTTGAGGAACGAGATGCAGACAGCTTCCAGCTCAGGACCAGATGATGGTGTCCTCACTCAGCAGCGTGAACCTGAGGCCAGACAGATACCTAAGACCCAGATCCCATTGAGCCTTGTGCTCTGAGTGAGAGCAGAAGCCCTTGCCAGCATCTTGCAGACGGGAACCCCGCCGTCTGAGCGTCTGAGTGCTCACCAGTGCATCCTCCGCTGCCCGGATGCTCTCGGAGTGTGGGCTTCTGGGGGAAGTCCCCGCTGCCCTAGCAGCCCTTCTCCAAGCACGGTCCCTGGGACCTTCTTGGAGGGTCTGCGAGGTCCGCGGTGTTATCTCTGCTACAGAAAACATAAGTCGATGTTCCCACCCTCATCTTCTCATGGGTGCAGGGGGGGATCTCCAGGACTCAGCTCTATGACAGCAGGTGCACAGACGCAGCTGGCAGGACAATCCAGTGGTCTGCCAGCAGATTAAGCCACCATTTAAAGACGTCTGCAAACATGTGGAATGATGCCACTCTTCTCACTAAATGTTTATTGTCTTCGAAAATACTCTTTTTCATAAAAATACTTGAGCTAAGCTAACATATAGCGGGGTTCTTGTTATAGTTATTTAAAACACACTTGAAGGGGGCACCTGGGTGGCTCAGTGGGTTAAAGCCTCTGCCTTCAACCCAGGTCATGATCTCAAGGTCCTGGGATCGAGTCCCGTGTCGGGCTCTCTGCTCAGTGGGGAGCCTGCTTCCCCCTCGCTCTGCCTGCCTTTCTGCCTATTTGTGATCTCTCTCTGTGAAATAAATAAAAATTTAATAAAATTTATTAAAAAAAACACACTTGAAGGATGCCTGGGTGGCTCAGTGGCTGGCTCTGTCTGTCAAATAAATAAATAAAATCTTAAAACACACACACACACGCGAATACAGCCGTAGGGGTCATTTGCTATTTTAACTTAGGTTAAATATTAATAATCTATATTAACAGAGTTCGGGGCCTTAAATTTTAAGAGTGAGAAGTAGTGTTGAGGCCAAAATGTCTGGACACCATGGCTCTGGGGTTCAGCATGCTTTCTCCATTTGGACCAGATAGGAGAGTTTCAGCTCTGCAGGATCCGCAGTCCAGGGCTGTGCCCCATCTCCTTGCCGCGGCTCTGACTGCTGTCATACCGGGCGCGTGGGTGGGCTGTGTTCCAGCCACACATTACTTATCAGCACTGCAATCTGAATTTTACATAATTGAAGTCCCTCAAAGCATTATCTTTTAATTTTCATGAGCCACTTATGACAGTGTAAATGTCAAAACAATTCTTAGCTGTCCAAAAGGAGGCACCGGGCCAAAGCTTGCCTGTAGGAGGTGGTTTTCTGTAGTTATGGGTTCAAACCCATGCCACACACATACATCATATTATTTAAACGGAAATATTTATTTATTTATTTATTATTTTTAAAGATTTTATTTATTTGACAGAGATCACAAGTAGGCAGAGAGGCAGGCAGAGAGAGGGAAGCAGGCTCCCCGCTGAGCAGAGAGCCCAATGTGGGGCTTGATCCCAGGACCCTGAGATCATGACCTGAGCCGAAGGCAAAGGCTTAACCCACTGAGCCACCCAGGTGCTCTTTTCTCAACTGTCTTAATGCCTTGCTAGAGGGCAAAGTGACCTTAATTTGACAATGGCAAGGCGTCCGGTATCTTGTAGGTCCTCTTTTGAAACCTCCCTTTTCCTTACCTCCCCCAACCCCTTCAGCCACCCCTCACCACCCCTCACAACCCTGGGGCTGCAGCTCTTCCTGCCCATGGGTCCTACCCTGTGCTTTAATAAACCACCATTATGCACCAAAGATGTCTCAAGAATTCTTTCTTGCCATTGGCTTTGAATCCTAATGTCCTCTCTCCTACATCAGATAAATGTTAAGTTCTGATACATTTTTTTCTGACCATAAATAATTACAAAGATACCAAAAAAGTTTCCATAACGATCACTTTTGAGGGTTGTGTGGTGTCCCATTCTATTCCTTTGCTGTAATTACATGACCACTTCCTGTTAATCATCTAGACTGCTTTTCTTTCAATTAATAAAATTACAGACAATCCTATAATGAGTGTCTTTGTGCTGATGGATTTGTCTTTGTGGGTTTTCTCAAGGGATTCTCAGGAATGGATCTATGCAGGAGATGAGGGTAAGAACACAGAAGCTGGAGACACGGTGGCTACAATGTTTTCCAGAAAGGGCGTGGCGGTGGTGTCAGTGGGAGGCAGCCAGCTGGAACCACCATTCATTACATAGCAGAGGGTATTAGCATGTTCGTACTTCCTAATAAAGGGGGTAAAAAGGTTTCTAACTTTTAAATTTTTGCATGTACTCGATTATGGCTAAGGGTGGACATTTTATTTTGTTTTCTTAAGCAGGCCCCCTGCCCAGAGTGGAGCCCAATGCAGGCCTGAGTTTACCACCCTGGTATCAAGACCTGAACTGAGATCAAGAGTTGGATGTTTGGGGCGCCTGGGTGGCTCAGTGGGTTGAGCCGCTGCCTTTGGCTCAGGTCATGATCTCAGGGTCCCGGGATCGAGCCGCACATTGGGCTCTCTGCTCAGCAGGGAGACTGCTTCTCCCTCTCTCTCTGCCCACTTGTGATCTATCAAATAAATAAAATAAAAAAAAAAGAGTTGGACGTTTAACTGACTGGAGTCCCCAGGGGCCCCTACATTAAATATTTTAAGGACTTTTTTTTTTTTTGGCTGTGAACCGATCATTCACATGGGTCCCTTGCCCATTTATTTACTAAAGTTCTAATGTTTAGGAAACTAAATGAGGGAAACCCTATTGAAATAAATTTGTGCTCCCTTTATAAAAAGTAAAAAGAAGCCCTTGGTATATGAATAAATAGAACATATTTTGCTGATTCATTAAAGGTTGCTGTCTCGATTAAAAACATTGTCTTGGATTGGGTGGCGCTGTAATCCCAAGGGCACACCTTCTAGATCCTTCTCTTGAGGGGCAAATAGACACTGCTGATGGCCCGTCCGGATGCTACAAAGTCTAAGGACAGGACACAGGGGCTTGTCCAGAGGAGAGTGACGTGCATGTCGGAGGCGCTCCAGAATGTCTGAGGGGTTCTGGATCCTGTGGCCTGGTCCAGAGAGCGGCTCCCAGCTGGGGCTGAGCCAGCGGTTGTCTCCTCCATGTCCCTTCAGCTGCTCAGGAGGCAGGGAGCACCTTGTTGTGGGAATTGGCTGGAGAACCTCCAAGGTCCATTTCAGTCCGAGCACCCGAGCTTCTGAGAATCTGATGCTTTCCTGCCTCCAAGTCTTTGCTGGCACCGGTCCCTTCTCCTGGCCCCATCTCAGGTTGCTGACATCTCAGCTCTGCAAGGACCACTTTAAGTTCCATCTTCACAGTGGGATCTTCCCCAACCAACCCCACCCTGTTCAAAACCCTTCAAGCACCTGTCCCTGTCTCAGTGTCTGGGTGTCTCCCTCACGAGACTCGGCGCCGTGTGTGTGGGGGGCTCATTTCTTGTTCTCACCGTGCACCTGACCAGACTCCTCTTGGGAGGCCGTGTTGAACCAATGACCCCTCAGGAATTATGTTTCCCAGTTTAACGCGGCATCACTGCAGCCCGCTGTACTTCAGTTTCCTCGTGGGTCTGTTGTGGGGATTCAACAGAGACTGGAGCAAGTCACTTGGTCTTTGTTTTGTAGTCACTGAGGAGAAAACGTGCTGATTCTGTTCCCAAAGCAAAGACTGCTGGAGGGAGATCTTCTCAAAGATACACAGCAGAAAAGAATGGGATAAGGCTCCCCAGGGGCGGTGGGAATCCAGGGCTAGGGAGCTCTGAGTAGGGAGAGGGACAGGTGGGCAGGTCGTGGGGGTTTCCCAAGGAACCAACGTCCCAGCTGTCTCAACAGGTGGGAAGGGGACGAAAGGGCCGCCAGGCAGCGGCAACGGCAGGAGCGTGGGACCAGTCAAGCACGGGAAGCATCTGGGGGCTGGCCAGCAGGCCTGCTTGGCGGGCACTCCAGGACTGTGCGGCGGGAAGGAGGGGCGGGAATTCGGCTGAAAATAAAAAGACCCTGTGAGAGGTGAGCGAGGGAGAGCCGGGAGCTGGCAAGCCAGGCTGGTCCAGCGAGAGGGGAGGAGGGCTGGCCGGGGCAGGGCAGGGCAGGCCTGGAGGAGACAGAGGGAGAGAGTCCGCCGACCCTTCAGGGCCGGATCGCCAGGCCCCAAGACGGCCAGAGCCAGGGGGAGGCTGGCCAGGTCCCCCGGCCCTGCCCAGGCCGCAGGCGTAGCTGTGGTTGATTGTTTTATCTCACGGAGGCCCTGGGCGTCACCTCTCACCTAAGCACCACCTTGCAGGGCGGGCGGGGGCGGCCCTAGTGTGAGTCGCCGCGGCGCCCCGGGTCCCCGGGACGAGGCTCCCCGGCCAGCCCCGTCCCCCGGGAGGAGGCCTCCCCGGCCAGCCCCCCACTCCGGGACGAGGTGCCCCAGCGCGTCCCCGCACCGCCTGCAGCCTCGCCCGCGCGGCCGTGACGCCCGACGCCCGGGTCCGCGGGCCCGCGCCGGACGGGACCCAGCGCTCGCGGCAGGCCGCCGGACTCCCGCGACCACTCGTCGGTGACGCTGTCACACAACAAGAAGCGTCTGTGACGGTGCGAGCCGTCCCCAGTACTCGCACGAAGTTGCAAACTGCGGTGAGCAGCCGCGTCTCGCCGGTCCCCGCGCAGCGGCCGCCCCGGGAGGAGGGGGCGGGCCTTCCCGATGCTTCCGGGTCGCGTCTTTCTACGTTACTGCGAGGGGAGGCAGGCGATTGGTCAACAGAGACGGCGCCCGTCCAGGGCCGGACCAGACAGGGGCGGGACCGAGACTCAGGGGAGGGGCCTGATTGGGGGCGTGGCCCCCGCAGGGGGCGGGGCCCCAGCCCGGACTGCGCGACTGCGCAGTGCTGCCGCTGCTATCGTCGCAGCGCCAGGAGGGACGCGATGGCGGGCCCCGCGTGGATCTCCAAGGTGAGAGCCCGGCGGGCGGGTGAGCGGCGCGCGGGCTGCGCGGGCAGAGCGGCGGCGGCGCTGTGCGCGGGCCTCGACGGGCGCCGACGGTGCGGGCGGCCGTGCTCCGGGACAGGCGCGCGGGAGGCGGGCCAAGGTCACGGCCGGGCCAGCGTATGCCCGCTAGCGCCGCGCGGCTGCCGGGGTGGGGGTGGGGGTGGCCCGGGTGGCGCGGGGGTCCGAGCGCGGCCCGCGGGGCTGGCGGGGGGATGGTGTCCCGGGCGGAGGCCGCGCCGCTCGCCGGGACACCCGGGCCCGCCACACACGGCGCGGCCCCCCTCCCCGGCCCCGGGACATCCTACCCCGGGCCCCCGCCCTGTCCCTGCGGAGAGCCCCGCTACCTCGAGGAGACCTGTCGCTGCCCTTGACAGCTCGGGGCGGGGGCCGAACCCGGAAGGGGCGTCAGGGTCCCCCGCGGTTCCTGGGCTCGTTTCTGCAGACGCCGCAGCTCAAGGTCACGCGGGGAGTCGGGGTCGGAACTGGGGGCGGCCCCGGGCGTCCAGCTTCCTAGTTGTCGTTCCCATTCTCCCTACTCGTGGCCAAGGTCACCCACGTGACAGGCACAGGGAAGAGTAGGCCCTGGGTCTCCTGTTGCGCTTCAAGCATGGCCCCTGGAAATCTGCCGCAAGAAATACCCCCCCTTTTTTTTTTTTTTTTTTTTAAACTTAGTGCTATTTTTCTCCTTTGCTTTGACCTTAAAGAGCATCCCAGGTCACTGTGATTTAGGGACCAGAGCTCTCCTCTGGAAGTCTGCACCCCCGTCCCACCTAGGTTTGCATCTGGGGCAGCCCTGCTTGTGGCTGTGTGACCTTGAGCGGCCGCTTCACATCTCTGGTCTCGCGGGGCTGTCTGTAGGGGGTTGTTGGAGCGTTGGACTCGGTCCTGGGAGGGCAGGAGTTCACCAGAAGGCACAGCCCCGAAGCTTCCCCAGCATTCCGCGTCCATCTTGCACTCCCCCGTCGGCGGCGTTCCTGGGCCTCAGGGAGCGGGGTCTGCTTTGCCAGCCTCTCCAACCCGGCTTTGTGCATGACGGTCACTGTTCTGCCCCATTTGCTCCTGAAGGTGAAGTGATTTCTGGTCACGGTCTCAGCAGAAATCAAACCTTTCGTCACGGAGGTCGCCCCCACTTACTGCCTTGTCTTCGGTGGGTGCCTTGTGCTTGGGAGGTTGGGCTCAGGCGGCTGCCGGTGATGATGTGCCGGTTGCCAACTGCAAGGAAAAACCACATGGCGGGGGCTCAGAAGCTGCTGGGCTGTGGGATCCGATGAGGTTCTCCCCTGACGTGGTCGCCCGTGTGGCCCTTGGCCAGCATTGGACCTCTGTGGGGCCCGTTTCTCCGTTTAGGGTTTGGAGCGAGGAGGTGCTGCAGAGCCCCATGCCCCAGGATGCTGGGGATGCTGGGCTCATACTTCCAGCAGAGCAGTTCCTCTCTTAGGGGTACCTGCAGGGTTTAATCTGAAAAAGTGGTCTGCAGCTTAATCTTCTTTTCTAAAAAATGCTTTATTTAGAGAAAGTACTAGGTTTCTAAAGACCTTTCTGGTTCTGAAATGCCATAATTACAACGAGCAGGTTCCCCAGCAGCAAACATGTAGTGAGTGAGTACCAGCCATACATCCAACACTGTGTTTGTATATTTTTAAGTTGGATTGCGAAGCTGTAAAGGGAACAAGGAGCCGTGGATTGAGACGGCCCAGCACCTGAAGTCAGCCCAGTTCACGCACTGTGAGCCTGGCCCTAGTCTCCTTACCTGAAACGGGCCACTGATACCTGCCTCTCCAGGTTTTACAGCGGTAGCATAACATAATGTGTGTACAGATGCAGTGTGAAGTACAAGACAGTCTCTGCCTTAAAAAAAATCTCATTTTACTTACAGTTCTGGGTCATTTTAGTGACTTGGGTATATACTGCCTTATTCCAAGATCACATGGGAGAGATGACAAACGTTGACCATCTGAGAGAAAATCGTCCCAAGTATTAAGATGTTTGCTGGGGTGGGGACTTGTCAGATAAAAGAAATGGTCGAGGCTGGCCTGTGTCTCTCCAGAATGCATTCATTGAGCACCTCCTGTGAGCCCCGTGCTGTTGTCGGCATTGGAGGTCCGACAATGAAGACATAAAAATCTTTGTGCTTGTAGATTGACATTTTAAATCACGGGTTGGTTAGGTCTTTTGTCACAGAACATGGGCCCATTTTGTATGACTGTCTTCCCCCTCTTTCTCGCTGGGCTGGGCTGGGCAGACGCGCTCGTCACATTTTATCGTGTTGCTGTCACCGAGTGCTGTTACACAGCCTCTCTTCCAGGGGCCCGTCTGTCCGTGGATGAATCATGTTCTGGGATTAAGATTTTTGCCACCGGTTTTGGCACAGAGTGTTCTTTTGGGTCCAGAGGGATGACTGTACATGCCAGGTTAGAGAACACCAGTTCTTCCTACCTGCTGGGCTCTTGCTCGGTGTCTGGTTAGTGGACGCCAGGGTGACTGCAAAGGGTTGGGCCTTACGAGAACCGTCCCCAGGAGGGTAGACCAAGCCAGGGTGTAACAAATGGCTTATGTATCTAGCGTGAAAAAAAGTTACCTTTATAACATGTAATGAATTTTAGTACCTGTGGTCTATGGACCCAGTTTCTTAATAGGACTTTGTACTAGTTTCCAATGACTTCAGTTATTAAAGTTCAAAGTAACCTTTTAAAATGTGTTTCTAGTGTCTGGTAGCCAATGTACCAGTGGTAACATCTTGGGCTAGTGGGGTTAGGGGGTCACTGCTTTTTTCTGTATCCTCTTTCCTGACAATAATAATGATCACATGACTTGTATTACTAGAAAAATAAGTAAAATCTTCATTCTGGATGACATAGGTGTCAAATGGTATTAAATAAACTTTATTATATTTTGTCTTTATAAAGTGTAATTACTAAATACTCATGGGAGAAGAACAGGCACTTCCACTGGTTCTGTCAGTAGTTCCTTCCACCGAAGGAGCACTGGACTGGGAGTCAGGAGACTTGTAGTCTGGTCTCTGCAGCTGTAGGCAAATCCTGATCCTTGAGATAGCGATGCCTCCACCTGTGTAATGAGTGAGTTGGGCTCTGGAATTTTTAAGGATGCTTCCAGCTTAAAATGTGATAGTTTTCTTTGAATATGTGTTCCCCGCCCCCAAAATGACCCGGTAGTCAAGAATGTTGACTTAAAACCTTCCAGATCATCTGAGAAAATTTCTGTGTTTGAGTTCAAAGGGATAGTTTCATTTGACCCTCAGCATTTTTTGGCAACTTAAATTCATCAAGTGAAATGTAAAAGTACATAGTACTGAAATTTTCAAGGCAAAGGTAAGCAAAAAACCGAGGTTTTCAAATCTGAGATAGCTCGTCACATCGAGCTAATATAGAAGTTCCTGAATTATGTGTGCAGACTTGCCGCGTCCTCAGCCATCAGAAATGGCCTCATCTCTACTCCTCACTGTACGTGGTTTACTTCTGTGCGTGACATTTCTTTGTTGGTATTGATGTAGGTCTCTCGGCTGCTGGGGGCGCTCCGCAACCAAAAACAGGTGACCAGAGGTCTTGCTGGTGGTGTGAGTATAATTACATCTTTTATTTTTTCCTTTTAGAAGTTTCTCAAGAAAGATGCTCTAACACATTTATGATACAGTTTTTTGTTGCCATTTACTTAAAATTCGGGAAAACCGTGTCCCACTTAGACTGGATATTTAGATTCTTGGCTGACATGCTTAAATTCATCGGATCACTTGCACTTTTAAGAATTCCCTCACAGCTGGCTCTGTTAAGCCTGTCACATTGATGTCTTAAAGGAGCCTGGTTAAAAATAGAAATCACCCTTGAGCCTGTCGCCTCCCTTCGCAATCTCACTTTGGTAAGATGGTTTTTTTTGAAACTAGTACAAGTTGAGAGAAAATTGTTGAGAAGCTTCAAAGCCTGCTTTGCATTTTTATTTTGTGAGCTTCCCTAAAAACCGTAGAGGGACCGCTGTTAGGAGGGCCCCCGACTTGTCTGAGCCTCTCACAGTCTTTGTAGACATGTTAGTGAACCTCCCATTTCTCATTAAATCTGCTGCTTTTAGAACCCCCAGCCTGGAATTCTGTGCTTCAAGAGCTGATACCACACTGTTAGAGCATTCTAAGACTGTGGGTCAGCAACTTCCTGTGGGTTTTTTTTACCCCCTTCTTACAGAATCAGATTGGATTCCATAATTCTCTGCTCCCGTACAACGTCTTACTCTGGGAGGGGTTTGTAAGACCTTCAAACCTCTTTTCTTCCATTGACTTTCTGTACTGTGGAAGAAAAGTGGATTCTTCTGGTGGCCTGATGACGTTTGTTTTACGTGGTGGGAGAGCAGGAAGAAGAAGCCAAAGGGTTCTTTGGGCTCCTGCTTGTGCAAAAGACGCAGAACGAGGCTTGCATTTCAAGCGTCAGGCTGGCCGCGCTAGCGTTTTGGAGGCGCTCAGAGCTGACCGGACGAACTGTGCTCTCTGCTTGATTTAAGCTGTCCGTTTCGTAAAGATATTTGCCTGGTGGGACGGGGTTATATTTGAAAGAAATAGGAAGAGGAACTAAATTTTTAAAACATGTCTTCGGTAATAACAGAGAAATTCAGAAATAGTCCACCTGCTCAGTGAGTATCAGCGGAAGGCAAACGACCAGTGACCCTTGAGTCTGTGGTCTAGAACAGTGTAGCGCAGGCAGCTACACAGGAAAAGACCAGGGACCGCAGTCTGGGCCAGACTTCCCGCTGAGAGCAAGTCCCCGTGAGACCTGTTGTTTCCAAATGGGGAGAGGCTGTGTGAATATGGTCTTACCTCACTGAGGTCCCATCGTCACGTCCCTTTATACATTTTTATTTCTACGTTTGAAATGCCGGCTTGATTGTTTGAGTCTTTGTCCTAAAGCTCTGGTGTTGCGTTATAAACACCCTTGTCATTCTGTGGCTAACTCAGACTCTCAGGTGTGACCATACTTGCTGCTCTTGTAGGCCCCACAGAAACTCTGCCAGGCTCCCTAGGTGACACTTGTCACTGAGGCGCTGGTGTCACAGAGGGACTCAGGAAAGTGGGGACCCCCTTGTGATTGGAAGTCCGATGTTCTCTGAGTTCTAGAACAGACCGCAGCAGTCCTCTGGGAACGTGTTTAAAAGTGTTTTTAAGCCTGAGCAGCTGGGGGAGGACAGACCTCCCCAGAGTCCCCGTGGCGAGGGAGCAGTTGCCTTCATGGGAAGCCCTCCGAATTCCAGTGACGGAGCATGGTGGGAACTCTGTTCTCTCAGTTGCCCAGACGTGAATTAATTGGCCTCTTTGTAGCTTGTCTGAAAAAAAAATCAATTGGGAAGTCTGCTTAGTAGTTGATTTTGTGTTATCTGAAGAGCATCACGTAAGCCTTACGAAGGCCTCGGAACTCAGGTGGAGAGTAGAGTCTCTTCTCTTGAGGGACGTCTCTCTTCCTGAAGGCCTTCCGGTCTTCCTGAGCAGCCCCCTGGGAGCTGGATTGCTCTACGAGTGATGTTCTTTCCGGACCTCCCAGCGTTAACCCTGACTGTCCTCTTTGGTGATTCTCACGCTCAGGTTCAGACAGTCACTCTAATTCCAGGCGACGGCATCGGCCCCGAGATCTCAGCTGCCGTGATGAAGATTTTTGATGCCGCCAAAGTAAGTGCCGGGAAAATTCCTGCGGTGATCATTTCTCGAGAACTTTCCTTGGGCAGTTGGAGTGTGTGAGCTCTTGGGATAACTTGTGGGAGGTGGGGCGGTGTTGCCCGTCGCCGCGACCCTGGCTCAGAGCGACTCGCTGCGGCAGCGGGGACAGGAGCGTGGGCTGGCTTCGTCTTGCGCAGTCACGCGAGTCGTGCCGCTGGGCCGTGGGCTCAGCCCTGCCAGTCCCCCGTCCGCCTCGTCCCTGCCTTCCTGCAACCCGACTAGAGCTGCTGTTTCAAAAAACCGCCTAGGAGATTTTGAAAGATGAAACCACATTCCCGCTGTGGGGTCACCCTGAAGCATGGGAATGATTATCGTGGCGGCCCAGCCTTCAGCACAGGGGTCGCTTCGGAGCACGTCTCCGTGAGCAACAGCCCCTCGGAGGGGCAGGTGGTGCGCAGAGCTGGGGGGCTGCTCCCCCGCTGAGCGCCCTGTGGAGAAGGACCCCCCACACCAGGGGCATCTCCTGTGCCGGCTGCCGGGGCGCATCCGGGGAAGGAGGGGACCCTGGCGGGCCCCTATGTGCATTATAGACCATATCTGGGGTTTCCCCACAGCTGTACGCGGTACAGCCGACATGCCACATGCTCGCTGGTTTGCAACGTGAGGTCCAAGTCCGTGGTATTCAGTGCATGCTCTGAGCTGTGCGGCCGGCTCCACGGTCTAGTTTTAGACTGTTCTCACCCCCCAAACAGAAATCTTAACCCTCCTTAGCACTCGCCGCCCGTTCCCCAGCCCTCCCAGCCTGCCCTCCCTCCGCCGGCCCCAGGTCACCCCTTGGCAACTTTCTGTCCGTACACTGGCCTCTTCTGGACACTTCTTATGCATAGTTTTCTACTGCGTGGTCTTCGATGATCGGATGATTTCTACTTCACACCCGTGTCGTAGGCGGCCGTGTTTCTCCTCTCGCTGCGATGCTCTGACTCTAGCCGCGGTAGGAGTTGCGAGAAAAATAAGGGGGCCGGTGGCAGCTTGGTGCGGACTGGACAGGCTGGCACGCAGAGGCCCTCCGGTCACAGTAGGGAATGACATCTCTTCTCGCGTGCCAGGAACTTTCTGGACCTTTATTGTGCGTTTTCACCAGTCCCCCTGACGTGGAAGACGGGTCCTCGGAGGTGGGTGCCGGTCACCCCCGAGGCCTGCAGCTCACTGTGCTCTGTGTCGCCACATCTAGGCGCCCATTCAGTGGGAGGAGCGGAATGTCACGGCCATCCAAGGACCCGGAGGAAAGTGGATGATCCCTCCCGAAGCCAAAGAGTCCATGGATAAGAACAAGATGGGCTTGAAAGGTAGTGGCCGTACGGGCTCGGGCAGTCTCTGCGCCACGTGCTGTGCTCTGGCAGGGCTGCGCCGTCGGAGCTAGGGCTGACTGCGCTGGCGTGCGGCTGACACACGCACGTGGCTGGGGTGTGCAGCACGGAGGGTCGCCTTCCCTGCCCTCCCGCCGGCCCGGCACGAAGCGGCCTGGTCACAGCGAGGTGGTTTCTCACTTGGGCCTGTTTTCCCCAGTGAGAACAGTACAGGCTTGCCGGCCAGTGTCAAACGGAAGTGTGTGTTTTGGTTCACCCAGATTTACCTTTGCACACTTTCCACGTTTTTATTATTTTAATTAATACGTGCTTCAGGTCATGATTGAAAACACAAGCGCATGCCTGGGTCCCGTGGAGCACAGGCTGCGGGTGTGGACACGTGCGAGTCCAAATGCCCTCTCTGCCCCTCAGCGCCGGGGGCTCTGCGGGTTTCTTACTTTTGCTTTTGTTGTTTTCCCTTCACTTTTAGTTTATTTATTTTTTTTTAGTTTTCAATATATTTATTTTTTTGACAGAGCACAAGCAGGGGGAGGGAAGCAGGCTCCCTGCTGAGCAGAGAGCCCGATGTGGAGGCTCAGTCCCAGGACCCTGGGATCATGACCTGAGCTGAAGGCAGAGGCTTAACCCACTGATCCACCCAGGCGTCCCTTCCCCTAAATGACAGTGGGAATGTTGTCACCTTGTAGGTGGTGGGGAGGGTCAGATACTGCCACTCCCAGTCCTCCCCCGGGAGGTGTGTGGTGTTTTTGAGTGCAGTAATGTTCCAGAAGGCTTCCAGGCAACTCTTCCTCCTTTGTTTGAGTCAGGGAGGGGGTACAGTCAGAGACAGGCCTTCTGCACGGCAGCCCGGGTGGGTTAGCGGGTGGCCTGGGTGTGCCCGGCGGAAGCACGCCCGGTGCACGTGTCACCAGACACTTCTTATCCTGACTACGCCCCAGTGGGAAAGTGAAGCAAGGGAAAACTGGAACTTCAAGTCAACTTTCTGTACTTGTGTCCATAAAGAAGAAGAAAAGGCAGCCCCAGAACGTACCCTGTTGTCATCTGGGTGTCCTTCTTTATCACAGGACCTTTAAAGACCCCAATAGCAGCTGGTCACCCATCTATGAATTTATTGCTGCGGAAAACGTTCGACCTTTATGCTAACGTCCGTCCGTGTGTCTCGATCGAGGGCTATAAGACCCCTTACACCGACGTGAACATCGTCACCATCCGGGAGAACACGGAAGGCGAGTACAGCGGCATCGAGCATGTGGTACGTTCGTCTCACGCACTTTCTCACTCGCGTCGCCTTCTGTGCACTTGGGACTGTCACTCGGATTCCCGGCTGTCGGGAGCCCCTTGCGGGGACGGCTCACCGTGACCCCTGTGAGCTGGGGGCTCAGACCCCGGCCTGGGGCGGGCGTCTGCTGGGAGTCCCGATTCCCCTCACAGGTGTGTTCTGGGGCAGGTGGCCTCTGCACCTCAGTTGTCCCCATCCGTTCTGTGGGCCCCGTGACACCTGCCTCCCGGGGCCGGGGCTGCTGTGAGCCCTGCGCATCCCCCGTGGCGGGGTGCCCAGCACCAGCTGCGCAGTGAGGCCGGACCCGCTCCCCCTCAGATCGTGGACGGGGTTGTGCAGAGCATCAAGCTCATTACCGAGGAGGCCAGCAGGCGCATCGCGGAGTTCGCCTTCGAGTACGCCCGCAACAACCACCGGAGCAACGTCACGGCTGTGCACAAAGCCAACATCATGTGAGTCCCTGCTGGGCCGGGGCCCTGCTTGCCGTCGGGGGCTCAGCGACTGGCGTCCCTTCCTTCTCCCCGGCCAGTGGGCCGGGCAGCTCTGTCTGTGAGTGGAGTGGGGGGAGGAGGGACTAGGCATCATTGGAGCAAGACACTGGAGACCGCATCCCCAGCTGGTGTGGCCGCCTAGCCGAGGCCACGCAGGTTGAAGGCCAGGCACGTGTGCCGTCCCAAGTGGGTTGGGGCAGCATCTCTGACACGGCCGTGTGCCAGGGGCTGCCCAGCCAGCGCCGTCTGATGGGTCCTCGGCGGTCACCCTCTGCTCACCCCAGGTGGCTGAGGGCAGCTCTGGACGGGTGCAGACACGGTTCCCTGACCCGCGAGAGGGCTGGAGTGTGTCCAGTGGTAAAACCATTTAAAGGAGTCAGTCTTAATGTTTTCTTATATTTCTTCATTTTTGCTGGACAGAACTCTTAAAAATAATAGTTTTTATTACGATCAGACTATTTTACATTTTTATGCCCTTTTGTACTTCCAGAAAAATCCCCATTTTTAGTTTGCTTTTTATTAACTGCCTAAAAAATAATTTTACTATGATTGAAATCAGATGTCTGGGCTTCTGGTACTAACATTTCTTGAACTTAACTTTGCTCTCTGACCTGACCCTTTTCTTTCTGCAAACCTTTCTTTCAACCATTTTTATTTGATTAAATACAGGCGAATGTCAGATGGGCTTTTTCTGCAAAAATGCAGGGAAGTTGCTGAAAACTGTAAAGATATTAAGTTTAATGAGATGTACCTTGATACAGTGTGTCTGAATGTAAGTATAAGTGCTTGCTCGCCTGCCTTCTGTGGCTGTCATGGGCGCAGCAGCCCAGCTGCTGGTCGCTGAACACGCTGTGCGTCCCTCGCAGATGGTCCAGGACCCGTCGCAGTTCGACGTTCTCGTTATGCCGAATCTGTACGGAGACATCCTCAGGTGAGCCCAGCTCTGCGTCGTCGTGCCTGTAGTTCATTTGCACGTGCCCTGAAGTGCATGCGGCTTAAGGAGTTCATTCAAATACAAAAAGTACAGCGTGTGTCTGATGAGTTGTGTCCTGGCGCGTTGGTGGGGACGTCAGTGATCACGTGTTGGATGGCTGATTCGTTTAATTTGCCACATCGGCTCTGGGCTGTGCTCTGATGATCTGCCCTCTTCCCCGTCTGAGAGGTTCTGTTGGTTGGTTGGCTGGTTGCAGTGTGTGTAGCCAGGAGGCAAGCCTTTGTACAAAATTGTTGTGACTTTTGACATCATTTCAGACTTACAGAAAAGTTACAAGATGGACAAGGAACTGGTGTGTCCCCTACCCCCCGCCAGCGCACCCCTGCTAACGTCCCTTCTCCCTCTCGCGCTCAGCCTGCCTTCCCCCTCCTGGTGGGCCCCTCCCCAGCACGCGCAGAGGTGGCCGTTCCTGCTACGTCTGTTAGTCGGCATTCTGCCGTGACAGTCCGCTTCCCTTCTCTCACAGTTACTTGTGTCCTTCTGTCTGTTTGACTCACGGGTATAACCGTCACAACCGTTATCTGTATTAGTCAGCGCATGTCCCTTTGAGCTGTCGTGTCTTCTGGATACAGCCCGCCGTCTGCTTTCTGGAACAGTCAGCTGCCTCCGGCCCATCCTGGTTTTCTACCTGTGGTCCCAGATCAGCTGTTTCTCCAAGGATCTCTGGTTCCCTTTGGCAGAGAATGGAGTCTGGGGCACCTGGGGGGCGCAGTGGGTTGAGTGTCTGCCTTCAGCTCAGGTCATGATCTCAGGGTCATGGGATCGAGTCCCGCGTCAGGCTCCCTACTCAGTGGGAAGCCTGCTTCTCCCTCTGCCTCTTCTGCTCCCCCTGCTTGTGCTCGCTCTCTCTCTGTCAAATAAATAAATAAAATCCTTAAAAAATATTAGATAAAATCCAAAGTCTGGGCGAGGTGTTTAATTTTTCAGAACACCCTTTGAAATGTTTTTCTGCCCCCAGTGACCTGTGTGCGGGACTGATTGGAGGTCTTGGTGTGACACCAAGTGGCAACATTGGAGCCAACGGGGTCGCGATCTTCGAGTCGGTAAGGACCCGGGTGACACGGGAAAAGCAGCGTTCACTTAGGAATGGCCCGAGGGTCCGGGACGGGTTCTCTGCACAAATATGGTTCAAGTGTTGAGTTTTCCCGGGAGTCATAAGAAAACAGTGCTTTCATTGGGTTGTTTGTATAAGCATGGTTCATCCATCCATCTCCCTCTTCTTTGTTTTGTGTCCTTGTTACTGTGTGTCCTTCCTCGGTTACAGCGCGGGGCTGGAAGTTGGAAAGGGTCGTCAGTCTGCATTGCTGCACTTTACCCGTTATTCTGGCTCTTTATTTTCCTGAGGCTTTCTGTCCTGGCCCCGTGGCTGATGATAAGGGACGTGGTGGGGCGCAGCCCCACGTGCCTGGGAGGGGACTGTTGTTGTCCCCCTGACCGTGTTTGCGTTTCTCACCGGTAGGTTCATGGCACCGCCCCGGACATCGCGGGCAAGGACATGGCCAACCCCACGGCCCTCCTGCTCAGCGCCGTCATGATGCTGCGGCACATGGGCCTTGTCGACCACGCGGCGAGGGTGGAGGCCGCGTGCTTTGCCACGATTAAGGATGGGAAGGTACGGGTTGCCCTCTTGGGCACGCTGCGTCCGGGCGGAGGAAGCAGGCATCGGCTCCCGAGCACACGCGGTGTGTGCTCTGGGGAGAGGAGCTGCGGGTTTCTCCAGGGAGGCCTGGGAAGCACTGGCACAGAGACACCCGTGTGCTGCGGGAGGAGCCACGGTTCGGGGCCCGGAGCCTGCGAGGCCTCGATGTCCTGTCTTGGGCGCACGATCTGGGCCAGGTCCCTGCCCCTTCCCCCGCAAACCCGGGTGATGTCCCTGATAAGGTCTGCTTGGTCTTCCACAGCCAGGGGAGTGGAGGTTCCGGCCGTGGGGGCGGGGGGTCGAGCGGTTTGTGCAAGTCAGGCGTGTGGAGACGGAGCCCTCCATGTGCGTTGTGAGAGTAAGACAGCTTTCGTAAAAGCAGCCATCGTGGCTGTCAGGACTGTGTGACTGTGTGTTCCCCACACACGGCATCTCCGTCTGGCTCCACCCCTTTGGGAGGTCTGGGACGGGAGCATCCCTTTCCCCCGGTGAGGGAACCTACCTTGTCCAAGGTCCCACCGCTGCTCCAGGGTGGCCAGGCTGGCGCACAGTCAGGCTGGAGCCCGGCCTGGTGGTTCTGCGCGTGGGCAGGGAGGAGGCTGGGCCTCGAAGGCACAGGCTCTGTTCCGAGCCGCCGTACCAGCCCCGCAGGGTTCCACAGTGGCCCTTGGAGCTGTGCGGGAGGCGGTGGGACGCGGCGGGATGGGAGAACTAAGTGTCTCGGGGTCCCTTTGTGAGCGAAGGGAGGACAGGCTGGTGGACGACTGGGCTGCAGGGGGGAATCCCTCCTCAGAGGAGAGTCAGGGAGCCAGCAGTCTGGAGCGCCCGGCGGGCCGTCTCCGAGGACTGGGAGCCGCCCGGTCTCCGGCTCATGAGTCAGGCACCGCGGGATTCACGCTGTCCCTTCAGTTCGTTTCTCACCTTCCCCAAATAGGTCAACTTTGTTTTTTAAACTTTGAAACTTCCCCAAGGGATTTGTGCTTCGTTTAAAGGTCCACCATCAACTGTTTTCTTAGGGTCTGCTGTACTGACAGAGGCACAGTTCTGGAGAGCCTCCCTCCCCTGTCGCGAGCGTGTCCTGGCCTCGCCAGGTGTTGCGTGTGCGCTAACAGGCCCGTCATCCTGGGTGGGGGCCTTGCTCTCTGCGGGGCGGCCGGGCCAGCTCAGCCCGTGTCTCCCCCGGGGCGCTCTGGGAGGCCGGCCTGGCTTTGCTCTAGTGCGTGGCTGCCTTTTATCTTCATTCTTTTCTTCTCCCAGAGCTTAACAAAAGATTTAGGAGGCAACGCAAAGTGCTCCGACTTCACGGACGAGATCTGTCGTCGAGTACGAGATCTGGATTGAGGCCCCGCGAGCGGCGTCTGTGGCCGTCAGTCTCACCGGCCACGCAGGTCCCGCCCGTCGTGCCCACGTTTGCTCCGCTTCTTTCCTGATGGGCCGCTTAGATGTTGCCTTTTCTGAACAAAGTCTGTGCAGAGGCTGCTGGTGACGTCCCCAGGCCTGCTCTCCGAGGACTTTCCCCAAGTGCTTGTTTTATTTATTCGGTGTCTATCCAGTATATGTTTTTTGTAAATTCTGAGTGGACTGTATCGTTTGCCATGTTAATCATTTTACATTTCGGTTAAAACGGTTTTTCCTCAGCTGTAAATACGATACAGAATTAATAAGAGAAAACATAACTTTTTAAAGAAAATCTGTTTTCCTTGGTTTATGAAGAATGTAATAGAAACAAAATAGATTATCGACATGTTAGTAAAGGTGATAATCTTATAAAGCTACACGGGCATGGGAGAGGTCTCCTGGAAAGTTCAGGTCAAAACCAGTGGATAACGGCATATTTCTTAGTGATGTGGGGAGTAGACAGGCGCGTCCTTCAATGTGAACTACTGATATGAATAAAGACTTTGAGAACTACGTAACGGGCGATGTAATTTTTGTTAGTAACGTTTGTGGGTTCGGTTACTTTGTTACCTGGAGACGCACCCTTTTCGGGGAGAGCTTTAGCAGAGTGGAGGGGCGGCCGCAGGACCCTGTAGCACATGTCCCTCTGCCCGTAGCAGCCCAAGGCCCCTACTGCCTCAATTGCGACTGCAGTTAAACTGGGGGTGCTGGCCGGCCTGCCCTGTCCCCAGGGCACCGAGTCACTGCCTGCTGTCCTGCCTTAGCGGCGCCAGTGAGAGATGAGCCCGTGGTCCAGCCTGGGCTCCGCCACTGACCCCCTCCCCAGGCCCCCCACCCCTTTACCCACCTAGCACCTTTGTCCTTTATGTGAGACGCTAAGTCACTCTTGTTAGCGACTCCCGTCCTCTCTTGCATCCCGCGTGGCGTTGTGGACCCCCGGGCTTCGCATACTGTGCCCTGAGCACGCGGGATTCCTTAGCAAGGGCCCCGTCTGGGTGCTGCCCCAGGCTGGTCCCCACACTCTAACGTGTGTCTCAGTCTGTTCAGGCCGTGGCTTCCTCTGCTCAGCTGGATGGCGCCAACGATCGTGGCTCTTGGGTCTGCTGTGATAGAGAAGTCCAGAACGGACTGAGGGGTATCCTTTTACCACCCGTCTCCTGGCGGGGTTCCGTGCGTTTGGGGTGTGGGGCTGGCGCAGGCCGCCAGCCTTTATAGTGTGCACCCCTCAACGCCATCCTGTGCCCCGCGGCCTCCGGGGCGCGATGGTCCCATGGGTGAAACACCCACGACTGTGACCCGGCCCTCCTGCTCAACGGACAAGAAAAACCAGGTCCTTTTTGGCGATTCTGTTAAACGGTTTAATACTCAAGTCACAGCCGCACAGTCAGATAGACAGCAGTGGTTTTATTAAGCGCCAGATCAGCTGGCAAGTGTGAGGTGTCCTGGTGCCGGGACAGGCACAGAAGCGGCCACGGTTCCAGGCAGGTCAGCTCGGAGGTGAGTTCTAAGTACTGGCTCTCCTGCAGCGTGCAAAGGAGCTCCAGCCGTCCTCCCCACTGTCCTCCTCATCGTCCTCCCCAACGCGAGCTAGCGACCTGCCTGCTACTTCTCGGGGGAGAGCTGAGCTCATGCGTCACCTGAACAAAAAGCAATGCTTAAAATTAAAACTACCCACATGGGAAGCTTCTGGGAGTCGTCAGTTGCTGCTGGCACCGGACCGGCAAATGTAGATGCCAGTGTCGTGGCCAGACACGGAGACCTCACAGCCCTGCTAGGTGTCCGTGCACCCAGACCGAAGGCGACCCGGAGCTCAGGCCAGCCCTCCAAAAGGCCTGCTGTCTTCAGCGGAAGCTGGGAGGATGTCCCCTGATTACTTCTTTTGCTCTTGGTAAAAAGAGTCGATGATGTCTTTGTACTTGTCCAGAACTGTGAGCCGTTTCAGCTTCATTGTCGGACCTAAAGGAGCGATTGGAAAGAGGGAGTGAGGCCTGGACGCCGCGAAACCTGAGAAGGTGTGTGTAAGGATCTGAGTGCGGCCAGCCCGCAGGGTGGCGCCCAGTGACCCACCCCTGCGACTACAACCCCGCGCCCCCCTCCACTGCTCCAGCATCGTCCCCGTAGCCTAAGGGCCACCAGGCATCACGAAAGACCAGGAGGTGCTGCCTGCCTTATCCTGCACCCGTTTCTGGTCCCCCCTAAGCGTTTCCTGTTCTGTCTCTCGGGTGAATCAATGACAAAGACAGACTGCACAACTACGGTTTCTGTCCGGGGCTCTCGGCGAGCCACCATGCCGGGAGCACATGGGCAGCCTCGGGACAAGGCTGCGGCCAACAGCCGCGGGCGAGCAGGCAAGGGGCTGACCTTCTGACGAGCTGCTGGGGACCCTGCACACGAAAGCACGGAGTGCTGCGCTTTGTTTGCCCGACGTGGGGTGGGGAGACCGGGAGTACCACCTCTGCCGACCGAGGTCCTTCCTAAATCCCTGTCCGTGCTCCACTAAAGCACAGTCACAAGGGCTGCGACGTAGCTTGGGGGCAGCTTAGAGGCCGAACGCACTCTGGGCTGTGACACCGGACACTTCAAAATGAAAGGCCTTTCCGGAGGCTGGTTAGAGAGGACACCTGCCTTCCCCCTGTTCATGCCAGCCAGCCAGATGCGCTCCAAGCTCTGAGGGCCTCTCAGCGTCCTGCTGCCTCACGGGCCAGAGGCTGTTCTAGAAACCATCCCGCCTCCCCCGGCCGCGAACCACGAGCCACAGCCAAGAGCGACTTCTCTGTCCAGCCGGGGTTGTACCGCAGCTTCCCCGGTTTTGTGGACCACAGTCCAGAAAGTCTTCCTTTATCTGTACATAAGCTGAGCCCCCAGAGCCAGGGCCTTGGGGTCTGTCTGCTGCTCCCACTGTGATTTCAGGGGAGAACGGCCCCCAAGTCAAAGTTAAAGGTTGTACGTTCAAATTCATAGGCTCCAGCACACACGTAGTGCTCGCGGCAGACTCTCCCCGGGCGCAAGCAGGCACCGCGCAACTGTGTCCTCCTGCCAGGAGGAGGGGGCCGTCCGTGGCTCTCTGCTTGCCCTGGCTGCTTCCCGCCAGCCTGCCGTGGCCCCTGCCTGCCCACACGGCCCCCGCGATAGTGAGAACAGACAAGCAGGAAAAACAAAGCCCTACCCAGCTCTCCACCCGAAATGGAGAAGTCCCGCTGGAGAACGGCCCACTTCTGGATGCAGTAGGGTCGGGCGGTGGCCTTGCTGTTGACCCTCTGGATCCCCTGCTCGATGGCCTGGTACACAGCCTCGTCCTTGGTGCCCACGATCTCAGACACGGTGGTGGCTTTGCTGCCCACCCGCTGGCAGAAGGCCACAGCTGGCTCGGTCAGGCTGTCCGTTGGCTCGGACGTGTCTGCGTCCAGCACGCACTGAAAAGCCAGAGGTCAGACCGGGCCCAGGCCTCGGCCCACAAGACTCAAGCCCCGGTCTCGGAGGGTGTGGGTCACCGCAAGCTGCTCCAGAGACAGCCTGTGGTGGCACGACAGCCAGAAGGACCTCAGCCAGGAAAACCATGGGCTTTTTCCCCGCTCAGCAGCCTGGGCTTGGAGCATCTGGGCAGGGAGAGCCAGGGCAGGATCCCTGGGGAACCAGGCTGAGCTAGACTATAACAGGTCATCACAGCAGCTTGTGACCACTTGTGTTTCCCGCTGCAGGCAGCCAGCAGGTTAGCCCAGAACAAAGTCTGAGACGTAGATGTGTCCCGGCCGAGCATGGCTTCTGCCTGGGCCAGACCCTCACCCCCCCAGAGACAGACCCTGCCCCCGACACACCTTCAAGGTGAGCAGCATGGATAGGAACTTCCTCTGGTCCCCGATCAGCATGGCATTGCTGATGATGGGCAACTCCATCTTCACGGCCTCCTCGATGGGCACAGGGGGCACGTTCTCTCCGCCCGCTGTGATGATTAATTCTGGGGAGGCAGGGCCAGGCCCCCGGCATAGGCTTCAGTCCAGGTGCCCCGGTGGGACCAGGACCCCAGCCTTGCCCCCAGCCTCTGGAGGCAGGAGCGCCTGGCAGCACTGGGGACACTCAGGGTGGGGGGCAGTGCCACGCCCTCAGAGGCTCCTCACACCTGCTGGGGGACACCCGCTGGGGGGACACCTGCTTGGATATACACCTGCCAGGAGATACACCTGCCGGGGGGACACCTACTGAGCGATGGTGGCAGTTCCTGGAGCAACGTCTGGTTGGGGCTCCCACTCCTTTGCTCATTGTCCAAGACTGTCGGCTCAGACCTCACCGGGCGCCCCAGACGTGCCGCTGTCGCCCCACAGTTGAACTGCCGCTCCCTGGCAGGCACCCGGCGCGCACCGTGGGCCAGGCGCTGTGCTACGTCCTACATGTGCAGTGGTTCACTGAACCCTCACAACCGGCCTAAAAGCAGCTCATTTTATAGATGGGGAAACTGAGGCCTGGGGCGGTTAGGTGTCTTGTCCAAGGTCGAGTAGCGTCTGGGAACGCGGTATATAGCCCAGTTCCCGAGCTCCTGCCGTGAGCCTCTCCCCTTGCCTGCACCTTCCCAACACGCCCTCCCGACTCCATCTAACACACCACGTGCTCTTCTCAGGGAGCCCTCGCCCCTCCGGGGACGCCGGCTCCCCCTCGGAGCTGCAGTCCCAGCGTCCTGCCCTCGTCCACCACCTCGCTCGCTCAGGGTTCCACAGCGGGCACATGTGCAAGACCAGCGTTTGCACTTAGCACTCCGGGCTCCTCCCTGGAGGGTGGTTTACGGCCAGGCCAGATGGTGGTAAGCGGACATTTGCTCAGCACACCTGGCCTGCTTTTGCTGGATTGAGCCCCCCAGTTCTAGTTCAACAAGGAGGAGTTGGTCCCCTTGTGTGCAGGTCCCGTGCGGACGTTGAGACGGGCCCTGGCCGCAGGGAGCTCCCAGGGTGGTGGGACAGGGAGGCTCGTGGCCTGGCCGCACGTTGAGCGTGAACTGGGTGTCATGGGCAGAGGGCACACATGTGCAGGCCAGTGAGGCAGGGAGGCAAACACGGGGCAGCGGGGCCCCTCCAGAGCCTGGTGGGTGCCGGCCGCTGAGCGGCTGGGGCTCGGAGTTTCAGGACACTGGTGAGCGGGGTGAATGAGGAGTGGTTCCCGAGGCTGGCCAGAGAGGAGGCGTTCAGACCGGGTCTGTCAGCGGCAACAGGGGTGGGGCGGCGAGGGCACCATGGCCAGGCAGAGCCCAGCAGCCGTCAGCACCCCGGCCTTCCTCTTTCTGGGGCTTTCTCTGGCCCCCTCCCCCCACCTCCTACCAGTGTTTTTCACCCATTAGTGTGCAGAGAAGCCCTCAGCAGACTGGGCACGGAAAGGAGCACCTTTCCAAAAGTCCCCACTCAGGGACTGAATGCTGAAAGCGTCCCCCACGATCAGGAACGGTACACGGACGACTACGGTCCCCACGTCTATCCACCACTGCTCTGCCCGTCCTATCAGGGCAGGAGGCAAGAGAAACACCCAGAAGCAACGGAAAGGAAGGAACAAAACTGTCAGCATTTGAGATGATCAGGTGTTGTGCACAGAGAGCTGGAGAGACGTCTACGAGCACCACCTTCTAACAGGCGCCCCGGGGTCACATGACCCCAGCCCGCGGGACAAGGCCCCTCTGCCAGCAGCAAGCAAGTAGAAAGCACATTTTAAATGATGCTCTGTACAGTAGCACCCCAAAAATAAGATACGCGGGAGCAGATCTAAGGAGAAAGGTGCAGAAACCTCCACACCGCACAGTAGGAAACGCGGCGGGGAGACACGAAGCCGAAGGTTTGAAACCCAGGGACAGGCCGTTTCGCTTCCGCCCGTCGATGCCCACGTCAGGAGCTACAGGTACGTCTCCCTGGCTGTGACACCTGTCTTTACTCCTGGCGGTTTGACCGCGTGGAGGTTTTTTTGTTTGTTTATACCAAAGTCAAAATCTTGTAGGCAACTGGCATGATTCCAGCCAAGGTCGGCTGAAAGATGAAGACCGAGGCTGTGGGCCTCACTCAGCCAGATAACTGGCCGTATCACAAGATCCTCGGGTGCGAGGACAGGCGGACGAGAGGGCTCCCACATGGCCCTGTGTGGCGACACCCTGAGCACGGTCTCCTCCGCACAGAGGCTGGGCCGGTAGATGCAGAAAAGTCAGCTGGGCTCCAGCCTCTAGCCATACTATTTTAAATATTTTATTTATTTACTTGACAGAGAGAGCGAGAACAAGCAGGGGGAGCAGCAGAGGGAGAGGGAGAAGCAGACTTCCTGCTGAGCAGGGAGCCTGATGCGGGACTCGATTCCCGGACCCCGGGATCTTGACCTGAGCCCAAGGCAGACGCCTCACCGACGGAGCTCCCCCTGCCTGACCCCAGCGCCCCTAACCATACTATGTTGAAAGGAGGGCCAACTCAGGTTGGATGTTTCTGGTTACTCTCCCCGCCAGCGTGCCGGCCCTCAGCCGCCATCACCAAGCCGGGCCCTAGGCGTCGCTCTCAGCCGGCACTCTCAGCTGGCGCCCGTCACGGCAGAACTGTGCCTCCAGGGATCTCACAGCCCTGGGCTGCGGGCTGGCAGCCAGGATGGTCCTGGCTCCTCCCAAGGCTCAAGCCAGACCTGCCCAGACTCTGCCCAGAGGGCCAGCCCTCTGTGACACTCAGAGCCCGGGCTGAATGGCACTCCTGCCTTCGAGATTTCCAGAGTTGTTCCCCCACTCACTGGGAAGCAGGCAGAGATCTCCCCCCAGGGATGTGCTTGGGCTTACATCCCCTTGGGCAGTGAGCAAAACACTTTTTCCGTTCAAGTCCCCAGCTGTCCCCCCTGCCAGGGCCACATCCCTCATGGGAAATTTCTCTGAAGTCTCCTGCTTTATTCTAAATTTTATATCCAATCTGTGTTCTCAATATCATGCCCATTTTGCATGTAAAAATACATGATATTTATGCCCCAGAATCTTCTGGAAAGACTTGCCTTGTTTCTCTAGGGAGTTGGAACCCAACCCCACCATTTACTAGCTGGGTGACCTTGGGCAAGCCCCTTACCCTCTCTGGGTGTCCTCCTTAGGAAGTCGGGGTGACAGTGTCTGCCCCGCAACAGAGACAGGGAAGTAAGATGCTGTCAGTCCAAGTGCACGAGCTTCCATACGGGCTCATGACTCGGGGCACACAGGCCGCGGCACGTCCCCTCCAAGCCTGCAACCACGGAGTTGGCTGCACTCACCTTTGAGTCGCCCGGTGATGTAGAGGAAGCCGTCCGTGTCCAGGCGCCCCATGTCACCCGTGTGCAGCCAGCCGTCGTCGTCGATGGCCTCCCGCGTCTTGTCCTCCATGTTGAGGTAGCCCATGAAGATGGTGCGGCCCCACAGACAGATCTCCCCGACGCCCTCAGCATCCTCGTTCACCAGCTTTGCCAGGCAGCCGGGCACCACCTTCCCGGAGCTGGGGGCGGCCGAGGGGGCTGGTCGGGCCTCAGTCTAGGGTCGGACTCTGCCAGGAGCATCCCCTCCAACCTCTCCCTCTTAGCCTCCAGAGCTTTTGTATTTTAATAGGGACTTAGAGTGAGAGGCTTTAAGGAGAAAGGAGGAAGGGAGCGGGGAGAGAGAGGAAGGAAGAAAGGAAGGAAGGGCCGGCACAACTTCAAGCTCGGTGATGGGCTGACCGGAAGGGGTCTTTTAAGCATGACAGAGGGTCCCTGCACTCACCCCAGAGCTGACTGCCCTGCCCTCCCCGCTACCCACCCCCAGTGGAGCAGGGACAGCCTGTGACAACACCCCGCCCTACAGGAGGGAGGGGACGGAGCCAGAACCCGGGGCGGAGCCAGAACCCATGGCGGGGGTGGGGGGGTGGGAGTGGGGGGGCGCGCGGAGTGGGGAGCTTGCGACCTCAGGCTCCCGGGGACAGCATGGCTGAGACCACGCGCATGGCCCCAGGGGCCCGGCCCAGGATGGAAGTGATGGCTCAGGACAGCCACACTGTGGTGGCCCCGGGGTCCAGCAAGGGCAGGAGGCTTATGGGTACCTGTAGAGCCGGTAGTTGTTGGGGCTGGACATGAAGTGGGGGCCCGAGGTCTCGCTGAGGCCGTAGCCCGCATACAAGCGGATGTTGAGGCCCAGGAAGAAGTGCTGCGTCTCGGCTGTCATGGGAGCCGCGCCGTAGAAGCTCTTCTGACACTTGGCAAAGCCCAGCGCCTGCCGGACCCTGCTGAGCACGAGGTAATCCGCCAGTCGGGCCGAGAAGGGCTTCAGGTCACTGTGGGGAGTGGGGAGTGGTTGGCGGAGGAACACATGTGCTCACAGGGGCAAGGGGGGCATCGGGCGGCTGCTCGCTGGCCAGGCCATCCGTGAGCGGGCCTGCACGCCCGGGTGTGTGTGCCCCGTGTGCACCGCGCCCCGAGCCTGGAGGTCAGCCCAGCTGGGCCGTGTGTGTGTGCGGAACCTTGCGGTCTGTTTGCACGGACACTCAGGGCCAATGGGCGTGATCCCTGCTGAAGCCCACGGACGAGTCGCCCATGTGTGTCCACTGTCCCCGTCTGTGCACACGAGGCCATATTTGTGGACATGCGTGTGCTTCTCATGAGACCTGATGCCGGTTCACAGACTCACTAGTGATGGAAAACACCTCTGCCGGGGGGTGGCCAGGGCTATGCCACGGACCGTCCCCAGGGTTGTGTGGGCGTTGGACAAGCAGTCAGACGGCCGTGGGGTCCCTTGGGGGCTGGAAAGGCTGGAAGAGGACGCATCACTGTGCCCCGTTCCCTGGTCCGGAAACCCCCCAGGAGACCACAAGGAACCACTCCCGAGAGGTGAATGCCACCCAGAGGGAGGGAGGCCGTCCTGCCAGCCCGAACCTAGATGTGGGGGACCATCTCCTGGACCGTCTGGGAAGGGGTCTCCAGCCCGGCGCATGCTGGGGCCTCCACACAGGGGTCCCCAGAACAAGCCCAACTCAGCAGATCCCCGGGTGCCTGCTGGCCCTGTGCCCCCACCCTGCTGCCCCACCCCCCGGCCTCCCGTACCTGCCCGGGCAGGTGAGGTTCTGCTCCAAGGCCACCGACATGGCCCAGAGCAGCATCTTGCGCCGGATGAAGCCAGACTGGGCTGCTGCCTCCTGGATCCGCTCCATGAACTTCTCCCACACCCGGGGCACCCCCATGTGCGACGTGGGCTCCACCTCCCGCAGCGTGTTCACCAGGCTCCCCTGTCCGGCGCCAGGGAGGGAGGCCCGCCAGCTCAGTGCCAGGAGGCCCCCACACCAGCATCAGGGGCACACCCCCACAGCGTCCCGCGCCCGGGTGCCCACACAGGTGCACACGCACACTTGCACATGCCATGTTCCACGCAGTCGGCCGCTGCTGGGCAGCCGTCCCCACTGTTTGTGTGGCCTGACGCTTTAGCGCTGCTCAGCCCCCTCCCAGCCCTCTTTCCTCTCTAACTTGACCTCTCCCCTCAGCAGTGACTGGTGCAGGAATGGATGAGGGGACCTTTGGGCCTGGAGGTGCGGGGAGTGTTGGGCAGAGTGCCGGTTGGGGGCGGGGGGTCCGGGAGAGCTCTCTGCCTACTTAAAATCAGTTTCCAGTGAACGGGATAGCTGATGAGCCTGGGAAGCAGGGGAGCTGTGCACCCACAGCCTTCCTCTGAGGATGCCCTATCCTTGATGGCACGTGGCCACTTTCCTCCACGTACCGGCATCAGCCCCTTGTTGCTGGGTCACACGGGGCATGCTGGCTGCAGCAGAGAGAGTTCTGGCTGACAAATGTGCGGGGGACCCACTCGCTCCCACACCCCCAGGTGCATACACGAGTGCGCATGTCCACGGACCCCTGCCCGGGCCAAGACAGACTGACCTTGAGGGCGTCAGGCTCGGCAAAGCAGACCTGGGCCCCCCACTGGATGCCCGTCCACAGGTCATAGATCTGCGCGGCGATGTGGCTGAGGGGCAGGTAGCTGACCACCACCTCCTGCTGGACTTCTGCTGGCTGGATATCGCCGGCCTGGCTGCCATACCGTGCTGTCCACGTGATCTAGAGGACAGGTACATGGGCCTGGCAGGGTCCCACGGCCTGTCCTGGAAGTGCTCACCCCGGGGGGCTTGGGCGACCTCTTCAGGCAACCCCCAACCCTGGGCGTCTCTGCAGGGAGCTCCCAGGATAGGCCTCCCCTCCCCTCCCCATCCCCTTCTGTGGACTTGGTCTGGACCACAGACCCAGGGACCGTCCCACGTGTCCTGCCCCCCTCAGCTGAGGGGCCAAAGGAGCATCCCCAGGGGCTGTAAGGGGAGGTCCCGTGCCCAGATCCACCTGCGGCCGAGCCCACCCATATGGGACCCGCATACATTGTCCTGACTCAGCATCACGCCCTTGGGGCTGCCAGTGGTGCCGGAGGTGTAGACCAGTACGCAGCACTGGTTGGGCCGCTGGGTGGCGATGACCGCATCCAGGGTCTCATCGGGCAGCCCGTCCCCCAGCTGCATGAGTTCGTCCATCTGCAGCAGGAGGGAGAGCGCGGGCGCCCGGTCAGTGGGGCGGCCAGACAGGCCCCACCTGCCCCTCGCGCCCTCCACGCACCGTGTACACATTGGCCATCTTCTTTGGCAGGGCGTCTCTGTATATCACCACTGCCCTCAGGTGTGGCAGGTGTTTCCAGGTCTGGGTTGGCAGGAAAAATAATGGTGTTTCATTGAAAAAGAGAAGTTACCTGCTGAGAAAAGCCCCATCTCCAGGTGTTCTGCCTGATGGGCACTTTGGTCACTGGGTTCCTAGGGTCTGACCTGCAACTCAGTGGGACACTCGCCCCTCTTGGTGCAGAGCTGTCCCCTCATGAGAAAACCGAGCATCCCAGGGCCTGGTTGAATGAAGTATGGCTTATCCCATATCAGAGAACTTTGTGAAAGAGAGAGGTACAGAGAAGGGGAGAAGGAGAGGGAGAGAGGGGGAGGGGAGTGGAGGGGGGGAGGGAAGGGGACAGGGGAGGGGACAGAAAGAGGGGAGGGGGACAGAGAGAGGGATGGGACAGAGGGGGGAGGGGGAGAGGAGCAGGGTGGCAGAGGTGGGGACAGAAGAGGGAGGAGGACAGAGAGAGGGAGAGGGACAGAGACAGGGGGAGAGGGGACAGAGACAGGGAGTGGGGAGGGAGAACAGAATTCGGTTGTCTTGCTGAGTGGAGGTGACAGAACGCAGAGTTCAGGAAAGCCAAAGCCATGGTGGCTAGAGTCTGGGGGACTGGACGCTAGTAAGGAGAAACTAGGCAGAGAAAGTTCTAGAACTCTCTCATCAGATGTCCAGGGCTCCCGGGTCTTTGGCTGAGTACCAGCATGCATGGCAGCCTCCGGGGCTGGAGGACAGAGCTCATAAGGGGCCAGAACTGTCTGTGTGTCCATTAGGCGGCACGCAGGTGCTCCCGGAGATGTTCAGGGGAGACCCAGAAAGGTCAGATCTGAGCACTGGCGCGAAATCTGGTAAACCTGCCCTGAATGGCCAAACCCAAGTCTTAAAGTTCAGAGAGAGAGAAAACAGGAAGGACAGGGCCCGTGGGAGGACACCAAGACACCCAGCACACATGGAATCGGAGTCACAGGAAGTATTTTTTTTTTTAAAAATTGAAAAGCAGTCTGAGAAATTTCCACATTTGATTATAAATCCACCAATATCAGACTCACAACGAACCCCAGGCAGGATGAGCACAAAGAAAAACCACAGCGAGTCACAACAGAACAGGTTGGTAAACATCAGTGAGGAAGAGAAAAGCCTTAAAAGCAACCAGAGAGGAAAAAGGAGCACTCGTACGCTGTTGGCTGGGATGCCGGCTGGCGCAGCCGCTCTGGCAAACGGTATAGAGGGTCCCTGAGACGTCAGACACAGAGCCACCCTTACAGAAAGAGCCCAGACGTCCACCGACAGATGAACGGGCAAAGAAGATGCGGTATATTACAATGCAGTGTTACTCAGCTGTCAAAAAAAAAAAAAAAAAAAGGAAATCCTGCCATTTGCAACGTCGTGGACGGAAATGGAGGGCATTATGCCAAGCGGAAGATGTCCATCAGAGAAAGACGATTGTCCTGTGACCTCACTGATGTGGAACTGAAGACACAGAGCAAACGAGCAAACGGGAAAGAGAGAGGGGTAACAATTTTTTTAAAAGATTTTATTTATTTATTTTAGAGAGAGAGAGCAAACGGGGAGGGAGAGGGACAAGCTGACTCCCCACTGAGCACAGAGCCTGAGGCAGGGCTGGATCCCAGGACCCTGAGGTCATGACCTGAGCCGAAACCAAGACTCAGACGGGCTCAACCCACGGAGCCACCCAGGTGCCCCCAAGAAAGAGACTCTTAACTCTAGAGAACCTAGTGCTGGTGACCTGAGGGGAGCTGGGTGGGGGATGGGGAGACAGATGATGGATAGGTGATACCGGGGGGTGTGGGGCGTGTCGGGTCGCGGGACTGTACCTCTGAAAGTAGTATCTCCGAAAACTGAAACTATGTATCAACTACTCTGGAATGAAAATAAAATGTCAGAAAATAAAAATACATAAAAGCAGCCAGAGAACCAAGATACCCTACCTACGCGGAGAAGAACAAAGACACAAAACAAGAGACTTCCCATCAGCAACGACAGAGTTGAAAACATTGGAACGGGGTCTTCAAAGGCTGAAAGGAAAAAAATCCTATCAACACAGATTTTTAAGCCACATGAAAATATCTTTCAGAAAATGAAAATAAACATGTTTTCAGATGCGTATTACAAGAAATGTTGAAGAGAATCCGTGAGGCAGGAAGATGACTCGGAGCCAGACTCCTGTCTGCAGGAGGAAGGAGGAGCCTCAGAGGCGGCCAGCGGGAGGCGAGTGGGAGAGACGTCCTCCCTGCATTTAAAACGCCTTCCAGGGGTGCCTGGGGGGCTCAGTGGGTCATGATCCCAGCCGCATCGGGGGGGGTCTCTGCTCAGCAGGGAGCCTGCTTTCTCCTCTCTCTCTGCCTGCCTCTCTGCCTACTTGTGATCTCTGTCTGTCAAATAAATAAATAAAATCTAAAAAAAAATTAAAAATCAAAAAAATAAAAAAAAATAAAATGCCTTCCAGCAGTACCACTGGTGGAAACAATACTGTGTAGGAGGGTCTGTAACCTGTATGGAGGCGGACTGGAGGCGGGGACCCCAGCAGAGCGGCGGGACCAGACCATGAGTAGCTCAGCTACTCACGGGGGGGTGGGGGGGAGTAGACACGCTAAGTCAGAAATGCCGTGGCTCGGGGTACCTGCGTGGCTCAGTGGGTTAAGCCTCTGCCTTCAGCTCAGGTCGCGATCCCAGGGTCCTGGGATTGAGCCCTGCATCGGGCTCCTTGCTCAGCAGGGAGCCTGTTTCTCCCTCTGCCTGCCTCTCTGCCTACTTGTGATCTCTCTCTCTGACAAATAAATAAAATCTTTTTAAAAATGCAAATGGTGGGGCACCTGGGTGGCTCAGTGGGCTATAAAGCCTTGAGCTTCAGCTCAGGTCATGACCCCAGCGTCCTGGGATCAAGTCCCACATCCGGCTCCTTGCTCAGCCCGGAGCCTGATTCTCCCTCTGCCTCTGACCGTCACTCTGCCTGTGCTCGCTCACTCTGACAAATAAATAAATAAAATCTTAAAAAAAAAAAAATGCAAATGGTAAAAAAAAAAAAATGCAAATGGTAAACCAGAGCGCAAACACTAGCAAGCCACTGGAGATTAACCGGATGCCACAGGACAGACACCCCAGGACAGACACCCCAGGACGAGCTGAAATGCAAATAAAGAACCAAGTGCAGAGGAGCGCAGGGAGGAGGGGAAGGAACAAGGAGCATATGCGTCCTCCAGGAGCAGCCGTGCTGCTGGGTAGGACAGAGAGGCCACGAGACACCTGCTGTGAGCACAAGGACATGGGCTGCTGGGACAGTGCAACCGTCAGTCGGGAGTCTGGAGTCTGAGCCAGAGACGGTCGCTCCGGAAGGAGGACTCTCCTCCGTCTTCGGGACAGTCCTCAAGGAGAAGGTTGTATGTCGCCAGAGGGCGCGGGAGCCTGGACGTGCGCGCACGCGACGGACCTTCCAAGGACAGGGAGCAACACCTCATGGAGGGGAGGAGAAACGGACAAACCCACAATAATAACGGGCGACTCGCTGCTCCGTTTCTCAGTCCTGGACGGACCGAGGAGGCAGGGGATCAAGGAGACCGACGACCTGAACGCCGTGACTCCGCCCGCTGCGGAGACGGCGTGGCACTCAGCGGCCTCCCACCCAGCGGCTGCGTGACGCCCCTCCCTTCGGACGTGCCGGGACATTCACCAGCAGGGGCCGCCGTCCCGCCCAGCGCAAGTCCCAGCAGGTGCCCCAGGTGGCAGAGAGCCCCAGCTCGGCAGGAGGGAAAGTTCCGAGAACAGGCCCGCGGGTGAAGCAGAAAACCAGCGCTCATTTGCCGCCACTCGCGAGGTAAACATTCAGGCCACGACCTCCACGGAGGAAGGTTAACGGGGAACATCCCCGTGCACAGCGCCCCCACCACATGCTGATGGAGCCCAGCTCCCTGCGAGGGTCCCCCCCACCCCGCCATACCCCCCCCCCAGGCCGTGGCATGGAATCTGCCTGTGGGGTGTGTGCGGGGCAGGGCGCCATTGGAACGCGGCCGTCTTTCCATCTAAGAGCAGGGACGGGGGTTAGAGAACCAGGGGAGCAGCAGGGAGGGAAGCGGGCGGGTAACCCCCCACTGGACACTGCTTAGGGCAGCTGACCTCGTTTCTGCTGTGTGCTTGTGGCAGTGGTTCTCACTGTCGGTCCCGTCCGAGGCACCTGCAGGTGTGCTCCCCTCCCCACAGGGTGCCCGGGCCGCACCCTTCAGCGACGAGGGCAGGAGGCCTGGGGTGGGGCCTGAGGATTTGCGTTTCTAACAAGTTCTGGGTCAGGCTGCTGCAGTCCCCGCAAGGTGGGGCTTTGCTCTGGGTCAAAGACACTCCGGAACCATCACCGGCAGCTGCGGGGCCATTAGGTCCTGATTCAAAGAAACCTACTGTCCAAGGACATTATTCTGAATGGTGACCTGCGGGGAGCATTTCCTCACTCTGGGCCTCAGCCTCTTCAGATGCAAAACGGGGCCGGGAGGACAGCATTGGGCTTAAATCAGGGGTCCGTGCCAGGGCTGCAGAATCCAGGGGAGGGAGGCCTTCCTGCCCTCGGACTCTGGGGTGCCCGCATGGAAGCTGGAGAGAAGGGTCCCGCCTCATTGGCTCTCGGGGAAACCTTAGAGACTGAGGCCCTGGCAAAGCTGGCCTGGGGGCCCCGGGTCCGCTCCTGGCTGGGCGTGGGGCAGGGGGTCCTTCACCTCAGAGAACTCTTGGGGCTCCGAAGCCCCCAAGGCCGAGGAAATCACTGAGTCCCGGGGTAGCTGGGTGGGCCCGTGACGGGACATCCCTGCTGGTCACCACTCTCCAAGTACTTGTCCCCCTTCTGTTTCGTGAAGGGCCTGAGTGCTTGGGGTGGAGGCGGGGGCGTGAGGAGGGGCGCCCAGCACTCCGCACCCCTACCTCCTCCCCAGTCCCAGCAGGATGGAGACATTCCTGACAAGGTCCTGCAAACACATTGCAGAGGATCCCCAGGGAGGTGAGCCACCGGCAAATCTTTAATCCTCAAACAAAGCAGGTCCAAAGTGCCTTGAGAAAGTGGGTTTTCAGAAGAATCCAAAACCGCAGGGACAGGGCGCCTGCTTCCCCACCCCCTCTCTCTCCGCCTGCCTCTCTGCCTACTTGTGATCTCTGTCAAATAAATAAAATCTTAAAAAAAAAAAAGCACTCACATAGGTTGAATTGTGTCCCCCAAAAAGATATGTTGAACTCTTAAGCTCCAGTCCCCTAGAATGTGCTCTTCCTGGGAAAACCGGTCTTTACAGAGGGAATCCGGCTTAAACAATCGACCCTGACACGGCCGCTGTCCGCACGGAAAGGGATGTGGATGCAGAGACGCAGACAAGGAGCGTGGGTCACACCAGTGGGGAGGCAGAGACGACAGGCTGCCGTGTCTCGCACACCGGCCTTAGCAAGCGGAAGTGGGGGGCCCACAGCCTCACCGGGAGAGCGATTTCAAAACTCACTCTGATTTGGGGTCTCCTGCCAGCGAGTCTGGCTCAGGGGACTGGCGGCCACCGGGCCTGGCCCAGGATTCTGACGGGAGCCAATGGCCAAGCTGGCTTCTTTTTTTTAGGCTTGTGGGGGGAGACCTCCTCACTGGTGACGGAGGGAGATGCTTGCTCCAGTCTCCTCTCTGTGCCTCCAGACCCACCATCTCCCCAGCAGGGGCAGGTCAGGAGCTGGGCCCGGGTAGACATCTCCAGAACAAGCGCCAAGCCACCAAATCCACCCCAGAGGCCTCTGGGATGCAAGGAGCCCCTGAGGGCCTCGCAGGTGTCAGGTGGCAGGGCAGTGGGGGCTCAGGGCTGTCCCTGGGCTGCTGCGCCCTGGCCGTGGTTCACGTGGGCCGCAGCCGATCAGGGAGGTCTCTTAAGTGAGTCTCTGGCCGCAGGGGAGGCTCGGCTGGCTCAGGGGCTGATTTCAAGCCCTTGCTCTGCCCCCACTGTCTTTAGAAGACCTGACAAGACCTACGGCAGGCCCCTATGCCCCGCACCAAGGGTCTGGGTTGAGTGCTCAAGGTGCCCAGGCCCTGGGTCACTGTCACACAAGCCTGAGGATCCTGGTGCCCACAGGAGGCAGCGGGCCAGCTGGCGGCCCTATCCCGAGGCTGTCAGCCCATCCGGGGCTTCCTGGTCCTCAGTGTTCCAAGCAGGGCAGTGGGTAAGTTCCCATCGCCTGGCTTTGTTCTGTGTGTATCCGTGTGGCATGGGGTTGCCGCAGAGAATGAGGGCAACCCCAGAAGGGAGAGTGGAAAAGTCCTTTTGTAGCCGGAGCTCCCCCAGGACACCCGGCCTCTGGCCCCCGGGCCCACCTCCCCTCTGCTCCAAACCTTCAGGATCTTTTCCAGCTGCTTCTGTGTGTCGACCACAATGATGTTGGCGCGGCTGTCGTGGGCGATGTACTGGCAGGCCTCCGGGGAGCTGGTGGTGTAGATGCCAGTGACAATGCCGCTGCGGGGGACCCAGGGTTCACAAGTGAGCCAGTGCAGACGGCCACGCCCTCTGCCCGCAACCCTGCCCCAGGGAGCTGCCACACCCGGATAGACGGTGGGGGGGCGGGGGAGTGGGGGGTGGAGGGGGACGCAGAGGGGTCCTCAGAGGGCCCCTGGGGGGAGATGAGGGCTGGGGAGGGCATGGGGGAGCTCTGAAAAGAGAGATCGACCCTCTTTCCCCTCTCTGCCCTCCTCCGACCCACCGGACACCGCGCCCCACCCCTAGCCACTCACCCTGCAAACACTGCGCCCACTGCCGAGAAGAACCACTCCGGGGAGTTGAAGCCCAGGATGGCCACGCTGTGCGCCTGCTCCAGGCCGAGCTCCAGGACCAAGGCACACAGGCCGGGTCAGCGGGCATGGAAGGGGTCTCTCCTTCCCAACCAGGCTGCCTTCCAGACCGCAGGGACCACCCTCCCGGCGCACGGAGTGGGAGAATGCCGTGGGGCCCTTGCTGCCCCCCACCCGGCACAGCAGGCAGCCCGGCCCGTCTCGAATGCGACCACAGAGGAAAACCAGCAACTGAGTGGCTGGCCCGCGGGGAGGGCCCCGCACACCCCAGCCAGTACATGGGAGCGGTTTCACGGTTATTCTCCCTAAAGTCTCGCCAGGTTGGTGGTCAGGGAGGAGGCCTACGGGGGTCCAGAGCCGAAAGGCGGGGCTGGGGAGGGAGGCTGCGTCTTGAGGGGCCTCACCTTCAGGAAGCCTTTGGCGGCTTTTCGGGCGAGCTGGTAGTACTGGGAGTAGGAGATGCGCTCCCACGTGCCCTGGCGCTTGAAGCCCAAAGCATGGAGGTCCCCATACTTGTCCAGGGCCTCGGAGAACATCCGGTGCACGGTGTAGGGGGGCTGTGGGCAGGCAGGGTGGAGGCGTGGGCGCACGTGCCCATCGGCCCGCGTTGTCCACAGCTTCTCCTCTGCAGGGGAGGGGAGACCACACCTGGGATCATGCTGGCCTAGAGTCACCTCCCTACCCCGCTGGGGTCCCGGTCCTCCCAGGGGCAGAGCCCCTGGGCTGCCGGTCCCAATGGTGCCTCCGGGGCTGACTGGTGGCAGACAAGCAAGGGACTGGGGTAGTTGGGAGGCTGCCTGGAGGAGGAGGTCTGATGGTTCTGAGGATGGGCCAGGCTTAGGGAGGCAGCAAGGAGGTGGAGGCCATGCAGACGCTGAGGGCATAGACCTTTTCTTGTCTTCTTGCTAGTGAACCTGTCCCCTGAGGCTGGGTGGTCAGCAGCGTTTGGGCCACCTCAGGAGAGGGGCCCATCAGACCTCCCGGTGCTCCAGACTTCCCACCCTTCCTCTTCCTCCTGAGAACTGGAGACAGACCCAGCTGGACAGAAGGTCAAAGCAGCAGAAAGTGCAGCCCTCCTGAGGGGGAGACCGGAGACCGGAGGCCGGAGACCAGAGACCAGAGGCCAGAGACCGGGGACCGGAGGCTCCGATGGCCCGAGAAGTGGCCCCGCAGTGGGGACCAACTTCAGGCCTTCTCGCCGGACGCCAGGCGCCATGCCAGTTCCCTCCTGCAGGCGGCCAGTCTGCTCCACGGGGCTTGGCCCCTTGGTTTGCAGACGGAGCCGCTCAGTTCCGGGAGGCCCAGGTATTTCCCCGAGGTCACAGCGCTGGCCCCGTAGGCCCAATGCCACAGCTCACTCTCGGGGCACCACCCCGCCCCAAAGCGTCAGGTGGCCGTTCCCTGCGTGGCAGGTGGGACAGCCTGACCGCTGTGTACCAGAGCCTTCGGCGCACCGTGCGGTCTCTGAGTCGGCTTCCTCGGAGGAGAGGCAAGGATGTAGACCTTAGGGACCATCGGGGGTCAACAGAAACCGTGTCCACAAAGAACCCTGACACACAGGTGGTCTGCAGCAAATGCACGTTTCCGATTTCCCAAGTTCCCCAAATTCCCAAGAGGCTTGCCGGGAGGTCTAGACCCTTCTGTCCTCTGGGCTTCCTTTCCCCGGGGCCCGAGACAGTCCTTTGGAGCAGATGACCCACCAGGAGGCGGGGCAGCTCTGCCACCTGCTGGCTGGACCGCACTGGTGGCCCCAGCCTCTGGATGTCCTCTTGAGGCAGCACCGACCTCAATACCGTCCTGTGGGACGACCTCGACCCTGCCCTCCAGATACTCTTGGGTGGCACATGGACCCTCGAGGTTGACAGGAGACCCCAGGCTGGGACAGGACAGCCGGTTCCTCTTTCCAACAAGCCCACGGAATTTGCCACGCAAAGACGTGGATGTGGACGCCATCAGCATCATTTATAGGATAGTCAAACATGCAAACCGGCAAGCGCCCGTCCGCTGGTGAAGAGTCAAGCGTGGCCCCCGCCGCCCACCATCCCCAAACGCAGGTCCGCTCAGAAACGTCCGTCGCAACCGCTGGGGGCACGGCACCGTGTATCTCTGAACCGTGTTCACGGAAAGAAGCCACGAGTGTGGGAACCGTCCAGAAAAGGTGGGTTCGTGGTTGCCTGGTGGTGGGGAGTCCCCGCAAACGGGCACCAAGGCGGAAAGTTTCTAAAGTTAGATGGCAGTGATATCGGCGCAACCGGAAACATTCGCTACAAATAACTGACAAAATGATTTTTTTTTCAGTGAAAAATAATCACACTTAAAATGGGTCAGTTCGAGGCCGTGCAATTACCTCAGTGAACCTGCTCTAATGCCTGGGCAGCCAGAGGCCCTCTTCCCTTCCCTGGTCCCTAAACCAGAACAGGTGGATTCTCCCTCGGGTGCTTCCCCCGGGGACACGAGAGAGAGGAGGCGGCAGACCGAGAGGGAGACGCAGGCCCCTGCTGCGTGCAGAGCCCGCGTGGGTCTCAATCCCCGACCCTGACATCAGGACCCCATGAAGGCAGATGCTTCCCTGAGCCGGCTTCTCCCTCAGCCCCTCCCTGCTGGTAGTCTCTCCGTCTCAAATGAATACTTAAAATCTTCAAACCTGACGTGCGAAGACAATACCACGGGAGTGGAGAGCTCTGGGGCCGGCCGGTGTCCAGGCTCCTCCTCACCTCCCGGAAGCGCCCGCTCTGGGGTCCTCCTCCTGCTTCTCTGTTCTTCAGCAGGAATGGCACTCATGAAGGGGGCTGCAGTCCAGGGGGACGGTAACCGCCCCGAGCCCCGTCCCCGCGCCAGGGAGGCCGCAGGGCAGGGCGGGGCGGGAGCGGCGGGCACAGCTCCTCTGCGGGGTGGCCGCCCTGGGCACCGAGAGCTGGTGCCCAGCAGGAATGAAAACCGAGGGTCCCATGATGTCTGGGTGTCTGTGCGCAATCACCCTGTTTTCAAATGTTGGCTCACACTTTGAAAGAAACATTACACGGACCAAATCCCACAGAGCTGTCGAAAATCCCCCCTCCTCAATTCTATGAGCCCAGCGAGTCTCCCTGGCGGTGTCTGCAGCAGGACGCGAGCGCCCCTCCCAGACACCTCCCCCGCCACCCGTGCTCCCACGGCCCCCAGCTTTGGCCCTCATTCCAGGCTTTCCAAAGGACACGTCTCTAGACATGGGTCCATTGGCTCTGAAGGACAAAGCATATAGGTTTCCACGGAGTTCCTTCATCTCACCTGTGCTCTCCCATGGACGGCGGGGCCCTGCCTGGTGGTGCCTGCGCTGGGCACGCGGGGACACGGAGGGGACGGCGAGGAGAGGGAATGTGGTAGGCCCTTGAGCCCGGCTGCTCTGCTCTGACAGGAGAGCCCACCCCGGAGGATCACCAGCTCCCCGTGCCGAGCCAAGCCAGCTGGGCCCCCGAGCCCCCAGACCCGCCAGAGGAAGGGCTCTGGTGGGCAAGGGGCCTGCCGTGGTCCCAGAAGCCCAGCCGCCTCCCTGCCCTCGGACGGCTGCCATGGTCCCGGCTCGCAGTCTGAGTGCCCTCCTTGCAGCAGGTGGGCTGTGTAAACCTTCTCCACGGCCACGGACGGCTCAGCTTACCCTCGGAGAAACAGGGAGGCAGGCAGGTCACCTGTGGCGTCGCAGCTGCGATTCCCACCTGCAGGCCGGGTCCCAGCCCCACGCTGACCCCAGTGCCCGCTTCTCCTTTGGGAAAGGACTGTTCCACCTCCTGCCAGGGCCTGGGGGTGTAGCCCAGGAGCGGTGACCTTGGGCAGCGGCCGCCACTGCCCCTTCCCACATTCCGAGGCTCCCGGAGCGACCTTCTGGATCCCAGGTCTGACCTAGACCACAGGGCGGTTTCCACGCTGCGGCCTCTGCGGAAGGCCCTCTGTGACCTCAGCTCACACCCCGCTTCTGGTCAGCCAGAGCAACTCCTGGTCCCCGATCCCCCCACCCACGCCTGGGCCCGAGCTGCCAGCTGTGTCTCTGCCTGGGACTCGCCCTGGGGCATGAGGCTCTCCTGCATTTCCTGTCCCAAGTACCACCCCTCCCTGAATGGGGGGGTGGGGCGGCTGGGCCTCGCTGAGGGTCCCGCCTCTCCCACAGCCGGAGGCCTCGAAAGCAGGTATGACTCCTCCCTAGGGCCTGCGTGTGGAAGCCGGACCCAGAGCAGAGGTCAGGGGGCCTTCAGGGAAGACAGAGCTTGATTCTGTCCCATCCCCGTCCCAGGGAGGCCAGACCGAACCACCATGTGTCTAGGGGACCCAGGCCTCCTATCCTCCATCCTCCCGGTCACTGGCCTGGCCTGACGGTGATGCAAGTCACCTTCCTGCCCAAGTACCCAGAGAGGTCGGCCCACAGAGTGGGGGCTGGCCCATGCGGCCCTGTGAACCTCCGTCCTGCATGCGCGGGAACCTGCCACAGCTCAGGGGCCATGGCCTCTGGTGCCTGCCGCTGAGCGCCCATGGGCCTGGGGACTGAACCAAGGGAGACAGCGGAATCTCCAGGCCTGGGAGGGCCTCACGCTCCCCTTTGTCTTCTCACGTGCACGCAGGCCCACCTTTGGGCCTCTGCTCACGCCGCTCCCTCTCCCGACCCCACCTCTGTCCGAAGAGGACACCCTTCTGGACCAAGAGTTTTCGCTACTACGAGGTGGGCAGAGTCCTCGGGGGGCGGGCGGGCCCACAGAGCAATGAGCCTTGTAGCCCGGCCCTGCCCCTGGCCGCAGGAACTCTGGAGCCTCATGCCCTGGACCAGGCCCATGGGGTCCCCAGGCCGTGGGAGCCTCTCTCGCGCAGAGCACGTGTGGCAGGCCTGGGCCACCCGGGTGGGGAGCCTAGAGAGGCAGGTGATGGGTGGAGCGTGTGCGCAGTGGCGGCCATGGGCACTGGGAGCCACAGCGTCTATTACTTCCCATCCCTCCGCCCACCTTCACTTCCTCCCACCCGGCCTGTCGTCATGACGACCCCCCTGGTGGAGCCGTGTCCACTCACCGGCCCACCAGCCTCCTGCCCTGGGCCTCTCCCAGTGTGAGGCAGCAGCAAAGACAGCTCCAGCCCCACCGACCCCGCTCAGGACCAGCCCTGGCTCTGGGCCGTGTGGGAGTGGGAGTCGGGGACAGTCCCCCCTGTCTCAGGACAGTCAGCCAGATACACCAAAGGGCTTCGGAAAGGAGTCCCCTCGGAGCAGCAGCCACACTTGCAGGACGGGCCCATGTGACCGGAGCAGGGTCCAGAGCCTGCGAACCCAGAGACCCATCTGTCCGTGGCTCTGCTCTGAGCACGGTCCCTGGGACTGACCCCGTGTCCCAGTAGGGACTGGCGCATGCGTCAGGGGAGCCACACCACAGATGCTGAGCAGTCACAAGAACAAGGCATCTGAAGAGTTTAATGACACGGAAATGCCTGCGGACGACATCCAGGGGAACGTGGGGTCAGCTCGCAGGTGGAGGGGAAACAGGCTGCCTCTCAGATCCACACCCAGAGACGACACAGCGGCACCTCCGGAACCTTCCCTTCTTCTCTCCAGACCTGAGCCCGCGCAACCACCATCCTCGCCGCAAACGTTCGCCAACAATGAGGTAACGCTAATCCCGTGGCGTCCTTCGTGGATGGGGACAGAGCCTCCGTGGAGAAGCGGCCGGGATTCCCACACACAGCACACTGGCGGCCTGAGAGGGCTTCCTTACAGGGGGCCGGGATGGCCAGGGTCACAGCAGCTCAGGGCAACAGTAGGGCCAGACCGCAGTCAGTCCTGGCAGCTGAAGGGGGTGTAGGCGTGGGGGTCCACAGTTCATTCCCTTGGGGATGGTGTTGGGGGAGGAGCCGGATACCCTACCAGACCAGAGCAGGGAGGAGGGCCCGTGAGCTGGGGGGCTGCTCAGCCCGCCGCTCTAGGGGCAGTGTCCACAGTGACTGCGGAAACAGAAATCAGGACGGGTTGCCAGCCCCCTTTAACCCTTTCTTTTCTGTTTATTATTTTTTATTTTAAGTAGGCTCCATGCCCAATATGGGGCTTGAACTCACGACCCTGAGATCAAGAGTGCCATGCTCCACCAAGGGAGCCAGCCCAAATCCCCGAGTTGCCTGCCCTTTAAAGTGTCCTCGCCCCCCAACCTGGACGTTGGGCAGGGACGCAGATCCGCCATGCCCCACCAAGCTCACGGCTCCAGGAGCAGCCGAGAATACAGCCGCAACCCAGCCAAGGTCCCTGGCATCCAGGAAGGCCCCCTCGATCCCAGCCCAGCTAGGAGACAGTCTGCGGCCGGCAGCCAACCCCCCAGTGCACAGGAGAGAATGCCAGCTGAGTGCCCGGGATGGGCTTTCCCAAGGCCCAGTCCCCCTCTCCTCGCCTCCTCTTGCTCATGTGGTCACCGGTCTTGGCCTGACCCAGCCTGTGTCTTATCAATCACCCATTATGCTGGGGGTGGCCAGGGGGCTGGGAGCTGCTGTCCTTGAGGCTCTGGGATAAAGGCTTCTGAGTAGCAGAGGAAATCACTCTGAACTGGCTGGGAAGGAGAAAAAACTGGGTGAGGGCGAGGGCGGTGGGGGGAGGAGAAGCCCGGGGCTGTTTACCACAGTCTGTGGGGATGACTGAGAAGGAGCCTATTGTACAGTTGGAGGGATACGTGGGCCTGGGGTGGGGAGGTGGGGCTTCAGGCCTGGGACAGATCTGCCTCCGAGCTGCTCCTTCCAGCTCTGGGCCCCAAAACCTCCGCTGTCGATGTCAGCCTACCCGGGGGCGGGAGTTGGACAGGGCCTGGACGCGGGCCTGGACGGGGGTCTGGACAGGGGCCTGGACTCGGGCCTGGACGGGGGCTGGATGGAGGCTGGACTGGGCCATGGACGCTCCCTCTGCGCACAGGGACCCTTTGCTTCAGCCCTTGGACCCTGCTCAGACCGATGCCAGGCCCTCATGGGGATATTTAAGGGAAAGAGGTCATGGTGGCCTCAGAACACAACTCAAGATAAGGACAAGGCCTGCCTGGGACAGAACAGCTTGTCCAGACCTTGTACAGAATGTACTAGAATGTGATTTTGGCTCCTCTGTGTCTGAGGTGGGAGAGACCCCCTCCACCTGCTGGCCACTCACCAGGCTTCTTGCCCAAAGGGTATGAGCTTGGGCTTGTGGCCACTCAGCAGAGAGAGCCTGGGCAGACCCCATCCTCCCCGGGCCTCAGTTGCCCCACCTGAATTACAATCGGGACAGACAAGATGGTCTCTGTGGGCCCCTCTGGGGTCACCGTTTCTGCCTTTATGTTCTACCCCCTAGGATTCCACTTGTCCAGGCCTGGACCACTCAGTGGGGTTGCTGAGACGGGCTTTGCCCGCCTTGTGGTGGGCGTGTGCTGGAGACGCTCCGAAGCCCGGAGCCAGTGTCCACCTGCCCTGCGGAGCCCAGTTTCCCTCTGCCGGCACCCTCTTCAGGGGCAACCCTGTGGCTGGCCCCCAGGGGCCCAAGGCAGTTTTCCTGTCGATTTGGGCAGGAACCCAGCCTCCCAGCCCCTCCTTTGAACACGGCCCGCTCAGTCGGGATGGGGTGGGGGTGGCGGGACAGGCAGGAGCAGCTCTGGGCCAGGGGCACAAACGGACCATCAGCCTCTCAGCTCTGGGGCAGCTCTTTCTGCCCACAGGGCCTGTCACTGAGCTTTAATAAGACCACATTTTGCATCAAAGAAATTTCAAGGGTTCTTTCTTGACCCCATCAATCTCCCCTAAACTCCGAAACAACATCAGACACGACAGCTCTGGGCCCAGACAAAACGTCTACTACACCCTCCACAGAACTGGACCTGTGATCAGGGGAAGTTCGCACAAGGGTCCCCTCTCTTCCAGGCTGGTGCAGCCGAGGTTCCCACTGGTAAGGCTCTGCCTGCACGCATCCGCTCTGTTCTCGGGGACGTCTGTCCTTACCCACCCCTCCCCTGCCAGAGGCAGAAGTGACCGTGGGGGCGCTCCCCTCCCACTGTCCCCACCCTGCCCCCTGCCTCAGGCTGTGAGCGCCCCAGGACAAGGGTGGTATCTGCCTCCTCCCATCCAAGAGCAGCCCTGTCCTTGAGGCATCTGGGAGGGTGGGAGTACAGGACAAGGAGGCCCCGTGCAGCCCTTGACCCAACCACAGGCCTCACGGGGCTCAGGGCTCCCTGGGGGTGTGGGAGTCTGCTAGAAGAGCAGGCGTGGGGACTGGGCTCTGGCCAGCCCCTCTGCCGGTCCCATCCCGAGCAGCTGCTCTCCCTGGACCCCCCTCCCTTTCCCGTGGTCTTGGCCTTGCCCTGCTCCGGCTGGGGTTCATGCTCCACTGGAAAGAACTAGAAAGAAATGCATCTCCAGGGCCTGGCACAAGGCTGCCTTTGTGTGGAGGTCAGACTCCAGCAGCTCGCAGGCGCGACTCAGTGGGTCTGCCTCCCAGCTCGGAGCCTGGGGACAGGGGCTCGAGGGCCCTCCGGTTTCTGGGAACTCCCAGAGGCCCCGGTGGTAGGTGACGTGAAAACAAGGCTCCCCTGAACTCCCCAGGGGGGCCGCGGCTCAGGGGTGAACTGGAGGGGAGGCGGGGGCTGGTGGGCCCGGAAGGGGGCCACGCTCCCCGGGGCCCCAAGACGCAGCGTGGCGTGTGAAGACTTCCACGTCCTACTAGCAGCGTGACTGAGACCGTCCTAGAACCTCTCTGAGCCTGGTTTCCTCCGTCACGTGGGAATGAACTCAGGCCCACCCCACGCTGCTCTCTGAAGGTAACATACGGGACGGCGAACCCCTCGGCACAAAGCTGAGCATGAGCCCCATGTTCTCCAGGGGCAGGCGGGTGGAGAAGGAGGACTGAACCCCCCACCGCCCTCCAGCCCCTCCCCACGACCGTCTTCCAGTCCCACGGAGAGTGCTTTTGGACAGGCAGCTGCAAGGCTCCTTCCTCCTCCTTCCCTGGGTTTCTGGGCTTGCTGGGCAGTCCCGAGAACAAGAGGGCCCAGCCCTGGTACCAGGCGGGCACGTGGCGGGCACTCGGTCCCTGCGGGACTCGAATCCCACTGCGGCCATGCCCCAGAGGCCCCGAGGCTGCACAGGACAGGCTGGCAGAGCACAACCCACATGCCGGGCCTGTGGGGCTCCCCACGGGCCGGACAGCGCCCCTGGCAGTGCTAACATCCCTGGGAGCAGCTCTGCCCCGAGGCGTATGCCCTCCTTACGCCTCTTGGCATCTCTTTTAGCGCACATGATGACCTTTGCCTTGACGCTCCTTGGTCCTCCGACCCGGAAAGCCCGATCAGAAGAAATCTGGGGGAGGAGGCCCGGGCTTCCCCTCCACCTGTTGCTGGCTCTGCCCTCCCCTCAGTCCTGTGCACAGACCAGAAGAAATGGCCTCCCAGGGGCGCCTGGGGGCTCAGTGGGTTAAAGCCTCTGCCTTCGGCTCAGGTCATGATCCAGGGTCCTGGAATTGAGCCCCACATCGGGCTCTCTGCTCAGCGGGGAGCCTGCTTCTCCCTCTCTCTCTCTACCTGCTGCTCTGCCTACTTGTGATCTCTCTCCAACTCTCTAATAAATAAATAAAATCTTAAAAAAAAAAAAGAAAGAAATGGCCTCCCCAGCTAGTTCCACTTGCTCCCCAAATCCCAGATCTAGTCTGAGCACGAGGAAGACACCAGGCAGACCCAAATTTAAGAACATTCTGCAAAACATGCCCCAAGTTCAAACACCTGCACCCCAACACCCGAGCGAGAGGGCAGCCTCGGGGTTGCGCCTGCCTGCTCCCAGGAGCGCAGGGGCAGGTGACACAGGATGGCACTGCCCCAGGGACCGCGCAGGACCTGGAGATGGCCATCTGCGCACCAGACGCTTCCTGTTTCTGTTTACCTCTGACCTGCGCTTTTGCTACAATGTTGTCACACAGCCAATAAACACGAGTGAAGCTATGTGGCTACTGTCATTGTGATGACTCTTCGGGGTAAATGACGGCTCTGCGCCCTCCCTGGGCAGCTGTGGGAGAAGGTCTTTTCGAGCCTCCCATAGACTCGGCCCCCTTCCAGGCCCCGGCGGCCCCACACCCCAGGCAACCAGGCTGCTCCCTGGGACCTCCAACCGTCCAGAGGCCCCGGCTGCCTCCCTGCCTCTGTCCTCCCCACCAGTCACTGCCTTCTCTCATGCTGGGCCCTGACATGGCCATAAGGAAAGGGGTGTGATGGGGTTCCTGGGGACGTGGTGACCAGCAGGATTTCCACCAGATCTGGTCCCCGAAGTCTTGTCCTGTGGCTCCCCGAGCTCGCCTCTGCCTGGGCTCTGCTGTAGCCCCCCCGCACCCTGGCGCAACCCGCCGTCTCTTGGCTGGCTCACCTGAGCCATCCAGTTGGGCGTCCTTCTCCTCCGGGGATGAGAGCGTGAGAGCACGGCTTAGGGACTCCTTGGAGAGCTTCCGCGCACCAGTCAGGGAGCTGGCGGGGAGGGGAGAAACAACGTGAGACCCTTGGCCCGGCCCGGCTTCCCGGTGCTCGCCCGGCACACATCTGGGCACCGGGGGTGACATGGGCATCCCTACCTCCCGGTGAGGGTCAGGGACAAGAGCGTAGCAGCTGTAGGGCTAACCTCGCCCCCCCCAGCCCCCCACCGTGGTTTCTCAGCGCTCAGCCCTGCTCTGCTCTGGATTGTGTGACTCTGGGCAAGGGCACAGCTCTGTCTGGACTCGGTGTCCCCATCTGGACAAGGAAAGGCTGGGTGGGAGTCCAGCACTGGCTGATTCTGGACACGACTTCATGAGAGCCCCTCCTGCTCACTCCCAGACCCCTGGGCCTCAGGCGTCGGACGCACTCATGCTTACAAGCTCAGACTGGAGCTGAGGACACTCCTAGGGCTCCCATGCGTCCCGTGTGGGCCCCAGCAAGGACCTCCCCACTCCCGGGGCACCTGTGGGGAGGCCCTAGCCTATTCCCCCAGGGAGAGGACAGGTGTGGGGCCAGAGAGATCTTGGGCTCAGGCCATTTGTCTTCACCCCTGGCCCAGATCCTCCTCGCTTCCCAGGCATGGTGGCGTGGACAATGGATCTCCTGTTCCAGCTGGATGGCCTAAGGGGTTATGGGGCCTCTGTTGTCAACCGACTGAACCTCAGCACCATTCCTCCTCAGGGTTCAACTGGCCAGACCTCAGCGTCCTGGGTGATGAGTGGATGGCGTTCAATATACGCACCAGGGTCCAGCAGGGCTATAACCTCACTCAACTTCAGGGGCATATTTCACGCGCATCAATAAGTAAACAGAGCCTACTGGAGTTGTTCAGTGTGCAACCTGTGTAGCTGGTCATGGCAGCCCTGAGGGCAGGACCCTGGCTCCAGGGAGTCTCGTCTGTCTGTCAGGGTGGGGCCGGTCCCATCCTTGCCCATTTCCCAGGCTGTTGCGCCGGTTACCTGCCTGTCACATTCGGCCTTACTCCTTGCTGGTTCTGCAGGTTCAAACTAAGTTTCTGAACGCACCCAGGCCCACCTGGCAGCAGTCTGCTTAAGAACCTGGGATAGGTTTTAAAGCGAAAGACATCAGGAGGTTATGAAGGGAGGGGCCTGGGGAGAGGGGGCTGGGTGGGGGCCAAGGTGGTCCCCTTCCTGGGAACTTTGTGGGCAAGTCCCCTTTGTCTGGGGCCAGAGGCCCCTGTGCTAGGTAGAGGATCTGAGCACGTGGGACTTGTCCTGCTGACTTTGGGTCACTGGCCACCACCATTACCCTTTCGGGTCACAGAGTGGATGCTGCGTCTGCTTTGGGACAGAGACAGCCATGCTGGTACCAAACGGTCCCTGAGCTCTGGGCACAGACACCGCAGTTAGTGGGTGGATGCAGGACATGCACACTCACGGGCCGAGGGTCCCCCATGGGGAGCTCCTGAGCAGGCACGGCGAACTTGGTACAGGGCCCACACTCTACTGGCCGTGTCCTCAAAGGACGGGTGAGGCCACCCTAGGGGCAAACCCGGAGCCTCTGGACTCCCCATGCCCAGATTAGCGGAGGCCGCCCACCACTGGCGCAGTCTGCTTTAAATGCCCACCCCCGGGGCGCCTGGGTGGCTCAGTGGGTTAAAGCCTCTCCCTTTGGCTTAGGTCGCCATCCCAGGGTCCTGGAATCGAGCCCCGCATCGGGCTCTCTGATCAGCGGGGAGCCTGCTTCCCTTCCTCTCTCTCGGTCTGCCTGTGATCTCTGTCAAATAAATAAATAAAATCTTAAAAAAAAATGCCCACCCCCGAGGGTACAGTCAGCCCGTCCTGCACCTGGCGGAGCTTCTGGCTTCTGCTTCTGCGTGGGGCCCTTTCCCAAGCGCCTGGCAGCCCCACGCACGGGCCGGGCTCTGGCGGCTCAGACGAGCTGCCGTCCACCCCCCGTCCTGGGGGGCTGTGACGGGGACACCGCGCTCACCCTGCGCATGGCTCGTTAGGAGGGGGCAGCATCCCGTCTCCCGGGTGAGGAAGGCGTGGCCTTGCCCTTGTCGGAGCTTGGCCCCTGGAAGGGGTTGGCACCCTCGCCCACCATCGGAAACAGATTTTGCAGGACCTCCCTGACGTCCTGTCCCCGCTCGAAGCACGGAAGGGAAGGGAGCCATGCTATGTGGTACAGGGGCCAAGCCCTCCCTGTGTGGCCGCTGCCCCGTGTCCGGGCGGGGGTGCTGCAGTGGCCGCTCCAGCGGTCCTCCTCGCCCCTGCTTCTGCCGCTACCAGGACAGCCTCCAGCCCCGCCCCGCCCCCAATTTGCTGGCTTGTCTGCAGCTGCCCTGGAGACCGGGAGAGCCAAGCCCGCCAAACCAGCCTCTTCTGCCTGGGGAGTGAGCCCGTGGACCTGGCTTCCACAGCGTCATCCGAGGGCAGCCACCCCGATGGCTCTGACCCTCCCACACACGGGGCCTCTTAGACTCCTGCTGCTGCTCTGGGCAGCCCTGGGGTCCAGCGAGGGACCAGCAGGCGAGGTGGGTCCACCGTGATCATGTTCAGAACCCGTCCAAGGGGATGAGCACAGTATTCCTGTCCCTCTGGCAAGCTAGACCCCTTCCTGCACGCATGTACCCCACTAAAACCTGGCCTCACGCCGCTTGCACAGAAACCAAATGTCCTTAGCAGCCGCCCAGTCGCCCTGGGGCAACGAAGCTCTTGAAGGGCTTGTGTGCAGTAATATACTGAAGGTATATTCGAGGTTCGTGGGATAGGCGGAAGGGGCTGTGAGAGCCTGCACTTCCTCTCTTGACCGTCTCTGGTCAACTCTCCTCTGTCCTCCTGTCCTGCTCCAGGAGCTGAAGAGAACCATATGAAGACAGAGCTTACTGGGCCTCATTCAGCTCCTCCTTCAGGAAGCCCTCAGGGATTGTCCCCAACACCTTCTTACTCTCACAGCCTTTGGACACTCCGGTTTGGGCCTTGAAAGCCACACGCGACTTGGTAAGCTCCATGAGTCTGTCTGTCCTCTGGCCTTGAGAGGGCCTGAGGTGCACAGTTGGAGCTCAGTAAGCATCCTCAAGTTGTCACCATGTGTGTGACCCACAAGCCAAGAGGAACCCTCGTTTTCCATGGGAGCCCCTCCTGGATGGGGGTCCACCTCCTCGTTACTCGTTCTTTCTTCCCTTTTCACTTTCAACAGCCAAGCCACTGTGCTTTATGCAACATGTGTTCAAGAAATGCTTTCTAAGGTTCATCAGAACCGGCCTGTCTGGGGTCAGCTCCGCTGGCTGTGTGACCCTGGGCAAGTCACCGTCCCTCTCTGAGCCTCTGGGCCCTGGGCCAGACCTGCATCTGTGGTGAGGCTATGGGACCCTGCAAAGTGCCTCGTGCACTCAGCGGCTCACCCGTATTGCTGGGGGGCTGTCAGGGGTCTTCCCGGGAGAAAGGAGGAGAAAGTTCTTTGATGGGATTGGGAGGGTGACTCAGGGGAAAGAAAGCCGCCTAGCCCAGGCCTGGGGTCCAGGCGCCGGGCCGTGCGGGGACTATCTCTGGGAAGAGGGTGGGGTCCTAGTTCCTTACACGGTCCTCAGGACGGAGCTGGCAGACCTGAGCAGGAGCATCTCTGGCGTGGTCCCCGTGGGGCGGCTGTGCCCCTTGAGCTCACCCAGGAGAGAGTGGGGACCGCAGGGGACGCATCAGCCCCAGAGAGGCCCCGCTCCACCAAACCGCCCTGCAACAGAGATACAGCGTGCGTCACGGCCCGCGGCCGGGCTGGGTGAGGACGCGGGTGCCCTCCCTGCTGGGCAGGACTCACCGGCTCCTGGGGCCGGGCACCTGACCGTAGTCTGCCGCCTGCTGAGCCCACACACCTGATCGTATCGAGAACGGCGCCGATTCGCCTTCGGGCTCCAGTTTCTCTTCCCAGGGCCAGGCGGCGCTGACCAGGATGAGCAAACCCACCGGGTCCCCCGGACTCCTGTGCCTCACCCCCACCCGCCCTGGCTGCCTTCCCCATTCCTCTTCCCGTTCCCACCTTTCTCTGCCCGGAGTGCAAAGGGGAGACCTTATCTCCGGAAACTCAGCAGAGGATTTCCAGTTCAGGGCCTTGCCCAGACATTTCCCGAATCCTAAAAGGCCCGGGCTGGGAGAGGAGCAGCTCCTCCTCCAGATCCTACTGTCCCCGCCACAGCGGCGGAAGTCAGGCTCGCCAGCAGCCTGGCAGAGAGCTGCTTCCTCGGGGCCTCTCTGATCCCCCCACACGGTGGTCCATGCCCCTGCTTCTCCTTAGTCCATATGGCCTGTCTCACCTCGAAGGTCGATTGGACCCCCGCAGCTCTCTCAGGATCCTGGGTTCCGGGCCGAAAACCCCGTGGAGGCAGCCCTAGGTCTGGCCCCACGGGGGGCTCACCTGCCTCCCCGAGGCAGAGGCAGGGACAGGGCTCGGCGTTCCCTGCGCGCCGCCGGCTAAGGCTCCCAGTGTGGGAGCTGGTGCTGCCTGAGCTCCAGGTAATGAGGCAGGGGGGCCGGGCATGCGTGGGGACCCGCCCCAGCCTGCCCCGGGGCTGTGGGTGAGGTGTGTCCCCAGACACCTCTGACCCACCTGGCGCAGGCCCAGCTGCCCACCTGCAAGCCTTACACAAGAGGATGGGGAAGAGCGAGGGAGAGAGCCGCCGGTGTGGGTGGGGGAGCCGTCTGCTGGTGCCGCCCTCGGCTGGGCGCCGCTCCTGAAGCCACCCCGGGCCCCAGCGGCAGGGCGCAAGCTTGACTTTTGGTTTGGTTTTGACATTTTTTAACTTTTCTGTACTAAATGCACGCCCAGCATCAAGCAGCCCAGGTGTGCCTTCCCCTTGCAGTCTCCCAGCCCTGCAGCGGAGGCTTCCTGGAGAGCTCCGAGCTCTGGGCGAGGCAGCACAGAGGTCTGGAGAGCCTGGGACGGGGTCGATGTCGTGTGCCCAGCCAGAGGCAGAACAGGGATCGGGTCCCGGGTCTCCGTGAACCAGGACACAATGGGTGCTAGATTTACCCATCATCTGTGTCATGAAACAGTCCCCTATTCCCTCACCTCTGCCTCGGGAGGGTCCCTGTCCCGCGGCAGCCAGCGTCCTACCCTGTGCCCTTTTGCCCTCTTGTGCCCCCTCTGCTTCTTCCCCCTGGGACTTGGCAGGATTGTCGCATCAAGCCCAAACCTTCGAACACCAGGACCCCTGCTCCTTGGAAACCCCCTCCCAGCTGCCCTTCCAGCCCGGAAGGTCCCCACCTTTACTGATCACTTGCAAGCTACAGCTTCAGGATCTGGACTGCCTCTGGGGGAGGTGAAGACACTCAGAGCCCCACTGGGCGTTCAGGGCATTGTAAGTCCCGTCTGAGGGTCCAGGGACAGGACACTGGTTGTTCCAAGGCCCTGAACTCAGTCAAATGGCAGATACCCCCCAGACGGCCCCAGGAAGCTGGTATGCCATTGCCAGTGGACCAACTTCAAGAAAATTCTGCCTTTCACCAAATTCCAGTTCCTTCAAGTTCCCTTTTCCTGGCCATGCACACCCACAGCCGCCTCAGGACACCCTGACAGTTTGGGTCTAGGACACTAGCCTTGAGCTTCCCATGGGTTATGTGCTCCTTTGAGAACCTGCCGGAAGCCCCCTCCTCACCCCCCATCCGTGCTTTGGAAGGGTTCCCAGCCCCAGCGAACCCCAGGAAGGAATGCAGGCCTCCTCTGTCCCCAGGACATGGATGATGCCCGCTGAGGGCTGAGGGCTCCGTGGTGGTGGTGTTAATGATTCGAGTTGGCGCTGGGCATGGCTGTGGGTGGGGTGGGGGTTGGCATCAGAAATGGCCTCCGTTCAAGGGCTGGCAGCTACCCCATGCCCAGGCCTCGGCACCCCCGGGTAGCTGGATCTACAGCAGTTCCTAAACACACGAGGAGGCTGAGGGGCTCCTTCTGGGATCAGGGTGGCTTGGGAAATATATCATCTTCACTTTCTATCCCCTTGCAAAGTCCACAAGCTGTCCAGCCTCCTGTTCTCCAGACCCCTCCTCCTCCAGGAAGCCCTCTGGGAGGGACCCTCTGGAGCCGCCCTAGCTGACCCCCTCCTAGAGCATGCAGTCTAGAGGCTGGGTGTTATTTTGTTAAGCATAACTGTCTACCATGAAGTACAAATTCTAATGAAGCCCATATTCCCTGGAAATGATCTGACCCTTCCCCAGGACCGACAGCACCAGGAAGATCCCCCTTCTACTGCGGGGAGTGTTTCAGTACCTCCCCTATGCAGGGGGTATGGGGGCCGAGGGAGCCAGACAGCCTGGCTCATGCCTCGAAGGCTGAGAGGTGACGGTAGTCCGGGGACTGTCCGTGAATGGAGGAGCACTCAGGGTCACTGGGGCACCAAACCCAGGCTCGGGTTGGGGGTGCAGCGAAATTAAAGGAGACAGCTGGCAAGGAGTGAGGGTGTGTGTGGCCCGAGACGAAGGATGTGTTCCGAGGGGAGGCAGCTGAGGTCCCGTGACAGACCAGCTCCTGGGGGACCCATGGTCTCTCCGAAGGTGGGGACAGGGCACAAGTGGTCTAAGCCAAGTTCACCACACCCACTAGAAGGAACATTTTTGTGGCAGGCACCTGGGGACTGAGCCCCCAGGGCAAGGCCCCCACAGAGGTGTGTTTGGGGAGTGGCGTGCTTGGCTTCTGCCATGTTGGGTGAGGCCGGCCAGCTCGATTCTAACCCAGCTGGCCACACCCAGAGTCTCGAGCCCTGTCGGGACAAAGCTCACAGGCCTGCATGGGGATGAATTCGTCCATCGTCAGGCTCTCTTGCAAAACCCAGACTGAGCCGGGAGGCAGTCCCGTCCTGCCCAAGACAAAGTGGTCTAGACACTGAGCCCTGTGGCTTCTAGCTTGGGGCCTACCCCGGACGGGTGATCGTGGGTGGTCCTTGGTCCTCTCTGGGACCGCCTTGCACCGGTGAAGGGTGGTTTTGGCATCTGGGCCGGAATTCAGCTGCCTCGGACAGGGACAAGGCTACCAGATGGGGTGTTACCAGGCCCCTAGGTCAGAGGGGGCAGAGGGAAAGCCGGCAGAAATAATAACTTTATGTAAACAGCTGGTAGCTAGCATTTATGTGGCTCCACGTGTCAGGCCATTGCCTCTACACCTCGTACAGACGTGAACAGAGGCAGCCCTCAGATGGCTGATGAGGGCACTTCCTGTCGCTGTTGCTAGTGTCCACTGCTTTTCTTCTTCTTTTTTAAGATTTTATTTATTTATTTGACAAAGACAGAGCGAGGGAGGGAACACAAGCAGGGGGAGTGGGAGAGGGGGAAGCAGGCTTCCCACCAAGCAGAGAGCCCCATGCAGGGCTCAATCCCAGGACCCTGAGATCATGACCTGAGCCGAAGGCAGAGGCTTTACTGACTGTGCCACCCAAGTGCCCCTCATTTCACTTTTTTAAAAGTTCAAACTAACATCTCCTGAGACCTTAGCATATGGCAGGTGCTGCTCCAGTCGTTTTACATGTGCAAAGTCACTCAATTATACCCACAGTCCTGTGAAGTAGGTACCGAATTCTAATCCACATCATACGGGCTATGGAAGCACAGAGAGCTGAGGTGCTGAAGCTGACGCAGCTGGTGATCAGAATATTTGGGATTCAAAGCCAGGTAGTCTGACTCCAGACTTCAAACTTGCAAGCACCGTACACACTGCCTGAACGTGGCTGGGTGTCTGCCAGGCTCCGGGGCTGCTGTACACAGCCAGCAACATGGGAACTCTTAGGAGCGACTGACTCAGAAAGGCAGAGCCCTGTGGCTGAGACACAGCTGACGTTCGTGCAGATTTAAACCCTTTGAATCAACGTACTCCCAACCTATCATAACAATATCTAGCATATAACAAAAAATGACCAGACATCCAAAAAAGCAAGAAATTTGAGCCAAAATTGAGGAAAAAAGGCAGTCAACAGAAACAAAGTTGGATCTGACACAGATGTTGAGATGAGTGTGCCAGGACTTTAACGTGCTAGGACTTTAACGCCAGGACTTTAGTTCCTAACGCATGTTTGATGATTAGAAGAAAAAATAGCGACATGATTGATGAATAACGGAGGGTTGCCCATGAAAATGGAAAGTATAAGGGAAGTACAATCTCTAAATGAAAAGCCCACCAGATGAGCTTAACAGCAGATTTGAGACGATCAGAAAAATGTTGTGAACTTGAAGACAGAACAGTAGAAATTATTCAATCAAAAGAATAGGGAGAAAAAAAGGTTTTTAAAAATTAAACATAACAAAACACTGTTGAAAGAAATTAAGATCTAAACAAATGGAAAGTCATCTTAAGATCAAGAGATTTAATATTAAGATGACAATTGCCCCCCCACCAAACTGATCTACAGGTCAATATAATCCCTATCAAAATCCCAGCTGACTTAGTTTTCAGAAATCAACAAGCTGTTCTAAAGTTTATATGAAAATTCAAAAGCCCCAGAATAGCCAAAACAATATTGAAAAAGAACAAAGCTGAAGGATTCACACCTCTTGATTTCAAACCACACTACACATCTATAGTCATTTAGACAACACAGTGCAGTGCAAGGATACGTGTGTGGATAAAGGGAGCAGAACATGGAGTCCAGAACTCAAGTTCACGTATACCGTCTACTGGTTTCTAACGAGGTCACCAAGACCATTCAGTAGGGGAAAAACAGTCTTTTCAACAAATAGCTCTGGGACAGCTGGATATCCACATGCAGAAGAATGAAGTTGGACCCACCATACTCACAAAAAATTAAAGTCAGTCTTAACAGTAAAAGCTAAAACTTTAACAATTAGAAGAAAATTGAAGTCTGTGAGGCCTGGGGTTAGGCACAGCCTTCTGAGACACGATGTCAAGAGCAGAAGAAGCAAGAGAAAAACACATAAATTGGACTATGTCAAAATTAAGCCTTCTTGTGCTTCAAGGACAGCATAAATAAAGCAAAGAGATAACTTGCAAAATGGGAGAAAACATTTGCAAATTATATTTCTGCTAAGAGAATTACATGTAGAATATACAAAGAACCCTTACAACTCAACAAGATAACAAGTAACCTGATTAAAACCAGGCAAAGTGTTTCAGTGGACATTTCTGCAAGATGCACGAGTGGACAACAGCTACACGCAGGGGCGCTCAGCACAGCCAGCCATCAGGAAATCAAAACCATGGAGACACTCCACCCCGCTCCTAGACAGCTGTAGTCTGAGAGATGAGGAGGAGTGTTGGGTGGGTGGGAGGCATCAGAGCCCCTGCACACGGCTGTTGGGGGTGTAGCCACCATAGGGAACAGTCTGGCGGGTCCTCAAAAGGTGACGCACAGAGTCATCCTATGACCCAGCGGCTCTACCCCCACATAGACACCTGAGGGAAATACAAACATGTCCAGATAAACCCCTGTGCATGTGTTCCTGGCAGCGTCATGAACTGTGGCCATCGAGTGAAAACGACCCAAATGTCCTCCAGCTGATGAGAGGGTGAGCGGAATGGGGCGCTTCCCTGCACTGGAATGTGAGCTGGCCGTCCACTGAACGAGCACGGCATCATACCACGACGTGGCTGAATCACGAAAGCAGGATTAGTGAAAGAAGCCGTTCACGGTAGATGATACACGAGTTCACTGACATAAAATGTCCAGAAGAAGCAACCATTTGAACTGTAAAATTCAATAATTTTTAGTATTTTCACAGTTGTGCCGTCATCATCATGGTCACTTTGAGAACATTTTTATCATCTCCAGAAGAAACCCTAAACCTCTTAGCAGTTACCTTCCATTTCCTCTCAAGCCCCCCAACTCTAGGCAACTGCTAACCTACTTTTCCTCTATAGATTTGCTTCTTCTGGGCGTTATCTCTCAAGAAGCCGACAGAGAGGTCCACTGGCATAATTAAAGTCTTTGGCCAACAACCAATGTGGTAAATTGAAAACTGTCCCCCCAAAATATCCATCTCTTAGTCTCTGGAACCTGTGACTATTACCTTCTATGACAAAAGGGAATTTTGTGGACGTGATTAAATTAAGGATCTTAAGACAGGGAGATTGACCTGGACCCTCCACGTGGGCCCTAACCGTAGTCCCCTGTATGCTTACAAGAGCCAGGCAGAGAGAGACATACATAGGAGAGAGGCCGTGTGACCACAGAGGCAGAGATTGGAGTGGTGAAGCCCCAGGTCAAGGATGAATGCTGGACGATGGATAGGTGAGGGACAGAGTCTCTCTGAGAACCTCTGGAGGGGGGCACAGTCCTGCTGACATCTTGCCTGGAGCCCCATGAAAGTGTGACTTCCAGAACTTCAGAATAAATGTCTGCTGTCTGAAGCCACCAGGTTTGTGATGACCTCTCACAGTGTCCACAGGAAACAAATACAGTTTTCAGCAGGTCCTCCAAGTCCAGATGTCTGGCACCTGGCTGACTAATGCCTTGACTATGACCTCCAGAGACTCTGAGTCAGAGCCCCTCTGCTAAGCTGCTTGTGACCCGTGGAAACCATGAAAAATAATAAATAATCGTTATTGGTTTGAGGCTGACGGGGATTGCACCGGAAGGACCACAAATCTCCAGAAGGGAATGAAGGTCACTGGAAATGCCAATGATGTCAGGAACAGGGAAGGATGTCCCCTCTACATAAGTTCCATTGGAGGCTCTAGCTAGTGCGATAAGACAAGAAAACTTAAAGACAAAATGACTGGAAAGGAAGAAATACAGCTATCTTTATTAACAGATAACAAAACTATGCAAATAAAAAATCCTAGGGAGGGCCTCCCCAAAAAGTTACTAGAATAAAAGAATTTAGTAGGATCACAGAATACAAGGTCAATAATTTAAAAAATCAATTGTATTACTATCTACCAACAATAAATGTTGGACAATTAAGTGTGAAATACATTTACATAGCATCAAAACCCATACAATTCTTAGGAACAAATGGAAGAAAAAGTGTGCAAGAAATCTACACTGAAAATTACAAATCACAGATAAGAGGAATCAAAGACCTAAATAAATGAAAATACAGACTATGTTCATGGATCAGAAGAGTCTCCCTCATTCCCTATCAAAGTTCCAACAGTTTTTTTTTGCAGAGACTGACAAGATGATTCTAAATTTTGTTTGGGGACACAAAGGAGTGAGTGTGTTAGTCATTTATCGTTACATAACAAGCATCCTAAAATGCAGTCACTTAAGCACTGATAACCTCAGAGCTGCCGTGGGTCAGGAGTCTGGTGTGGCTTTGCTGGTGCCTCTGGCTCGAAGCCTCGCACAGGCCACTGTCACACTGTCCTCCAGGCTGCATCTCGTCTGGAGGTTCGACTTGGGGAGGACCGGCTTCCAAGCGCACTCCTGTCTCTGCTCGTGTTCGGTCCCTGGCAGATCATTGGGCTGAGGGCCTCAGCTCTCTGGTTCTCGGCCAGAGGTCTCCCTTGGCCCTTGCCACAGGGGCCTCTCCCTCAGAACGAGCAAGAGAATGAAGGTGAAAGCATGAGCCTTTTGTGACCCAACTTCTGAAGCGAAATCCCACGGCTTCTGCGATTCTCCACATGTTAGAGATGAGTCACTAGCTCGACGCACACCCAGAGGTGGCCATTGTACAGAATCCGGAGGCAAGAGTCCTAGAACAACTGAGTGGCCGCCAATGGCACTGGCCGTTGCCCAAGCAGGAGGAAAGAACCACACGGGGGACCAAGACTGCCTGGTTTCAAGACTTACAATGCAGACAGGGCAAAGGAGACAGTACGGGAGGAACATCAGGGTGGAAGACGGGCTACGGAAGAAAGTCCAGAAAAAGGCCCACACGCGTATGGTCAAATGATTTTTTTCTTTTTCTCTTCTTTTCTTTCTTTTTTTTTTCCTTTTTTTTTTTTTATAATTTTTTTTTTACAAAGGAGACTTGGCAGCTTAATAGTGAAAAAAAATTATTTTCAACAAATGGCACTTGAATCAATGTGTGGAAAAATATTAATTTGACATAGATCATGCACATCAATGTAAAAGCTAAAATTATCAAGCTTCTGGGAGAACACCTAGAAAAGTATCTTCTAACCTCGGCAGAGGCAGATTTCTTAGAGAAGACACAGTGTCTCCAACCATAAAAGAAAAAAGGAGATTGGATTTAAAAAAACAAAAGATTTTATTTATTTATTTGACAGACAGAGATCACAAGCAGGCAGAGAGGCAGGCAGAGAGAGGGGGAAGCAGGCTCCACGCTGAGCAAAGAGCCCGATGCGGGGCTCGATCCCAGGACCCTGAGATCATGACCTGAGCCGAAGGCAGAGGCTTAACCCACTGAGGTCCCCAGGCGCCCCAAGGAGACTGTATTTTATCAAATAGAAGACGTTTGTTCATCAAGACAGCATTGCAAAAGGGAAAATAAGCCACAAGGTGGGAGAAAATATTGGCACGCCCTGTATCTATTGAGGGACTGATGTCCAGAACGTAGGAAGAATCTCAACAAACGAGAACAAAAGGGCTAAACGCAGTTACGAAACCGGCTGGAGATCTGAGCAGACCTCACAACACAATGTGGAGAAACGGCCTGTCAGCGCTTGGAAGCAGGCTCAACACCATTAGAGGGCAACGAACACCGAACCCATAGGGAGACTCCACCACTCACCCCGCAGAGTGGCTCGCAGAGAACAGTGCTCCCAGCGCCGGCAGAGATGCGGGACGGCGGAGAACGCCAGCGCAGGAGGCACGACCCGTGGGGACATGTCTGGTGGCTTCTTCAAACATCCCCCCTCCACCGGAGCCGGCAGTAGGATCCCAGGGGTTGAGCCAAGAAAACAAATACGCCCGTTACAAAACACGCTCGGCAAGAATGTTCCTTACAGCTCAGTTCATAAAATCCTCAATCTGGAAACAGCCCAAATGTCCGGAAGAACGGATAATCCAAGTGTGGAAGAGCCTGGAGCAGAGTTCACCCCGCAGGGCAGAAGGGTGAGCGGCAGAAACATTTAGCCACAGGAGTGAGTCTCACAGGGAGGAGGGAACGGGCACCTGCCGTGTGACCCATTGACAGGACGTCCAGAAATTGCCAGAGCAGGGTCTGTTCCCACGGGCTGCTTATGTAAGAGGTGGCGAGGGCGGACTGTCGGGGATTACAAGAACATTCTGGGATGATGAAACCTCTACCGTGTCGCCCCGAGCCCACTCATCAAGTTCTACTCACCTTTGTGCGTCGCACTCTATGAACAACTTCCTTCCATTAATACAGGACGCAACCTATTAGGTTCTGCATATGTAAAAAGTCTAGTTTACAGCGGCTTGGGGCTAGAGCCTGAGCTTGGTCCCAGACGTCCCTCCCACGGCCATGACCTTCACAGTTTTCAAAGCACCATCCCAGCCCTGACCTCAAACGTCCCTCACCGGGTCCCTTGTAAGGGGCCAGGACTGCCTGGGAGGAGAGAGTGATGTAGGGATTTCTCTAAATGAAACCACATCTTTTGCAGGGACAAAGAAGTAAGTAGTGAGTTCCCCATCACTGGAGTTTTCTAGTCAGGGTAGGTTGATAATATATGACCATTGTGATGGAGCAGGTTAGACTCAGTGACCTAAAAAAAACCCCACGGACCTGAGGGTCTACCGTTCGAGGGCTTGCGTGGGGACAGAGTAAGTCAGCTTTGGGCCCAGCATCCCGACTCCAGGCCAGCTTAGGCTCTGGTGTCCCCAGCCAACAGCTTGGCATCCCCTGCAAGGACTCAGGGCTGGCCTGGGCTGACCTGCATCCCGAAGGCATCCGGATCTGTATTCAGATGTCCGGGACCGGGGACTCTGACTCTATCGATGTGCCCTTTGCCCAGGGACTGTTGGCATCTGCACCAGCCTTCCTGGGGCACGCAGACTCCCAAGCTCTCTGCCTGTGCCCACTGGCCTTGCACATTCTCAAACACTCCAAGCTCCTTCCCGTCTCAGGGCCTTTGCATGTGCTGTGACTTTTTCCTAGAAAGCTCCCCTAATCACCCCTTCCTCGACACCTAAAATCTCAGCTTAGGTGCTGCTTCTCCTAAGGTGTTCTCGAGCCTAGGCTGGACATCTGTTACGTGTCCATAATTTCCTTAAAAATATTACCAACATTTTAAAGATAATTTTTATTGCGATAAAACATTTGTAACATAAATGTGCCTGTTTAGCCGTTTTCGAGTAGTGTTTGGTGTCATTGCTCACATCCCCTCCCCCTTTTCCTGAGTCCCTCTGTGGCACAATTACAGTGTGATGTGGGTCTTCGTGGCACGGATGTAAACTCGCTCCTCAGGTCAAGAGCCTGCCTGGTTTTCCGTGTTGACTCTGCTGGGCTCAGCACAGGGCCTGACGTAGTCAAGGACGAATGATTTTGCATAAGTGAGCGTGTGTTTGGGAAAGCAGAGAAAAACAATGAAGACGGCACAACAACAAACCAAACCCCCGCCCTAGCCGTGTTTCGTACACAGGGGAGCAGGGAGGAGGCCGGGGAGAACCTGGAGGTACTGGGTAGCCCCCCTTCTTTCAAAGGCCTGTATCCTTCCCCTAGTATTTGCATTTTAACTGTTCCTCTTAGGCTTACCCAGCGTAGAGACGGGGAGCTCACCCCTTGTCCTCCTGGGGAAGCTCCATCACGGAGAACAGCTTCCTTCCCCAGGCTTGCTGGGCCTCCGCCTGCCTCACGTCCCTGGCTCCCGCGGCCATCTCTCTGCACCCAGTCTTTGGGTGGGCCCTGCCGGGAGGGGCAGTTGGGAGCCCAGGGCAAGTGTGGTCTGCTCACTGTCCTTCCCTGGACCAGACTCGGCCCTGCAGGCTCCCATCTCCTGGCCTCCAGCCTCCAGCCCACCCCGCCAGCTTCCTCTCCCCCCGTACTGGGCTCTCCTCCGCTTCTGTGCTCTCGGGGCTCCTCAGGGCCAGCTGCTCTGGCCGCAGCCACCCCTCATCTGGCAACACCAGCCCGTCCAGACCTAGAAGTTAGCTCGGCCTGTCCTGACCGGTCTAACGAGGCCCTTGACTCCCCCTCACCCACACCTTCAGTCCTGGCGGTGCCCTTGCTTGCCCCCTGGGCATCCACGACCTCCCAGCCCCAGAACGGCTGCTTTCCCTGGTTCCTTTGAAGGTCTTCCTCCAAGCTGGGCTTCTTCAGCCTTGGACAACTGCTCTCTGTACCAGACAGACTCGAACAGGGCCTCTGCACACACCCAGTGGTGCTCCCGACTTCCGGCATGGCCTCCCACCTCGGTCTCAAGGGGACCCTGCTCCAGTCCCGTGGCTTCTAGCTCTGCCGGCCTGGGTCTGGCTCCTTCCCCTCAACCCTGACCAAAAGGCACAGCGCCAGCCCTGCCATCAGCTTGGCAGAGAAGGGAGTTCTCGTCGGTCTGGTTGGTGTGCCAGCCCTCCTCCGGCTCTCAGTTCCTGTCCCCCCCGACCTCCAGTCATCCCCTCTGCAGTCCTGGGAGTGGGGTGGGCAGATAAGGCCCCTCTCGGGCTACTGGAGGAGACCTGGCCCGCGGTCTCATGGTCTCACAGCTGCTGGACGGACGGGGGAACAGAGGCTCTGCCAGCCAGACTTGCCCAGGGTCAGAGTAGGTCGGGAGCAGAGCATGGTGGGAACCCAAGATCCCCTGCCACCAGCATCCCCCGTGCCACTAAGAGAGTTCCCCGCGTTGCCAGGACGTCCCCTGTGCCTGGGAGATGGCCTTCTGCTTCTGGAACCAGGCCATCCTCTCCAGCCTACGGGATCTGCCCGACTTCTCCGCAAGGCCAGTGGGGGTCAGGGTCCATCTTTGTGGGCACGGAAGGTGGGATTGAGGCTCAGAGAGGCCAGACGACTTACCCAGAGCCTCTAAGCAAGAAGGCAGAGGGGCAGGTCCTGTAACTGCGCTTTTAGCCCTCTTTCCCCGACGGGGGCTCTGTCCCTGTCTGACGGCCTCCCTTTCCTGGTGTCTACAAACCAGGCTCAGCCTCTGCGGACCCTGCTGCCCAGCCCTTCCAGAGCGGCTGGGACCCAGGGAGTGCACAGGACCCTTGGCCACCCCTGTCCCCATGGACCTTCTCGGCGAACCTCAGAAAACCCTGGGCTCCTGACACTCCCCCCACCCCAACTGCGTGTCTGCGGGCACGGGGAACCCAGAGAACCAGCAGAGCCTGGTGCTTCCTGTCAAAGGGTGAGCTTTTGAGGCAGGCCTATGAGCGCATCGCCCCCAGGATGGAGGCGGGTGCCGGGACGACCTGTGTGCAGAGCCATCCAGAAGCTACCCCTGGGTGAGGACACTCCGCCAGCCACCTCAAGGGGCCTACTGACCCTCGGGGTATGGCCTATGTCCAGGGAGGGAGGCTGGACCTCCTGCACTCGTGGCCTTGCAGGCAAGGACCCCCCGCTTCTGGAGGGTTCCGGGAGACCCAGGGCCCAGCACTTGTAGGGGCCTCTGTCTCTGAGGCTCGTTAACATTCATCCTGTCCTCCTACCGTCTCTTGTTAGAACAGGGGCCGGGCGCCCTGGAGCTCAGACCTGGCAGCTCCCCCTCGTTCCCCTCGGATCCTACACAGCGAGCGCCCGGACCTCTCCCATCCCCGAAGTCCCCGACTTTCTGCGTGTCTTTTCACCGTGGCCGGCGCCCCCAGTTAGAAGTCTGTCCCTCCCCAGTGGCCGGCGCCCCTTCTGGGCACCGAGCACAATGTCTGGACTCTGGAGATGTCTGCCCTCTCCTGCCTCCTGGCTGAACGCTCTGTGGCCGGGACTGGGTCCCTTCTTCTCAGGAGCCCCCACTCCTCGGGTGGACAGGGCCTGGGTCTGCGTGGGTGCCAGCAAATGTCTGATTCCTCTGAATCGCGGGTTGGTAGAATACACAGCGTGAGGGCTTCGGGGAGCCCGCAGCCCAGAGAGGGGCAGGAACCTGCCAAGGTCACACAGCCAGCCCGAGCTCTCCCCGTCCTCGCCTCTTATCGACTCCATGTGCCAAGGGCCCTTGGGGAGATAGGGAAGGTTCTCAAGGACTGAGGGGTCCTTCCCACATCCCACAGTAGCCCCTGGCTCACACCCCTGGAGGACACAAGTAACAGTCAAAGGACTGACGTCCCAGCCAGCGCTCATTCCACGGACCATCCGGACCCTTCCTTCCATTTCCCAGATGGGGAGGTCGAGGGTCACAGAGCAGAGCTGCCCCAGGACCACAGGGCAGAGCCCCCAGTCCAGAGCGCGGACACCGGCCTGACGGCGGGCTCACCTGGCGGCCGAGCTTTCCCGGGCAGGCCCGCCGGCTTTCGGGGCCCCCGCGCTGTCCGGCATGCTGGGCTTCTCTGGGGTGGCCGCGTCCAGCTCCAGAGCTGCGTGGCCTCTGCAGCGGGTGTCCCACGGGGCGGGAGGCTGCCCTTGAGTGGGCAGTGGGGGCGGGCCCCAGGCTGGGAGGCGGCGACCGGAGCGGGAGCGGCCCAAAGAGGCCCATTTCCTCTCTATTTTTAGAAGCTCAGAATGCGCCTGCTCCTGGTGGTGAAGTTGCTCTGGATGAAAACTTCACTTTTCATCGCAGTTTTGTTTCACTGGAGGCGAGGAGAATTTCAATGGAGCAGCGTTCTTTGTGATGCAAATCTGCCGGAAGCCTGGCCCGTGGGCTCCGGCTTCTGCCCCCCTCTGCCCCCCCCAACCGTCCTCGCTGGCCTTCCAGGCGGCGGTGCTGGAGCAGAAGGGATCCCAGCCGCAGGTGCACCCAGACCCTGCCCCCAGGGCCCACAGCCTGCAGCCTTGCCCAGCTCACCGTCTGCCCCACGAGCCCCGGCTGGCAGTCTCCCCCCTGACCTCCCTGCCCAGGCCCTGCCCAGACGAGGGCCAGCTGAGGGGGTCCCTGACTCCTGTCCTCCAGAAGCCCAGTCTCGGGGCAGGAGAGACATTTCCGCCCTGAGGACTGTCCTGTCGTTGTCACAGGCAACTGACCCAAAGCAGACATGGGAGAGGGACCAAGTACCAAGACCATCCAGGACACCAAAATACAAGCACGGATCTCCCCTTCGGCGGAAGGCAAGCAGGGCGCCGATGGGCTTGCGGCTGCGGAGGACTGCTGGACGCGGGGCAGGGAGAACGGAGGGCTTCCTCTGGACTCCAGAAAGCCCCCCTCCCATTGTGTAGAGGTCCCTGAAACAGGCTGGAGCAAAGCGCCCCAGAATGGGGGGCGTGAAACGTACATTCTGGAGGTCGGCCGCGGGAGGTCAGGCATCAGCAGCGCCCCCTCCAGGACTCCAGGAGAGCCTTTCCCTGGCCTCTCCCCGCTCTGCTGGTGCCCTCGGCAGCCCAGGCTTGGAGGTGCCGCACCCCAGTCTGTGCCTACGCCCCTCACCCTGTCCTTGCCATGAGGTCGGCCGTGCCGGGACTGGGGCCCACCTGACCCCATAGCACGTCGTCCTCATGGGCCGGTCAGCAAAGGCCGTCCTTCTAAGTGAGGATACATTCCAGGGCTCTGAGTGGGCCTGAGCTCTGGGGACACGAGTGGGAATTCCACGCAGGAGCTGTAGGTGGCGATCCCTGAAAGGGGCGGTGGGGTCCGCCGGTCGCTGGGATGCCTCCTGGCAGGTGGCGGCAGCAGGATGAGGAGGAGCTGGGCAGTCTGCGGGGAAACTCGGACAGCAGCCTCCGGCCTCGGGGTGCCGCCACCCGGTGCTGTTTGCCGTGCGCAGGACGGGGCCCCAGAGCCTGGCTTTGAGGCCGGAACCCTCACTCCTGCCCCCTCCCCTGGGACCTTGCGTGGGTCACCGTCCCTCTCTGGGCCTCCCTCCGCTGGACTGACTGAATCATGTGGGTAAAGGCCTGAAACTGGCCACCTGGACAGGGACGGTGACCGGGTGGGGGGCCCTGTTTCTGAGCTCGGGCGTGCCGCGGGACCACGCCTGGAGTGGTGGGTCGGGGAGCCCGCAGCTACGCGCAGCCGAGTCAGAGAACGATGTCCTGTTCTTGGCTAAGATGAAGGCCTAGAAAGGTTTGGAAGGAGGTGTGCACGGGCCTAGCCGGGACACCCTGCCCCTCCCCCTCCCCTCCAGATTTTCAGGGGTCCTAGGAAGGGAGCCGCCCTAGGGAGGGGTGCGGGGAGGGGCTTCCTTGGGCCATTTCTGAGGTGGAGATGACAAGGCCCCTGAGGGGGGCTCAGGGCCCCAGAGACGGGAGGGTCTGGGCGGCCCCCTCCTCAGAGCAGGCAACAGACCAGAGGCCCCCCTGGGGAGGTGGCAGAGCTGGGGGCTGGCACGAAAGCCTGCTGGGCCCTGTGCTGGGCCCCAGGATCAAGGGCACAGGCCGTGCAGAGGGTCGGTGCTGGGCTCAGGGCTGAAGGGAAGGACAGGGGCAGCCAAGCCTGGTTTAGCTGAGCTGTGCGGACGTCCGCAGGATTGAGTTGGGCCCATGCAGGGGGACACAGGGTGAGGGAGAGGCTGGGGGCTGCGTCCTCTCACCCACCGGTGGCCGGCGTGGTCTGCAGCAGTGTCCTCGCTCCTTACGTGGCCCTGCGTGGCCCGGGGTAGGGCCGCCCCTCGGGGCTCCTCGGCCACCAGAGGTCTGGCTCTCCCACCCCCGTCATGGGTCCCACCCCCGTCATGGGAGAACCATGGAGGTTGTTTGCTGCAGTGAGTGGCGGGGCCTGGACCACCGGCCCTTCACCCCAGGACAAGCTCCCACAGTGGCGCTGCTGGGGTGGGACTCAGGTTAAAGTTAGAAATGACAGTTTCTGGGACAGGGACAGACTGAGCGTTCTGCCATTAGGAGGAAGAAGGGGAGAGGGTTACAATTCTTTTCACCGACTTACAGAGAAAGAACGCCGCAGTTTGCCGCCTGAGTGTGCAGCTGGAGGGCCCCCTCTGCTCGGTACTTGGGGCGCAGGGTGGGGTGGGGAGGGCTTGCTGAGTGGAAGTAGGGTGTCTCCAGGATGCTCCAGGCCCAGCGGTAAGAGGGGGTTGTGGGTGGTACAGGTGTGTTCCTAGCTGGGGGTGTGGGAAGTTCCTGAAATCACAGGCTCTATGTGTCCCCACTTGTCCCCGTCTTTCTAGGGACAGGGCTCTAGCCCTTAGCAGATCCCCAGGTGATCCGACAGTGAGCAACCACAGCAGGAGGAAAGCCCCGAGCTTTGGGGTTAACAGACTGCGGTTCAGCTCCCTGTTCTTGTGCTCCAGGGCTGAGCGACCTTGGGGAAGGGACCCCAGCCCGGGGAGCCTGAGCGTGGCCGCAGAGGGGTGGGTTAGGAGTGGCGACTTCTGAGAGTCGTGGGGGAGGAGCGAACCACAGGTGGGGAGGTGCCCGGCATGGAGGGGCAGCCGAGGGGGCTTCCTTGTGGCACCACTGCATTTGCGGGAATAGCCTGGTCTCTGCCCCCTTCCCTGCACCGGGGCCTGGGGGACAATGGTCCCCCCACTGGTCCCGCCCAACTGACCTGGAACAAGACCATGGGAATGTGCGCGCAGGAGGCATTTCCCTCTCTGGGAGATTAGATCAGGCGGGTTTGGGAAAGAAGAGGGAAAGGGCAATGAGGGGGAGGGCGCGGGACTGAGGGAATGAGGGGGTGGGGCTGCCAGGAGGGGGCGGGGCTGAGGGAATGAGGGGGTGGGGCTGTGGGGCTGAGGGAGGGGTGCGGGAAGGAAGAGTCCTGGAAGGGATACAGCGGGCGGGGTGTGCCGGCTGCGGGTGGAGCCCCTGCCCCCACCAGCTGTGGACGACTGGCCTTCCCAGGCCTGGACCTGAGGGAGAAGAGGGCAGTCTTGGAGCCCCGTGCAGGGGTGTGGCCACACAGTTTCGGTTGCTGAGAACGCGTTGCTCTTGTGCCAGACCCTTCCTAAAGCTTCCCTTGTCAGAATAAAAGCCGCAGTCCCAGCACCTCCTACAAGCACTGGGCCCCCAGCCACACCGGCCTCTTTGCCGTTCCCACTGCCTCAGGGCCTTTGCATGGTGTTCCCTCGTGTGGAACACACCGTCGGCAAATATTGGCTGTCTCTCCTTCACCTCCCTCAGCCCTGCCCAGATGTTGCCTTCTCAGGACGCCTTCTCCAGCCACTGGGCTGGAACCTAGCTCCCCCCAGCACGCCCCACCCCCTTCCTGTTTATTTCCTGTGTGCGCCTTACCATCACCAAATTCTGAGATGCTCCGGTTTTTATCTTCTACCCGTGCGCCAGAATGCGTGCTCCTGGAAGGCGGACGTTTCTGTGTGACCCTGGCCACTGTGGCATCGTAGCTCCTTTAGGAAAGAGGACGTCCCCCGGCACAAGGGGCAGTCCCTGGGCCAGGCCCTGCTCCTGACTCAGTGACTGCACCCAGAGAGCTGCCATCCGGTCAGGGCAGACACAGAGCAGCAGGACAGGCGGTTTGGAGGGCCAAGAAAACCACCTGCAAAGACAAATCCCGGCACAAATGTGAATGCGGCAACGTTGTGAACAGTTGGGAGAAAATCAAGTCTACATGTCCTTACGTATCCCCTGCCTGGAGGGCCGAGGCCAACTTTCCGGTTCGTTCCAGACCATCGCAGTCTGCCAGGTCTGCACACCTCTGGCCTCCTACACCCTTAAATGTTCCTCTTGACTTTGACCCACTTTTAAAATCTAGAGCCTGATGCTGGTTCCGTCCTAAGGCTTTCTGTCAGTGACGTCACCAACAGCAGGCCTGGTTCCACACACGCGTTTCCCAAGGCACGCCGAAATTCCCAGGAAACTGCCCAAAAATGTCCATTCCACATATACCGTTGGGTCAGGGGACACTTCTGGAATCTGCTATAGAGAAAGCCGGGGAAATCTAGTTTAATTTTCACGGAAGGGTGTACCTGTTCTTCCTTTGAAGCACGCCAGCGTCAGGGAGCGGCTGCCCGGAGCCTCGCGTAGGTGAGTGGGGGGCTTCAGACCCACAGCAATGTGGAGGACTCCTGGGTTCCGTGGACGCGGCTGGAGCGCGGCTGGACGCATAAGGGCGCCGCTCAGAGCTGTCGGAGCAGATCACAGAGCCGGCGCTCGGAGCACAGTGCCAGAGCGTGGGCAAGAGGCCAGGGGAGCTAAGTCGTCGTACTGGGTGTCCCTCACGGCTGATGAACCACGGGAGATGACGTAGGCTTTAACCCCGCGGAGCCCTCTCAAGACACAGGGGTTACAAACAGAAACGGTCAAGAAACAGAACAGCCCACGGGCGCGACTGCAGCTCGGGCCGGGGGAGCCTTGCTGTCTGTTTTCAGCATCGACTCCTCTGGGCTGTTTTCTGATGCCATGTGTATGTGTTCCTAGGGCGTTGTTTCTGTGTTTTAAATCTTGACATGCTGCGCTCTGGGGCCCTGACTTAGGCTGCCTGGTCTTAGCCGTGGGCTCAGGAGAACGGCCGCAGCTCCCACGTGCCCCATCTCCAAGAACCACCTCCGCCCCCAGGAACTACCTTCTTGCCCCGGCCCCTTGCAGGCCCTTGGGGCCCAGATCCCAGCTTCCAGGCCCCTGTGCACCCGAGGGTCCTGTGGCGAGGGCTGTGCCTGTGTCCCGTGGTCAGGAGGGCTTTGGGTCCCCTGCTTCCAGCTCCGGACAGAATCAGAGGGGTTCGGGGGCGTCCCTGAGGTTCAGACCCCTCTCCCAGGGCCTCAGGGCCTCACGGACTCACCAGGGCAGAGCTTCCCTGGAGCAGGGGCCGAGGAACGGGATGCGGTGGGTTCTGACGAGTGAGCGCATGGCCGGGTGGGGGTAGGGGTCTGCCTGGGAACGAGCCCTTTGAGGGAGGAGACTGGTGGGCGAGGAGCAGGTGGGCATCTGCGGAGGCCTGCCCGTCCGCAGAAGAGACCCCTTCCCTTCTGCCCTCACCTGGAAGGCCCAGACCGGGGGCCACAGGGCTGGGGTTATTGGGGCAGAGGCTGAGCCCTGGCGTAGGATTACGACCCAGCCCAGGACAAATCACCCCTCTCCGAGTCTGTTTCTTCATTTATAAAATGGGGACTCTTGGTGGCCAGGGGCAGAAACCAGTTTAAGGAACAAGGACAACACAGTGATGTACTCCAAGGCGGGGTTAACAAGTCATTATGGGGGAGGGGGTTCTGCCCCCCGGCCCCGTGCCTCCTGGTTGACCCTGTCCTCCCAGACACTGTCCGCACGAGGTCCCTCACGTGGAGACAGACGAGACCGGGAGGAGCCCGGGGATCCCACAGGCTTGAGACCAAGAGCTGTTTCCCTGAGCTGCAATGGGCCACTAGCTCGCTACCTTGCATTTGCTTTCCACTATTTTCTGCCTCACTCCACCCCCGCCTGCAAAGTGCAGCCCCAACAAAGCCTCAGGGCAGAAGCTTTGCCTCAGGCTCTGTTTTCTGGGGAACCTGGTAGGACACAGCTGCTCACAAGCTGTGTGACCCTATGTGACCTCTCTGCGCTTCAGTTTTCTCATCCGAAAAATGGAGCCCTAATAACCCGTCTCACGGCTCACAGTGAGCTAATCATACAGAAAGCGCCGAGAGCCGTGGGAACTTTCAGCAGGAGTCCAGTGTTCATTGTTTTTATTACCCTGGGTCCCGAGAAAGCTCCAGACTGGCACGGAGGCAGGTCCTCCTGGAGGGGGTGGGCGGTGTGCAGCTTGTGGCTCCGGTCCCCACCACAGCCCACGCCAGCTGCCTTTGGAGCTGGGGCAGGGCTGGGGCTGGGAAGGGAGCCCCAGACGAGGGTCCACAGGCCTCGGCGCCAGCCTGCACCACCCTGGGAGAGGTCTTTGTGGCCCAGAACCTCAGTTTTCCCACTTATGAAGCAACATTTATGTGCGCACCTCTCTTGGGGCCTCCCCCGCGGCTGGGCCCATGGAGCTCCAAGGGCGTCACTGACTGAAAATTTAGTGAGTCTTTGCCCCAGGCGAGGTGTGTGCATGCTAGGCCTGGACACCTTGGCGTCTGTGATACACCTGTGGGAACTGAGGCCCAGAGAGAGGACGCAAGCTGGGCCACGTGGAGAAAGGCCCTGGGCACGCCCCCTCCCCCCCAGGTCCTAGCGCAGACCCCCAATGTCAGGGAGCAGGGGGCAGGGTCTGGGGAGCCTCTGGCTTCCCGTCTGTGGCTTCTCCAGCAGATGACCCACCAAGGCCTTGGATTCCTGGCACGTGGCCTGGGCAGCCAGGAGAAGGGCCCGAGGCCCTGGGGGAGGCCAGCACTGGTCACTGCTGGGACTGAACACACAGGCACGGAGCGGGTGCCCTTTGCTCGAACCCTGTGTCCTACTTAATGTCCAAGGCAAGGTAGCAGGGTGTGACAGAGGAGTGTCTCTAACAGAGTCAGGCTGGGGCCTTTCGAGTTCTGACCCTTTCCTGTCCAGCCCCTGCTCCTTGATGTCCAGAGAGCACCAGCTGGGAAGCAATGAGGTGCCCCAGTGCTCAGGTGTGAGTGGCCGCATCCTGGCCTACTGGGGCCAGCAGCCTGGCCCGCTAACACAGGAGAGGGGAGCGGGCTCATGCTGGTGTCCCACGTGCCCAGAACCATGCCATGTGTTCATGCCCGAGGCTCGCGTGTGTGTCAGGATGGCCCTGCCAGGAGGCATTCGTGTAACCCCGCCGTGCAGACAGGGATACTCTGAGAGAACCCAGGTGGTCTGACCTCCCAACCAGGCCTGGCTCTGCAGGGCTGGTGTAGCTCGGAGGTGGTCGCCTTCGGTGTGGGACACATGGAACATGGAACGCAAGCCAAGGACATATGGCAATGCCTCGTTACAAGTAGGGGGCCCGGGAGATAGCTCCCAGTGCCATCTCCCGTGGGGTTACCACAGGAAGCTCACTTGGGGCCGGGCACGGAGCTTGCACGAGCACTCGGGTTCAGTCGTGGGCCCGCGTGCTCCAACGTGCCGCTGCACAAGCTGGCGGTCCAGAAGTGGTAGAAAGCCCCAACCCAGGCCCTCCTGGTGTTGTAAGAAGCTGGAGCTCACTTGGAGACAGCTCAGGGGCCATCACGCCCGGCCCAGACCGGCTCACGGAAGGGGCTGCCAGGTGAGACCCCTACTCGGGCTTCCTTCCTGGCCCTTCCACTGACGGCTTTCGGCCCTCTGATTGGAGCCACATCCCGACGCACCCAAGCTCACAGGGAGGGCTTGCCGAATGTGGTGGGAGCTCCGCGGAGGTTCCCTGACGGGGGGGCGGGGGGGAGGGTGAGTGTCCGTTGTGCTCAGGGAGCCCCCTGGATGGAGCTCAGGGCAGGTACAGCTGCACCTAAACGCATGTTGCCCAGGAGTCTGAAAAGCTTTTTTCCCCTTCAGATAAGAATCTGATTACTCCAATAGACCGTTTTTGCCGTGGAGGACTTCAGGAGATCCAGCCTTTATGGAGTTCTCCCTGGGGCAGAACAGAGTCAGACTCTGAGCCCCCAACCCCCAAGAAGACTGAGTGGAGCCCCAGGAGGGAGCTGGGGGTTCGGGACCGGCTTCCATCAGCCCTTTCTGAGGACCCGGGTCAGAGAGGAGCCCAGTCACCCCCCAGGGACCTCAGCATCTGTAACTGTCTTCCCTTGGGCTTATCCCCGCATTCACGCCACAGGGCCATGGGAGGCTGGAGAGGTGACGGAGAGGGGCACAAAGTGGGAAGGGCTGCCTCCCCTCACTCGAGGCTTCCCACATTCACCTCCTCTGGGAAGCCTTCCCAGATACCCCTATATGCTCCCTCTTCTTCTGGTACATTCCATGGAGACTTGCTCCCTGCCATACACAGCTACGCCTGCCCCTCTGCTCAGTCTGGGGCTCCTCTGCTTTTCCTGGTGGCTCCAAGGACTGGCCACCCGGCACGGGGATGAGGAACACAGGCCTGACGGCGTGGAGTCCAGCCTGGCTGGGAAGGGGGCCTTGGACATCAGTAACCGTGGAAACAGGACCACTGTTTGAATCAAGCTGTTCTTTACCACGCTCTATGCTACAGCATTTTATGCACATTCTCTTGTTTAGGTCTTATACAACTTTAAAAAACTGTGTTATTACTATAATTTTATACATGAGGACCCTGGCCTGGGGTCACACAGCACAGGACGGAGCCAGACTTTGAGCCCATAAGTGCCACCTGTCTGAGCCATTATCCACGCACATGGCTCCGGGGCTCCCTGGTGAAGGGGGCTCTTCAGGGGGTCGGGGGCACTGAGTCTGAGAATTCCAGGAACCAGGCTGTGGGAATAGAGAGGTGCTGCTCAGAGAACCTGGGGGCATGTGGGCTGGGAGAGGAGAGCGTGTGTGTGGACCCGCCAGGCAGTTCCTGGGTTTGGGGCAGGATTACAGCAGCCCGAAGATCTCCATGTCCTAACACAACCTGCGAATATGTTAATATCCACGTCAGAAGGGACCTGGCCGGTGTGCTCAAGTTAAGGACCTCAGGATGGGAGCCTATCCTGGATTACCGGGGGTCCCAATGTGGTCACAGGGGTCCATATAAGAGGGAGGCAGCAGGGCCCACAGGAGGGGAGATGTGACTACGGACACAGAGTCAGGCAGAGGCTGGAGACGGGGAAGGGCCCTGAGTGCAGCAGTCACGGGGACAGACATGGGGAAAGACAGGGGCTGCTGACTATGTCCAGTGTGTTTGCATTTTAGAAAGCTAAATTCAATCCCACAAATACTCACTGAGCGCCTTCCCTGTAGCGGGCAATGCGCGGGGCTTAGGGAACACGGGGCAAGGGGGACGCTGCCGCAAAGGCAGGGAGGGCATTCCAACGCCCCCGTGAGGCCCTGCAGGCCCAGCAGGTTATCACCAAGCGGCAGCCTGAACAGAGCCAGGGCCCGACCTGCAGGTGGGGCCCCTGTTTATCTGTTAAGGGCTATCTGGAGGGTTCTTCGGGGAGCCCTTCTCTGTGGACGCGTGGGAGCCGGGGGTGGCGGGGCGGGGGGAGTGCTCGGCTGGAGCGGGTCTGTGCCCCCTGCGGCCCTCGGCCCATTCTGCACACGCCCCACAGGGACGTCTCCACACACCAAGCTGAGGTCTTCATGGGGTGAAGGCACAGGGAGGGACCGAAGAAGCGCCACCCCCACCCATGCGGCGATCCCACCCCTAGGGCTGGACCTACAGACGTGGACACACGTGACCCGCAGACACGCACGGTCCGTGGCCACACTAGCCCCAAACCCGGAAAACCCTGAATGATCGTCGAGCAGAATGGGAGACATACGCACACCACAGGGCACCCAGTGGCAGTGAGAATGCGAGTTATTGTCAGACCCGACACGGGTGATTCTCACCGAGCTCACACCAAGCAAAAGCAGCCGACGTACAGAAGGACACGTGTTACCGGACCCACTCAGACCACGCTCACAAAGAGGGACTGCGACTCCGCGCACTAGAAGTCGGGGTGGCTCCCCGGGCGCGGGTGTGTGGTGCTGGGGGGCCGTGGGGGCTGCTCCAACCCCCAACTGGGGTTACTTGGGAGTGTTCACTTTGTGGTGATTGGATGAGCCCTGTACTTGGGGTTGGTGTGTTTTTGGTGGGGACGTTATTGCGTATAAGAAGTTTATTTTTCAGATCCCTGAGCCTACACTCGCCGTGAGCGCTGGGTGAGACTAATATAATTATGTTAACTGTCCTGGAATGTAAAATACAACAGAGTAAAATGAGTGAGCAGAGGACAGTGGTCAGGGCGTTTTGTTGGCTGTGGTATGGGGCTCGTTGTCTGGGAGCGAGGGGGCTCAGGACTAAGATGCCGTGTGACCCTGGGCAAGCTGGAGCCCACTCCGGTCTTCATTTCCTCATCCAAATATTGGGAGGGTGTGTAGGTGGATTATACGATTTTTCAGAAACTGAGCAAAATGTTTGCCCTGTAGCTAACCGGCCTCCTCATAAAAGACAAGAAAGAGGCCAAGACTTTGTGGGAGCTGAAGAGGTTTTCCGCATCCTTGTGCTGGTCACGTGAGGGTTTGGCTGTACCAGTACCAGCCCTTCTCCGACCTCGGCCACAGGCAGGTGTGGCGGACTTGGAAGAATGCAGAGGGCGCTGGGATCCTTTGGATGGGGCTGGGGTCCTGGCAGTGTCCCTATCTTCGCAGTCTGTGACCTGCGGTAAGCCGTGGGTCTGTCTCCTCACTGGGGAAATGAGGACAATCGTGCCCGCGCTGCTGGGCGGGTGTGAAGCTCGGCGAGGAGGGGCCAGCCATGGTGCCTTCCCTCCAGCTGGTGAGCTAGGTCTCCTGTGGGGACCAGCCCAAAGCCAACGTCCGGTCCTCCTGACAGCGTGTTCATGCAAACTACGCAAAGATATGGAGGCCTCCTAGGGCCAACCAAGTGCCTCAAGGGCCTTCCCTAGCCAGCCCACAGCCCTGGGAGGGTCAGAGAATGGGGAGGAGTATGTGCTGGTGTTCTGGGGCCCTGTCCTCACTGCCTCTGTGGCCCTCCCAGGGCCTGTGGGCTTGCTGACCCCAGGCCCAGAGACACCTCACTGGATGGCAATCCAGCCTCTCTTCCCGTGCTCAGCTCTGGGCTCCGCTCTGTGACTTCAGGGAGGGTCCTGACATGGGAGGGACAGCTGGGGAGGCTGCTAGGCTGGACGCCGTGGCTCTGAGAACTTTTGAGGGGCCCCGCGTCAGCACCTCTGCAAACCCAGCAGCCTTCTGGGTGGACACTGGTGTTGCCCTGGCCTTGTCTCAGAGGATCCAAACCTGTGTGTGTGTGTGTTTTTTTAAGATTTTATTTATTCATTTGACAGACAGAGATCACAAGTAGGCAGAGAGGCAGGCAGAGAGAGAGAGGAGGAAGCAGGCTTCCCACTGAGCAGAGAGCCTGATGCGGGGATAGATCCCAGGACCCCGAGATCATGACCTGAGCTGAAGGCAGAAGCTTTAACCCACTGAGCAGCCCAGGCACCCCTAAACCTGCTTATTTTTAATGACTTTTTCCTAAGTGTATTTTATATAAATGCTCATGCAAAAAAAAGAAAGAGATACACACACAGAAAGAAAAGCAGAGTAAGAAAATAAAAATTACCCAGAATTTTGTCATCCAGAAATGGTGGTTGTTGGCATTTTTGCACATGCTTTCCTGATGTAGGTGTCGAGTGCCCCGATAGGTCTTGTCGGTGAGCGTTTTTGGCAGTGGGCACCAGAAACTGTCTCTGGCCAGCTCTGTGAGCTAGGGCATACTTGGCTGATGCCCTGGGAAAACCCCAGAACTAGGATAGCTCTTCCTGACGGGTCAGACTCGGAGGCAAAAGGCGGCTCTGCCGCACAGCACATGGCTTCCCGGGTCACCTGCCCACACGCAGCCACGGGCAGGGGAGATGGTGCAGGAGGGCTCCCGGGGCCTGGCGTCCGAACCCTCCCCTTACTTTCCGTTAGCTGCATTCAGACCCGGAACCACCTACCCGAGGGCAGTGGGAGGACCTGCAGAACTGGCAGGAGGCCAGACACCAGCTTTATGGGCTACGTCCCTCCAGGTGCTCTGGGGGCCGTGAAGCCAGGAGTAAGAAACAGGCCAAACGCCCCGGAGCTGGGCCAGCCCCGCTACAGCTGCCTGGAGGCCTTCCTCCACCTGGGCCAGTCTCGTGGGACCCGGTGTCTCAGAAAGGAGCATCTGGTGGCCAATTCCAGGTCATGCCCTCATCCCTGGCCCCCAGGAGGGGAGGCGGGTTCTGCCGGGGTCACTCAGCCCCTCCCCAGGGAGAAACTGCTCTCCGGAGGGCTTCTGGGACAGAAGACCTGCACTGGGCAGTCACATAACCATGTTCAATAGGACACGCTTCACTGCGCAGGGCTGCTGGGCGGGTCCGCTCCTTGGGCCTCTCCCCACCGGCCCAGAGCCCATAGCCCCCCATGTCGGCTACGGCAGCGGAGGGAAGTCAGAGCCAATCTGGTCCACGGAACTGCCCAGGAGCCTCACGCGGTGGCTCAGCGCAGGCCGCTTCTCCCCACGGTTTCTGTATTTGGGCCCCAAATACACAAGGTCAGCTTCCCCAGTCCTCCCATCGCCAACCCATTGGAGGCGGCAAGAGGGTTTGGGAAAGGAGGACGACAGGAGTATATTTTCCCGCCCACCCCACGTTGTGGAGCTAAGCTGTCTTTGGGGGATCCCCCCCATGACGCCTTGGGTCCTTGATATACCCCAGCTGGCATTCGACAGCGGGTAACAGATGCCCAGCATGCTGGGTTCTCAGGGAAGCCGACGGAAGCCTTCCACTAGGACGAGAGTCACCGGGAATGACAGTCGACCAGGCTGGTGACACCGGTGTTGGCACGCTGGGCAGCCGCAGGGACTCGCACACTCTGCCGTGGGAGCGCACACGGATGTAATGGCAGCTGCGCAGGGGGAACGTGAACGTCATGGCTGCACAGGGGGCTGCAGAGGGCACAGCCGTCCTGTGGGGCCAGAGCTCAGCATACAGAGGAGACTTTCTGGGGTGAAGGAAACGTCCTCTCTCTGGATCCGGCTGGTGGTCACGCAGGTATATACTTCTTTATCCATTCATCTCTCGATGGACATCTAGTCTTTCACAGTTCGGCTCCTGTGGATGTTGCTGCTATAAACTTTCGGGTGCACGTGCCCCTTTGGATCCCTACATTTGTATCTTTAGCGTAAATACCCAGTAGTGTGATTGCTGGGTCATACCGTAGCTCTATTTTCAACTTTTTGAGGAAATTCCATCCTGTTTTCCAGAGTGGCTTTACCAGCTTTCATTCCCAAAATGGTACACTTTAAAAATTTTTTTTTATTAATTTGAGAGAGAGAGAGCATGAGAGGGGAGAAGGTCAGAGAGAGAAGCGGACTCCTCATGGAGCCGGGATCCTGACACGGGACTCGGTCCCAGACTCCAGGATCATGACCTGAGCTGAAGGCAGTTGCCCAACCAACTGAGCCCCCCAGGCGCCCAAAATGGTACACTTTAAACATGGGCAACATGTTGTATGTCAGTGCTACCTCAACAAAGCTGTTAAAAAACCGGTACCAAGTATATGATGAAATGAAAATATTTGCAACTTTTTTTTTTTTTTTAGATTTTATTTATTTGACAGAGAGACAGCAAGAGAGGGAACACAAACGGGACAGGGAGAGAAAAACCAGACTCCCCACTGGGCAGGGAGCCCGATGCAGGGACTCCATCCCAGGACCTGGGATCATGACCTGAGCTGAAGGCAGACACTTAACTGACTGAGCCACCCAGGCGCCCCATTTGCAACATTTTTACAGTAACTGTTATTTACCTTATGTGAGCCCACTACAATGTTCGAACACGGTGCGTAAAAACTTCACGATTCTTTTCTGAATCTAAGCATTGAGAATTTGGCAATGTCTCAGAAGAGCAAAGTGTCTGCAGATCAAAGATGAGAGTGGCAGGGGCTCCGGAAACATTCTGGGCTAAGCAAAAATAGAAGACAACGTGTGCAGAAAGCCTGTTTATAACGAGAGCGATTTTTCTGAGATCACGCAGCAATACAAGTATGGACTATAGACGTGTAACAGCTCTGGGAAGCCTGTTAGACCCCCCGCCCACCCGGAACCCAGCAGGCTGCAGGCATGAGTGGGAGAAGCTGCCGCCCGGCTCCAGGCTCCAGACAGCGCAGCCGAGTGGGTCTCACTGCGCCGACGCAAGTGAGGCTCCCGCAGCTGCGTTCGCGCTACACTGTAGCCGACCAGCTGCCTTAAGTGCAAAGGCTACAATGTACATACTGCAAAAAGGCTTTGTTGCTAAAAGAACTGCGAACCATCTTCTGATGCTGGTGGAAGGTCTTGCCTGGAGCGGAGGGCTGCTAACTGACTTGGGTGGTGGTTGCTGAAGGTGGGGGTTGGGGGTTGGGGCAACTTCTTTCTCAAGATTGAATTCATTTCTTTGAGGGGGAGGGGCTGAAGGAGAGGGAGAGAATCTCAAGCCCACTCCCCGCTGACCGCTGAGCCCCACTTGGGGCTGGATCGGGGCTTGATCTCATGACCCTGAGCCAAAACCGAGAGTCAGATGCTTAACTGGCTACACCAGCCAGGGGGCCACTGGCAGCTTCTTAAAGTAAGATGACAACGTTGGATGCATGGAGAGACTCTTCCTTTCATAAAGGATTTCTCTGTAGGGGGTGATGCTGTCTAAACTTCTCTCAAGATGAATCAGGCCTCTGAAATCCTACTGCCTCCCCAGCTTAGCTTTTGGAATATTCTAGACCCTTCGTGTCCTCCCAACAGTCTTCACAGCATCTCCCCCAGCAGTAGATTCCATTTCAAGAATCCAGTTTCTCTGTTCGTCCAGAAGCAGCAACCTGTCCAAGCATCATCATGGGATTTTGGCAGTTCTTCTGATTCTGGTCGTTTTGCTTTCCCATGTCGGCGGTGACATCCTCCCCTCAGTCTGGAACCCCTCAAAGTAGTCCACGAGGGATGGAACCCATGGCTTCCAAACTCCTGTTTGTTGTTTTGTCCTCTTCCCACAGATCATGGATTTTTTTTTTTTAAAGATTTTGTTTATTTATTTAACAGAGAGAGTGAGATCACAAGTAGGTAGAGAGGGAGACAGACAGGAGGAAGCAGGCTCCCCGCTGAGCAGAGAGCCCAATGCGGGGCTCGATCCCAGGACCCTGGGATCATGACCTGAGCCCAAGGCAGAGGCTTTAACCCACTGAGCCACCCAGGCGCCCCAATCATGGATGTTCTTAATGGCATCTAGGATGTGAACCTTTTCCAGAAGGCTTTCCACTTACCGTGCCCAGATCCTCAGACAATTCCCTGTCTAGAGCAGCCACAGGCTTGCAAAGTGTATTTGTTAAAGAACAAGACTTGAAAGTTGAGATGACTCCATCCACAGGCCACAGACCGTCCACAGGTGTGAGGACAACCCGAATCTTGTCCACCTCCATCACAGCTCCTGGGGGAGCCGGTGCGGTGTCAGCGAGCGCTCGCACCTTCCCAGGGACCTTTCTCCTGAGCGGCCGGCCTAGCAGCAGACTTAAAAGAGCCAGTCGACCGTGCTGTGAACACGCGTGCCGTCATCCAGGCTTTGGCCACTGACAGAGCATGGCCAGAGCAGACGGATTGCGGCTCCTGGCGGCCCAGGGATGTCCCGCGTGGTTCACGAGCATCGGGTCACCCTCGAGCGAGCAGCAGCCCGAGCCCCTGCACGAGTCCACCTGGCCCTTTGAAGCAGTGAAGCCGGGCGCTGACTTCCCTTCTGCGGCTGCAGGGCGGGCCGGCGGCGTCTTCGGTGGAAGGCTGTCTCCGCCGCTCTGACAAGCTGTGTTGCTCAGGGAGCCACTTCCCGAAGGATCGCAGTGGGATCTGTCGGGGAACGCGCACCCTCACCCGGCACTTCTGCATTCTGGAGGCGGTGTCCCCCCTCACACCTCACGGACCAGCTCTGCCAGCTCCTGCCCTGCCCCTGCCTTCGCGGACCCGAAGCGCGCGAGGGTCCGGCTCCGGGCTGGGCTCCGGCGGAAGCACGTGTTGTGGCTGTTGGACCTTCTGTCCAGACCACGTGGATTTTCTCCGTATCAGCAATATGCCTCTTTCCCTTTGTCGTTCCTGCCTTCGCAGGCGTGGTCCTTTAATTCCCTTCGAGAACTTTTCCCTGTATCCCCCACCTTGGCTAACGGGTGCAAAAGGGCAGTTTCTGGCCCATTTTGGCGTTTGACGTACCTTCCTCACTAAGCTTAATCTTTTCTAGATTTGATTTAAAGTGAGACACGGGTGACTCTTCCCTTTCGTGTGGACACTTCGAGGCCCCTGTTGGGGTATTAAGTGGCCTAATTTGAACCCTGGTGTGTCTTGGGGGAGAGAGGTTGGGGCGGCCGGCGGCGGGCGGGAGGGGCAGTGGGAACATACCCAGCTTTTCTTAGCAAGTTCACCGTCTCCCACAGGTGCTGTTCCTGGGGCCCCTAGACAGCGACAGTAGTAACATCGCAGGTCACTAATCTCCATAACAAATAGGAGAAAACTGCTGGAAATACTGAGAAAATTATGAGACTGTGGCACAGAGACACACAGCGGGGAGTGCTGTTGGAGCAGTGCAGCCTGGAGACGTGCGGGACCCGGCCGCCTTGGACCTTCCCTTTATAAGAAATGCAGTTGGGGGAGGATGGGGTCTGCCTCTGCTTTTCCTTCCTGGCTCTCTTCATATGGCACAGTTAGAGGTTCACTCCCTTGCTTGCCCCTGGGAGCTCCCTACAGGCAGGGGACCAGCACACACGGTCTGTTCCCCGTGGGCCCACAGCCTTTCTGGCGGGAAGACCTCAGAACGCAGTGTGTGAACCACCAATGTGCACCAGGGAGACCCCTCCCCACATCCCAAGTCCTTTCTCCTGAAACAGACACCCCCCCTTCTGGGGGCAGCTGCTCTGGGGAGGTAGTGGGCTCTTGGAGACGGTTGTCCACAGAAACAGCATCAAAACCGTGGGTTTTGCTGTTCAAGCAATGCAGAGATATTGACTGTAATGAGTCCTGGGGCTGGCATGTAGGCCACATGGGCCACGCTGGGGGCTACCCGGAGTGGTTAGATTGAGGGGCTCTGGCACAGACGGTCCATGGGCTCCTCAAGGGCAGACCGCTGCCCTGGACTGAGCCCGGGAGCTGGCAGGAGTGGACCCACCACCTGTTGTCGAAAGCCACAAATTCTGTCTTGGGGGCATGTCCATATTAAGCCCCTGAGGCAGTCTCCACTCATCTTTTTATAACCCTGTGAGGTTGGTGTTCTTGCCCACATTGTACAGAAGGGGAAACTGAGGCTCATGGAGAGGCCATCTGCCCAATGTTGCACACACCCAGAGAGAGGCGGGAAGCATAAGTCCCTTGAGATACTGACAAAGGCCTGGAGCGACAAGTGCTATTTTGGGAGCCAACGAATTAGCATCCTCTCCTTCGAGAACCCCTGTGGCTGCCTCCCAGAGCCCAGGCTCTGCTCTCTCTGACCCCTGCTGCCTGGGTGCCAGCCTGTCTGCTCCTTTGCCACTCTGGCCTCCCGTGGGTTCAGCTCCTCTCCACAGCCCGGCACCTGTCCTGGTGTCTCAAACAGCCGCTCTTCCTCCTCCGCTTTCTGAGGCAGGTTTCCCCACAGCTTTACCTCGGAGCCCTCTTTCTCCTGCTGTACCCCCTCGGGCCAGCCCGTCAGCCCCCTGGCCTCTGGAGTCTGCATGCCCTGCTCAGAGCCCTCCCAGCGGGTCTGGACCCACTGCCGCTGCTGGCTGCCGCTGGGTGTCCTTCCCGGAATGCAGCTCCTGCTCTCAGACATTCAGTGGCTCCCAGGGTCGGTCAGAGAAGCAGACTCTTCTCAGGAGGCACTTTTCTCACAGTTCAGAGCCTCCCCCCACCCTGGCCCTGTGCTCTCCGCCTCGGTTCTGCCGTCGCTGCAGCACGAGCCCCCTTCCCCTCGGCCCAAGACGGCGGCATCGCTTCTGGTGCACGGCTGGTGCACGGCGCATGCCTTCCTCTGCAAGGTTCTTCCTGCCCTCCCCACCCAGTCACGTTCGTTAGAGGATGGCGGGTTTAAATATCGCAGTGGAGAAAAGAGTCTGCTTCTAGGTGTCCAGAAGTAACTCAGTGTTCCCAAGAAAGGATGTGGGAGCGGGGGCGGGGGGCGGCTGGGGAGGGGCAGGCCCTCACAAGGAGCCAGTGTAGACGCAGGCACACCGGCTGGGTCTGCCGGCTGGCGCTGATGGCGATTCCACCCTCTCACAGATGCTGGAGATGGAGGCCCCAGCTTCAGGTATTGGGTGGAACAGACAGTAACAAGTCGCCGCAGCCCTGAGTTACTCACGAGGGCACTTCTGGGGGTGGGGGTGGGGGTGGGGGCGGCGGGGTGATCTCAGGGATGCGGCCTGAGCTGCTGGAAATCACGTCAGTGTTCGAGCCTTTAGAGACTAAGGTTGGGCCTAGTTAAGAAGAGCCTAGGTAGATTTCACAAAGGAGAGATCTCTGCCAGCTGCTTTAACTTAGACGAAAGCAGAAAGACAAAAAGTACACCAGCGTCTGGAGCCGGCCAGGGCCTTCTCACACTCAGGAAGCAGACACTACTACTATTATCCCCATGAAAATTCCAGGAATTTAAGGCTCAGAAAGGCTAGTCACCTCCCCAAGGTCACACAGCCAGAAGTAACCCTGTGGGGATGTGAACCCACGTCTCATGGTTTCCAAGTTCATTGCCCTATTCTGCATCTGGAGGCTCTGGCCACCCTGGATGGCTGTCATGCCGGTGTCCCTGATCTGGAGCACTGAAGCTGGTGGGCACGGGCGCTGGGCAGCGGCTCTCAGCCCTGGCTGTTCCTGGAGTCACTGGAAGCTTTGCAAACACGGACGCTTCTGCGACACCCCAGAAGGGCATGGGTCTGCAGTGCAGCCCAGACCCAGGGACCCCTAGAAGCACTGGGTCGGAGACCCACAGTGCCGCAAGCCTGTGCTGTTACATCCCATCTGATGTCAGAGAGAAGCCGGAGAGGTGGGCGGCAGGTGGCCGTGACCATGTCCTGCGGACGAGCTCAGATGAAAGCTCAGTGGCTTCTGATGGCAGCTACGGAAATTTGCTTCCTGACCTGCAGCTAGACCTAGAGCTCTTTTCTAGAGCAGCCTGATGGACGGGGAGAATAGCGTCTCCCCAACCAGAAGAACTTTGCTTGAATTTTGCTTGGATGTTCAAAGTCACATCACTCTCCTGTAGACCTGGAAGAGGGCATGGAGCCTGCCTCAGCCACAGGACCCCAAACAAGACCAGGGGATCCTAGAAGAGAGTGGTGGCTTCCCCTCCCTGACAGTATCTAAGGCTGGGCTGGAGTGGGGAGCCTGCAGTTTACTGATAACACTCCTAGGCCCGTTTCTGCTGCGGGGCAGGGCAGGCCACAGTCCAGGTGGCTGGGAGACCTGTGACTGCAGCCTCCCAGGCAAGGCCCAGCTCCAGTGCCAACCCCCACTCTCAAGTGCACATCGCTGGGCCCTCCAGCCGGGTCCAACTTAGTGGTTCTGAAGGTTTCCCCCCAGCAGGACAGGAGGGGCCGCTGCCCACTCTTGGGAGACCTGGACACGTGTCTACTCACCCCTGAAGTGTGTCACTGCCCACACGCGCCCGACATCACTGCTTACCTGTGGGGGACTGGGGGGAGTCCCACGTGTGAGCGGGGAGGCCCTGGTCCACAGCTGGGGCAGGCAGAGCACCACAGAGCGAATCTGGAAGGGCTTACGCTCCTGCCAGCCTTGAAGATGCCCGGCGGGGCGGGGGCCAGCAGCAGCAGGTTCCCCGGAACCAGGGTCCCGCCATGGCCGCGGACCCCCGCCCACCCTCAGCCCCTCAAGGGTGCAGCTCTGCGCTGCAGGCCTCCCCACGCCCGCTGGCCGTGACAGCACAGAGGGCGGCCACACCCCTCGGGCGCGGCCTGGCGCCAGTGCGGAGCGCAGGACTCAGCTGGCCCAGTCCCACCCCTCGGAGCAGGGTTTCCGCCCGCGCGACCCCTCGAGCCGAGCCGACTTGTCCTCAGGCCAGGGGAACCCGGGGACCCACGGAAGGGCAAGGCGGCAGTTCCTGGGCGGCGGGACGGTCGTTGGAGGGCGCCACCCGCGCCGAAGCCCCCTTCCCAGCACCCCCGACATGGCCCGGGGCGGAGGTCAGAGCTGGAGTTCGGGGGAGTCTGACGGGCAGCAGGAGGAGCGCGCCGCAGAGGAGACGGGGTGAGCCGGCGGGGTCGCATCAGGCCCCGCGTCAGGGGCGGGGAGCGGGGGGCGGGGACAGAGGGCCAGGTGAGTCGGCCATCGGGGTCCCGGGTCGGGGGCCAGGCAAGTCGGGGTTTGGGGTCTGCAGCCAGGCGCGTCGCCGTCGCGGGTCTGGGGTCGGGGGTCCGGGGTCTAGGGCTCTCGGGGTTGGGGGTCCGCAGCCAGGCGCGTCGCCGTCGCGGGTCGGGAGTCCAGGGTGTCTGGGTGGGGCTCTGAGGGTCGGGGTCCGGGGTCAGGGTCTGGGAGTCGGGGGTCCGCAGCCAGGCGAGCCGGCCGTCGGGGTCCGGGGTGGGGGGTCCGGTGTCGGGGGTCGGGGTCCGCAGCCAGGCGAGCCGACCGTCGGGGTCGGGGGTCGGGGGTCGGGGTCCGGGGTAGGGGGTCGGGGTCTGGGGGGCAGGGGTCCGCAGCCAGGCGCGTCGCCGTCGGGGGTCCGGGGTCCCGGGTCCGGGGTCGGGCGTTCCTGTGCCCGCCGCGCCCCCGCCGCCCCGCCCGCCGCCAGCCCGCGCGCCGCCGGAACCTCCGCGAAGGTTCTGGGCCTTTGTGGCGTCACCGTCTCCTCGCGGAACCTTCCGCCGGCGCCGAATAAAACCCGCGGCGGAGGAGCCGGAGGCCGAGTGCGGCGACCCCGGCGGCGGGCGGCGGGAGCCCAGGGCGGCGGGAGCCGGAGCCGGAGCCGCAGCGGGACGCGCGGGCGGGCGGCGGGAGGTCCGGGGGGCGCTGACCGGCCTCGCCCGCCCCGCCCGCCCGCAGGGACAAGATGGTGAAGGAGACCCAGTACTATGACATCCTGGGGGTGAAGCCCAGCGCGTCCCCGGAGGAGATCAAGAAGGCCTACCGGAAGCTGGCGCTCAAGTTCCACCCGGACAAGAACCCGGATGAGGGCGAGAAGGTGCGGGGGTCGGGGGCCTGGGGTCAGGGCGGGGGGTGGGGCTGATGGCGGGGGTCGCGGGCCTGGGGTCAGGGGCCTGGCGGCGGGGCTGGGGTCGCGGGTTTGGGGGCAGGCTGCGGGGGTTGGGAGACTCTGGTCGGGCAGTGGAGGGGCCCCGGTGGGGGGAATGGGGTTGAGGGAACGGGGTGTGGGGGCAGGTGGCAGGGCTGGGGTTGAGGGGCTGGTGCGGAGGGCAGGCAGCGGGCGTTGGGGGCCTGGGGTTGGGAGACTGAGGTTGGGGGCAGGCGGTGGGGGTCAGGGGGCTGGGGTCGCTGGCCCTGCAGTGGGGCTGGGGTTGCTAGGTTGGGGACAGGCAGTGGGAGTTGGGAGACTGGGGTCAGGGCCAGTGGAGGAACTGGGGCTGGGGACTAGAGTTGGGGGCTGGGGTCAGGGGCAGTCAGTGGGGCTGGGGTTGAGGATTGGGGTGGGGGCAGGTAGCGGGGGTTGGGAGACTAAGGTCCATCCTGCTGGGATGGGGCTGGGGTCAGGGGACTGGGGTTGAGGGGCTGGGGTCCTGGGCTGGCAGCAGGACTGTGGTTGGGGCACTGGGGTTGGATTCAGGTTCAGGACAGGTGGTGGGGGTCGGGGCAGGCGACGGGGTTGTGGCTGTTGTGGGCACTGGGGTGAGAGGGCAGATGGCGGGGGTGGGGGTGGGGGTTGGGGCTGCAACAAGCACTGGGAGCCCTGGAGCCCCCCACTCCTCCGTTGCCAGGGCAAGCCAGCATGCCACTCAATGTGTCCAGCTCCCCGGGGGAGTCTGGTTGGCACAGCCGCAGAGGGCAGCCCTGTAGGAGGGGCCGCTGGCATCCCAGGAAACGGAGGCAACACCAGAAGTTGTGCACTTGCCGGAGCCGGTGGGTGGAATGGTTTGTGTTTCTTCCTTGTTGGTGCATCAGCACCGGGAACCCGGTGGATTTGGTCTGTCTCCCACCTGGTCAAGGTCACGAGACACTGAATAATCTCATTTGTTAAGCAGGGACGGGAGATTTCTACCCTGACACATCACTTTACAGGAATAGTCCAGGTTTTTTGTGACGAATGACCCAGAGTCAATCCTAAGGACCCGCAGCAGGCGGGAATGCTGTGCGTGGTGGGGACCGGAATGAATTCCCTGTTTGGGAACAGCCGCCCTGCTCTGTCCCAGGAGGCCCGTTACCCACTGAGCAGGTGACTGGCAGGACCACCTGCTGGTTCTTGGGAAGGCTGCTTAGGGGTCCCTGTTCCTCATTCCACAGTTTGCTGCTTTCTTAGGAAAAACTGTGGTCTCAGGTGGCGTGGGGGAGGGTCTCCTGCGGTAGGGACAGCAGTGACCCCCAGCTGGCGGCCGAAGCCACTGATCAAGCATCCAGAGGCGGGAGCCCTGGGACGCCGCCCGTGTGTGCCCGTTCCCATGCCGGCGGCTGGCGGCGGAGCTGGGAGGTTATATTTAGGCACATGTGCCGAGTGTGGCTGTCCCAAGTTTACCGTGCTTCCCGCAAGACTGTTGCTGCTCACTCGCGTTCTCGTCTATATTTAGAGATCACTGTGGCTGTTTGAGGGCCTGGCTTCGTCCGTCGTGTGGGGAGTCACAGACGTGCTCGTGGCCTCACTGGAACCTGTCGGGGAGAGCCTCCTCTCGGGGGTGGGCGGGGGGAGCGGATCCAGGCTTCTCAGCGGACAGCTCGGAAGCTGGCTTTGGTCAGGGCTCGGAGCAGCGTCCAGGAGCGTGCTCAAGGCTGTGTGTGCGCCCTTGGAGCAAGGCTGCTCGAAAACTTTCACTTGACCTCCACGACGTTCCCAGGGGGGCTGCCTGTGCGTCCCTCTTTCAGTAGACCGTCTGGTTTGCTCCAAGCTGGTACTTACTCAGAGCCAGGCACCGAACCGGTGTCCCATGTGAGGCTTCTGCTGGCGGGCCTAGGGCGTGGGGGTCCTGTGATGTCCCCACCGCTCATGAACCTTCAGTTCTGTGGTCCCAGCAGGCTGAGCCCTGCCCTGAGCCCCTGGCCTCGTCCTCCTCCTGTCCTGGTGATAATTCTTGTCTGATTCCTGCAGCCACCCCGCCCCCCGGCCCCCACACCCGCTCCCTGGCCTGCTATCCCGTGCAGGGGCTGAAAGGTGGTTGGGCTGGTGGAGGGAATCAGCACACCCCGTACAGACACGGTCTGGGACGGCAGTTGCCGTGGAAGTGGGGTTGGAGATCAGAGGGGGTGAGGTTCCCTGAGGGGAACCTCCTCGTTCATTCACAGATCCCTGTTTTTGTCCTGCTGTGTGCTGGGCCCGCGGTGTAGACGTAGACGTTGTCTTTCTCATGCAAGTCTGTGTGTGGGTCCTGTCCACCTCTGTGTGGGAAGAACCAGTAGAACCTTTGTTGTTCCTCCTGAGTTTGTCACTGTATTATTCATGTCTCTTCAAAAATAGATTAAGCCGGTCCTTTCACCCCGTGGGGGGGCGAGTGAGCCAGCCAGCGGGGATGGAGGGGGTGGCCTTTGTTTTGTGCCCTGTTGTCCTGTGTTGCTAAGCATCGGGCAGCCGTGCTGGCCACCGGCCCCTCCTGGGGTGTGTGGGGCCCGCTGTGGCGGCTTGTCCGTGGGGCGCTCGGCCCCCCTTCGCAGGGCAGGGCTCTCCCCTTCCACACCTGGAGAGGAATTCGGACCTTTGGCCAATTTCACTGTAGCTTTTCATTGGAATAATAGATTTTCAAGTTAAAAAAATCACACAAGAGGGGCGCCTGGGTGGCTCAGTGGGTTAAGCCTCTGCTTTTGGTTTAGGTCATGATCTCAGGGTCCTGGTGTCGAGCCTACATCAGGCTCTCCGCTCACCGGGGAGCCTGCTTCCCCCTGCCTCTCCGCCTGCTTGTGATCTCTCTTCTTCTGTCAGATAAATAAATAAATAAGTAAAATATTAAAGTCACATAAGAGCGTAGCAGTACGAGAAGCACGAGCACGTAGAGGAGAGCCCGCCACACACGGCACCCTGCCTCCGTTCCCGAGCCGCTGCGCACGCGGCCTCCCGCGGGGTGATGGTGGTTTGCTCGCCAGCTCACGTCACAGACACGCTTCCAACTTGTGACGTCATCCCGAAGTCCCGTTTGTCTCGTCGCGCGGTGATCTCAGTCCCGCGACATGACCACAGTCGGGAGAGGTGAGCTGGTGAGAGCCCTGAGGTCCAGCTGAGGGGGTGGGACGACCGGAGCAGGGGGCTGGAGCCGCAGGGGTGTGGCGGGCCTGCTCGGGGTTGTGGGTGCCCGCACCCTGCCGGAGATGCGGCCTGTTGTTAACTGCCCAAGGGACAGGGCATTTCCGCTTCTTAGGTTGGTCATTGGGTGACTTTCAGGTGTTGGGGGGACTTGGGAGTGGTCCTTGTGGAAGTCCTCGGGCAGCGTATTCATCTGGTCCCTGCCGTGCGGCCGGGTCCTGAAGGTCGGGGCTCCTGCACCCCACGCTGCAGTCTTCCTGTCGTGGAGGGGGTAGGGGCGAGGGAGGCCTGCTGCTTTGCAGAAACAGAGAGAAACAAGGGAGCACAAGACGTGGCTGCCTTGAGAGCGAGCCTGACGTCCCTCGAGGACTGGGTCTGTTAAATTAGCTCGTTATTCGTTAGTTGGTGCTTATTGTCGGTTAATTAGAGTGGATCTCGCTCAGCGATCTGAGGAAACCCAGCTTCTCTATTTACTTCCATGTTCGGTTGCTTCTAGCACGTTCTCTTCGCTGGCTATGCAGCCGGCCGTGCTGTAGGCTGTTGACAGGGACCCCGTCTGACAGACTGGAGAGGACTCTGGAGGGCACCCTACGTCCCGTACTCATTTCTGAACTCCTGGCCTCAGGCCATTCATCAAACACGCAGACGTGGCTCTGGGTGCTGGGTCTGGCAGTGGACGTGGCTGAGCGTGTGCCCTGTGCGCTCGGACTGGCCGCTGCGGTGGGGGGCGGGGAGCTGTAGGGAGCGCAAGGCAGCGGCTGGCCGGGTGGCCCAGAGCGAGGCCTGGCTTGGACTCTAGGGCCACAGGCTGCCTCGAAGAGCTGGGGCAGTGGGCTGGGTGCCGGCCCGCTCTGGGTGCCGTGGGCTACACCAAGGCCAGCACGCGGAGGACAGGTGCAGGCCACTGAGGAGCTCCGGCGCGGCCCCGGGTACAAGTGGTGGCCTCTGCGGCGTGGGCGTGCACCGTGGTGAGGACAGAGCGCAGATATTTCATAGTGTTCTAATTTTATTTTAAAAACATCCATGTCCCCTCTGCCCTTTGATTAAAAAAAAAAAACAAACCTATGTACCCAGAGGAGCGTGGGGCAGTGAGCGCTGACCCCCCTCCCACCCCCACAAACGTGTAGCGGCGCCTGCTTCACCTCCGGCCCTGATGCTCCCGCGCGGCTCCGGACGCACGGCCTGTGCGCACCAGCCTCGCCGGAGAACTCGGACCCTGAGGAAAGACTCGCCTTTCTGCAGTCACTCCGGGGCCACTGGTAGTTACACCCCCCCACACCCCGATCTGCGGTCACACGTGGCACTTGGTTTGCTGGTCTGTCTTGCTGAGTGTCTTTCAGTCTGGGTTTTCTGATACTTTTGTTTACAGCCGGATCCCTGTGACACCCTGGGGGCAGGAGCGCGGTGTCTTAGGGACTGGAGCCGAGCGTTTGCTGCCAGATGAGGTGTGAGGGGAGGGGAAGCACGGTTTTGGCGCTGGCGGTACCTGAGATGGGGGGACCGGGCCGGGCCCGGAGGACGGGTTCACATAGCAGCTCGCGCGACAGGTACCCCCGAGGTGTCTGCCGCTGCGTCCTTGTGCGGATGAACTAGCGCATGGGGGGCCAGGGAGGCCGGCGGCCGCAGCCGGGAGCTGGGCCCTTGCTGGGCACTGGGTTACACCCAGCCTGACCTCATTGTCTTTGGCTTCAAGCCGCGTGCAGGCGAGGCTGGGAGGAGCGACCGCTCCCCGGAGGCCCCATGGCTCCCCGCTCCTGAGCAGCCGGGTTCCAGAGGGAGCGCGGCCTGCTGGGGAGCGCGACTGTGTGCAGAACACCTCCGTCAGCGCCTCAGAGTCGTGGTCTGCCTAATGACTCACACCTTCTCTCTCTCTCTCTCTTCTACTTTAAAGTTCAAGCTCATATCCCAGGCTTATGAAGTGCTTTCAGACCCAAAGAAGAGAGACATTTATGACCAGGGCGGTGAGCAGGCCATCAAGGAAGGAGGCTCGGGCAGCCCCAGCTTCTCTTCGCCCATGGACATCTTCGACATGTTCTTCGGGGGCGGGGGACGGATGGCTCGAGAGAGGAGAGGTGAGTGCCTTTTGAGGACACTAACCAAGTTTCATAGTCTTCACATGCTACCGGTCATGGGAATCAGGGCAGGTCATGCCTTAAAAGGGATTATTAGCCTTAAATAGCTCCCCCCCACCCGCCCCGCGTCCAGACTGCCCTGAGCCTCTTGGCACCTGGACACGTGCCCGACACCTGCGGACACTACCCAACAGGGAGCCCGTGGGTGTGAGTGGGGAGGGGGAAGGACGTTCCTTTTGCTGTCTGCGTCTCGCTCATGGGGGTCAGGCCATAGGGTGTCCTACAGGACATCACAGCACCTCCTGTCCCTGCCCCCCGACCTGGTCCGTGCGCTCTCTTTCCGGCCGACACTCTGGGCTGTCTCACTTTGTCAGGCTGCTCAGGCCCCGCCTCCCTGCAGGTGCGCAGGTGTGAACAGGTCTGTAAGAGCCTGCCTGCCTCGCGCTCTGCTGTGTCGTGGTTCACGGCTTCATCCCCAGGAGGTGAACGAGAGCCCCAGGCTGCTGTGCTGTGGGCTGTGGTTTTCTACCTCTTCCCTCCTGCCCGGCCACACGCTGCCGCCACTGGCCGTTAGCCATGGTCCCCAGTTGCCCCTTTCCCTGTCCAGTCGACTGCGGATACTCTGCTTTTAGTCCAGACAGCCTAGCTTCCTGAGATCCTGGGTAAAATGGGGAATGAGCTCCGCCTGGGGTTTATAAAGGGTGGGTTGCCGCAGGAAGAGGCCCTGGAGGGATAAGGCCGTATCTGTTTCACGTTACAATAGACTTTGAGCTTCAGAAGCTTGGCCACCTGCTCTCGAACACGGGGTGCTTAGAGTCCCGAGTCCTCAGGAAGAGCCCTGGCGCCATGTCGGGGCTGCTGGCTCGTGTACTTGACAACAGACACGATGGAAAGTGCGGACCCCTCCTGCCTGGCGCTCTCCCTGTCTCGTGGTGAATAGCTCCCGTGTCCGTGTTGCCGGCCAGTGAACAGGGACAGTGCATCTCCACGACCGAGGGAGCTCCAAGGGAGCCCCTGGGAGCCGTGGGCCGTCCGACCCTGGCCTGGCCCTGGGCGGACAGACTCCCTCCCCAAAGACGTGGAGCCCGCAGATAAGAGTTCAGCAGAGGAGAGAGTTCCCACTTGGCCGCAGGTTACAGAAGGGCTCAAATGGAAAGAGCAGACGGCCCGGGGAGGAGTTTCAGTTAAAGGTGTGCAGACGGCGTTCACGCCCTCCTCAGGGAGGGGAGGAAGGGCTCCTTCTGTGGGGCACTGGCCTCAGGTTTGTTTTTAGGAAATAAAGATGGAAGGTCTTTTGGTCGGTGTCTGTAAACGATTGAGGGATTGGCTCTTAGCTAAAAAGGGTGTTCGTTCTCATGGCTGGCTGGGGTGGGGGGTGTGTGGCCGATGCACCCTGTCCCGCCGGAGGGGAGTGAGCTCCCCGCACGGCTCTGCAGCCGGAGCTCATGGTGGCTGCGTCTCCTGCCGTGGTACTCATTGCTCTGTTCCCACTCTCCCCGAAGGCAAGAACGTTGTCCATCAGCTGTCTGTAACTCTTGAAGATTTGTATAATGGAGTCACAAAGAAGTTGGCCCTCCAGAAAAACGTAATTTGTGAGAAATGTGAAGGTAAATGGGAATGTCTGAGTCCCACGGTTGTGATCCCTTAGACCTGGAAACCGTTCTGATTGTTCCATAATGTGGAGAAAAGTCATTTTTTTGTCTTTTCAAATCTAAGGGTCCAACAGACTGCAAACCGGTGGCCTAAGGGCCAGGTCTGTTTTATTGTGCCATGTATGTTCTTTATTCGGACTGACATTTATTTAACATGTAGATCATTATTTTAAACCTGTAAAAGTGCAGAGGGCTCACCCCACTTAGGGGTCAGCAAACCTGTCCTGTTACAGGGTTGGGCAGGAAGTGCTTCAGGTCCCCAGCAGCGTGGGCAGAAATGGGCAGAGCAGCCTGTGACCCAAGGACGCTGGCTGTGGTTTACAGCCCCTTGACTCACACGTAAATTTAATGAACACAATTTTTAAAAACTAGGATTTTTTAAAAAATATTTATTTATTTGACAGAGATCACAAGCAGGCAGAGAGGCAGGCAGAGAGAGAGGAGGAAGCAGGCTCCCTGCTGAGCAGAGAGCCCCGATGCGGGGCTCAATCCCAGGACCCTGAGAGCATGACCTGAGCTGAAGGCAGAGGCTTTAACCCACTGAGCCACCCAGGTGCCCTCGAAACTAGGATTTTTAAAGAAAAGTCGTCTTGGTAACCTCAGATGCACATGGTCTTGAGCTGGCCGAGTGGGGCTGCTGCCCTCTAGTCTCTCAGCCCAGCCCCCTTGGCCACCGGGAGGCCCAGCTCGTGAAACTCACGTAACGAACGTGGCCGTCTCGGCCAAAGCCGCGGATACTCACAGTCACGAGTTAACGTCTGGAACGTCTAGATGTTCCTTGCTGGGTTAGAATCCTCCAGACTATATACCGCCGACCAAGACTGTAGGCAGAGTTCCAACCCCGGTTCCCGTGGAAGGGCTGCTGACCGCCCTTGTTGGCAGGGGCATGGGCCGTGCGTGGAGGAGCCCGGCTCTCAGTCCCGCATCCCCTGCAGGCGTCGGCGGGAAGAAGGGGTCTGTGGAGAAGTGCCCCCTGTGCAAGGGCCGCGGCATGCAGATCCACATCCAGCAGATCGGGCCGGGCATGGTGCAGCAGATCCAGACCGTGTGCATCGAGTGCAAGGGCCAGGGTGAGCGCATCAGCCCCAAGGACCGCTGCGACAGCTGCAGTGGCTCCAAGGTGATCCGCGAGAAGAAGATTATCGAGGTGCACGTGGAGAAAGGTGAGGCCGCACAGCTAGGCGCTCCCCCAGCTCGGTGTGCTGCTGGTGGCTGACCGTGGGGCGCACAGGTCAGGCGTCTGGGACCTGGAGCGCAGCGCCACAGATGCTGGTCCCGCCGCCCCGCCCTCCTGGCTTCACTGTGGTGCCGGTCACCAGCCAGTCTGTATGCTGCAGCTGGCTTCTTCCAGGTCAAAACAACCCCTTTTGAAGGTTTTCCTGTGCTCTGAAAGGTGCTTGACCTTGAGTTTGGTTAACTACCCTCCCCTTCTCAAACCATTCCCTTGGAATCATTCTTGACTGTCTTGGCCTACTGCCGGCCAGAGGGCTCCTTCCTGCACCCGGTCGCCCCACTGCCCAGATGCTCCCAGGTGCGCCCCCCCCCCATCTCCGTGCGCCTGACACCGTCATTGTAAGGCCTTTCTCGTGGTTAGCTGCTCTCCAGGTACTTTCGCGTTATTCCGTGAGTTCCTAATCCGGTGAATATGAACTAATGAGAGATGAGACCAAAGTGTACAAATTAACACCAGGAGGGTGTTTTTCCAGGACTTCTGCTGAAGCACGTGCCTGTGCGTGCCCCCAGATCCAGGCCCCGGGGCACAGCAGGAAGTGGATGGTGACCCGGGTGCGCGGTGGTGGGTGTGCGGGGGGAGGTGTGGCGATCCCAGCCACTGCTCTGGTGCTCGTGCCCACGAGCTCAGGAGGTCTGATGACTCAAAGTCCCCAACGGGCTGTGTGCCATCTTCAGAGCTTTGTAGAGTGCATGGTTTTTAAGAGAAATGCTAATCAGAAAGGATGATGTCTCACAGGTATGAAAGATGGGCAAAAGATTCTGTTTCATGGAGAAGGAGACCAGGAGCCTGAGCTGGAGCCTGGCGATGTCATAATTGTGCTTGATCAGAAGGATCATAGTGTCTTTCAGAGGCGCGGCCACGACTTGATCATGAAAATGAAAATTCAGCTTTCTGAAGCCCTGTGTGGCTTCAAGAAGACGCTAAAAACGCTGGATGATCGAATCCTCATGATCACGTCCAAGTCGGGTAAGGTTTCAGAGGCGCGTCTCTGAGTGCTGGGTTGGGTGGGTGCGTCGGGGACACTGCTGGCCGCTAGCCCCGCTTCACCCCTGACGTTAGCACCACGTCCTTTGCTCTCAAGTTTAGAGTCACTGCTAATGATTGGAGAACTTTATGAGCTCTTTAAATATGCTCCTAGAAAGTATTCCAAGTCAGGGGGAGGGCCCCCAGCAGGAATCTTGGGGCCAAGCCCCATACCTCAAACTTTAAAAACTTAGTGTGGGAAGCAGATGGCGGTGGACTGTCCTGCATGCGCCCCTCCAGCTTCCGTGCTGTGGGCACATGGGAGACACCGTCCGGTCCAGTTTTCCTGAGAAAACCTTGCCCGTCAGCTTGGCCTCGGCTGCTCACACGCACAGGCCGGGGGGCAGCACCGAGGACTGCCAGTGTCCTCCAGGGCACGTGCACCCAGCACACACGAAGCCGCCTCTGGCAACATGGAGGCCGCTCGTCTGTGTCAGAGTGCGTCTGGGTGGGGGTGGTGCTGGCTGACACTCTGGCCACGAGTGGAGCTTCTCTGGTCCCCTTGCCACACCCACACCCTCCCCGCCAGGGTCAGGGAGTAGTTTGCAGTGGGCCTCTGTTGGGGCTGGGTGGGTCGTGACCTGCCTGTCCCTGCGTGGCGGTGGCCGGTGCTGGGTGCGCAGATCATAGAGGGGCCCGGCCTCCGTGTGCTTCCTTCCTTCCCACTGGCCTCGTTCGTTTTTTCTGCTGTTTCCTTCTGCACTGTTTTCTCCTTTTCTGTACGTAAAAGGATATGGATTCTATATCGAAGCCTCGATCAGAGTTTTTTCTTTTTTAAAAAAACTTTTTATTTGGAAACTTCAAACTCACAGAAAGTTGTAAAAATAAACAGTACCAAGGTCATCCCCTCCTGTCGACTGAAGCCCATTTGGGCACCGTGCTGTAAGGCAATGCCCGTGTGAAGCCGTAAGCCGCGACCCCTCCCAGGTCCCTAGTTCCTCCCTGCTTGAGGGGAGAAGGTCACAAGCAGGTGTGGCCCCAGGCCTGACTGTGGCACCGAGGGTGCGACAGGCCAGTGTCCGCAGGGAGTCGTGGGAAGCCTCACGGTCGCGGGGCTCCCGGCGTCCTACTGCTCACGGGCAGTACCCTGCTGGTGGCCTGGGGCAGAGGGGAGACCCTGTTCCTAGCGTGGTGACAGGAGGGGCCGGGGCTTGGGAGAACCTTCTGCCGGAGACCTCTCTTGTCCGTCTTGCTCACGGACGCTGCTCCGTGTCCTGTCCTCCCGCACCGTCTTGTAGCTGTGCCTTATTTCTCATCCCTTCGCTGCTGCTGTCTCCTCTTTCTGCTGTCAAGGCACAGAGACTCGGGAAGGGTGGGGAAGGCGCCCTGGCAGCTGACGGGGCGGGGGGGGGGGGGGGCGGTGGCTTCCGCAGGTGGCTTCCCGGCCCGGTCAGTCAGAGGCAGGAGCGTGAGGGGTAGGAGCGGAGACAGAACTTTCCAGCACACAGGACCACTGAAGGCCCCGCGCCCCCTGCATGCCCCCGGAGAAGGTCCTCGGTGCCTCCCCCTTGCCGAGTCCGCGGTGGGGAGCGGGCTGCCCGGCAATCAGCATTTGGCACCCCTCCCCCACTCCTCTGCAGGTTCACTCCCTTGTCTGTGTCGTCACTGCCGGGCTGAACAGCTTATCTCGAGGGAGACTCTTGGGCCCTTCCTTTCTGTTGGGGGAGACGGGATTTTCAGATGTGCAGCTCTGCAGTTCTGGGGCCCGAACCCTGTGGTGCCTTTTGAAAGTTGTCGCAGCAGACCCCAGTGTGGGCTGGACCGCCTCCAGCCCCGACCCCAGGGGTCTGGTTCCTGGTTCGCTTTTCTCACCCGTTCACCTTGCGCTGGAGGGGCTGGGCGCCACCCGGCGTGTCCCCACCCCCAGCCCGGGCAGGGCCTTCCCGCTCCTGACTGAGCCTTTTCTGTGGCAGGCGAGGTGATCCGGCACGGGGACCTGAGGTGTGTGCGCAACGAAGGGATGCCCGTCTACAAAGCGGCCCCGGAGAAGGGGATCCTGATCATCCAGTTCCTTGTAAGTTCCTGAGTGTGGCCGCCGCGGGCGGGGTCCGGGCGGGCCTCCGCGCCAGGGCCGCCGCCACCGCTCGCTCCTCGCCCCCGCAGGTCATCTTTCCCGAGAAACACTGGCTGCCTCAGGACAAGCTCCCCCAGCTGGAGGCCCTGCTGCCCCCACGGCAGAAGGTGAGGGTCACGGACGATATGGACCAGGTGGAGCTGAAGGAGTTCAGCCCCGGCGAGCAGAACTGGCGGCAGCAGCGGGAGGCCTACGAGGAGGACGACGACGGGCCGCGGGCGGGGGTGCAGTGCCAGACGGCGTGAGCGGCCGCGTGAGCGCCCTGAATGTAACGTTGGCACAATGAAAATGGCATCGCCTGACGGCCTCGCGTCTGGGGTGTCCTGTGTATGTGTTCACCTTCTCAGGTGCTGAGTGTCTTCTTGGTTTTTCCTTTGTTTTCCTTTGGTTGTCACTTAAGTTATAGCTTAATTTATATTGAAACGTTTCAAGTGTGACTCACTCCCAGTCTGCACACGGATCTGCTTATTCATGTTTTCAGGACACTTCTGAGATGCCAGGGACGGCACGGACACTTGCTCCTGGGGGCTCTGCCGTGTCCTGTCCGCCAGGGCAGCCCCCTGCAGGGCCCTGGGCAGTGCCCCAGGCGCGGCTTCCCTGCCCTGCCTCCAGGGCTGCTGCATCTAGATTCTAGACGAAGCACGTCTGTGGCCTGTGCTCAGCCCCGGGGCCTGGTTCACAGGGCAAGGGCTGCAGGGCCACCAGCCTTGCTGCTGCTCTGGGGCTGCAGTGGGTGTGTGATCATCTCGCTCGGAAATTTCTGGAAGCTTCCTGGTCTTGTGAGGACACACCAGGCTGACATAACTGTTTGCTGGGGCCCTGCACCTTGTTTGTGGTCATGAGGACTTCCTACCGGCAGTCTCTGCAGTGCTCTCCCACCTGAGTGCTTACCGTGAAGAAAAGGACACCCCCACACACCCCCGCAGCCTCGGCAGTGGCCACGGGAGCAGCAGCCCAGGCTGGGAAGGCACAGACGTCTGTCCGCACCCCCTCCCAGAGGTTGATCCTGGGGCTGCGTGGCCACGGGACACGGCTTCCTGCTCAGGCAGGGCTCTGCTGTGCATGGTGGCGTGGGCCGCCTGCCCCGACGACTGTCCTCACTGCTTCACTCCCAGCAGGCGGCCAGAGCTCACGTGGAGTTGCCGCAGCCCCAGCCATCACCGGTCCCTTCCCTCCCATGGCCGTTGGGGTCAGAAAATGCTTTAGATGTGGCTGGGTGAGGGCAGAAGCCGCTCGCTCACCAGACCGCCTGCCCCTGGTTCTGGAAAAGCAGAGTCTGACGCCAGGGGCCGCCGCAGGGGGTGGAGGGTCCATCAGGCCCACGCACTTGGGCTGAGCTGGCTCGTGTGGGGGGACCAGGCTCTAGCAGGACCAGGAGGGTGGGTGCCACTTGCTCAGAATGGTCCCTGCTTTGACCATCGATCAGGACAGACCTTAAAGCTACTCTTCCAACCAAGCCCATATGAAACTCGTCCACAAATGGACCGCAACTCCCTGGTCTTCCCCCACCAAGCGACTGCTGGGGGGTGGAACTACGTTCAGCTCCCGATCCCTGGTCGTGGGGAGGGGATCTGGAGGGTGTTGCCCAAAACTCACTCCCCCTGTACACCCATCACTGCAAAATTAAACCTGAGCTGGGATGAGAGACAAGTGGCTTTGGCTGTTTACGTTTTCGGGAGCTCCCCCATGGGTGTTACGGGCCAGCCTGCCTCGCACCAGCGCACGGGAGCTCGGACCCGAACTGGGGCGAGTGCCGACGCTAGGCGGGGGAAGCGTCCACGGCTGTGCTTACAGGAGGGCGGCCAAGGAGCAGGAGAGGGGCACAGGCTTCGTCCGGAGGGTGATGGGACTGGGGGACAAGCATGCAATCTCACAGGCATATGAAGTCATTAATAAGAAGCAATCATCTTCGGAGTGAGCCATTTTCACACAGGCCCCGCTGAAGGGGCACTGGCCTCTGGCGTGCCGGAGGCGGGGCTGGAGCCTGGGGACATCGCAGAGGCAGCAGGGTCCACCACAGGCCACAGCCCTCTGTGCAGCCGTCAGGTGCACAGTGTAGCAGGTGATGTGCTCGGGCTCTCAGTAGATGCCCAGACAGGCAGGACTCCAGAGCATCCCCAGCGGGGCAAACCCCTGTTCCCTTCAGGACCCCACTCTGAGACCAGCAGTGTGTGGGGCTCAACCCTCTGGAGAACAGGCCTGGGCTTCTTGGCTGGGAGGGCCGGTGAGCGCCGGATCCCGCCATCTCTGGGGCAGACCCCTCTCCCGCTCTCCCACCCACACCAGGGCAGCTGAAAAAGCCCGTTCACGAACACGGGGTTTGTGTTATGAACACTTTATGTTCGAGCACGAACAGCATTTCTAATAGAACGTGAAAAGATCTGTATCTACAAAATTTAGGTTTCTGCTCCAATAAATGCTAGAAAGGTAAGGAATGTCGTGATGTACACACCGGTCTGAGAGTGGCGTTTACACAGGGCAATCGTAGACATGGATTTCCTGGTCATCGCCCACGGACACAATTTTTGAGCCATTTCCGTTGTATTTTACTCCCCAGACCTGTAAATCAGAAATAAAAGTTCTAAAGCCTGTGTCCTTTTTAAAAAAATTTAAAAAAAATTTTTTTATTTATTTGACAGAGATCACAAGCAGGCAGAGAGGCAGGCAGGGGTGGGGGGTGAAGCGGGCTCCCTGCTGAGTAAAGAACCCAATACGGGGCTTGAGCCCAGGACCCCGGGATCAGGACCTGAGCTGAAGGCAGAGGCTTAACCCACTGAGCCCCCCAGGCGCCCTCTAATGCCGTTATTCTTTACGAACAAACGCGCTTGTGTACTCTCGCTAGACTGAATGGAGACGGACGGTTCTGGTGCTGAGCCAGCGGGAATGGGGCCTCCCCCGACACGGCACCGGCGTTGCTGCTGTTTATCACTCCCTCGCCTCCCGCACTCCTCCCGCACTCCATAAACGTTCAGAGTTTCAGGTTCTGGGGAGTCCCGACCTCATGCCATGAAGCGGGCATCTGCAAGGGACCAGCATGGGCTCTCATTCACGTCTCCAGAAAGAAGGCGGCCCACAACTACCCTGGGGCGTCCCCTCAGTCCTGTGCCCCGTCCCCAGCCCGGGATGATCTCTAAGGCCCTTGGAGCCTGCCAGGCCCCGGAGCTGAGCCAGCAACCAGCACGGGGCAGTGGTTTGACAAAGGTGATGTGGCTGGAGTTGGATCGGGTCAGCCTGTCACTCTGACCCCAAGTGGGGGTTCCAGCCCTGAGCCCAGTGTTGTCACTGGGTGGGCCGATGACCTCCCTTCTACCCCAGCAGCCCTTTTGAGACGACAGCACGCTCTGAGCCTCATGTGCAGGGAAACAAGCCCGCAGGGAGGCTTTACCCTCGCGGTGGACTATCAAGATGAACCCCCCAACTTCATCAGCAATGATTTCGGATCAGACGCGAGAGCACAGGAACAGCAACGTCCGCGTGAAGCTACGTTCCAAAGAGCCCATCAGGGCACCCGGCTGGCTCAGTCGGCAGAACGTGCGAACTTGATCTTGGGGTTGTGAGTTCAAGCCCCCCGTTACTTTAAAAAAAAAAAAAAGACAAAATGAAAAATAAAACCCCCAGGATCTTCATTAAAAATATTAGAAGCCAACTTTTTACTGCCATAGGCATTTTGTTCCCTAAAGTGACCAGTTTCCTGAGACTTGCTACTTGGGACCAGCAACAGGGGCCTCACTTGGCGCTGCTTAGAAATGTAGGAGCAGGCGCTGTGCGGACTCCTGCCTTTCCCTGGAGCCCTAGCTCCTTTCACATCCACGCTGGCAAAGACAAAAAGGTTGCGGGAGCACAGAGCCCCTTCCTTCTCATTTAAAGACTGAAACAAAAGTTACCAATGTTGCTTAAAGCGAAACAACCTATAAGAATTTATGGCTTTGGGTATGTTATAAAAAAAAAACATCACACCACTTCTGTGGACACCTCTAAGAATAACAAGTGCTGTGTGTGTGAGCAACGGGCACTTTAAAAAAAAATTATTTGAGAGAGAGGGCACATGCATGAGCAGAGAGGAGAGGGAGAAACAGACTCCCCGCTGAGCAGGGAGCCTGATGCAGGACTCGATCCCAGGACCCTGGGACCATGACCTGAGCCGAAGGCAGACTCCTAACCGACTGAGCCACCCAGGTGCCCCAGAGCACCAGGCACTTCTGAGGAAGGCCCTTCCTGAGCCAGCCACGGCAGGTGGCACCAGGAAGAGTGCTCCTGGCACACTCCGGGCACCCGCACTGGACGGCCATGCAGCTAGCGCTGTGTGTTCTGGCCCCCGAGGGGACATCACACCTCACAGCTCTCCAGGCCAAGGGCGCAGGCGGTGCACGCGGGACGCTGGCTATCGGATCACCCACGCAGGGAGAGCAGCCCAGCAGCAGGCCAGGAACGGGGATGGATGTCGGCGGCGGCACTCAGACAACCCCGGAACCAAAGATAAAGGAACGCGAATGTGAACTCTGCCGTACCTGATCCTGGTGGTCGAAGAAGGTGTGCACACACGTTCTCGTTCCAACGTCCCAAACTTTCACACTTTTGTCGGATGAACTATGTGCAGAAGGGGACATTGGTACCAAAACAGTTTGTATTCTGGTTTTAAGTTGGAAGGAATCTGACCAGAAACTCCACCCTCCTTCGCTCATCTACACTGTGCCCACCTGTGTGCCCCCTGGCCAGCAGGGGCCCCAGGGAGCTCTGGGTGCTGGCCTCTCTGGTGGCTTTTCCTACGCACGAAGCGGCCACGTCCCTCAAGTTCTCATCTGCCCGGTTCTTATCCCTGGGTTCCTATCAGGAGTCTCAGACACGTGAGCCTGTTTCCAGGTCGGTGGGGGCAGGGCTGGGAAAGCCGCCACTGAAGGCTACTTCTAAAGGAAGAGGCTTCTGTAGCTGTGTGACGCTAGAAGCTGGCCGTCCTCGGCCTGAGCGACACAGGCTCCAAAGGCACGACTTCTGCACACAGAGGTATGCAGTGTACGTGACTACTGGACCGCAGAGGTCCCTAAAGTCCCTACACGTGGAAGCCTAGATTTATAAGAAAACACTCAAAAGTTGAACTGTTCCCAAGAATCCATCTTTGTTCTGGCGAAAGACAATTAACTACCTGCATAACTTAAAAAAACCCCAACCACCGACAAAACCAACGCAGAAAACAAAGTCTACCTGAATAACAAAGGGCCAGACCGTTCAGATCTTAAGGCGATACATAAACGATGACTTTCACCTTCTTACCATGTAAGAAGCTGCTGAGAACCACACATACCTGGAAACGAAGTGTGTGTCATCGGGACAAAAGGCAACGTTCAGCACCCACGACGCGTGGCCGCTCAGTGTGCCGGCCAGATTGGCATGTTGTCTGCAACGGGAGAGCATCAGACAAGACAGAGATGACATCAAGTCTCACCGCACGTTAGACAGTGGGTGACTGCCCCGCAGCAGAGAGTGGGGCGCGAGGCGAGACGAGACGACTGCTGAGTGGGGAAAGAGAAGCAGCAGGGCGAGCCGGCCGGCTCCACGGCCGCCACGCTGCCGGCGCCCTCTCCACGCGGGGCCGGTGCTCCTGTTCCTGGAGCGGTCCACACTCACTCCTTAGAACAGATGGCGCTCGGAGATGCCATTTTTAATCGAATCGAGAACAAGGCAGGTCTAACGACAAAAGGCATTTTTACTTCCCCGTGAGCGCAAGCCCGACAGCAGGGGCGGGAGGACAACCCTGTGGCCCGACTGAGGTGCAGCCCCTCGGGCAGCACAGAGTGCAGTACAGGGGGTTGGAGGGGGAGGGGGGCCTCAGAGGAACCCGCCTCAGGCTAGGCTTGTCCTCTGCACTTCGCAGGCACTCGTCCCCCTTAGTCAGGAGGCCGGAACTGTAGTCATGACGGCCTCGCACGCAGAGTCGGGCACTGAAGCGTTGGCCACAGCAGCCTGGGGCTCTGGGACCCACGAGCAGGCACAGCTGGGCAGGGGGACCCCTCCTGAGCCGCAGCACCCAGCCAGCTCTTGCTCGCTGCCCTACTGACCACCTCCTGTCCTCAGTGTCCCTGCTCCCTGCGCAGACGCCGGGAAAGCCCTCACAGGCCCACAGGAGGGTGTGCACACGGAGAGTCAGGACTGGGGCAATCCCGGTCAATCCCGGTGCCCACTTCCGCGGGGACACGGACAAGCGGCCCCTCCTGAGGCACCAGGAGGCCACAATCGGGAGGCGTGAACCGGAGGCACGCCTGGTACTGAGTCGAAGGGTCAAGGACACAGTTAATCCCCTTCCAGGGGAGACTTGAGCGGGGAAGCCCAGGAGGAAGGGGCCTTGTACAGGCTTACAACCAAAGATGGCTAGACCTGAAGAGAATGGCCCCTTGCTCCTACACCTGCGGCCCAAACCACCCACAAAGAGCCTCCCTCATCTAGACCTGCAGTGAGGTGGTGGGTGAACTGAGGCCCGCCCTGGCAGAGCAGAGGACAGCCTGCGGGAGGGCCATGTTTTTGCCATCACCCCGGGCCCACGACCACCTGTGGTTCCGCCTCCTCATCCGAACACGGCTGACTGCCCTGATGGAACTTAAAATCCATGAGGCCCACAAGAGATGGAATGGCTGGAAACAGGCAGGACGTACTGATCCTAGCGGGCAGCCCGTGACATTCCAAGTTCAAGGACAGGGATGTGGAACGGGGAGCAATGCCTGGACCCTGCACACAAGTCCCTGCCAGACCCAGGGCTCCTCCAAGCAGTGGAAGACAGGGAGGGCACTGGTCCTGGGACAGAAGCCCGAGTCTGCACGGTAACTTACACGTCATAGATCTTGATGTAGCCGTCATCTGAAGCAGTGACAAGGAGCTGGGAGTCCGGGGAGAAGGTCAGGGAGCGGATGGGCATAGCGTGGCCTGAAATTCACAAAGCCCTTGTTAATGTGGCAAATCGTGGGCTCCCCACTGACTGTCCCTAGTAATGATTGCCCAGGTGCCTCTGTCAGAGACACAGGGAATGACTGCATGGACCCCTCCTCCCAGTGTTCTAGAAATATCCACACAACCCAGGCCCCTCCTCCAGGAGCCATTTCTCCTTGGTTCCCTTCCCTCACGAGCCGGACCTTAGCACACACGGCTTGGGAAAAACTCCTCTGCTACAGACGCGGACAAACAAGGAAATGCACGCTCTGATCTGCGTGGATGCACAACAGGGTGCTGTTTCCTACCATGTCCTGTGCTGTCGGGTTAGCGGTAAACTGAGGAGGCAATGTATTCACTGGGTCAGAATTCACACCAGCACGAAGAGCCCGGAGTGGGAGACGCCCTCCTACCCATGCCCCAAGGCTGGGCCACGGGCCCCTGGGGTGGGCCTGGCTGTCATCCACCCTGACTTCTTGACAAGAAGTCATTTCCTAATGGTAAAGTTCTGTAGCATGGATCAGGATGGAGATGAAGCCCTCCTCCTCCTCCTCCTCCTCCTCCTCAGGCTAAGCCACATTAACACATGAAAGATAAGCCCCTTCACAGGAACCCGCTCTTTGACTAGTCCCAAGACCACGAGCCCAGGTTATAACGAGATGACAAAACTCAGACTTGGAGGCATTTCAGATTTCTGACTGAGATCACTGTTTTGCATATCTAAAGCTCATTTGTCATTTAGCAGCATTTTACTAAAAGACTGACTCGTCCTTTGTGACCTGATAGCCCAGTCTGCACAAAAAGCTGTACCTTCCAGCGTGTGCAGGAGCTTTCCAGTTGCAATATCAAAAATGTTGATGATCCCGTCAATGGCTCCACTGGCCAGGTACTTCCCATCCGGGCTCTGTGCAGAGAACACGTGGAGGACATCTGAGACCCCGTGAGGTCCAGCCACCCCTCCCCCAGCACAAGGCAGCTGCCCACTTGGAGCACCACTGGCTGACAGAGCACGAGGCAGAGTTGGGAGAGAAAAGACCACCGTGTTTCCTTACATATGCAATACTAAGAATGAATTTTCCTCTTGTGTCCAAAGAATATTCCTTTTTTCCACTTTCCACACCAAAAATGTTCACTTTCCCCACATGAGTTCCTGTGGCTAGATACTGGGAATCAGGAGAAAAGGCCAAAGTCCAGGCATCCACTAAACAGAAAAAAAAAAGGGAAAAAAAATACAGTGAGTTTCTCTGTGTGACCTAAGGTGTGACCTTAATTTTTAAGACTTAAAGTTTTATCAAAAGATGATTTTTTAAAAATTAGAAACAATGTCCTGACTCAAAAACCTATGTGTAAAGATGCTAATCCTTTACCAATTTAGTTTAAGGACTTAAATTTTCAATAAAAATATGACAATACCAAGTGTTAACAAGGATATGGAAAAACCAAAATCCTCACATACGGGTGGGAACATAAAACAGTGCAGCCGGTCTGAAAAACGGGTAAACAGTTTTCCTCTCTTTTAAAACTTTTAATCACCTGGCACTTATCAGGACACGTGCCCTCAACCCCCCATGGCCTCCCTGGGGACAAGCAGTGTGTTCTCTGAAGCTGAGAATATTGTTTCTTGCTTTGCCTGTTTTCCCCCTTTGCTTGTTTGCTTTGTTTCTTAAATTTCACACATCAGTGAGACCGTGTGATAACTCTTGCTCTGACTGACTTAGTTCACGTAGCACAGTACTCTCCGGTTCCGTCCATGCTATTATAAGTGTTCATCCTATCTGATGGCTGAGTTAATACTCCATTATATATATACGCCACATCTTCTTTATCCATTTGTCTGTCGACGGACATCTGGGCTATTTCCAGTTTGGCTGTTGTGGACACTGCTGCTGTAAACATTGGGGTGTGTGTATCCCTTCGAATTACTATTTTTGTATACTTTGGGGTAAATATCCAGTAGTGTGATTGCTGGGTCGTAAGGTAGCTCTATTTTCAACTTTTTGAGGAACCTCCACGCTGTTTTCCAGAGTGGTTGCACCAACTTCCATTCCCACCAACAGTGCAGGAGGGTTCTCCTCTCTCTGCATCCTCACCAGCATCTGTCATTTCCTGACTTGTTAATTTTAGCCATTCTGACTGGTGTGAGGTGGTATCTCATTGTGGGTTTGATTTGTATTTCCCTGATGCCGAGTGACGGTGAGCACTTTCTCATGTGTCTGTTGGCCATCTGGATGTCTTCTTTGCAGAAATGTCTGTTCATGTCCTCTGCCCATTTCTTGATTGGATCATTTGTTCTTTGGGTGTTAAGTTTGCTAAGTTCTTTATAGATTTTGGACACTAGCCCTTTATCTGATATGTCGTTTGCAAATATCTTCTCCCATTCTGTCCGTTGTCTTTTGGTTTTGTTAACTGTTTCCTTTGCTTCGCAAAAGCTTTTGATCTTGATGAAATCCCAGTAGTTCATTTTTGCCCTTGCTTCCCTCGCCTTTGGCAATGTTTCTAGGAAGAAGTTGCTGCACCTGAGGTCAAAGAGGTTGCTGCCTGTGTTCTCCTCAAGGATTATGATGGATTCCTTTCTCACATTGAGGTCTTACATCCATTTTGAGTCTATTTTTGTGTGTGGTGTAAGGAAATGGTCCAACGTCATTCTTCTGCATGTGACCGTCCAATTTTCCCAGCACCATTTATTGAAGAGACTGTCTTTTTTCCACTGGACGCTCTTTCCTGCTTTGTCAAAGATTGGTTGACCATGGAGTTGAGGGTCCATTTCTGGGCTCTCTATTCTGTTCCACTGATCTATGTGTCTGTTTTTGGGCCAGTACCACACTGTCTTGATGATGACAGCTTTGTACTAGAGCTTGAAGTCCGCAATTGTGATGCCACCAACTATGGCTTTCTTTTTCAACATTTCTTTGGTGATTTCTGGTTCCACACAAATTTTAGGATGATTTGTTCCAGCTCTGTGAGGAACGCTGATGGTATTTTGACAGGGATTGCATTGAATGTGTAGATAACTCTGGGCAGGATAAACACTTTAACAATTTTGTTCTTCCAATCCATGAGCATGGAACGTTTTTCCATTTCTTTGTGCCTTCCTGAGTTTCTTTCATCAGTGTATTATAGTTTCCAGAGTGCAGATCCTTTACCTCTTTGGTTAGGCTGGTGCAGAGGTATCTTACTGGTTAGGGTGAGATTGTAAATGGGATTGTTTTCTTAACAGTCTGACAGTTTCTTAAGTGAAAACAAACTTAAGAAACACCTTTCAAGTCCATCCCGGGGTGTGTACCCAGCAAAAATGAAAGTGCGCGTCCACACAGACTTGGACACAGGCGTTCATAGCACTACGGCGTCTACACAGTAGGAACCACGCAGTAAGTAGAAGAAACTTGCTAGAGACTAAGCAGAAAGAATGCACGTGTTCACGTGGTGGGCGGCAGAACAAAACAAGAGGGGAGGGAGCGCTCACAGCTGTGGCGTGGACAGAAAGGTCATACACAGTCCCACCGACACGGACTACGTGGATGGAGAGCAGATCGGGGGCTGCCTGAGCTGAGGGCAGAGCACGGACAGACTCTGCTCGGACACGAGGGGGCTTCCTGAGGCCTGCAACTACGGTGGTGCCTGCACAACCCGCGACTGACTAAAACTCACTCAACACTTAAAACAGGCAAACCTTACAGCACACAGAAGCGAAAGCTCCCCTCGCTGGAGCTGGAAATAAATGGAGACGTACTACCCAGAACGCTCCCCCGGTGAACTCTAATATGACCAAGTATTTACCACAGATTAACAAGGACTGGAAGGAGGCACTATTGTTTTTAGAAAAATCACCTGTTTCTCAGTTACATGGCAAAACCCAGCTCTGTTCGTGTCATCTGGATTGGTCCAGCAGCATCGCAGTGCTGCTCGGCCCAATGGAGGGGTCTCCAGACTCCTGCGCTGCTGGGGCAAGCCACATGCTCTAGAGTTCTATCTGGGAACACGCCACTGTTTCCTGGGCTGCTCGGAACCTCTTGGGAGGACATCCCAAAGCGCTCTGGGGTTCTCTGGGATTAGGGCCGAGGCCACGGAGTCATCCAGTTGCCCACTACCTGCCTGTCCCGTTAGCCATACGCACTCTTGTAGGGGAACACGCCCCAAGTCTTGCCACCCTGCCCCGACAGGACAGTGCTTGCCAGATCAAAGGGAAAATAGAGAAAGGCTCCCTCCCAAAACACCGTCCTCATTCCCGGGAAGGGCTCGCAGAGGACAGCCCCTTCCCAGCCTGTGGGACTGAAGAGAGGCCGCTGCCAATGACACACAGCAGACAGCAGGTCCCAGCACATCCCAGCACAGGCGGGTCAGCACCGTCTCCCAAAGTGTCTTAAACAACAGTCTCTTGCAAATTTCAACACACGTATTCAAAGGAGTAATAAATAATTTAGCTCTATCACTTTTCTCATGAAATGTTTGTTTTAACAAGGGAGATTGACTGCAAGAATGCTCAATTAACCGAGAAGATCTGAAAAAGCTTTTATAACCAATCTCTCAAACAGCTGCTTTTTAACCTCTCCTTACTAATGGCTAACATTTACTCTAACACGATTGTGCTTCTTATTCCTACCATGACTGTTTACAGGAATAATGGTGATTAGAAAATCTGTTTTGGATTCCTTGCAGTTTAATAAAATAACATTCCTAAATTATTCTCCTATTTCCCCGCCAGCTGGTTTACAATGGAGAACTTTTCACGTCACACACGCTGATGCTTGGAATTCAGGGCGTTTTTGTCCCACACGCTAAGACTCCTGCTACTTGCACAACAGAAACTTGATGCAGTCCCCACGCTGCCCCTCACTGCCGGGCCAGCTCTCCACTCAGGCGTGCTGCCCGTCTGACAGCACAGACGCCCCTCCCGAGCGCCGGGGAGCTTGGCTGCTGTGCCCACGAGGCCCCCCCTGCGTCTCCACGGCCTTCCACTGCGTCCTCACTTCCTTCTTCGGGATCAGGGGTGTTCTCTTTCCCTTCTCCCTGTTGCTTGTGGTGACCCACATCCCCCGTGCACATTCTGATGACCGCCGTGTCCCTGCGCTCAGGCCCCGAGCAGTGTGACCTTCGGGCAGCTCAGCAGCAGCACCTGCTCTCACTAGCCCAGTACCTGCTCTGTAATGACCAGATTCTTGTCCAAAGAGAAAGGACATCCGACCCCTTGTCGACTCTCTGTACCTGTTCCTTTCCACAAGCGCTCGCCAACAGGGAACCGATACCAGATGTTCAGGGCACTGTTGGGGACAGCAAGCTGGGTGTAGACCGGTCCTCTTCGCTGGAAGCACTCCAGTGCTCCTCTCAACTGCAGCGTGCCCAGGGCTGCAGAGCCCCGCAGTGACCTCAGCGACACGGGTCTCGGGAAGGCTTAGGTGCCCAAGGTAAAAAAGCAGCAAGAGATCTACCTTTTCCTCCTCTCCCCGGCTCTGTGTCTTCGTAGACTTTGGGGGCTGGTCTGGGGCCCCAAGTCCTCAGAGAGTGATGTCAGCAGGTGGGGATACAGGTGAAGACCATCGTCTGGGGAGTCAGCGTCTGGATAGCTTTTTCCAGACTTATCCCACCCCACACGCCCTGAAAATAGTGCCTCAGTGGATACAAAAGAGGGCCTAGGCATGCATATTCTTTAAAAATCTCCAGAGTAAGAATCATAGACGGAGGTATTGCTTCCAAGGGGAAACACACTCTGTTTCTGACAGCCTCGCTTCCCTGTGAACCACGGGGCTATTACCCTTTCCAGTGTAGTGGCCACGGAGCATCACCAGTGGGAGGCCAACCCACCGGGGGCTCTGATCAAGGGGACCACGTTGAGGAAACCCCTAAGCACCGCCTGTGTCACCCATCCACGCAGGGGCACCAGAGAGGCAGGCTCTCGAGGGCTCGTCGCCCATCCCAGCAGGACAGCCTCTAGCGGAGAATGTGATGCAGTCATTCGCGGGGGATCGAAGGCTCCCATTAATGCTCGTTCCACATTAAAGCAGCCCACCGAAATCATTAACTCTTATTACCCCAGACATGCACCCAGGCTGAGAGACAAGATTCTGCTGTCCTACGGTAGGTGAAAAAGTGCTCTCCACTAGTGTCCTATCTGTCAAATGCTGGGAATCAGGCCCTATAATCAGGATGAGCAGAGAGGACCACGATACGGGTCTAGAAGGACACAGCACCTTACCTTCGAGACGTCTATCAGTCGCTGCAAGTAACAAATCAGAATATGGCAAACCGCAGCTCTGGGCCATCTGAATTCCGGTCCACAACCCCAAACTGGCAATTCTAAAATTGAAAGCCTCTGAAAACCGTTGAGTTTTTCAACAGGTTTAGCACCAAAAGTTACCTGGCAGTAAAACCTGACCCACAAAGCCCCTGCTTAGCTGCTGAGACTCTGCTGGTTGGAGGACTGCCGCCACCCTACCAAAGGCAGTATCTAACACACGGTCCATGCACCACGGTACCCCCGCAACAAACACTCCTGACCTGTCGAACTTCTATCCTTAGAGGTCTGGAAAGGGACAGTGAGAGTTTACCTTCTCTAAGAGTCTTACCAGGTCCTGCATCTATAGACTTTATCTGTTTGCCGTTCTCCAAATCCCAGAGGCGGATGTGAGCATCGAGCGAACTGGATGCGGCAATGGGCAGCGTGTGGCTGATGTCCACAGACACCACACCCAGCTGGTGTCCCTCCAGGCTCCACTGCAGGTCCAGCCTCTCATCAGACCTTCGGTGGGGGACAGAGAGATGGGTTTCTTCACACGCAACACGCTGTACCAGCATCTGAAATTCTGGGCCCCCGTGACCCACCCCTGCTCCCATTACCCGCGGTCTGTGAAATGCAGAATCAGAGAGAACCCACGAGCACAGAGAACACAGAACACCGAAATCAGCCAGGTTTTAACTGTGGGACTTTTTTTTTCCTCTTAAACTATAGGCCTTTATACTGCATAAGAGGAAAACAAATGAGAAAAAACTGGCTGCCTTTTTCGACCTCCATACTGCTACTGCTTCCTTACCTGGACTGCACTTAACACTTTCCTGATTGCCGTTCAGAGTCCAGAAGAAAAACCCTAAACCCCAGTCTTCAAGGCTGTTGGGGAGAGGGTGCTCACCATTTCCAGACCTTGACCAGGTCATCCAGGGATCCTGTGACCACTGTCTCAGAGTTTTCTTTCTTGTTTGTCCCCCAGGCGACTGACCAAATGGCATCATCATGGGCTAGAACGGAAAGCACTTCACGTAAAAACCTTCACGCAATATCTACACTTCACGCAACATCTACACTTCCAACAGTTATGAGTTCACGCCGCTGGTAAACCGGCCACCCGGCTTACTGTCTGGCCCAGTGCTTTCCCTTCTGCTTTTCTCTCAACCGCAGAAGCAGGAGTGCACACACGCACACACAATCACACGCCCCAGATCTCAGGTGTCCCAGGGAGGGAGGGAGTTCCGGAATTATCCGAGTCTTTCCCACTTTAGCATGCTGCCTGTGTGCCTCAGTCTGGAATGCCATCACCTGGTTAAAACTAGGCAAACCAGCAGGATCTCCCCTGCCTCCCTTCCCCAAAAAAGACCTAAATTTGGTAAGACTCATCTCTTAGGGATGCTTAGGAACCAGCAGGCAGTTCAAAAGCAAATAGCACAGGATGAAAATAAGTATCTCCACACCTGATTTGTCTTTTGTCACAAATGTCTACTATGCTTGATGAGTCCGTTACTACATTTTTTAAAGTAAATATTATCTCAATTAATCACAACAACCCTATGAAGGAGGTACCGTTAACATTTACAGACAAGGAATCAGAGGCTTAGAGAAGCCAAGTAACTCACCCAAAGTCAAAAGCTAAGGAGCAGAACTGGGGTTCAAAGCCAAGCTCTTTAAGAACTAAAGTCCACCGTAAATGCGGAGGCCTCACCGTGGGGTCTGCAGACCTGGCGCAGGTCCACACACGTGCCAAGTGCACGCGGAGGCTCTAGTCACGCCGCGTAGCAACAGTCGAGGACCAGCTTTTCAAGCGGTGACTACTGGGCACTGAGCAGCCATGACTCACGCGCAGCACCGTGGCTTCAAGGACGCCGCCTACCCGAGCCACGTCCGCCAGCGCGCCACGGGGATGGCATGAGCTGCTGGCCAGGGTGCCGACTGGCACGCCCGACTCGCCAGTTACCCCTCTGAGCGAAAGCTTCTGGCTTAAACTTCAGACTACCCAAGTGGCGGCTGCTCAGACCGCAAGAGCTTTCAGGCGGTGCTCCCACAAATGCCCCAGGCTCTGCCCAGCTCTTCCAGGTGTGAAATGAGGCTTGCGTGATGCCCTGTGCCCCAGGCAAGCTGCACCCCGAGACGGGACAGCCCCAGCCCTCCCCACACTGCTGCGTCCCCTACTTTCAGTAAGGTCATGGTCGCTGCGGGAGCCCCTGCCCTTGTCTGAGCGGGGCAGCTGTTGTGAAGACCCCAGGGCAAGTGCTGAGGCTCTAATGTTTCCCTCTTTCACCCTGGTAGCTGGGAAGCTTGAGCAGCATCTTTCTCAGGTGGGAAAACACCCCTCAGCCCGGAGTGTCTCTCATGTGACTCCTGCTTTTTCTTTCCAGTTAGTTGTTTGGGGCTTCTGCTGCAGTTTGCTTGTAAGTATCTGTTTTCAGCTGCGTCTGCTGATTCTTCCGCAAAGTGAGTCACTTGGGGACAGCCTGTCAGGTCAGCACACCCGAAACACCACGATGACAGAGTTCTCACAGGTGACTCTGCTGGCAGGCTGCTTACCTTGCTCTTGCTTGAAGAGAATACTGTACTAAAAAAGAGCGGACGCCTCATCAAACCAGTGGTCAGATTCAGAGTATCCCACCCCCTCCCTAAAACACCCCCGGCACCCACCTCACCCCCCACCCCCAGTGCGTGAGCGACTCCCCCGTCCTCACCCTGCCCATCCTGCAAGCTCCCTGATTCCTTCTCACCCAACACTTGCAGAGCTGACCACACCAGAAGAAAATCAGTTCTTGCAGAAACTGTTCTCTCTCTCCCCATCCCGAGGGGACAGATAAATTCTGTGCATTCCCTGGCTGGACCACAGGAGGCTCTGCAACCAGCTTCCAGCCCAAGTTTTGTAGTTGTATAAAACAAACAGCCTGACTAATCTGTTCCCATGGTCCCCAATCTTACTGCAAAGATCTCTCCCTTTCTGATTTTTGTTTTCTTCTTGTTTTTGAATATAAGCTTTTTTTTTTTTTTTTAATTAAGTAAGCTCTATGTCCAATGTGGGGCTTGAACTTAAGCCTTGAGATCAAGAGTCACGCACTCTAGTGACGGAGCCAGCCAGGCACCCCTGAGAACAAATTCTTTTCCGCAATCCCTCCGTCAACCTGGAGAAGACTTAGATAGCCTCCTCCCGTGCGTGCTGTGCGGCACCTAACCCTCCGGACTCTAGGTTCCCAGGGTCCCCCAGCACTCCCGAGCAGAGCAGGAAGGAGATGATGGTCTCCTGCGAAGACACCCAGCCCTCGTACTGGCCTCCAACCTGCCAGGGAGACCAGCTGCCGTTCTGTGCCTCACCACAGGCCTTACCTGGTTGGTCATTTCCTTAACTGAAGACGAAGGCTACAGGCCAGACGTTTCTGTGGAAACATCAGGACTTCAGTGAGCGGTGTCATCAGGACGGAGAGGGATACAGGAGGTCCCCTTATCAAGAAAACAAGGCAACCCTCTGCTGGAGCAGAGGTCGGCCCCAGCGGCCCCCTTCACAAGCCCTATAGGGCAGCAAGGTCTCCTTTCTCTCTCGGAGCCCAGGGACTCAACTTACACCTACCCCTTGCCAAGTGTTCCTCTCCCCAGATCTGACTATCAGGAGGCACCAGTCTGCACCCCTTGCTGCTCTTCAGAGAGACAAAACCACAGGTTCTTTTAATTGTAAATATTATTTAGTCAAAACTCAAGAAGCAAGTATGTGGGAGCAAAGTGGTTATAGTCTCTGAAGGGATCTCGGCCAAATATGCCCACGAGAGCCAACAGGCACGTGAATGAGACACACAGCTCCCGGGGTCTTCAAGGACTGGGCTCAACCAAACACAAACTTCCTTTAAGAACAGACGTACGGGGGCACCTGGGGGGCTCAGTGGGTTAAAGCCTTTGGCTCAGGTCATGGTCTCGGGGTCCTGGGATCAAGCCCCGCATTGGGCTCTCTGCTCGGCAGGGAGCCTGCTTCCCTCTCTCTCTCTGCCTGCCTCTCTGCCTGCTTGTGATCTCTCTCTGTCAAAGAAATAAATAAAAACTAAAAAAAAAAAAAAAAAAAAAAAAAGAACAGTCATATCTTCTCAGGCTGTAAGGGTTCTTCATATCTCGTGTGTGTGCCCTAGGCCCTCCGGCAGCCCTGTCAAACCTGTAAACCCCTTCTCAGGATTTCATAAATGCACAGGACTAGAAAGGGAACCAATGCTTGTTACTCGAGGCTCTTCTGTCGGTGAAGTCACCAGGACACCAAACTAGTGCATACGGACCCCACGGCTGCAGGAGAAATACTGGGGCAGGGTCCCAACCAATACAGCACTCCCTAAGCCTAACGGAAGCGGACTGCACACACGATCTCCCCGCAGGCCCCTCACAGGAGGCGCACCGAGGAACACAAACTTTCGCACCGCATTTGGGGGCCATTTTAACGCTGATACTGCAAACAAAAAGCACAAAAACAAAAAACTCATGACACTAAATAGACCGGAAAAAGGACCCTGGTTTACATGAGAGAGGTGACAAAGAAGGCAGGGCGCCCCCTTGTTCTGCTGCAGCTGACAATGTGTCAGGGGACCCCAAGTTTTCGCCACTGTGCACATATCCGTGCGAGACCACGAAAGCGCTGCGAGTGCTGATTCGGGGCCGCAGGTACACCTCAGCGTGCAGGCAAACCTGCCAATACGGGCCGAGACAAGACAGACGGACCGCACGCCGAAGCGGAACGCCTCCCCAACGTGGAGGTTCGATCTGTGAAGCTGCGTTCCGATCCCTACAGAACTTTCAGCGGGCAATGCGCTCACGCAGTCTCAGGAGACGCGGACGCAGCTGTGACTTCTGTCGCTGACAGAGTCGCTGCCGACACCGGGTTTGCTGCCCGCACTCGCGACGGGAGGAAATGCTGAATTTCCGCTGGAGATTAGAGAACCTGAAAGTGCCGTTCTTCTCACCCACATTCTTGCCCCCCAATTCCATCCAGGGAAAGAAGAGACCACACAACGAAGGCACCCAGGTTCAGGTTACTTGCTTTAAATCTGCAAACCCCAAAAGGCCACCACGAAGACTTTCCAAGGATAAGGGGAAGAACAACTTCTGAATAACCCGTCCGTGAAGATCTCGATGAAGGTGGCAGGGTTAGCTCATCTGCGACAAGAACAGGGCAGGGAGGGCAGGGAGGAGCTCGTGCCAGGTTTGCCGGCCCCTCTTCCGGTCGGGATCTGTACTTAGCGGCGGAGGGAACCAGCGGGGAGCAGGAAGGCTGGCAGGAAGCGGCCTCCTCAAACCAAGGCTTGGGTCCACGCGAGCTCGTGCACCAGCTCTCTGAACCGCCCACCCCCACCCTGCAGGCGCCGCTGCGAGCGCCTCCACCCTCACACGACCTCACAGCTCAAGGAGGCCTCCCCGGGATCGCTGTGACGGTACACGGTGCACACACGCCAGAGCACAGGTGACCAGGCGACGTTACCCCCCATGACAAGTGATTTCAGAGCTGAAGAGCCCCGGAGCCCTCCTCCTCCCTTTCCGTACGTTAGTCTCCCCGCTTTCCCCAGCCGAAGTCATCGCTCGCTCCTCACAGCTTCCGAAGAGCGCCACACGCGCCCTATTACCCAGGCGGGTCAGGAACCCCCAGGACGGCAAGTCCAGAGAACCCGGCCCGCGCCTGCCCCTGTCCGGCGACGGGAAGCTCGCTACCGAGGAAGGCAGCGCGGCCGACCCCGGGGAAACTTCCATCTACGGTCAGAGGCCTCTCCCGCGGAGACGCCGGCCCCCGCCACGCCGCTGCCCAGGGCCTTCTCAGGCCAGACGCGACCCCTCCTCCTCCTCTCGGGCCCCGCGCCCCCACAGGAAGCCAGGGCGAGGGGACGCCCAGGAGCCCCCGCCGGGCCCGTGGCCCGGAGCATCCCTGAGCACACCAGCTTGGAGGCCGCCTCCGGCGCACCCTCGCTCACCCGCCCTCTGGCCGGTCCGCCGGGGCCCCACAGACCGCCATCCCCAACGTCCAGGCGCGTCAACTCACCGCCGTCCTGCCGGCTGCACGGTCGCCGCACTTGTGACGCGCGGTTCGCGGCGACGGCGTCGCGCAGCGATGAGCGGCGACGGGGGGGCGGGGCATCTCGCAGCCCCCGCCCCGCTCCGGGGCGCAGGCGCGCGCCGCAGCGCCCCCTACCGTCGCGGCGCCACGCGGCCCCCAGGGCCGCCGCAGGTTTCCCCTTCCGCACCTGCAGGCTCTAGGCTTCTGCTCCTTTGGGTGTGTCCTCTGACCCTCTGCGCCCCTGGGGTGGAGGGCGATGGGGGCCGCCCCTCCCTGCTGGAGTGTCCCCCCTGGGGGTGGAGGGAGACGGGGGCCGCCCCTCCCCGCAGGAGTGACCCCCGCAGGGATGGAGGGACATGCAGGGCCTCAGCTGTCTGGGCTGACCCTGAATGGCCAGCTCTGTCAGCAGGTTGCTGTCTCTCCTGATGGAAACTGGGGTAAAGCCGAGAAGACTCCCAGTCCTTTCCCGGTGGAAGTTAGGGCTTCAGGGGTCTAGTCTGTTAGGGCGGTCTGCAGGTCTACCGTCGATTTCAGGACACCGCCAGACCACACAACGGTTTATTCACACCACGATATAAAGTTCACCCCTGGGGGCTCTTTGAGGAGGCCGCGTTGCTCAGAAATTGGCCAAATACACACACAAGTCTCCCAGGACCCTTTGTCTGGCCCTCCGTAGTTCCTTCGGTGACTCCTGGCCTGCGGAAACTTCATCCAGCCCCGGTGGATCCCCTGCGGGCCACTAGTTGAAGTTTGGGTTGAAGTGAGCAGGCTTCAAGACGTCCTTAAATGCCAAAATTCTTATGTGGTGCCTCCTAAAACTCAAGCTGTCCTTATAACCATTCTGGCTATATCTGACCACAGGACATTTGCTCCTAAGGCCAAGAAAGAATGTACAAATTATACCTTCAAACTAGGGGCAATTCCCATTACATTGACCTACATGCTGAGTGGACCCTGTTCAGGCTCAAACCACAGAAAACTGAACTCGCAACCCTGAAGGAACTGAGGTTCCTAACGTGCAGAAAGGCCTTTACGTCGAGCCAGAGCACTGGCTGTGAGTAGTCGGCTGCCTTTCTGTACACCCCGTCACTTAGTTCTGCCCCTTTGTGTTTGTTGGCAAAATGTGTGGGTTTCTCTGGTTTTTGAAAATAGACTGATTTGACCAACTGAATGATGTGACCACTCCCAAACCAGGATAATTGGGCCAACTTTACTTTGACTTTTAGCTTTTGAATATAAAGAAGCATTTTTGAAGACTCTCACTTTAAGAATGATAAAACTGTGGCTATCAAAACTGCCTCCAGGGTGCCTGGGTGGCTCAGTGGGTTAAGCCTCTGCCTTCGGCTCAGGTCATAATCTCAGAGTCCTGGGATCGAGCCCCACATCGGGCTCTCTGCTCGGCATGGAGCCTGCTTTCCCCTCTCTCTCTGCCTGCCTCTCTGCCTACTTGTGATCTCTCTTTCTGTCATATAAGTAAATTAACAAGTATTTTTTAAAAAGGTGCCTCCAGCTGTGTAAGGAAGTTGAATTTTAATTTGTATGATTCGGGCTTATGTGGTTATTTTTTCTTTTTCTGCACATTAACTGTAAATCCCCCACCTCTAGATTATTCTAAAAGCACACTGATCACTTTTTTGGCATCTCATCAAGTCCGAGAATCCTGTCTCAATATAATGTCTAGAAGTGCATAAAATGAAATGCATGGGTTTCATTTTATAATGAAATTCCTTTATAAAGGAAATTTATAAATTTATAATTCTTTTATAAAGGAAACCACTTATATCAAAAACATTATCAAAATATTTGTGGAACGGTAATGAATGGGGTGCTCTCTCCGTGCCGCAGGTCTAAGCACATCTGTAACTTCACCTGCTAGGGATGAGCATAAACAGGACTTCAGGCGATTGGCAACAGCTGTGCTATTATAGGAACCTCTACACGGTTTGTATTGGCAACAAAGTGACGGGTTTTGCTAATACTTCTGCAGTTTCTTGCTTGCATTCCTAATTACAGGAAGTATTAAATTCTAGTTAAAGGATAAGGAAAATAAAGATGTACTTATCATCCCCCAGTTCTCACGGATCCCCTGAATGCCTGTTGCAGAGCAGATCTGGAGAGAGTTGCCAGTGTAACTGGTGTTTAAATGTCTGCAATGAGTTGTGGTCTCGCAGGTCAGGAGGGAAAGAATGGAAATAAGTGAAAATCCAAGCTAATCGTGAAATAATTAGCTCCGGTGCAGATCCTTCAGAGGCCAAGGTTGGGTGGCAGGTCCAAGCACAGGTGGGACAGACAGGTAGGATGGAGCTGTTCCCAGAGTGGGGCCAGCTGCCTTTCTAAGCAGGGTGGACCCAGGGGGAGGCTGTAGCAGGCACCGTCTCCTGCACTTTCCCTGCTACAGCTCTCCTCGCCACTCGGAGTCACGGGTCTGAGCATTCCAGAGGGGAAGGAGCCTTCCAGATTTGTCCCACATCTCTCTTCCTCTACACAACCCCATTATTAGGTCATTTGGCCTCTGGTTGCACACCTTCAAAGACAGGGAGCTCAGCAGCACATCAGGAGGAACAGCAGCCTTCGCTCCAGTTCCGGGAAGCCTTAGCTGACTTCCAAGAAAACACAAGGATCTGTGGGTGTGGTGTGGGGCACAGGGGAAGGTCCTACTTTCTGCTCAGAACAGGCAGAGGGCAGGGGAACTCCATGGGCTGGGTGTCTGTCCTGTGTGGGGCTCTCTGTGGCCCTCCCCAGAACCCCGTCTGGCAGACCTGATGTCAGGAGCCTCACCCTCTTTCCCATGCTCCTTCCCACGTTCTTCCCAGGAGCCCCTGGCGGAAGGCTGATCTCACCCTGCCCCCGCACCCCTCCCCAAGCTGCAGTATCTCACTGGTGCCCCTCCCTCTCGGGCCTCCACCCTTCCCTCCGCCCCAAGACTCCCACTCTTGGAGGGATGTGCACCTCCTTCTGTGTTCCCTGCCCCCACGGACAGGCTCCCGGCCCTTCTTGTTTTGGGCTGGGCACCCAGGGGTTGATGCGGGCTCTAGCGCCAGGGCTCCTGGGCCCAGTCTAGGCTGCTGCACGCCTCAGCTAACCTAGGCCTTGTTTCCTCATCCTTAAAATGGGGGTAATGTGATTATAGTACCTTCCTTTTAGGGCTGATACGAGGAACTCAATGCTGTTGTTTTTCTGGAAAGTCCGAAACACACAACCTACCGTTGGGGAAGGCCCCGAAAGCCCAGGGTCTCCTTCCTTCACTGGCTCCCTGAACACCTAAGGGCACGGGCCTCTGAAGCCGACCGCCAGGACGACTCCCGGGCTTCACCCAGAAATGACCTGCTCTGAGCACTTTTTCACGAGGAAACTTCTAGAACGTGATCGGGATTCTCTCCTTCAAAGCTGTGACTCCACATACGTATCACTAAAATTTTTTACCATGCACCTCGACATGTGTACACTATTTATTAACTATGGTACTATTCTGCTAATACGCATATTCTAAAATAAATACAAAAATAGCATTAAAAAAGGATGAAATGAAAGTAAGTATAATCTGAAGGTCTAATATTTTCTTCCTGTACCCCAGTGGACGGTCTTGCTCACCCTTGGGGCATACAAATCTCACATTGGAGACGCCAAAATCTCCACATTTTTGTTTTCATTTTAAACATTCAGAGAGCTACGGTGGCCGGAGAAGCTCATGTGTGCAGAGTGCCCGTGATGTTCAACCCGCCGCCTTAATCCACAGTGTTCGTCCCCTCTCGGGACTGACGGGAAGGATCCCGACACTGAGAGAAGCAAAGTGACTTCTCCAGGGTCGTTCAGCCAGCAGGTGCGCCATGGGGTTGAAACCCAGGCTGCTGGGGGATGGCCCTCTCCTGCTCCCCTCCCAATCGCAGGGTGTTGGGAGAGGGGAAGGTGGGAAGCAGGAGATCCCAGGAAGGAAAGGTGTGGCCAGGTGAGGACAGGAGTGCTATGGGGCCAACGGTGGGCTCCTGTGGCTCCTTCTCTAGTGGGTCTGGGGAGGCTGAACCAGGAGGCCCCTGCAGTCCATCTGGGCCGGTCCTGGGCTGGGGAACAGGGGCCCAGGCAGCCGAGCCAGCAGCCCGAGTCTTTCCTGCTGCTGACCAGAGGGCGGCAGTCACCGCCTGCTCTCAGCCGCTCCGCAGGCTCCCGCCCTCAGCTCCTGCAGATCCCAGAGGCTGGGACTGCTGACCGCTGAGTCATTAGGGGATCCCAGGCAAGGGCCTCTCAGGCCTCAGTCCTCTCACCTAGCAAAGGGGGCTCAAAACACCAGCACCCTAACTGCAGTTTCAGTGTGGTTCCGACACCACCGGGAAACTTGCTCAAAATAACAGATTCTTGCGCTCCGCTGCAGAGCTGGGGGCCGGCCCCGCCCCTTGATCATAATTCGGGCTATAGGCGCACTATGGGTGAGACGGAGAAGGAGATGGTGAGCCAGGCACCAGCGAGGGTGGCAGCCCCCCAGCGGGGGGCAGGAGCCCCCACAAAGCCAGGAGTGCGGAGGGATTGCCCCCTCCCTGTGCTGGGAAGGTCCAACAGCAGGCTCTCGAGGGAAAGAGCCCAACCTGGGTGACAGCACTCACTGATTTCTGAGGTGTTGACGCGGCTCCTGGGGACAGCTTGATGTCGCCACCGCATTGTCAGCATGACACGCGGGACCTAGTGCTGTTGGTGGGCGGGTGGTGTGTCTGCTCCAGCATCCCCAGTGGGCGTGGCACATTCTGGGACCGTCGTCCTCAGCCCAGCATGCCAGGGGTGAGCCCACCCTGCAGTGTCCCTCCCAGAGGCTGCCTGGAAGAGGTGTCCTCTGGAGAGCTGCAGGAGGTGGCAGCAGGTGGCATGGAAGGGACCCTAAAAGCAGGGCCTCTCGTTTATAGAGTTGGGGGAGTCAGAGGATTGAGAGCAGGGTGAGGACAGATCCGCGAACCTGCCCAGGGCGCCGGGCCGGGGGGGGCCCAAGCCCCCCCCCCCCCCCCCCCCCCCCCCCCCGGCAAGCAGAACCCTCTGAGGCAGGCCCCCTTCCCAGCGGGCGCAGCAGCCAGGCGGCCCCACCCTTCCAGCCTCTGGGCTCTCCCTGCACCCAGACCTGGCTCCCTGACCACTGCCTGTAAGTCCACTTGTGTCACTGTGTGCCTGTGGGGCCACGCAGGAGCCCTGAGGCCCGCCTCCCTTGGACCCTTCCCTGCAGGCCCTGCACACAGATCTAGATGTGGCCAGTGGTGAGCTAAGCAGGGCGCCTGTCCTCAGTGCTCAGAGAGTCTGTGATGTCCAGGCTGACAGTGGGCTGGGGCTGATGGTGACTGTTGTGGGCAGGGACAGGAGAGGGCTTCAGGGAGCCCTGTAGGTGGGGGGCTGGGCAGCTGCCGCTGGGAAGGCACATTGACCCTTGGCACCGTGCCCTCTGCAGGGCCTGGGCCTGGTGGCGGGTGGGCCTGCCCACTCCGGAGCCCCCCAACCTGCCGTCCTGGCCAGAACCCGGCCTCAGGAAGTCTGTCCCCCCTCGTTCCCTCCCCCCACCCCCAACCCCGTGCCTGAGCAAGAGCCGGGTCCAGAGGCAGCCTGAGGCAGGACGTGCACTTTGTGTCTGGCGGGTCCTAACCAGGTTCAGCCCCTTCTGCAAACCATCCCTGTTCTCAACTGTGAGAGGGATGCGGCTCCCTGGGTGTTATCAAGATGAAAGGAATAAGGTGCGTGGGCCACACTGTGCCCTGTGTGCGGCCCCCAGAAGCCTCCGTGAGTGGAACTGCTGGTGGGATCAGCGGCTCTTGTCTCCAGCTTTCATTTTGCTGAGAGGAAAACCAAGGTTGAAAGAGAGGACGGGTGGACAGAGACAGGGGCGGGTTTGCATCGGCCCCCTGCCCTGTGTGCAGCCCTCTGGCCGCCCCCATGCAGGTCCTGGGGCCTTTGGACAGTGGCCAGCTCTGACCAGCTCCCCACGGTCCACATTTGCTCTGTCCCTGCCTCCATGGTCGTGCCAAGGGAGGGGTCCAGGCCCTGGGCCGGCTGGCTGGCACCTCTGGCACCTCTGTCCCCGGGACTCTGTGTCCTTGGTCCCATGTCCATGGACCCTCCGTGGCGACCCCCAAGGCTTAGAGCCCAGGCAGGCAGGAGGAGCTCCAGCAGCTCCTTGAGCCAGACCTCTGGGGAGGGGGTTGCCACTTGGCAGTGGCTGCCTCGGTACACCCCTTGTCAATTAATTTGGCAGCTCCGTGTCCGGGGCAAGTGGTCTTTGAGAGGAGCAATACATCGCATCAGAAATGAATTATGGGGTCTCTGCGGGACTGCGGTCAATCCTCCCCCAACCCCCAGGCCCTCCCCAGAGGCTGGCTTTGTCATTAGCCCCCGTGTTTGTGTTCCCTGCACCCCCCCCCGGCCATGGGTGGCCGCAGGGGACTCATTGGAGGCCCATTATTGGTGCTGGTTGTGAGGGATGCTGTGGGGGTGGGGGGCAGGCCCATCTGCACACACATCAGGCCCTTTGTCTCAGGCGTGGTCGGGAAGATGAATGAGGCCTGTCTAGGCGGTGCTGCCTGAGGGACATCAGGAGCTGGGGATGGACCTCGGGGACCCGGGGACCGACCTCCGGCTTGGTGTTGGGTCGAAAGTGGCCTGTGCTTACCTTCATGGACAGAACCAGATCAAACAGGTTTGAGCAGAGACAGCTGGGGGCTGGTGCATAACGACGAGGAAACCCAGCGCTGCTGTACCAGTCAGGTGGGGCTCCTGCTTGGCCCTTGCTGGGCGTCCCCCCTGAAGCTGAGGAAGTCTGTGCAGCCGGCGGTTCCCTCTGCGTGCAGCCCAGGTGGGCCAAGGTCTCAGACCAGCTGACGCAGAAGCCTACCTAGCCGCTGGGGACTTTTGCAGGGGCCGCGGACTCTCGGCACAGTGCTCCAGCGCTGAGCCCTGGAGACTCACTGCCCCTGGAAGCCCTCCTTCCACGTCTCTCCTCCCGCTGGATGACACACTGGCACCTCACCCGGGTCCCCAGTCCTCAGGCAGGAGGAGGTGCCCAGTGAACGGAGGGAGGGAAGGAGGGAGGGAGGGAAGGAGGGAGGGAGGGAAGGAGGGAGGGAGGGAAGGAGGGAGGGAGGGAGCCACAAAGGGGCCAACACCGCAGAAGAGCATTTCAGGTACACTTGCCAAGGGCCTTCCCCTGGTTGTCCCCTCTAACACAGTAATCCTGTCCTGGGACAGTGTCTTCAGGAAATAATCCGAAACACGGAAGGAAAAGCCTGCAGAGACGCACGCGTGCCTCCCAGCGCCCCTCACAGGGTTGACCTCAGCGCCCAGGAGGAGGGGCCGCACTGTTAGGTAAACACAGGTGGCTGTGGGGATGCAGCTGTCCACACGGGCTATGGAAGCTGGAGGCCAAGCCAGGACAAGACAGGTGCCCCGTTCCCAAGCGGCCCGTGCTCAGTGAGCACCCTGGGTTTGGGGGGCCAGGTCTTCCCGGGCCGCGGCCCCGCAGCCACCAGCCCCTACTGGTTTACTCATCTGCCGGTTTCCCTGGTTCTAAGATATCACAGGGCATGGTCGTGCGTAGTACGTGGAGGGATGCGCTCCTCCTCGCTGTCCTTCCGTTTTGGAGTCCCAGTGCTTACCCTGCGTGCTTACTCCTCTGTAAATTTTAGAGCCAACCAGTCAGACATGGAAAGTCTCCTGTCCGTGTTCAGGTTGGGCTTGAACTGAATTTACAGTTTGCTGAGAGACAATTGACAGCTCTGTGATTCTGATCCATCCCCGCACCCGTGCTGGAAACTAAGGAAAAAGCAGAGTGGGCACCACCGACAGGCAGCGTGGGAACTGGGGGTTCTCTGGAAGGCAGAGGAGGACGCGGTGCAGGACCACACGCGTCTGACCTCACCAAAGCCAGTCTGGGGCTGGACGGGGACACTAACGATGCAAACTCTGGGCTTAGTTTCTGCTCCGCATTTGCTATTTCTGTAAAATATTTTAATTTTTAAAATACGTAGTCTAGGGCGCCTGGGTGGCTCAGTGGGTTAAAGCCTTTGCCTTCAGCTCAGGTCATGCTCCTGGGGTCCTGGGATCGAGCCCCGCATCGAGCTCCCTGCTCTGCAGGGAGCCTGCTTCTTTCTCCCTCTCCCTCTGCCTGCCGCTCTGCCTACTTGTGATCTCCGTCTCTCTCTCTCTCTCTCTCTCTCTCTCTCTCTCAAATAAATAAATAAATAAATAATCTTTAAATAAATAAAAATTAAAGAAATTTTAAAAAATACGTAGACCTATTTTTAAGGAGCAAGACATTAACAAAGCATAAGGGGGACCAGGCTGCGGAAGGGACCTGGCCATGTCCCACCAGGAGAGGCTGGCGACTGGGGACCAGGGCCTTGGGGAGGGGGTGAGGCCCCGGCAGCCACACTGCGCAGGGGAGGGCGGATGAAGGGGGGCTTCTCGTGGGCGGTGTCCTGGCCCTCAGCAGCTCAGGCTCCGGGGGCGCCCCTGGGGTGCAGGTCTGGTGCAGCCTAGGACTCTGGGACTCTGAGGCTGCTTCTCGGAGCTGAGAAACCCTTCTGGGCCCTGGGGGGGTCATGCCTGTGGGAGGGTTTCTGATGAGCACTGCAAGGCCTGCGGGGTCCAGGTGAGCAAACCCCAGACAACTGGGGCATATGCAGTAGCTCACAGGCTCCTGACCGCGTCCAACCCCGAAATCACGCTCAGGACTTGCGTCCTGGGAGGTGAGCCTCCAGCTCCGGCTTGTCCCTCTCCAAGGGGCCCCGCAGGGACCTGCAGGGCGGAGGCTGTTTCCAGCTTAACAGCCCTGGTGTTCCATTCCCTGCCCCTCCCAACCTTGCAAACACCAATCAAGGGAAGGGCTGGTCCCCAAACCATCTGGAGGGGAGGCTCAGGCTGCCCAAAGCCACATGGCAGGAGAGCCACACAGCCCACATCCCCCGGGGTGCCCTCGGGCTCCAGCTGTGACCCCACAGCCTCCTGTCATTTCCCAAGCGGACTTCATTCTCCCTTCCCAACCCCCACCCCCACGGAGGGTGAAGCCGTGTGTCCGCTGTTGGGGGTGATGCATACGTCAGGCAGGGACAAGACGGATGGGCCATCGGTGATGAGCCAGCCCGAGTCCCCCCACGGGATGGGGTGGGCGGCTCTAATGACCCTGACGACCGGCCACCCACCCCCCCATCCTTCATCTGTGCCCCTCAGAGTGACTGACCGGGACCCCCGCCCACTGTACACGGTCCACTCTCCCATCTCCAGGCCACCGTGGCAGGGAGCAGCACACCAGAGCCTCGTCAGGGCAGAGGAGATGACAGTGGCCTTTCGAGGAGGGGACGGACATGAGGAAGGGCCTCCTCAGACAGCCCAGGGAACCTGCAGTTTGGGTGGAGGCAGGAACCATATCCCGGGTGCCTGGTATCCTGGAGAAGCTGGGCGCTGCCCCCCAGAGCCTCCCGCCCTCCCGTTGTTGCTTCTTCCCACGGGGAAGGTAGGACACATGGGCTGATCCGAAGCCTCAGACAAAGGCTCCCGACCCCCCGACCCCCTGCTGCACCCCACAAGGAGCCTGCCTAGCTGCCTGCCCCTGACCTCGGGCTCCCCGGCCGCTGCCTAGATCCGAGGCCCGTAGAAACCACAGCTCTCCCTTCTCCTCTGCGCCCTTCTAGACCCTCGTCAGGGCCCCCGGCTCCCGGGCCTGAGGAACTGGGCAGACGAAGGCCTGGGGACAGAGGGACGATGCACCCCCCAGAACAGCTGTGACCGATGCCAGCATGTGTGTGCCACCAGCCCGAGAACCGCCTCAGAACCCTCCCGCCGACACACCAGGGCCCATGGGGCACCGGGGAGGCCTGCTCTGTGCACGCCCTGGGCCAGGGAGGACGGCGGGCGTGTGAATAGGACGAGGGCTCCGGGAGTGGACAGACAGGGGCCGCAGGAGCCAGAGGCCAGGGCGGGGAAGCTTCCGGATCCAGGGGCGTGAGACCTGGGTTTGCATTGCAGGGGGTTTTGGCAGGCAGGCAGAAGGGTGAGTGGCACAGAGCGTGCGGGGAAGGGCACACAGCTTCGGGGGAGGAAGCAAGAGGGGATGCAGGGGCCCAGATCACGAGGGCCCCCGGGGCCAGGGCCAGGGCCGATTCTGAGGCTGGGGTGCTTCAGAGGAGTGTTAGCTGGCGGGCGGGGCGGTGGGGGGCTTGTGGAGAATGAGGACGAGGCCCAGCAGGGCAGCAGCTGCGGGACACAGGGATCAGTCCTGTGAGGAAGGGGAGGCCCGTCCGCTCCCCTGAGCCAGGTCCTGGTGCTGGATGGTGCCCCGCATGGTCAGCCTGCCTGGGCTCTGGTTGGGGTGCAGGGGCACCCAGAGGGCCATGCAGACGTCCAAGACGGAGGCTGTGCCCAGACAGCCAGCACCCCTGTTGCCCACTGGGCAGCCAGCAGCCTTGGCTGCAGCACCCTGTGAGCCCACTGTGGCCGGCGGGGACGTACGCCTGTGGTCCCCATTGTGATGACCTCCGAGCCAACCAGGGACGGGGCTGAGCGAATGGGACGGTTCCTTTCCACACTCTGCTACAGTCAGTGTCCTTTTCGGCTGGGCTTGCAAACGAGTCCTGCTCCCTCCTGGGGCATCAGGCTCCCCGTCCACCCAGCCCTGACCATCCCCCCCACATCCTCAGCGGTGCCAGAAGCTTCATGGTTCCCCCACACTCTCTGAACCCTGGGACGTGCTCTGATACGCACAAGACAGGTGCAGACACTGATGAGGCCTGATGACCCGGGCCCAGTCAGCAAGCCCCCGACAGAGCATGGAAAAGCGCCCTGGTCCCCGAGCCCTCGTCAGACCCCCTCAGAGCATGGCTATCTGCCTCATCCACACTGGTGGGAAGGCGCCTAGGGAGTGTCCCTGTTTTCTTGTGCATGTTTGTTTCCAAGTGGGGGTGGGGGTGGAGTCATGCCTCCCCTTGGGGTACCACCCTGCTCTGGGAAACAACTGTCCCAGTGGGCCTGCGCTCCTGGGGGAGCACTCCAGGGGGGCCACTCCACAAAGGCCCATTAGCCAACTGCTGGTCCCAACAATGAGGCCTGTGATTTCTAGCCGGGCTCCGTGGAAGGGAAGGCGAGCAGTGTCCAGGCCTAGCACCCCTGGGATGAGACCACATCCCGCATGGGCTCCTGGCGGGGACAACCCTGGGAGGGGGCTCGGCCCAGGAGCTGCTGGCAGGCGGAGGGGGGCTGGGAATGCTCAGCTGAGGTAACAATACGGCCCATGAATCATATTTACAAACACTCCAGTGAGCAGGAGAGGGACGTTAATTAAATATTCACATCCTGCAGGGCCCAGGGGAGCCCCGTGGTGAAGCTTGCTGGCAGGAAGTATGGTGCTGCTGGAATGCAGGGCTGCCCGTGGGGCTCCTCCAGCAGCCTGGCAGGGCTCATTATGGTGATTAATTTCGCGTTATCAGCACTAATGCAATCACCATCGTAGGCCAGGGAAGCCCCTTCATCACTCACCGCCCAGGCCTGGGCGACCACAGAGGAAGGGGGCACTGAGCTTGTTCATGGAGGGTGGGGGGGAGAGAGGACGCAGATGCCAGCCAGGGCCCAGCTCTCGAGGTCGGAGGCCTTCCCGGGAGGGGCCGGATGGTCTGAGGACCCAGCCAGGCAAGGCCTGAGGCCGAGGCCCCTCAGGTGGGGCTTCCAGGGCTCCCCCGCTGCCTCATTGATTGGGAGAGGAGAACAGCAGCTCCTGGACATCTGGGAAGGCTGGGGCAGCTGGAGGGGCCCGGGGGACTCTGGAGACCCGCAGCCCCCACATCCGTCAATCTCGATTAAGGAGGCCCCGCGGCATTGTCCTGGAGACGGCGGGCTGGGACGAGGCAGAAGGGGGTGGGCGCTGCTCCGGTCGGCAAGACCGCCACTGCGGGATGGTGATCGAGCACCCGTGACGGGCAGGCATTGTGCTGTGCCCACACGTGCCGCAGGCGGGGGGCGGGGGCGACCGATCAGGGATGAATGGGCGTCTCTGCCTTTATGGACTTTCAAAGGCACCATTTGGCATCCTGAGCAGGGGGATCGATGAGTGGCCGCTGAACCCCCCGCCCCCAGGGGCCACCTCCGGGCAGCAGGTGGATGGGCCACGTGGGGGACGGCCCGAGGGCCTCTCCAGCGCCCGCCCGGCACCGTGAGCCAGGCGGGGGGCCCTCCCCGGAGCAGGGCTGTTGGCCATCAATATCCCTCTCCCTGTGCACTGAGAGGGAAGCTGGAAGCTTTGCCGTGTTTCCTGATGAATTACAACGCGGTCCCCCAGCCTCGCAGCCCAGGGCATCCCAGTGCTTGTATAAATCAGACTAATGAAGGCCGAGCCTGTCACTGGTGGGAGCAGGCATTCACTTGGCAAACCTTCACCGAGTGCCTGCTCGGTGCCCGGGCCTCTGCTGACCAGAGAACAGACGGAACACGGTCCCGGCCGGCGTGAGACCCCTGGGCCGGCAGGACCGGCAGACACACACACCAGCACCCACTAAAGGCAAGGCTGCCTGCTGGATGGAGTCTGGACTCAGCAACCCCAACTCTTGTGTGGCTTTGGGCCAGAGCCTCAGCCCCTCTGAGTTTTGGTTCCTTTACCCGAACAGGAGCCTGGAAGACACCTGCCTTGCAGGACGGGTGTAGGGATTAAATGACCCTGTAGTACAGGACCCAGCCCTGTACCTGGCACCTGTGGGGGGAGGAGATAGATGGTGAGTTCTGTCTTTGTCCTCTGCTCCCACCGCCTGTGCTGGGTCCAGCCTGGACTATGGGAGGCAGAGGACGGATGCTGGACTGCACCAGGGGTGGACAGGGAAGGACGTGTCGGCAGGCAATGAGGGGTCCAACTTGGAGAATGGGGGCTGGGCAAGAGTGGGGGTTTGTAAGAGCAGGGAATGTGGGGAGACACGGGGACACTGGGGGAGGAAGGGGACAGAGGACAGGCTCGCAGCCGATGCAGGGTGCTGAGGGAAGAGCTGGGAATTCGCCACGTATAAAGCTCAGAGCAAGGGCCCGTCTGCTCTGCCTGCACAGAGCGGGTCTGGGACAGGGAACGCTCAAGGCTGGGGCCTAGCCTGGGAGACGGCGGCTGGTGTGTCTGCCGCAGGCTCTGGGGATGGAGAGAAGGCAGCTGAGCATAGGAGGGGCTGGTCCGGCAACAAGCCCACGGCAGGGACAGGCACGACCGGACAGGCCACCGGGAAGGGCCCAGTGTCCATTCTTCCCCTATAGAATCAGGCCAGGGGCGGGGGAGTCAGGGACACACAGAGAGACAGACACACGGACAGAACACCCCCGACACACAGGTGCAAACACACAGCGGACACGTGCACAGCCTCCGGACAGATGAACAGGCAGGAAGCCTGCGTCGAAAGCTCCCTCACGGGGCGTGACCATCCAGACAATGAGACGACACTGGACACATGGTGACCCCATGCAGCAGAGAGACACGCTCGCACCAGCGCACGCCCAGACACACGCACACAAAGGCCAGCACACGCACGCACCACGAACAACGACACGCTTGAAGGTAACCCTTGAAACAACGACCAGGCAAACTGGGAAGAACGAAAGTGGCCACAGGGTCTGCAGGCCCCTGGGATGCAGTGGCTGCTTTGAGGCGCGGGTGGGCTTCAGGGGCTGGGGGGCGAGCAGACGTGGCCGGCCCCGTGGGTACGTCCGCCCCGGGAGGGCAGCTTCTCCAGACCAGCTCTGCGGGCTAAGGTGGGTGCGTGGCCGACACGAGGGGGGTCCTTCTGCACGCCGCACCCCCCAACGCTGATGGCGCCTCCACCCACTGGGGCTCGGGGGCCCAGGGAGCAGCCGCGTGCAGGGCCAGGCACACAGGACTTGAGAGCGGTTCTGACCGGTACCCGCAGTCCCTTTCCCCGAATTCTGAGCCCCAGACATGCCGACAAGAGCATCTGTTTCTCACTAAGAGGCACAGCCAGACGGGAACGGATGTGAGGCTGTTGGTTCCTCATCTAGCCTGTGGGCTCCTCACGTCCCTCTCTGGTGACAGGAAGGTGCTGGGCTGCGGGGCACCCGGCTGGTTTTGGAGGTCTGCGAAGTGCAGAATCAGAAACACACCCAGGGCTTCGGAGAAGGACGCCCGGACCCGCGTGCGCACGTCCACACTCAGGGCAGGGTGCAATGTCCCGAGGGCAGGCCTGCCCCTGGGCCTCGCCCTGCCCGGGACACACAGCACGGGCATCGGCCTGACCCAGGCGCTGCCCTTCACGGCGGACTTGCCTACACGCCATGTCACGTGACCCTGCGGAACCGCGTGAGCTTAGCCAGCTTCCCTGTCGCCTCCAGGTCTCAGACTCGGAAGCCAGGCTCAGAAAGGCTGAGCGCCGGCCCGAGGTCACACAGCGAGGGTGTCTGGCCTGGGTCCGAGGCCCCCAGAGCCCATGTTCTTTCCTGGACGTGTCCTCATTTCCTACAGTCTCAACTCCTTCCTGAGAAACAGCCACGGGCGGTGACGTAAGTCAGCGGAAGGGCCGACCTTGGAGCCCTGAAAGCTCCGGCTACGATGGCATCGACTGGCCGCTGCCTGGCCGCCTCAGCCATGGGAGCCTGAGACCCTTGACATGGGGGTTGGGAGCTCGAGCCCCACGTTGGCTGTGGAGACGGCGCGAGCATCAAATCTTAGAAGAAAGAAGAGAGTGGGACACACCTGGGGTTGCGCCACGGGGACGCAGAGTCAGCCACTGCTTCCGGGCCGTGGCCTCTCCCATGACTTTGAGCAGGAGAACGTTCCAGCAGGAACCCGGACAGCCGCCGGAGATCCCTGCGCGTCAGGACAGTCGTGTAACCTCGTCGGGCTTCAGGTGGCGTTTCCGAGCCCCTCCTAGGCCTCAAATGCCCCAGGCCAAGGACCAGAGCTGCTCTCAGCTCACCCAACAGGGCTCTGGTCAGCCTTCACCAGTCAGGGACCATCTGCAGGGCCCCGGTCCTGGGCGGCCTGGGTCTTTCTGCGACTCTGCCTGGACCCCTCCTCCCCGGCTCTAGTTTGGTATTTTCTGTACGCGTTCGACTGAAAAGGGAGTTGGTGTACATGCCTACGGTAGGCCAGCAGTTCCCAAATCTGGCTGCACATTACCAGGGCCTGTGAAGCTTTTAAAAACCTGATGCCCAAGCCACATCCGGGGACAATTACGTTGGCAACTCAGGGGACAGTGCCCAGACAGCAGCATTGCCCTGCAGTCCTCAGGTCCCAGCATGCGGTCCACCTCAGGAATGGGGGCCTCTCACCCTCCAGCGGGACACAGATGCCTGGGCATCTTGTTGGAAAGCAGACTCTGACTCATTGGGTCAGGCTCCGGCCTGGGAGTGTGCATATCCAGCAAGCTCCTAGGGGACTCTGCTACGGCTGGTCCCCAGACCGCAGGGCCCGGTCAGTCGGGAGGGTCCCTTCCAGCTCAGCCCCTTTCAGAGTTCGGCCCTCCAGGGCTGGACAGCACGGGGTGCCCACCACCAGCCAGGCCCGCTGGGTCCTTCCACCCTCCTGCAGCCCCTCCGTGGGCCACGCTGTGCAGGAGCCTCCAGAGCTCCTGCATCCCGGGGCTGGGAGGGGGCAGACATGCAGGCCAAGGGACAGAGGCCCACCTCGGCCAGCAGTCACCCCAGGGCTGGCGGGACAGCCTCACCCCCGGGGGGCCTCCGACGACACAGATGCCCCGACTCACAGCTCTGGAAGCCAGCACTCCAAAATCAGAGGTCGCAGGGCTGGCTTCTGCCGGGGGCTGGAAGGGAAGGCTCTTCCCGGGCTTCTCTCTGTGGCGTGCAGTCTCTGTGGCGTCTGGTCTCCACGGCGTGTGAATGGCCGTCTCTTCCCCGCGTGTCTTCCTGTCATCGTGCACCTGCGTGTGTGTCCGCGTTTCCCTCTTTAAAGAACGTCAGTCACTGGGGCGCAGGTTCCACAGTAACGACCTCCTGCGGGACTTCAGCACATGAGTCAGCGACCCAGTGCAACCCATAAAAGGGTGTCATACGGGGAGTCAGCCCCGTTGCCCATCATTTGGGTTTTCACGAGGGGCCAGGAATCTGGGTCTTTCCACACTCAGCATTGTCTTCCATTGCACGGAGTCTTGTGTCGCCCTCACACCACACCCCTGCCTGCCATGCCTGACCTTGGGCCACCCACCCTCCTGTCCCGCGCCACAGCGGGGTCGATCCCCCAGCTCCCCCCGATGCCCAGGCTGGCTCCCAGCTTCAGATCTCTGCTCTCCAGGGGCTCACCCGACGGGACAGCTCTCGGTCACGGTCATGGGGCCTGCTTCCCGCGATCAGGGCCGGCTTGCCACGCAGTCCGCCCCCCTCCCCTCTGCTCTGTGGCATTGTGGAGTTTGGGAGTCAGCCTCGCTCATCAGCTCCTAGAAGATCCCGACCCTGCACTGAGACGATCATGGGTTCAAATCCTGATCTGTGACCTCAGCATGTCCCCTAACCTGTCACCCCCACTTTCCAAATCTATAAAACGGGTATAATAACAACCCCCACAGGGTCAGTCTGAGAAGGGCGGGCCCTCATAGGTAGTACGTCACCAACGTTTGATGAACGAGGGCAGCAGTCACTGCAGGGAGAAGCCGGAGCTCCCACGTGGGCAGGGGGATGGGCCAGGAGTGAGCGGAGGGCAGGCCCTCACACGGACCACCATACAGCCCTTGGTGGTTCCGAGTACGAAACCCTCTTAGAACAGGCCCAGCGGTGTCCTCCTCTCCTCCGCGGGTAGAGAGACGGCCCCGGCCGAGGAGGAGGCTGAGGTTCATGGTTCTTGTGACGTGCCCCATGGTGTCCAGCCCCTTGGGGCTCGTGTCCCCACCCTGCTCCACGGCTTGGTCCGGGGCCACAACCCCCTCAGGGCCTCGAGTCCCCATTTGCCAGCTGAGCCAGCAAAGTGGGTGGCAAGGGCCCACATCTGGGCCAGCCGCCCAGGGCTCCCTCCCGGGCTCCCTCCTGGGCCTGCGGCTGGGCGCCAAGTGAATGTGCACACCTCCTCCTCTGTGTGTCGGCGTCCTCATCCGGGACCGCGTGCCGCTCCAGGGACAATGGTAAAGAAGGAAAGCATGAAGGGAGCAAGGAAGCACTCACTCCCGTGTCTGGTTCTTAGCAAAAGCTCGGGAAATGCACCTGTACTCATTCTACTGTGGGACTCCAGGGTCCCCAGGACCCCTTCAGTCCCGGTGATGCCGACCCCTGACTCCCAGTCTGGTGCTCCTTCCACGCCACTAACCTGGAAGAAACCCACCCAGCAGGACCCATAGGGCCCTACCCCACCCTTGTCCCAAGGCTTCAACTCTTCTTTGTCCTGTTCTGCTGACTCTCGGATTGTCCCAGCGTGGGCAGGGGGGCCCCAGCCCCCACCACAGAGAGCTGTCCTCGAGACCCCCACTGGGACCCTCTCCAGAGCCCCAGCTTCCAGGCGCTGAACTCTGACCCCCATTCTTCCAGCAAGAATTCGGCCTGCCTCGGGGCATGGGGCCAGGCCTGGGGCCCCTGGAAGCTGAGGCTCTGGCAAGCCTCCAGGCCAGAGCAGCAAAGCTCAGCAGAAACCCCGCACAGGGACACCGGTCAGTGGCCTGGGAGGCGCTGGAACGTGGGGTCTGCAAAGGCAGGAGCAGCCAGCCCGAGAACAAAGGGATCTGGGAGAGAGGGCCCAGGCCCCAGCCCCCGCTTCTGAGAAGTCCGCATCGGGGAGGAAACACCAGGGACAGGCCCAACACCCCCGCGCCCCACCCCCACAATTGCAGCGGCTGATGCCAACCCTTGGGGCCTGGACTCTGGGATCCCTGCCGGTGCCACATCCACGGAGGTCCCCCCATGGACTTGCCCCATTGGAGCCCAGAGGCCCTTTCCCCCTGTCCGCCGTGGAAACCCCACTCACCCTTCAAGGCCCTGCTTAGTGTAACACCTTCTCCGGGAGGTTCCACAGTCCTCCTCCCCGGGGTCCCTGCAGTGCCTCCCTGCCCCTTCAATGCCCTGATGCCTGGTCTCTTCCCCGCCAGCCGTGCATCCCAGGGCCATGTCTGCCCGCCTCTGGACTTGATGGCCGATCCTCAGCTTGTCTGCGGGGACACCGGGCGAGTGACAGGGTCTTCTCTCCCAGAGCCTCTGCTGTAGAGATTCAGAGACCTGGGCTTCCAGCCAAAACAGGGGGTTCCTGGCTGTGAGCACACGTGTGTGAGTGTGCCACAGGCACATGGGGTGCTCTGGGAACGCTCTGGAGCCCACAGCCACGGCATGGACACATGCAGCTCTGATCAGCTGGGAAGTCACCTCCGCCCCCCGGCGGAGCCTGGCCGTGAGGGCCTGGGCTGGGCACCCCCTGCCGCCCACGCAGGGCACTGCCAGACCCTGTGAAAGCCGAATTCCATTTGGCTCCCCAAGCCCCTGCTTCGGCCTCCCGCCTCGCACCAGAACCCCACTCTAAGGCCAGAAGTGCCCCCAAATCCGAACGCTGTGGCCCACGTTCCCCCACAGCTTCGCCCTGTGCCAGACTGTCTCTCTGCCCTGAGGGCCCCGACCTCGGCCAACTGGCTTCCTCATCTGGGGGGCCTTCCGGAATGCTGTCTCCGGTTGTTGCCCTGGATTGCACAGTCTGCTCCGTCCGTCCGTCTGTCCCTCTGAACCTCAGAACTGCCATATCCAAGGCGGAGCTCAGCACCCTTCCCTGAAACGGCCGGCCGCCGTCTGGGTGAGTGGCCTCAGCCTCCGTGCTGCCTCTTGCGAGAACCCCAGCAGCAGAGCCCCCTTCTCCTCCAGCCCCCACCCCCTGACCCCAGCCCGCGGCCCCTCTGCCTCAGTCTCCCTCCTCTTCCTCAACTCCCCTGCGTGACTTCATCTCTGCCTGCTTCCCTGCTGCCCAGAACACGCACTCTCCCATCTCACGGGGTGCAGGCCTCAAGCCCCACAACCCGTCCTGGCTGTCCCGCTGGCAGCTGTCCTCCGTGTCCCCCTGTAGGGTTCACACGTCCGCCATCGTGTCCTCCCACCCCCACACTGCGTGCTGGGGTCCCCGAGCTATGGGCGGACACCACGCTCCCCCTCCGAGCTGGGGTGCTCTGGGCCCCGGGCAGCCCCACTCACCACTCCTGTTCCCAGAAGGGACCCGCCGCCCCTCCTTGGCCTCTGTGGAGGCCCATCCCCTGGTGGCCAGGAAAGGACCCGACTCAGACAGGAGCCCTGAGCTTCTGGCTCCCCTGTCCGCCCCCCCGCCCCGCCCCGCTTGGGGCCTGAGTTCTGGGTCCCGGCCTCTCCCCTCTGCCAGCTGCACCCATTTTCCACTTCTGCACCTGCCTTCAGAGGCAGTAAACACCGAATCTCTTTCCTCCAAATGCCAGCTCGTCCTTCAGATGCTGAGTCCCCTCCTAACTTCCTCTCTCTCTCCCCTCCCCTGCACCACCAGGCTTTTTGAAAGAAGAATCCACTTTCTCTGCTGCCTGTTCCACCCTTTCCATTCTGCGCTGGACCCGCGGTAGCCCGCCGCCAGACCCCGCCATCTGCAGAATCAGCTCCGGCCGCATGCCCAGGACTGTCTTGTTGCTCTCTCTAGGGGACGTCAGGTGGCCCTTGCCTCCAGGAGCCTCTGGCCGCAGTCAGTTGTCGGCCGTCCCTCCGTTTGTGAAACGCAGGGCCCCCAGCGGCTAGGAGGGCGTCATGCCCTACCTTCTCTCCTGCTTCCTTTGGCTCTCCCTGCTCCGTCTGCCCCTCAACGCCGACATTCTCCCCCGTGGCCTTCTGCTTTTCTCGGGCGGTGTCCTGTGCCCAGGCATCCTGTGCGCACCCGTGTCTTCACCTGCCCCTGCACACGATGACCCCCGCACCCATCTCCACTCACACCTCTCTCCAGACTCCGGGATCGCACGGCCCACTGGGTCCTGGGTGCCCCAGACACCACAGACACAGCACATCCCAAATGGACCTTGCTTCCTGCCCTCGTGCTTCCCGTAGCAGTGAAGGAGACTCAGTGCACAGCCCAGACAGCGGGAATCACCCCGGGCTCTCACCCCCACCACCCTCCCTGCCTGGGGCAGCACCCATGTGAGGCTGTCGGGCCAACCTGGCTGTCCCTGGACAGTCACCTGGGAAGCTCGCCAAACACAGCTTCCTGGGCCCTCCCCTCACTACGGAATCCAAATCTCCAGTGCGAGGGCCTGGGAATCTGAGTTTCTAGAAGGCTCTCCCCACCCCCACGTTGCTGCGATGGCTGGCGTTCTGCAGCTCCGGTTCTTCCCGCAGTGCCTGCCCACATGGGGCGTCAGCTTCCTCCTGCACCTCTGGCCTCATCCCCGTCAGACTGCCCCCAGCCACACGGAGAGACATGTGGGCCCTGCGTACACGCACATCTTGACAGCTCCCGTCTTTCCACACGGGCTCTTCCTGATCCCAAGCCCCCAGATGGGCTCCCAGTGTCAACGCGGGCCAGCCTGACAGACTGCATCTTGGGCACGGTCAGCCCACGCAGTGACCACGGATGCGGTGGGGACCCCCGGTCAAACGTAGGCCCTCGAGACAGGACCCGGATCTTCAGCGGTCACTACCCCTGTGCTGAGCGCGGCTCTGCTCAGAGAGGTGGTGGGCAGGAGACCAAAACAGGAGAAGGAAGGAGGGATGGCAGGGGGCGCAGAGGTTGACGGTGACTCCACCAGCCTGTTTGGAGGCCTGGGCCACGAGCTGTCTCTGCGCAGCAGGGCCCTTGCTGTACGTCCTGAGTCTAGGTCCACAGAAGTGCCTCAGTGGTGTTCCCACTGTCTTTCCGTCAGGGCAGCCCCAGCTGGAGGGCGGACCCCTCCACCTGCCCCTCTTGCCCCATCCCTCTGGTTCTTTTACCACCATCCCCCCCCATCTTCCCCTCTTTGCCCACCGACCGTCCCTGCGGCAAGATCTGTGAGTTACGTGGACGGAGGCCTTATCCACGGCCCTGTGATTATTCTCACGGGCTGTCCCCGTGGTCCTGACTCCCCCCAATGCTGACCGCCAGCCCCTCCCTAGCCCCGGCCTTAAGATGGCAGAAGCCTCGCTGGGGGAGTGGTGTTGGCTGGGGTGGGGGGAGGCTCGCATTAGCTAGGTGGCACCCCTGTTTTGCCCCCCCACTGGAGAGATGCCAGACCCTCAGGGAAGTGAGTTTGATTCTGTAGCAGGCCTCCCCTCTGCCTCCCACACTCAGGGTCAACTACGTAATCTGTGGGTCCTGCTGCAAACTGAAAATGCAGGACATATTGTTGGAAAATGACTAAGGATTGCAAGAGGGAAGAGCAGAGCACAGAAACAACCCCCAGGCCCCTCTGCGCACAGGGGCCTGTGGGACTGCTCGAGGCTCACACCGATAAGGCCAGCCCTGCCCACATCTCCTTCCAGCTGGAGATGGTCTCTCCCCACTCTCTTATCCTCAGCTGCTTTCTAAGACAGATCCTCAGGGCCCCAGGGCAAGAGCCCAGCCCTGGCCCCCTGCAGATGCCCAGAGCAAGGAGCAGCATGAACTCCGGCAGCCCTGTGGGGGTCTCCCCCCCACATGTCCTCTGGCCGCAGAACGCTCGTGTCCATCTCGAATCAGGGCTTATTTACCGAGCCCCCAGGCTGCGTGAGCAGGAGAGGACACGCTGACGAATACCCAGTCTTCGCCCTGTAGGAGCTCACTTTATAGCAGGATGAACACTTGAGCCAGAGCAAAACCAAACACAGACCCAGTGGGTTCAGAGGAAAAGAATCACATTTGATTAGGAAACTGAATATCACAAAAGACAGTGTAAGGATGGACTGTGATGAACGGGCAAGATCTCAGGAACCCCAAGAGGAAAGGGGCATTCCAGGGAGCAGGCACAGCATGGGCAGAGGCTGTGGGGGGCCGGGGCAGGGAAGATGCGTGGCTGATTCTAGAATCCTGAGCTGTGCACTTTGGCTAAGGCAGGGGGATGACGGCACAGTGACAGGGACCGGAAGGAAAACTTGGGGTCAGCCATGGAGGCTCACAGGGCCGCGGTGAAGTGTGTGTGCCCTCTCGCTGAAGAACGGGGCTTTAAGCATGGTGCATACTTAGGAGCAGTGGGAGAAGGAAGGAGAGCCTTGCAGACTGCAGAGCCAGGCTTCTCCTTAGAACAGGCTGCTCCTACCCCGGGTTCCAGCCATCCTCATCACAGTTCCGAGGGGCTGAGGCCTGAGGCCTGAGGCCTGAGCGGTCTCCAGCCTGGTGCACGCCACGGGCCCCCATCCCGCGCCCCCCTGGGTTTGCGGCAGGGCCCAGGCGGGGGTGGGGGGGGGGCGCTGGAGCTTTCCCATCACTCGCTCGCATTGGCCCTGAGCCAGTGTGTGTGTTGGGGTGGGGGTGGGTGCGGAATAGGATCCCGCACTGGGCTGGGGATAAACCGTTGGCTGTGCGCGCCCAGAACACACCACCCAGAGTCGGGACAGGGCGGCTCCCAACGTTGACGGCCCCACCACCCACCGTATTTTAACTTTCTATTATATTTCTTCCCAAACACGCCCCAAAGTAAAGAGAATAGCGCAGTGCTTCCCCATGTCCCCACCGCCCCGCTGTCACCTTTGTCCCCTCCGGGCCAGGGCCCTATCGCCCGACCCTCCCCCAGTGCCCACGCCCAGTTGTGGTAGAGCGAGCAAGGCGCGCGCAGCACGGAGGCCGGGGTGCGGACCGCGGCGGGGGGCAAACGGGCGGGGAGCGGGGCTCGCGGGTAGGGCCTCGGGGGGCGGGGCGGGGGCGGGGCGGGGCGCGGGGCGGGGCGGGGGGCGCCCGCCCAGGGACTCCGGGCGCGCCGGCTGGGCGCCGCGCTCAGTCTCCGCCCCGCAGCCCGGAGCTAGCCCGCCGCGCCGCCGCTGTCAGCGCCCATCCGTCCGCCCGCAGCCCGCAACAGCCCGCAGCCTCGCCATGCCCAACTTCGCCGGCACCTGGAAGATGAGGAGCAGCGAGAATTTCGACGAGCTCCTCAAAGCGCTGGGTGAGCTGGCGCGGTCGGTGGGCGCCTGTGAGGAGGAGCGGCCCCGAGGAGCTCCCCGGGCCCGCGGGGTGGGCTCCGGGACCGGCCCAGGCGGGAGGGCGTCCCCGGGGCGAGGGCGAGGGGAGCGATCCAAGGCCAGCCCCGCAGGAGCGGCGAGTGGAGCCCGGGAGCCGCGCGCCCCGCGGACGTTTGCTGGAGACTTGGCGCCTTCCCCGACGGTTCGGCCTCGTCTCGTGCTGGACCAGCGCGAGGGGAGATCTCTCTGGAGTCCGAGGAGAATCGGGGACTTTAAATTTGGAGAGTCGGTGTGAGGCCAGGCCCCGCCGCGAATCCATCGTGCTGCGGCAGGGAAAGCCGCTTACTGGGCTCAGTTTCTCCTCTGGAAACTCTGGGCGAGGGTTGGGGGGTGAGCGGGTCTGTTTTGAGGTCTCCATCTCTAGGCAGAGGGTTTGGGCAGTGCCGGGCGGACGCCGCGACCGAGCCCGTGGCGCAGCCCTCCTTCCCCGCGCAGGTGTGAACGCCATGCTGCGCAAAGTGGCGGTGGCGGCTGCGTCCAAGCCGCACGTGGAAATCCGCCAGGACGGGGATCAGTTCTACATCAAGACGTCCACTACCGTGCGCACCACCGAGATCAACTTCAAGGTCGGAGAGGGCTTCGAGGAGGAGACCGTGGACGGACGCAAGTGCAGGGTGAGGACCCGGAGGCGGGCGGCGTCCCGGGATCCCCTCTCCGAGCCCTGGACCGCCGCGGCCGGACGCGCCCCTGTGGGCCTTGGCAGCCGGCGGTGCGCTTTCCCTGCAAGGCCGTGCACTGGCGGTTTGCAGAGACAATTCGCGCGAGCGGGGTTCCCCGGCCTCGGGAGAAGGTCCTCCCCAGTCCGCCCCCACCGCACCCAGGCCGCCGCCTCCGCGCTCACAGCTGCGCCTGGAGCGGCGGGGGACCCCGGGCGGCGGCGTCCCGCGCGGGTGCGGGTGCGGGTGCCCGAGGCGGCTGCCGAGCCCCCGGAGGCGGCTGCGGGGCTCGGCAGCCGCCACGTCTCCTGTGGCAGGTGGAGCGGCAGCGCTCGCCTCCCCCGCCGCCCGAGGGCCCCAGGGGATGCCCCGATCCAGTTTCAGCAGTCCTGTGGGCCCGCACCTCTCCCTCCGGCCCTCAGCCTGGTGTCTTGAAGGAAAGGCGGAGTCTTCCCAAAGCGAGGCCGATTCCGGCTGGGGAAATGGACGAAGGGCTGTCTTGGTCTTCAAGGGCAGGAGTTTCCTCTTTGTACCGATATTGGTCCCTGGGATGAACCAGTGGACTGAAGCCAGCCGCTGTACAAGCCCGTTTTCCCTGGGCAAAAATCGCATTCTGTTGAGTAGAAAGAAGGGTCGGGTAATGTGTATTTTGAATGCAGATGGAAAAATCGTGGCTGCTGCTGTCACTTACTTAAAAGGGGACAAAATGTCTCCCTCCTTTTCCCCAGCGTTCAAAACAAAGAAATACTCATAATGTTCTGGAAAGTGAGAAATTGAGTCTCCCCTTTCCTGAGGGGTGACTGTCTGCTCTGTAGGGTGGGGTGCCCTGGGCACAGAGACTCGGCCCCAGGGGTCAACCCACATGGCAATGTTTGGCCCACAGAACTGACACAGCCAGAAAATGATGTCCCAGCTTGGAGCTGGCAGGGTCTGAGCCCGTTGTCACTGCACTGCTTGTAAAAACAAGAGTGGATAGGTGTAGTGAGAGTGACTGGGAGTCTTGGGGAGCAGGCCTGGCCATCGGCAGGGCTCAGGTGGGGACATCCAGCGGCGGCCACTGCCAGAGACCGTGGCTCTGATTAAAAAAAATCAAAGGTTCATGCGACAGCCTGGCAAGTGTCAGCGAGTCTGTGGGCTGGGCACCTGCCCCAGCCCAACGCTGAGCACTGTGCTCTGTGCTCTGTGCCACCTTCCACAGCTTGAAACCGGGGAGGGGGCAGTGTTTTTGTCCCCAGAGCCAGCTGACTCAGGTTTATAAGAGTAGTCTGTGCGCATAGCAAGGAAGGGGTTATCCCCAAATCCGGGAGGAGGAGAGGGCTCCTGTCACCGGCCAGTGTGGTTATAAATATGGCATCTTAGCGGCTCTAGTGTTGTCTTGTTCTGATGGGAAGGTTCTTAATGTCCCAGTTGCTTGAAGGGATAGTTCATTTCGGCATAAATGAATCACCGCGTGCTCTGAATTTTATTCCCGGAAATGTGAAGTATGCCCAGAGCTCTGCTGGTTTGGAGAGAGAGAGAGTGAGTGTGTGTGTGTGTGTGTGTGCACGCGCGTGCGCGTTTGGGAGAGGGTCGGGGGGACACGAGGTCTATTTATTCCCCATAAACCCATGACCAGCCCTCTGAATCTGGACTCCACAGGGCTTCTCAGAGGCTTCTGTGCCCTGCTGACAGGGACCATGTGTTGCTTCTCTCCGCCGCCGTGACTCTCCTGGGCGCACTGTTGTCTCTGCTCCTGCCACCAAGGCTGTAATTAATGTCACTAACGGTTTTCCTGCCTGCAGAGTTTGGCCACTTGGGAGAATGAGAACAAGATCCACTGTGCACAGACTCTGCTCGAAGGGGACGGCCCCAAAACCTACTGGACCCGCGAGCTGGCCAACGACGAGCTCATTCTGGTGAGGTCTGGGCCCCTGAATCAAGCCCACGGTCCCCCGATGATGCCGCCCTCCGTTGGGCGGAGGGCGGGACCCTGCGGGCCCTGCAGTAAAAAGGGAGTGGAGAGCCTGAAGGTGACAGCTGAGGTGGCAGGCAGGCCTTGTTTAATGGTCAGGGGCAGAGCAGGGCTGAGATGGGTGGCAGCGGCCCCACTGTGCGTCCCCATGGTGACCCCGTGACTCTCTCTGAGTCGCCTCCCTTCCCACTGTGCCAGAGCGTGCGGGCTCTGCGAGGCCCCAGGTGTGTTCACTCTGCAGAGGGATTTTCTCCCCCTTCCCTTTCCCCATTTTGCCGCCAGGGCAAGATTTCAGCTTTAGCCTGTCAGCCCAGGAGCCCCAGAGAGCAAACGTTTGCACCCCAGCCTTACCAGCTGCAGTGGCCTTCAGGAGCCAGGCGAGGCCTGCAGCTGCCGAAAAGGCCTGTGTGTCCACGTGTGGGGCTGGGTCCTCCGGGACAGGGAAGGGTGGGCTCTCCCTGCAAGGTACTCAGATTAAAGCATTTTAAACGATCCTGGCCACACAGACTAGACCTGGTGAGGCCAATTTAGAGACCCCCACAGTTTAATCACACCCGGCCTTGTCCTTTAGTTCAGATGTTGGGGGCAGAGAAAGTTGGGGAGGACGGGGAGGGCTCAGTCACTCTTCCTTTGTGTTTCGGAATAGACCAGGCTTTCCCTGCCACAACCCCGCCCTCCTCCCACCCCCCACCCACCAGACACACACAGGCACACATGCACACACGCATATGCATACACACACACACACACGCACACGCACACACACACGCGCGTACGCGCAAGGGGAAAAGCTGTGTGGGTAACCTGGAAATGATGTCCTTTGTTCTCCACGAGGCATATTGTTACCGTCTTCTCTCTAAGACCACCTGCCGGCCCCATCTTAGCTCACGTCCTCCTCCAGCGCTGGGGAAGGAGCCCGCAGGATGGGACGTGGGCCAGCCACACTGCGCGATCTGGGCATGGCCCTTCCCTTCCCAGGCTGTAGGATGAGGGCAGCCACTGGAGTTGGATCCCCCGGTGCGGTGCGGTGCTCTCAGCCCTAAAATTTCACGCTGATCCTGTGGGCAGACCCTGAACGGGGCGGTCTCTCTTACTCCTGCTGAGGCTGCTTGATCCCTCTCTCTCCTCTTGTCCTTCCCGGGCCTGATTCTGAGTCCTGTCTGCTTTCATAGAGAAGGGGCCAGCTTCCTTTGCAACCCGGTGAATGCCAATTCCAGGGAAGGAGTACCTGATGGGGTTGGAGGGGTACTTTGAAGCTGAGACGTGGAATTTAAGAGAAGGAGGAAGAAAAGGCTCCCTGGTACCAGAGTCAGCAAAGCTCTCAGTTCTGGAGCATGGCTGAGAGCTGAGCAGGCTTGGCTTGCTCCGTGAGAAAGTGTGATTTTATTAACCTTGCAATCCCCGAAAGGCCAGAGCACTTTCTGCTGCAAGAACTCCAAGACTTCCGACCCCCTCCCCCCACCTAGCTCCACCCACCAGACAAGCCTCAAAGGGAGTGTTAATTCTTGGCATTTGAGACCTGATATATGGGCTTTTGTTTCGAAGGTCGTTATCATTAATAAATCCCAAACACAGGGGGATGCGTCTCCTCATAACAAGAGGTAGATTATCCTAGTTGAGTTGCAATAAGCTCTCCCAGTGCCCACAGTAAATTGTCTCCTGGGGGCTGTAAGTTCCCTTCTGTGAAAACGGAGTATCTTCCCTCAAACCACTCTGGAACACTCCAGAGTAGCTTTCAAGAATGTTTTGGCACGGGTGCCTGCAGGGAAGGACGTTTCAGATGTGGTTGGAAATGTGATTTCTTCCCGCGCGTCAGGAAGCTACTGGTCATCCTGGGGGTTTGGGGGAGGCCTCAGATACGAGGGTGGTCACAGTGCATGGCAGGGACCCCAACCACACATCCTCTGTGTCCATAGAGCTGAGAGGTCGGCACCCCTAGAGGGGGATCTCCGTGGGAACCCCTGCCCCCCTGCCCTCCTTCTCTAGGCACAGTATCCCCTATAGACAGAAGTGTCCGCAGCAGCTATAACTGTGCCCGTGTCACCACGAGCCCCACTTGGAAGAGAAGCTGTTGATGGGTGCTTCCTTCTTGGTGTCACTCAGGGCTAGTGTTTCCCCCGAGACACACGTTGGAATCAGGTCTTGCCGTGTGCCTCCTGAGAGGCTCTTGGCCAGCCGACAGGTGGGGGCGAGAAGCTGAAGGTCCAGGTCTAGCCGGGCTTTCGGCCTCCCCCAGGGCCTCCAGGCCCGTGGAGAACCTGAGAGCGAGGGGCCCTCCTGTGGAAAAGTGAGCGTTGGCAGACGTGCGCACATCGGGTCTGCAGCCTGGAGGATGTCCGAATGTTGGCTTCGTGTAAGAAACAAACGTACTGCTTTCCCTGTCCCTGCTGCCTGGGAGAGCGGCAGCCACTGCCAGAGACCGTGGCTCTGATAAAAAAGTCAAAGGTTCATGTGACAGCGTGGCAAGTGTCTTTGTCTGTCTGTCTGTCTGTCTGCTATATGGTGGGCCCAAACCATTCCCCGGATGGAGGCTTTTCTTCTGACCCTGATGTGGGAGCACCTCTAAGTAAATGATCTTAACTCTCCCCCAAACTAGCAATCATGAATAACTCATGATTGCTAGTTTGGGGGAGAGTTAAGATCATATAGCAGACAGACAGACAGACAAAGAGCCATAGAACTTTAGCTCGAGCGACCCTTTGAGATCGTCCTGCTGCATTCCAGCCCTGTGTGAAACCGCCTCCCTCCCGCTTGGGGCCACCAAGCAGCCTCCCCCACTGGGGGCCACCAAGTGGGGTCTGGAGGCCGGGCCGCACACTGTCCAGCCTGCCGGTGACTTAAGGATGAGCAGCCGCTCTCTCCCATGCCATCCCCTCTGGCTGGTCAGCGCGTGACCCCAGAGCTCTGGCTGCCCAGGCCCTTTGCTCTGCTGAAGTCATTTGAAGAGACAGAGCCACCTCAGAAACGTCCAGTGGGACATCTCCCCCTTGCAGTTTCATTTTTCAAACCAAGCATTTCTGACGTTGGCATTCATGGGCTCCAGAAACAAAGGAAAATTGCATATAATTCTATACCCCAGTTGCCTCTCTGCCTGTGCGGAGCTTAAAGGAGAAGAGAAGAAAAAGAAAGAAAAAAAAAAAAAAGACCTCAGCAGTTAGCGCGAGCATGTAGCCCAGGGACTTGAAAGTCGGTTAACAAAGGGTCTTTAGCAGGGCAGTAAGTGGCCCTATGAGTGACGTGCTCTAAACACGTTTGCACAGGCGTCTGCTCTGATTGTCTTTCCTTCTCCACAGACGTTCGGCGCCGATGACGTGGTCTGCACCAGAATTTACGTTCGGGAATGAAGGCAGCCGGCGTGCCCCGACTTCGGGGTGGGATGCATGTTCCCCTGAGAAACGGCTAGGTCTGAGCTGCCAGTGCACCCCCCCTTTGCCTCGTACCAACTTTAGGTGACCCTGTTTCCCCTGTGACGGTCTTGTAGTGTCCCCCCAAGGCCTCTGTACCCCCGAGTCCCTGCTGCTCCGTAGTGTGGCATCTGCATGCTTTTGCCCGCCATTAAACTGGTCAGCCACACCGCAAGGCTGTTCCTGTCTTCACGCCGTGTCTTCAGCTGCAGCCTGGGGTTCTGGTGCACATCCCTGGGCTGTGAAGTGGCTTCAGCTTCAGCTGCTGCCTCGGGCCGTGCTTGGAGCATATAGCAGTGGTGCAAGCCGGGCTCCCTCCAGCTGGAAAAGGACCGCAGATCTGGGTGTGTGTGGCCTTCACTGTGCTGTTTTCTAACGGAACTAGTCTGTGTGGTGGTGGCTCCTAACAGGAAAAGAAGGGACGTTCAGAGGTTTCACTGAGGGGAGCCCAGAGTAAAGGGACTACTTACACAGGCACTTATAGGGACAGGATGGAGCGAATCAGTGAAGGCTCAGGTGGCCGTCAGACTAGCAACAGGAGAGCCATTGCTTCCCACACCTGCACACAGAAGGGGCAGAGGGGTCACCAGAGGAGAAGAGCTATGGCCTGGGAGAGAGGCCACCATGCCCAAGCTGGGCAGTACGTGGAGGAAGGTAGCTGCTGTCCACACCATGGCCCCAGGGTACGTGTGGGGGTGGGGGTGGGCGTGGAGGTGGAGTTTGGTTTGGAACTATGGGGTTAAGTATCGTGACCTCCCAGCTTTCGATCTCTGATCGACCTGTGCTGCCCACTGGCCAAGCCCAAGTGGAATGTAGGGGACAGTGAGTCACCATCCCCAGACACAGCCAGGTGCAGAATGGGTCTGAATATATAAGCCGACAATACTCCACCGTTGCCAACTCTCATGTTTTCAAATCAGGAGATTTCACATGAAAATCTGGATTTCTGTTTCCTTAGGAGAAAAACTGGGAAAATCTGGCATATCTGCACCAACATTCCCACAGGGTTAACTGCTGACACTTCTCCCCTCCTTGAAGTGGACCCTGCCACAGCTCTTGCCCCCACTGCTTCCTGGCTTCCTGGGCCCCTCTCCTTGCTCTCCGAGCGGCAGGGGCTCTCCGTAAAGCCGGGCTAGCGTTAGCTGAGCAGCGGTGCGCAGGCACGGCTGAGGCCAGGAGAAGGTGTGAAAGGCAGGTCATGGCACAGGGACAAGGGCAGACTCCATCCACGGGTGCTGGGGACGCCTCACCGTGGGTGGACTGGGCAGGGCCCCAGACATCTTGGCGGACAGGCTTCCGGGCTGCTGCTGCTGCTGCGGGGTCTTCTCCAGATCCCCACACGGGGCACGTGCAGGCTCCTGGTTGGAGGGAGGATGTGAGAGGACCGTCCCCTTTCCTGGCTCCGGGAATTCAGCCATCTCCATCATGTTCGTTAGCACACGTCACACGGGGGCACATGTGTTGCCTTTTTGGGGCAGGGTGGGGCAGGGAGACTCCCCAGCGGACTCGGGCTGGACCCGGGCTGAGCGCAGAGCCAGAGGCGGGCCTCCATCTCCCTGCCCCGGCATCATGGCCTGAGCATAAATCAGAGGGTGGAGGCTTAGGGACTGAGGCACCTGGTCCTCCCTCCTGATCAGCCTTTTCCGGAGACTGCCCGCTCTCACGCCCACGTGGGGCACAGGCCAGCGCAGCTGCATTTGGATGACAGGATGTGCAAGCAGCAGCAGCAGCGGTTCACCTAGAACATCGCCGAGCCCGGTCCTCATTTCCCAGAACAGCAAGGCACCGAGTTTCACGATTGTCTTGAACGAAGGGACACGAGGGCTCCCCGGATGCGGGTCTGGGGTCGGCGGCCACAACGGGCGGCGCAAGCTTTGCGCAGCACACGTAACTGGCACACGTGCAGGGGCGCCCGGCCGCAGGCCCGCGAGCCAGAGCACGAGCTCAGGAGGGCACACTCCGCCCCGCACTCAAAGCCTCCCCGACTCGGCCCCGCAGGCTCCACGGAACACAGAGGGCCGCGTCCGGGGCACACCCTCAGGGGCTAGAAGCCCAAAGGCCGCCGGCCTCAGCGGCGGGGCAGCACGGGGCGAGCCTCGACGACGCCCGGCAGGTGCGGCCCTCCGTTCCGGTGTCCCGCGGGCGGTCCGGGTCACACGACCACCCGGACCCCATCACCGCTGGGGGCGGGGCGCGTCGCTCGGCCAGGGTGCCACGTGACCACGGGGCGGGGTGCGACCTGCCGGCGGAGCCCTGCAGGGGACGGCCAGGGGGGCCCCCGGATGGCAGGGCCTTGGGCGGCTTCCACGCTGAGGGAGGGCAGTAAAACCCGCATGGCTCGGGTGAAGGTTCAGTGCGCGGGGGTCCAGCGACGCCGGTGAGCCCGGCTCTGCCGCCGCCGCGTCGGAACCCGCTCCCGCGTCGGAGCCTGGAAGTGTTCGGCCCTCCCTGGGCCGCCCGGCCCCGGCCCCACCCCCGGCCCCACCCCCGGCCCCACCCCGCCCCAGCCACGCCCCACTCTGGCCACGCCCCGGCCCGGCACCCCCTCGCCTTGGCTCCGTCTCCCCCTGGCCCCGCCTCGCCCTGGCCCCCGCCTCGTCCCGCCCCTCCTCTGGCCTGGACCCGCGCCCCAGGCCCGCCAGCCAGCGCCCCTACCCGGTGCCCGCGCGGCCTCTGCGGTGGGCCTGCGTCGTCGCTCGACACTGGCCAGCTCCTGCCGCTGCCGGCCACCTCGTCTGTGTGGTCCCTGAGGCCAGGCGTGGCCCCCGGGGCGCACGGCCAGTGGGGCGCTCTGTAACACGTGCTGCCCTGCCCGCCTGACCGCTGGAAAGCCGAGCCCAGCCTCCCCGCCGCTGTCCTCCAGGCCAGGCGGACGTGGGAGCGCACACCGACCCCACCAGCCCCTGGGCACGGAGCACGCATGCGCTAGTCCATCTCGAGGCAGGCGGCTGGGCCTTCCTAGCCCCCTCTCCTTGCCCGCCTCCCACAGTAGAGGCCCCAAAAGTCAATGCTGGGCTATAACTAGGGCTGACCATGCCGCCCCGTCTGGCCAGAGACTTACGGGAAAGTCTGCTGTGGGGCTTCTGGGAAACACGTTTTCTTCCCGATGGGAGAGGAGAGCCGAGCAGCTAACTTCTGCTTCCTGCCTCGGAGTGTGGAGTGAGATGGCAATGCCCGGAGCTGCTGCAGCCACCTTATGCCTGTGAGGAAAAGGCCAAGGGAATCTTGGAGGTACCAGTCGCAAGTCCCTGAGATAATACAGTCCCTACCCATCGCTGGGGGTATTGCCTCGTGATTAAAGAAAAAAGCCCTTCTTTGTCGAAGCCAGTTATGCAGTGGCTTCCATACCTGCAAGTAAAAGCACTTGCTGCTAATACACGGAGGTAACAGGAAGGACAGGGGTTCATCTAGCTTGCAGATTTCTGCGAAGTCTTGTCTTCAGGACGACTACCAGCGCAATGTAAACTAGACAATGTGCCGTCTTGCTCCAAGGAGAAAGTAATGTTGAAATATTTAATGCAAGACCCCATTCATATTGTAACATCTTTCTCGACCCCCTGTTGCTTGAACCCCCCTCTCGCCACCATGGCAGCCAGCTTGTAGGACTACACAGCAAGGATGCGATCAGAGACAAGGTGGGGCAACGAGCTTGCAAAGGCAGCGGCACCCCACCCAGCTGACCCCACCCATGGCTTCCCGAGATGTCAGCCCTGGGGAGTGCACTCCGGGCATCTTCCTGCCTTCCTGAAACCTTTACTGTAACTGTTGCCCATTAGTACGGGCAAAGTCCTCAATCCAGGCGGGAATATCCTTGCGTCATTGAGTGAAAACTAGTCTTCACAAAGTCTCCACAGAGTTCCTTACCTGCAGCTCAGGGTGTAACGGACAGCCTTTGGCTATGCACTCTTAAACTGGAGAGACCGCTGTGCTTACCCCAACCCATCAGGGCTCCTCCGCTTTCTTTCTTTCTTTTTTTTTTTTAAAGATTTTATTTATTTATTTGACAGAGACACAGTGAGAGAGGGAACACAAGCAGGGGGAGTAGGAGAGGGAGAAGCAGGCTTTCCGCTGAGCAGGGAGCCCGATGTGTGGCTTGATCCCAGGACCCCAGATCATGACCTGAGCTGAAGGCAGACAATGACTGAGCCACCCAGGTGCCCCAGCCCCTCCACTTTTAAGCAACCCCAGTGTGGGTCCCTCAGGGTCATTGTTTTAGGTGCTTGTTGAGATTGGGGAGTCTCTCTACAGTGCCTGTCTTTTTTTTTTTTTAATTCAGAAAATTTCAAGCGTTCCCCACAGTAGAGAATAGTGTAATCATTCCCTGTACACTCACCTCCCCGCTTCAAAAGCCTTTGACAACTTTGACTTGTTTCATGTACTCTCCCTCTCTCGGATTACTTTGAAGCAAATCCTAGACATTTCAGATTTCACCTATAAATATTTCAGCGTATGTTTCTAAAAGCTGACAGTTACCTTAAAAGCGACTATGATTATCATACCTTAAAGATTAAAAGTAATTCCTAGTACCATCAAGTATCCTGTCAATATTCAAATTCTCCTGATTGTCTCGTAACTTTCTTGGCCTGGCTGCTCAAATCAGGTTCGAAAATGACCATACTTTGCGATTGGCTCATTTTTCTTTTAAGTCTCCCTAGATCTGTAAGTTCCCTTCTACCTCATTTTATTTTTTAGTTATGTTTGTTGGCGAGATTGATTGTTTGTCCTGTAAGGCATCTCACAGTCTGGATTTGGTGATCACATTTCCACACTACTGTTCACTGTGTTTCTTGTAAACTGCTAGTTATGTCTAGAAGCTTGGTCAGAAGCAGGTTTGATTTTTCTGGGAACAACACAGCAGAGGTGGTCTGCTGTGTTCCCTAGAGGATTCGTGAAGTCTGGTTCCTCTCTTTCTATGATGCTAGCAGCCGCTGGTGATTGCTGCCTAGATCCATGGTTTCACTAGAAGTTAAAATGTGGGGATATTCTAATGCTCTCATTTCTTCATCTCTGAGCTGGAATACTTCCAGAAATTGTTACTCCCCCTTGTCTACTGTGCAGTGATCCTGAGACACATTTAAATAAGAAAAGCAGAATAAATATTTGATTCTTTCTTCTATTTACTAGTTTTCAACGTAAGAAGTTGGTTCCCCTGGCATTCTTCAAAGGTAACCAATGCATTCCGGGGTTTTCTTTAAATCTTTTTCTTTTTACAGTGTCACTCTGAATTTGTAGATTGAAACGTATTTGCATTTCCCTTCATTGCAGCTGCTGTCCTTACAGGCAGTAGAGGTGGTCCACCTTTGGCTGGTGAGAGCCCCTTGGGACTCACTCTGAAGACTTTTGCAGGACCCTACTTGTTTTTTAGAACTTCGTTGCCCTTTGTGGGACAAGATGCCCCAAGTTCTGTTGGTATACTTCCGGCTTCAGCCCTGGAACCAGCCACTTGTCCAAGGAGCCCTGCTTCTAGGAGGCAGAATCTAGGGGCCAGGAGAGGGGTCTTTTGACTCCCAGAAACCAGAGTTTAGGACCCAAGAAGCAGGTCACACACAAAAGAGCTACTCTGGGGGCACCTGGGTGGCTCAGGTCATGATCCTGGGGTCCTGGGATCAAGTCCCACACTGGGATCTCTGGTCACGGAGGAGTTTGCTTCTCCCTCTGCCTCTGCCCGCTTGTGCTCTCTCTCTCGCTCTCTCTCTCTCTCTCTCTCTCAAATAAAACCTTTAAAAAACGCACACACACTAAAGAGCTACTCTGTCCTTTGTTCCCTTTGTCTTCTGCCCAAGACAACGTTAACAACATTCAGATGTTACCAACACTGTGGGCGGCTGGCTCTTTTCCCTTTTACTCAGAAATCTGAGCAGTTTCTGACCAGCCCCTCGGTGGCAGGGGACCGGGTGGAGGCAGCAGGCTTGGAAGCCTTTGGGAGCTGCTCAGCACCAAGCTCTGAGGGCAGCTGCTCAAAGAGGCTGTGACTTGATGGACAGGGATCACTTCCAATCAAACTCTGTCCTCATGGGAGGCAGGCTTAGCCTTCCACTGCTTAGTAGGAATGGTGAGCACAACTTCTGGGCAATGAGCAAATTCTCACAAGGGTTCTGCAAACATGGCCTATCGCCCCTCTGACAGCTGGGTGATTTCTCTTTCTGGGAAAGCCACCTACAGGACTTGGAGAAATTTACTTAATGAAAAAAATAGATGACAGCCACGGTTTTATAATCCCTGTGGTTCCACAAGAGAGGGCCACTCATCAATTATGGTGACTGCAGGGGAGGGGGTGAGGGTGCCCTGAAAGTGGGATTGACTGGGTCCTCAGAGCAGTTGCACTCCAGGGAGGTGGGATTTCGGGATACCAGCATAAGACAGCATTCGCTTGAGAAACAATGCGTAGGAAATATTTATGGAGTCGTGAACTCTTGCAAAGAATATAGTGAAAAGCGAAAACTCTGAGAAAGTTTGAGAAAAAAATCCAGTTCTCAGAAACATGTGGAATAGTTAACATTGGGTTTTCCTCTCTTCTCTACTGTTGGGAATAGGGGCGCCTGGGTGGCTCAGTGAGTTAAGCCGCTGCCTTCGGCTCGGGTCATGATCTCAGGGTCCTGGGATCGAGCCCCGCATCGGGCTCTCTGCTCAGCGGGGAGCCTGCTTCCTCCTCTCTCTGCCTGCCTCTCTGCCTACTTGTGATCTGTCTGTCAAATAAATAAATAAAATCTTAAAAAAAAAAAAAGAAAAATATTATCTTTCTCTGACCATCTTTTAAAAAAAATAGACGTGTTGGGGCACCTGAGTGGCTCAGTTGGTTGGACAACTGCGTTCGGCTCAGGTCATGATCCTGGAGTGCCGGGACTCAGTCCTGCATCGGGCTCCCTGCTTAGTGGGAGTCTGCTTCTCCCTCTGACCTTCCCTCTCTTGCGCTCCCTCCCTCTCATTCTCTCCCTCTCAAATAAATAAATAAAATCTTAAAAAAAAATAGACATGTAGCATGACTCAATGCCAAGAGCACATCTGGGAACAGAGTCAGGGAACAGAGTTGTAGACCCTTGACCTGCCCTGAGATCCTGCCTTGTCTGCACCCCTGGGTCCATCTGTGCAATGTAGAGGACAGAGGTTGGACTGGCTGCATGGTCCTCACCAAGGAAAGCACACGGCATCCACCCTCACCGGCAAGGGCGGGGGTGGGGGCGGGTGGTTCCTGCTGACCACGACGAGCACGGAATTTTCTCCAGCCGTTTAACAGAATGAGGTCAGAATGTGCTGGTGCGGAGAGATGCTCAAGCCATGAGACATTTAACAAAAAATGAGTGATGATGATCTTGTTTCGTGGGAAAAAATAAAAAATACACGGTCCACTCTTTCCAGGAAAAACACAAAACCCCAAATGACACACAGCAAACTGTTAACGGCAGTTACCTCTGAGGACGGGCTGTGTTGACTCATTGTTTCTGTATTGTTGGGAGTCGTTTAGAATGGGCATGGATTACTTTCAAAATTTAAAACACATTTTCATTTAAAAAGGGAGAGAGTCAGATCCTCTAGGTTTCGGTTGGAGCCTGTGAATCTGAATTTTGGTGAATGTTTTTGTTCCCCAAGTGATTTTAGACCGACCACCAGAGCCAACGGTCACAAAGTTCTCTTGAGGCTCCAAGGCGATCATTCCACCACGCCCCACCCCGCGTGTATCTGCCTCATTACTCTGGGAACAGGAGGAGAAGGACAAACAGAAGAAAAGGGGCTGGCAAGAGGCAAGTGCAGTGGAAGCAGGAACACCGCTGTGGCATGCATAGCAATCCCGGGGCAGGACGGGCGTTAGTTACCAGGGTCCCTGTCGTGTATGAGGACGCTGAGGTTCAGAGCCCTTAAGTCCCTTGAGTGAATCGCCGGGCTGGTAAATGGCAGAGCCAGGGTCACAGCCCCAGGTGGTCACAGCCCCGAGCCAGTGCACTTTCTGCCTTGTCAGCCATCAGGGACATGAAATAGTTTCCTTATGAGGATCATCAAGGACTGCATTTGTGGTTTAACGGCATTAAGGAGGCTGTCATGGAAAAGGAGGCGGGGAGAAGGCGCACCAGTGAGTTAACAGGCTCACTGTGCTCTAGGTCCCATGCTATGCTCTGTTCACAGCATGACTTTTAATCCCACAGGAAGCCGGCCAGGAAGGTACTGTTTTCACACCCATTCTACAGATGATCAAACTGAGGCTCGGAGAGAAGAAATACTGTGGCCCTGAATGAATCGGAGTTGGTGTTGGCATGGAACCCAGGTTTTCCATCTGAAAAGAAGCAAAGCGCAGGGAAGGGGGAGAAAGGGACAGAGAAGTGGGTGTGTTCCCCAAGTCTCCATGGGGTTCCCGTTTCTCGGGGCTGTCATCACCCTGCATCGCGGGTCCTGGGGGCCCATCCCAGCACAGCCGGGCCGCCAGCCAGCCTCCCTCCTTCCCATAGTGCATTTCCTTTGCCTCCATAGATAGGTATCCAGTTTCACCCAAGGCCCCCAACTCCTGGATCTGGTTTTAATCAGGAGCCCCAGCTGCGCCCAGGAGCAATGGCCTCCGTGAGGCCCGGATGGAGCCCCACCACCTTCTCTTCCCTGGAGAAAGCCGCTTGACTTCTAGCGCTCTTGCCGGGGGTGGTGGGCCTCTGGAGGCACCATTCAAGGCACCTTCCTTTGGGCAAGGTCTCCAGAGGCTGGGCGAGGTGAGACAGAAGACAGCCGCCTCTCTTTAGCGGAGTGGAGGGCACACAGTCCTCTGTGACTGTCCCACTCTTGTACAGTTACAGATCTCCCCCACGTCTCCCTTGCCCCGCCTGGAAGGGCGGCTCAGCCACACCTGTGGTTCTCATGGAGCCTGTCTTGGGCCAGACGAGCTAGACAAGGAGTCACAACTGAAAGCCGTTTGTGACCGTGTCTGAGGCAGAAGCCATCATTCTTGGACACACTTGGAACTTGTGATTTATCCCAGGTGGTTCGTGGAAGAGTAGGGCCTTTGGACTAGGATATGAAGGGTGAGGAGGGGCTCTCCAGGCAGTACAGAAGCAGCGGGCAAAGGAGAGTGTGGCAGACTTTGCAAAGGCCAGCAGTAATCCTGGGGCCATGGCAGCTAAATTTTGTCTGTCTTCTAACTTTTCCTCTCCCCTTCCCACCCACCCTTTTTACTGAACCGATGCTATGTGATTACAGTGAGGCAAACTCCTAGCCCCAACCTGGGGTCAACATCTGATTCAGTCAAAGCCATTCAGAATATCCCATCTTCATGGCCGTGGTGGTTCATTCTGGGAAGGGCATGTGATCCCTGCCGGACAAATCAGACCCCTCTTTGGACTACAGTCCCCGCGTTCAGGGAATAGATGCCCTCTCTTGGCTGCGTTTGCTGGGTCTGAGTGTTAGTTACGCTGAGTATTGTTACTTTGGGGGGATTCAGCCTGAGAATGAAGCCACCATGGAAACACAGTGGAGAAATGAAGAGAGGGAGGTTGCTGGTACTGTTTGATATTCTTAACTCTCTCCTAGAACATTCCGGTTACAAGAATCCGTAGTTTCCCTTTTTGTTTAACCTAGTTTGAGTTTTTATGCCTACGATTAAAAGAACTAACCATTATGGAAAGAATTGCTGGGATTCAAGCCAGTGGACACAGAACCTTCCGTGCTTTGAAAAGCCAAACCAAGAGAGCTCTGGCTGGGGGCCTTGACGGTTTCTAAATCAAGAGCTGGGATGGGGACCAGATGAACTCCACTCACAGCCTTTCCCAGGTGGTGAATCCCTGTGTGCTCGGTACCACCCGGGAGCCACGTGGGGCCAGGCAGCTGGGGCGTGGGCCTCCCCTCCACCCACAGTGGGGCAGAGCCTTCACAGAGGGGCTGGTGTCTGAGCTCGGGGAGGCAGCAGGGCCCCGGCAGTCTGGGGAGGACCCGCAGGGGTCGGCAACCTAGTGAGTTGGCAGGAAGAACGTCTTTGGTGAGCTCCTGGGAAATCTGACGGGATTCATTTCGTGTAATGCAATCCACTCTCACGCCCCCGGGCCTTTGTATGTGCTGATCCCTCAGCCCGGGACACCCTCCCTACGTTGTCCATCTGGCAAACTTCTAGTCTGCCTTTGAAATCCGGCTCCAGGGCTACCCCTTCGGTAACCCTTCTGGGGCGGTTGTAACCCGTGGCGGCAGACTTCCTGCCTCTTCACCTGGGACAAGGTGTACTGATGTCCCCACACCTTGAGTCTGGTTGGTCTTAGGACTCTGACTCTGACTGGTGTGTCTTCTAAGGCTCAGTCATAAAAGGCCATGTGGCACCCGTCTCTGTCCCTCGGGGCACTCATTCTTGAGTCCCTGAGTTGTCGTGTGACACATCTGAGACAGCCACATGGGAGAGCCCCACGGAGCCCATTCCTCAGCCAAACCGGCACGTCCCCAGGCATCACAGAGCAGGGGGGCCCCGCCAAGTCTGGTCCAGGCTGCTGACCCCAGCATCCCCGAGCACACGTGGCTTGTTCTGGAGTGGGAGGTAACTGGAAATCTGTCCTTGACGCCTCTGGCAAACCTCCCAGCTTTTCCTCTGGTTTTCTGCCTTCCCTGGAGTCCCTTGCGTGTGACTGTGGCAGAGCCCTGGCCACGTGGACTGGCCTTATCTTATCGACTAGACGAGGAAGTCCTGGAGAGAGGGGCCCAGGGGCACGTGTCTTCCTCTCCATATTTCCATGCCCGGGTATGGCCCCTATGAGGCATCTGCAGAGGGAGACGGACAGACGTTGGCCAGGGGAAGCCCTCTGGGCACAGGTGACCCTTCAGGCTGGAGGTCACTGTGTGGTCTGACGCAAGGATGATGGAAAATGAAGCCATGGAGGTGAATGCCAGCCTCGAGCTCCTCCTGTCAGCACCAGCCGTGGGCAGCCTCAGCCCCCAGGGCTGGAGAGGGCTGAGCCCCAGTGCAGGCTGAGTGGCCTCTGCCGTGTGGTAGGGACAGACGTGGGCTGGGAGCCCTGCCTGCCACGTTTCCTGAGAGACTCCTCTTAGAGGCAGAGGCACGGGGAGCGCCACTGCGCTGTGGATCTGGTCACCGTGATCCGTGGGGCAGTTCCTGAGTGACAGAACAGAGCCCTGGTGTGGGGGAGCCTGTTGGCCTCTCCCCTGGGGAAACCCCCTCAGAATTCGACTGGGAAAGCCATCCCTGAGCGTGAAGAGCAGGGACCGTTGTCCCAGCTGCACGGGCTGCCCCGAGTTAGGCAGGGAGCTGGTCGGCACCCCTGGGTCTCAGGACAGAAGGGCGCTCAGGCTTTCCTTGGGAGGTGGGTGCTCTTATTTGAGCCCCAAGCAGCCTGTGGGGTTTCAGGAAGATGAGGAAGACGGGGGTCACACCGGAGGCCCACCACCTGCCAGAAGCTTTGTGGCTGCTGACACACTGATTCGGTAGCTCTGAGTGCCTTGTGGCCCATGAATCCCGGGTGCGGACGGTTTCAGCAAGAGACGGGGCGGTCTGATGCGGAGCCCCTAAGGGGAGCAGGGCAGCGAGGGCGGCAGACACCCAGGTCCCTGGGACCCCTCGGACTGACTTACACTTTCTTTGGACCGTCCAGGAGCCCCCAGGGGCAACAAGGCTTTGTTTTCCAAGAGGCGGGGGTCCTTGACCTCCACCACCCGCCGAGCACAGTGTGGAGTGCAGAGTGTGTCTGTGGGGTCGTGGGCACCCGGGCTCTGGGGCTGTGCCCCCCTGCAGGGCAGCAGGCGGCTAGGGCTGAGCTGAACCTCCCCCCTCCACAGTCTCTTAAGTGGCTGCAGATGTGGTGTGAGATCATCCAGCAGGCCAGCTGCTGATGACAGGAAATGTCCCTCCCAGCTCGCTCCCCCCCGCCCCCCCCCAGCCCTCTCAGGATGGGCAGGGGAAGGGGCGCTTTGAAGAGGACACTCATGAAAAATGCATATGGAAAGGCTGCTCTGTCCCCCGGGGGCATCACAGCAGGACTGGGGGGAGATTTTCTGGCAGGATGTTTTCCAGTGGGAGGGTAGAGCAGCCGTGGCCTTTCCAGTGTATCGAGTGTGAACGCCAGGCTAGCATCTTGCTTCCGAGAGCTGGCGTGTGCTCGTGGTGCAGACTGTAAGGCAAACGCCAGGCTAGCATCTTGCTTCCGAGAGCTGGCGTGTGCTCGTGGTGCAGACTGTAAGGCTCCAGGGGCCACCTAACAGGAACCTGGCCTCCCCCCGGCTCTGCAGCTCCTGGAGGCAAACGCTGGACTGCGTCTCTGTGGTCCCCGGGTGACTCTCGGTGCTCGATGAAGACATACTTAACCATGCACGACACCAGCATGGGGGCCCACAGACCTGCCCACCCTGCTCTTCTTTGCACCCCAAGAGACTAACCCCTCCAGCTCCTGTTTCCCAAGCCCTTCCTCATGCAGGCTTCTCCAGCAGGGCGTATGGGGAATGGGTCTGCCAGGGTTCCAGACCCACCGGGACTGCACCCCCCAGCTCTACTAACAGCCTCCGGCATGTGCCCTGACCCGGGGTCCAGCAGCTTCCTGGGCTCGCTCGCGCCCCCGCTGCCTTACCCTCCCTGCTCTTGGCTCCTTGACTCTGCTATCACTTTGTCTAACCCACATCCCGAATTAAATTCCCTTGATCCGAAAAACCTTGAATGGAATCTGCTTTTCTAATCAGACTGATTCCCTCATTCCTAAAGCTCCTGGTAGCTGAAAACTTCCACGGATTCACACACAGAATCTGTTTTTTCACCCAGATTACAGCATGTTGAACATGGTTCCTCATCTCCTCTGTTTACTATGTGCCTCCTAGGGTTGTTATTTCTTGTAGCAGCACGTAGAGAGTCCCCTCTTTCTATAAATAGCTATGTAGGGTTCCTTTTGTTGGACCAGTGCTCTCCAATGGATGTGAGGCTTTGCCCAGCTTCTGCCATTCAGCCTGACCTTGGGGTGGGTGCCGTCGCTCACACTGTCATCCGTGCGGAGGTCTGTCTGCAGGGTGGACATCCAGACATGGAGAGGCTGAAACCCACACCTGTGGCCTGCCCCGCGGAGAAGCCCCCCCGATTTGCGACCCCCCCTCCTGAGAGTCCTGTCCCCTCCCTGGGGTGAATACACCCAGGAGCTGGTCCACATGAGGGTGTCAAGGCCTGGCCCCCTGATCCCAACTCCGGACAACCGGAAAGGGTCCTTTGGCTTCAGGATGGCACGTGGGGACGAGAGGGACCTCTTCCGGGCTGTGTGTCCTCCCTCAGCCCGACCCCGCTGCCCTCCTCTCTCTCCCACTGCATTGATCCCAAAGGCACTGCCCGCTGAGCCCCATCTCAGAGTTGACTTTCCCAAGAGCCCAGCCTGCGAAAGGGCTCCCCGCAGTCTGTGTTTCAACCCCCCACCCCCAGGGGATGTGACCTGTAACTTCTGCCCGTGGGGGAGGTTACTTCAGACGCATGACGGCTTCACGTTTTTATTTCTGAGAATGATGGTCGTAAAAACACACAATAAGATACACCAGATTACAAAAGACATCGATTACATTGAAATATGGTTATCAGCATGGTTTCAGACTGTAACAAGTTTGTCAGCCCATCAGCGGGATCCCGCACGGCGGCTGACAAGCCCCGCAAGCCTGAGTCAGTAGGAGCCGGAGCCCCATCTCAGGCCGTGCTGTGATAGGGAAGCACCGGAGGCTTCTGGTGGGACAGGGACCCACCGGAGTGTGCTGCTGGCGTTCCTAGTGGAAGGAAATGCTCAGTTCATCTACGCGTTCTGGGAAATAAACACGTCCTTGTTTGATATGATCCAAGTGCACAGACCCTGTGAATTCTATCTGCAAATCCCTCTTCAGGGGGCGACCTGCCTTAGTAATTTCGTGGGTGCCCTGGCCTTGTGGGTCCCCTGGCCTCATGGGTCCCTTGGGCTCATGGATCCCCTTGTCCTTGTGGGTTCCCTGGCCTCGTGGGTCCCCTGGCCCCATGTGTCTCCTGGCATCATGGATCCCCTGGCCTCATGGACCCCTTGATCTCATGGGTCCCTTAGTCTCGTGGGTCCCTTGGCTTCATGGGTCCCCTGGCCTTGTGGGTCCCCTGGCCTCGTGGGTGTTCTTGCTGTGAATTTCCAGGTGGGCTCTCCCGCCAGCTGAGGGCAGATTTTAAGCCAAGAGTAAGGTGACATGACCATCAGCCTCTCTGATTTCTGCACCTGACAGGGGGGCGGGGAGTGGGCAGAGCGGACAGACCCTTGGCTACCACTGAGCAGCACAACGGACCCCATGCTTCCTGCTTCAAGCTGGTTTCCAGTTACGCCATAACATGGCACCAAATTGTTTTCCAGATCATTCGCTGGGACTGTCTCTTCCTCCTGCCTCATCTGCTTTTGGCTCTGATGCTTCCTGAAAGGCGGCCGCTTCCCACCCTGGAAGGACAGTCCTGAGTCCAGGCTCAGAGCTAACCCTCCTGCTCAGGTAAAGACAGAGTCCGTTCAGGGCATGTGACCCTTTCCCTCCTCTGAGTGAGAGCTGTGGCTCCTCTGCTCTGAACCTGTAGGGGGGAGGCAGGCATAATTATGCCGGGGGAGGGGAGAGGGGTATGTGCGGAGGGTCTCAGACGTTCGTACTGCCGGAAGAGACAGAACCTTGAGGGCAGGGAGAGGTGGGGAAAGGGTCTGGGCCTCTGGCTCCAGGTGACAGTGGAAACCTCTGCCCTAAAATGGGTGCCCCTCCTGCCCAGGGCCACCTTGCACTGAGAGTAGTCGTGAACAGGACACTCTTCCCTCCAGCCCCATCACCTACTAGCCAGTGACACTAGCTGATCGTTCACGTCTTTTGGCTTCCATTGCGTCGCTTCTAAAACAAGATGATAATACCAGCGTGGCAGTCTCACTGGGTTGTTGTGGGGACTGAATGAGAGCAGGTCCACTGAGCTCGAGTGAGATGAATGCCTAGATGGTGGGGAGGAGATTCAAGGAAGCAGGGCTGCTGTGTACAGATGTCCATGTTGCTCACTGTTCAAAGGAGTCTGGCCTCCCCACATTGCTGTCAGGTGTCCAGCATCTACTCTTAGACTGGGGAGGGCATGCCTTTTGATAGCACGGGAGGTGTCCCTGCCCTCCCTTGCCAACAGGCGGCATTCAGCTGGAGGGAGGGAGATGGACCTCCTGCCTGCTCTCTAGTGGGCTTTTGTAGAGCTCTTGGACTGTAATTATTTAATGGAGAATAAGGAAGTTAGTGCAGGAATCTTAACTTGTTCCTTTGTTATCCGCAGAATGACTTTTTTAAAGACAGTGATGGGTTTGTTTGTTTTTTTTTTTCCCCTTTTTAACAGCGTCCTCCTGGGTAAATGCAGCAGCAGTGCTGGGGCAGAATGTGGGCTGTGGAGAGACATGGCTATGGGGCAGAGAGGGCCCCACACCTGCTCTGGGGGATGCCCACAAGCCTCAAGTCTTTCTCCTGAGCCCTTACTGCAAATAGCACGCTGCTTTCAGACCCCCTGGTGCTGGGGGTCTGCAGGAGTCGTGCAGGCACAGAGAGCAGTCAGCCTTCCCCAGTTATGGGGACGTGCTGGGTGGGGGGCACCGCGAGCTCTCAGCCAGGCGATGCCTTGGAGTCTATGCTTTCTGCACCCAGAAGGGTGTCCTTCAGACTCAGACCCCTGGAGATCTCACCCCCGGCTTCAAGAGAAGCAGAGGCTGGACACAGCCTGCATTACAGGGCAGCTGGGCCATCTCTCGGCTTGGCCTCCAGAGCCAGGAACCCCAGAGCCAGGGGCCAGGCGGGGCCTTCTCCGTCATAGGGGACATGTTGTGGGACAACCCTGTGCCTCGGGCCCTCCCTTCCAAGCAGTCCTGGCTCAGGGCACCGTGTTTGAGGGTACAAGTCCCAAGGCCAAGATAGGTCAGGGTTCACTGTCTTCCCCGTCACTTCAGCAGCCAGCATTTCAACCCCTCAGCTGGATGGCAGGGCCTCCACTAGGCCCCCGTCCCATGGCAGGCATGGGACTGCACGGTCCATGCATGAAACACGCAGCCCCGAGCCCACACATGGCACGTGCACAGGCCTGGGGCTGGCGTGAGTCATAAGCTCCAACTGCTCCTGGATTTGGAGACCTCGCAGGGACACCTGGTCACCTCTCTGTTGGGGAAGGGGCCACTGTCTTTCCTCGGGCCAGGCCTGTCCTCAGCCTCTTGCTCTGGGGCCTGTGAGGGTGGCCTGGGTTGGGCTAAGCCATCCCTGGGCCTCATGCACCACCGGGTTCATTCGGTCCATGCCTGCACATCTCTGTCCCCTCGGTGAGTGTCTGTTGAGCCCCTACTGTCGCCAGGCCCTGTGCTGGGCCAGGCGATGCAGCACAGAAGGAGGAGGGTGTGGTCTGTACTCCAAGGACCCACCGTCCTCTCCTCACTTAGCCACTGAGCTGGCCTTGCTCTGGAAAGCAGGAATTCCACTCTGTGCCAGGCCTGGTCCTGGGGCCGAGACTACCTGCACCCCCGGGAGAGGGCACCCCCCGGGGTGGGGCCGCAGATGCCAGGATGAGGGCCCCTGGAGGACAAAATCACTCCCCACCTGGATGGGCTGGAGGGCTTCTCGGAGCTGAGCCCTGATGGCCGTGGTGTTCCTGTGAGGGCCGTTGCAGGCAAGGAACGGCAGACACATGGTGCTGGAGGCCATCGGTGTGGGGGGGCGGGGGATGTCAGGAGGGTAGACAGAAGAAGGCCGAGGGCCTGAGCAGCCTGTGCACTGGAACAGGGACTTTCCCCTGCAGACTGGGAGGAGCAGAGAGATTGAAGGGGCGCCTGGTCACCATGTCTTCATTCGGGCTGGCCACTCTGCTGATGTGTGGAGGAGGGGGCTGCGGGGGCTGCCGAGGCCCACCCAGGGGACGGGATGACGGGTGCCACAGACCAGGGGAGGCAGGCGGACAGGAGGAGGAGGGAACAGGGTGGGTGGATGTGGTGCCGGAGGCTGGGAGGCCGGCTGGACCATGGGAGGGGCTGCTGGGCAGATGACAGGTATGTCTGAGACATGCGTCTGGGGGCAGGGGTCTCAGGCTGCACCTGGGGAGGGGGCAGGGGTGCTGCTGGCGGACAGGCAGGTGGGACCCCGTGGGTGTCGGTGGACGGTTTGGACGATAGTACAGAAGACGGAGGAATAAAAGGGATCCATTTCAAGAACACAATTCAGTGAGTTTTAGTGAACGTATCAAGTCATGTCGCTGTCGCTGTCGCTGTCTTCCAGTCGGAGAACATTGCACGGGGGCTGCCGACCCCCTGCACGCACCTGTGGCCCCCTCAGAGCCTGCACCCCGAATCCCAGCCCTGCCCGCTGTCCCTCACACCCAACTCCTCCGGGGCCGCATCAGGACTTCCTGCCCAGGGCTCCTCCCTGTGCAAGCCGGGTGTCCTGCGGGGTCCCAGCCCTGCGTCTCCACGAAGCCCTGACAGCCTTTTGCTGCCGCTCTGTGGGGTCGAATGAGTGCGGCTCCGGCGTTCTCTCTGCTGAACGAGGACCCAGGCAGACCTCCACATGTAGGGCCTGATGGAGAGGGACGCGACCTCATTTCTCCCAGAGCAACCTTCTCCCCCAACGATCACGCTGCGGTTTTGAGAGTCCAAATGCCAAGCAGGCTCGCCTTCCTCCAGACCGACGTCTCCCTTCTGCCCTGGGAAATCGGCCTCGCCATCCCGGGATGGCCGGTCCTTCCTTCCGTCTCCCCCGCTCCCCAGCATCTTCTCCCTCATGCAGCAGCCAAAGCGGTGACTTCGTCGTCCCATCACCCTTCCCCCCTCCACCTGCTCCCCTAGATGAACCACTGTGTTCCCTCCAGCCCACAGTCAGGCCGCCTCCCAACTTCCCTGCTCCCGCTCATCCCGACCGTCCCCCCGATCCCGCATTACCTGTTTCACTGACGGGTCAGCGCCCTCCCCTGACCACACCTCAACCAGTTTCTCTCATCTTCTCGCAGCAGAATGTCCCCAGACCTTGTCTACACTGAAGTCCCATTCTGCCCCAGACCCACAGCTGCACGTCGACCAGGTGCTATGACCAGGACCGCAACCACGGAGCTTCGGCAAGAAGGGAGGTCGTGCCCTCACCCTGTTCCAGGCCAAGCTGCCGCTGAAAGGCCCCCAGGCCCCCTCCCCCGCCAGCCACGCTTTGTCCCTGCCCGGACTCTGAAGGGCCGCAGGACCTGCCAGAGGCAGGGACCACATGCCCCCGGTCTGGCCTGGTTTCCTGCACCTGCCCTCCCCCCCGCCCACCGCCCCGAGTCTCCCATCCGTGCTGGGCCCAGGCCATCTCCAGTCTTACGTCGGCGGCTCCAGCATGTTCTGCACACGGATGACCACTCGTCCCAGCTCCAGCCGGCGCTGGTCCTCGTTGGTACCGAAGCAACCTCTCCGACTCGCAGAAATTCCAGCCATGGAGGGAAACGCTGGCATCCTCCGGCCTTCCCAGAGGCAGGAGACAATGTCCCAGCCATGTGTTGGCTTGGAGGGCGGAGCTCCATGTCTGCATGAGTGTCTGACCCGCTCCCTGTGGGGCCACATCGGGCCCTGACCTCCTCCGTATGTCCCGTGGCCCCTGGGCCTGCCGCTGTCCTCTGTCCCCTGGGCGCACACAGCTGCAGTCTTCTCTCCGCGTGGCAGCCAGTGCGCATGGAAACGTGATGCTCCGTGAGACCCGAGCCTTGCAGTGGACTCCTGGTTGCTTAGAACAAAACCCCACCACCTCGCCATGCCCCCCGGCCCCAGCTTCTCCTCAGAATTCCCCTCCCGGGGGTCTTCAGGACCTGCCTCCTGTGGGGACTTGGCTCGTGCCCTCCAGGAAGCCCTCTGGGACCGCCACACCTCTCTGCTCACTTCCTGAAAGCCCTAGTGTGCATGTTTATGCCCCACTGGGACGCGGCCCCTTGAGGACAAGCTCTGCATTCACATCCTGCTTTTTAATTCCCCAGCAACTAGAACTGAGCCTGGCACACAGATGTTTGCTGATTGACTCCCGAAAAGAAAGAAGAAAGAGCAGGTGTATCAGAGAAGGGCAGGGGTTTGGGAGGGCCGGGAGCACTTCCCAGCACAGGCAGAACCGGCCGTGGGCTCTAAGTTAAGAAGAAAGTTCTCAGATGCAGTCCTCCCCATCCATCCACCTCCTGACGGCAGATCTGACCGCTGGGCCCTGGTCCTGTCTGTCGCTCCCCTGCTGTCTGCTGTCCCACCTCGGGCCAGAAACACTGGCCTCCCCTCCCCCGCCCTGTGCCTCCCTCTGTCCCCATGTGTCCCCCCATGTGTCTCTCATCAGACCTTTAGCTTTCGTGCTAACTTCCTTCCCTTCGATGTAAAATCTGCTGTAAATAAAACATTTTATTGTTTAGCTTGGACATTCAATTTCATCGGTCGATAGCACGTGTTTCATTATGCCCAACACCAATGTGTACTTAAAAGTGGAATTCTGGATCACGACCCTGGCTTGCCAGAGTGCTGGAAACTCGGCTGCAGTCCTGGAGGGTCGCTCTGGGTTTTACCTTCCAAGGCGGGGCTGGCACCTGAGGGTTTCCCTCACTCTGTGCCCATCAAACAGGGGACGTCGGAGGCTCTAATCTTCCTCCAGCGGCTTCTCCCTGCATCCAATGCACCGCAGGCAGAAAAACCAAGTCCCGCAGAGGAAGCACCACTCTGCCCCGAGTGTGTGCCCTGGGTGGGGTCCGCAGGCTGCGGAGCTGCCCTGCCCACTGGCTGCCTGCTCCTTCCTTCCCTCCCTGCTCCTGCCTGTACTCTGGACCAATGCTCCTTAAAGGTGAAAGTCTGCACGGGAATCACCTGGGACCTTGTTAAAATGCAAGTTTAATTCAGTAGTTCTGGGGTGGGGCTTTGTTCTTTTTTTCTCCCCCAAAGATTTTATTTATTTTGACAGAGAGAGCACGCATGAGCAGAGGGGCGGGCAGAGGGAGAGGGACAAGCAGACTGGGTCCCAGGGCCCTGGGATCATGACTGGAGCTGGAGGCAGACTGAGCTCCCTCCAGGCACCCCTCTCCGTGGGGCTTTGTTCTAATAGGGCCTCAGGTGATGCTGATTGGCTGGTCCCTAGAACTGCCGCTTCCAGTAGGGGAACCACCAGCAACTTGTGGGCCGTGAAACTAAAATCAATTACAATGAAATGAAATAAAAGAATTTGGTCCTGAGTCACACCAGCCACGTTTCAAGGGCTCCACACCACGTGCGGCCAGGGTCCGGTGCCCCTGGGGACGCGGGCGGGACACAGAACATCTCCATCACAGGGAAGGTGTTGGAAGTCTGAGCCCAGCGCGTGGTGTTACCACCCTCTGCTCGCAGCATGGGTCTCAGGCAGCTAATGCAGAAGCAGGGGTGTGTTCTGTTGGGATGGAGCACTGGCCCTTGCCCCGGAGGCCTGGCCCCCGCTGGAGGAGCCGCTCAGTTAGGACGGTTCGAACAGATGGGGGCGACAAGGGATGGGGGGAGGTGTGTGCAGGGTCGAGGGTGACCCGGCCCCCAGGCCCTTCCTCTCACACATTTCATTGGCTGGTGGGTCTGGAGACTGGACAGCTGACAACCCCTTTGTCTGCTGCTTCCCCTTCTCTGAGGAGGCGCGAGAAGGGAAGTTTCCAGGGAACAGATTCTGCACACATTGGAGCAATAAGGGGGTGAGACCCGGCTCCCACCCCTCCGAGGTTCCTGGCAGCACAAGTGCTCCAGCAGGGAGGAAGGAGGGTGGAGAGATTTTCCAAGAATGCCTTCCATATGCACCCAGAGCTGTCTTTTTTCAGGCAATTCCATGAACCAGGCCCCGGAGCAGTTTCCCAAAGTGCAGTTGGGGAACACATGGCCCGCTGTCTTCATGGGGGAGATGCCCAGAGCCCGGGGCCCAGGATGCGATTGCCTCACCCCCTCAGAGCTCAGGGCCCCACAGGCAGGATGGGGGTTGGGGGGCCCTCAGAGTCCGGCGGGGGCACAGTGCCTCCAGTAGGGCAGTGAGAGCCTGACGGGGCCTGAGAACACGCATCTCCTTCCTTGGACAAGGGCCCTGCTGATGCCTCAGCGACGATTCCTTATGTGTCAGTCCACAGCGAGGCCCAGACGGGAGGGCTGGCCTTTCCGCCCGCCGGCGGGTATGCAGCTGGCGATGTGAGCAGAGCGGGAGCTAGCCGGGGTGGCCCGATTCAGAACCGCCTCTGGCCTCATTGCCAGTGACTCTGAGCAAGTCTCTCCTCTCTGGACCTTGGACGACTCCGCCATCCAAGGAGGGCGACAACCTGACTTTCAGGGTTGTTCAGCAGCTGGTGCCCAGGGAGCATCAGTGCCCCCGTCCAGACTTGTGGGGGGTTGACCGTGCGAGAGGGAGACAGACACTGATGGGAGATGCATGAAAAAGCGTGACATGTCCACGGTGACCGAGGGAATGAGGCTCACTTCAGAGTACGAGAGCCATACAGTGGGCCGACTCCCCGAGGATGTGGGGACCACGCAGAGAGGCTGAGCAGGCGTACGCAGGAGGAGGGAATACCAGGGAGGCTGTGGGAATGAGGCTGCAGAATGGTGTGTGCAAGGGCCCTGGGGCAGCAGAGTACTTGTGTCCATCCGCATGATGTGGGCAGGGCTGGTGAGGCCAAGGCTGGCGAGGCAGAATGGCCAAGTCAGGGGCCCAGGGACGGAGGGGAGAGGAGGGCAGACGCTGCAGGCCACATGACGCCTCTGCCTCCAGGCTCGAGTCCATGGACATGGGACGGTGACTATGGAAATTCCCCTCCGTGTTCCTGGGCGGGTCAGCTGTGCTGTCACGTCTGGGGCTGTGCCCAGAATAAAAGAAGATGGCCTCAAACCCTCCACTTAGAATCCCTCCCGCACGCAGAGCCCATCTACGGGGAATGGAATGTGGACCAGACCCGGCACCCAGGGGTGACCAGGGATGCTGATGGGGGGACGAATCCAGCCTGACCAGAAATGCCGCTTCTCCACAGATGTCCACGAACGTCAGGTCCTTTCTCCTGAGCACACAGTTAGCCTTGGGCAACCGTCGTGGCTTGCTGCCCACTCCTTCCCAACGAGGGTATGCTGCAGGTGGGACTGGGCCGTGAGCAGGGTCTGCATGCCCCAGCTGCTCCCAGGATGCCCTGACCTCACCCACCGTGGCCCAACCCGGGAAGGGAGCCCTCGACTATAGTCCAAGGGGTAGGCCTGTCTTGATCCCTCCCCCAGGGTGGTGATGGGCCTCCCCGGCGTGGCCTGAAGTGGCAGTGGCCGGAGGACGTCGCACCTCAGTGCTGGACGGCTGTTGTCACAGGAATGACCTCAGCCCACGGTCTCATCCTTCATCTCTAACCCAACCACGTGTCGCCGACGAGCCCCCACCAGCAGGGGACTCAGAGACCAGGATTCCCCTGCATCTGGGCCTGGGCTCCCGGGGGGCACATGGAGAATGGCCGGGCTGCGATGAGCGCCCTCCTTGTGCTCAGGGGTCTGTGTGGGCCTCACCAGTGAGGCTCCGGGGCTGGCCGTGACACGGAGAGCAGAGTTCTGATCCAGGCCATTCTGTTCCTCTCCTGGGACCTTGAGCAACATCACTCACCGTGCATAGCTGCAGACTCCTGGTCTGTAAGACGAGCAGCCGCCCTGCCTGCCTCAGGGGTCGTTGAGGGGACTCGAGGAGGGAACGCCCGAGAGGGGCTCCATGGGACACACCCTCAGCCCTCCGCCTGGAGGCAGGGATGGTGGCATCCCCACCCCTTCCCGGGATGCCAGGTCCTGCCCAGGTCGTCCGCCAACAGGATCTGCACACGCTAGACCCAGAGAGCAAGGGGAAGGCTCGCTCGGACCTCATCAGCCCGGACACACCGCAGAGCGACCCCGTCAGCGCCCACGCCACCCTGATGGAGAAGGGGCTGAGCTCAGACCCCTCTCAAAGGGCCCCCAGCTCCCAGAGTCTTCATGCCCTCCCCCCAAATGCCCCCTGCCACCCTCTGCTTCTCCTCTGGGAAGCTGAGAGCCACACCCTCGCTCATCCCCAGGGACTTGGCCGTTGGAGCTCCAAAGCCAAACAAAACCCTCTTTGTTCTCAAGGCTCTGCTGTGTCATCTCTCCCATCAAGTCACTCGGACAGATCTGTTCCCTGGTGGGAAGGAGGGAGGGTCAGGGCACAGAAGCAAACGTCCGGGATGGGGAAACAGTTGAGCCATCACATGTTTCCTCCACACACTGTGTTGTCAGCTTGCGCAGGGTTCAGCCTGGGGCTGGTGCCCGGTCCGGGGAAGAGGGCTGCTCCCCGGTGCCCTGAAGACAGCTGCAGAACCCGCCAGGCCAAAAACAGGAGCGTCGAGAATCCCCACAGGCGTGTGTCAGGGAGCATGTTCTTGGTTTCACCAGTGGGTCCTGCCAACCACTGCCCCCAGGTGCAGCCAGAACCCCGGCCCCCCGCCAAGGGCTGATGCCGGTGCTGAGCGTGCTTCCTGACAGCCAGCCTAATCGAGCTGCTTCTGATCACACAACGGACTTGCCCCCGGCAGAAAGGAAACCAGCTTCCCATGTCCTTCCGGAGCCAGTTTCCATGGCGACCTCCTGCTCCCCCTTGCATTCCAGCCGCGCTGTCCTCCCTACTGGGCCTTGAACAGGCCATGCCTGCAACCACCCCAGGGCCTTTGCACTCACTGTTCCTTCTCTTCACAGAGCCTGTCCCCCTGGACATCCACATCCGCAGGGCTGGCCTCTCCGCCTCCTCTCGGTCTCCGATCATCTCTGCCATACCAGCAGTGAGCTCTTCCCTGGTCCTCCAGTTCTAACGGCTATCCCAGCCCTCCCCACTCTCCTCTCCCTTCCCTGGGTCGTATTTCTCTCAGGCACTTAGCATTGCATGTCCTACTTCTTCTCTTTCCCACTCCACGTGAGCAAGGACTTTTGGTGGCTCACTGCTTTGCAAAGGAAGGATAGCATGAAGAGGCCCTCACAGGGCTCCTGCCTTCTGCCCGTTGTGTGTCCAAAGCAATAAAGCCCCGAGACTGTAAGCGATTTGCCCAAGGCCCCACAGCTAGGAAGAGGAGGGGAGTCTGTTCTGGCTAACTGGTGGCGAACTTGTTCCCTGGGCCATGCTGCTGCTCACACCTTCCCACCGCCTTCCTCACCCGCAGGCTATACCCACATTTCCCTCCTTTCCGGCAGGGGCTTTCTCTGGGAGGACCCCAGCCCCAGGCACCCTCGCTGGGAGTGAGGACCCCCTACCTGCTTGGCTGCCTCTGTCTCATGGGGGCGCTGGGCAAGGTTAGCCTGCACTTGGTCTCTGTGTGCGAGTGAGTCCCCTGTACCCCAGGGCGGGAGCAGCCCCTCCCGTGTGTGCACTCCAGCCCCTGGGAAGGGAGTGGAAGTGGGACCGCTCTCAGCCCTCCCGCCTGCCCCCCAAATGCCCATGTCTACCTGAGAGCTTGGGGGAGGGAGGAGGGGCTTGCTGGCAGAGCTGGCCCAGGTCATAAAGGACTAAAGGACAGAAGAACTGAGTCATGATGGGCGCCGAGCCCTCTGGATTATATTTCTTTAGGGGCAGGATTTGTAGGTGGTAAATCTTTGAAGCCCCCCAGAGACGGCCCCTGCACCTCTTGACAGAGGGAATTTCAAGTTCATTTCTGGTATTGTGAGCAAGCTGGGGACGTGTCCTTCCCGGATCGCCCCCGCCTCGCTGCACAGCCCCCTCCCCGTGGGGGGCTCGGGCCCAAGTCAAATGCTGCACCTCAGAGCCCGGAGGCCGGCAGGTGTTGCAGAGGCTCACCCCTCCCACCCCAGAACTACCCGAGCACCCGCTGGGAGCGCAGAGAGCAGATCGAGAGGGAACCCGCTGGGCCTCCCAGCTTGGATTTCACATAATGAGCCTTTGGAATCTGGGAAGTGATTACAAACCCACTGGAGAGGGACCACCTACAGGTTCTGGAAGCTTTCGCTGCTCTGACTACCTCACCAGGAAGCTGCATGTAAAAAAAAAAAAACAAAAAAAAAACAGCCCAGTTTGTAGTGGAGGGCTTGGGACTCCTGGGGGGGCGGGGGGCGCTAAAGGCAGCCCTGGGGTGAGGGGCTCAGGGACTAGGGGGCCCCAGAATGGCCCTAGCGCAGCCACACGCTCCCCTAGCCCTGAAGCGTGTACTGGGCTGATTCAGGACCTGCTTTAAAATCAGAGGCTGCAGAGACTGGGTTTCATAGGCAAGCTGTCTCTTGCAGAAGGGGCCACGGAGGCAGAGGGAGGGGGATGGGCTACTTGGTGTCACTCAAGCTGGGCGACCAAGAGTTCATCCAGGCCTTGGTCTCAGGCTCCTGTGCTGCTGCTGTCTCTTAGCCCGCCCTGCCATTCCCGCTCAGATTAGAACTGAGTGGGAAATAGACCAGCCTAGAATCCTACCACTTGTTCCTTGTCTGAAGACCCATTGGAAGCCCTGCCCCTGGATGGGTGCTGGGGTCCAGCTGGGGAGACCAGTAAACCCCAAATGCCTCTCACGGTCCTGGGGACTTTACCACCTCCTCTCTCACTCCCTCTCACTCCACTGTGTTCCTTATTTCCCTGTGTCTCAGAGAGGTTAAGTCACTTGCCCGAGGTAACACAGCCAGGGAGCTGTGGGGCTCTGACTTGTACCGAGGCCAGTCTGGCCCCAAGCCCTGGTTCTTCCGGCGTGCTGGGCTCAGCTAAGGCAGGATCGGCCATACAAGCTTAGGGACAAGAGTATTGTGTCTTTAAGGCCAAAGGTTCTTAGTCACAGAAGTGTGGCTCCAAGGCCTCGAGGCCATCCCTCATTGCTGAAACACCTGCTCGCTTCTGCTTGGGCTACAAACACAAGCTTCTCTGGGCAGAAAGGCCCAGCTCGTAAAACAGAAAGCTCCTTGAGTTGGGGCTCTGGTAAGGTCTGAGGGCATGTCCCCTGGTTTGTCAAGGGAGGCAAAGGGGTCAGGGTGGCTGGTGATGAGATGCGGGGCCCAGGCATGTAGAGGGCACTGGCCAGTGGGAGGCTCAAGGGAGTGGGCAGGGATGGCCTCGGAAACCTGCCAGGGTCCAACTGAGCCCTGGGCCAGGGCCAGAAGCCAGTCCTGCTCAAGAAAGCATTACACAACCCCCTCATTAATGGCATCAGTCGATAGGGTCAAACTAATTCATTCCAGCTCTGCGAAGCTCTGGTGGGAGGGGGTGGGAGAGGGCAGGCCCCTGAGTTCCAGGCCCCTGTGTCCATGTTGGCTTAATTAGCTCCGTGGTTCCTGCCTCCTTCGGGGACAGCCTCACATGCCAGGTCCGTGGCAGCTGTCCACTGCCCGAGTGAACCCAAAAGAGGAGGATACTCTGGGTCGTGGGCCTGGCATAGGCCGGTGTGGACTGATGGCTGGGGAACGACAGGGACAGGAATCCGGGGGTGTGAGCAGGGACACGGATACAAAGAACAGTGTTGGGGAGTACCTGGGGGGGCTCAGTGGGTTAAAGCCTCTGCCTTCGGCTCAGGTCATGATCTCAGGGTCCTGGGATTGAGCCCCGCATCAGGCTCTCTGCTCGGCGGGGATCCTGCTTCCCTTCCTCTCTCTCTGCCTGCCTCTCTGCCTGCTTGTGATCTCTGTGTGTCAAATAAATAAATAAAATCTTAAAAGAAAGAAAGAAAGAAAGAAAGAAAGAAAGAAAGAAAGAAAGAGAAAGAAAGAAAGAAAGAAAGAAAGAAAGAAAGAAAGAAAGAAAGAAAGGAAGGAAGGAAGGAACCAGGGCTGGGGGTTCTGTGGCAGGCTCGGGTCAAAGCACCGGGAGCATCCGTCCGTGGGGTAAGGAGGCCAGCGGGTCTGTGGATGTGAAGCCCTTTAAGGTCACCCGTTCAAGACATAGCATAGAGAGCGCGAGGATGTTGTCCGCCGAGCATGGGGAAGACCTGAGGCGCCCTGCGGGCCTGGGATGTGGCAAGAGGGTGGGACTGGAGGCCTCCAGGAGAAGTCACAGAGCTCCAGAGCTCCAACCCAGGTCACGAGAGGACACTGGTTGGCAGCATGAGAACGTCTTAGAAATGCAGATCACCAGGCCCCTTCCTAGGCTGGCAGAAGGAGAAACGCTAGGGCTGAGCGGCTGCCGTCCGTAGCCGCGCACACACCAGCAGTGACCGTGGCGTGCGAGAAAGTCTGAGAGCCGCCGGGCTATCCACGTGTGGTCCAGAAGCCAGCAACCGCAGATCCCTCTGCTGGAAATGCCAGGCCCCAGGCTCCAGGCCACAGACCCGACCACAGGTTAATGAGACCTTGGGGGACGGAGTGTGCCGTCGGGTTTGACAAGGCCCACACCGGAGTTTCAGCCCAGCAGCTCTCCCATCGGTGTGAATGGGTGTGTGGGAGGGACGGAATCAGATGGTGAGGGGGATGCGGCCAGTACCATTCCCGACACAGGCGAGAGTCGTCCTCCCGTCTTCGTGGGCCCCGTCTGCTCCCCAAAAACGTCGTACGCGCACACACGGAATAGTGGCTCTGAAGCTGCGAAGGCACACACTGCCAACACCGTCCAGAAGGCAGAGCGCCAAGGCCACAAGCCAAACGGCCCGGCAGGCGCCATTCACGTTCTGCGGGAGACAGCTGGGCCCCGCGAGCAGGCAGGCTCCGCGAGGTGGGCGCGATTTAAGGAGAAGCGGTGGAGGGCCGCTGCCAGCAAGGGCACGCGGATGGCCCTGAGGGGACAGAGCTGCAGAGGCGGGAGGCCGCACCTGTGGCCGGGCGTCGCAGCTGCCCACGGTGATCCGGGCACGCGTCCCACCCCGGGGAACCAGCAGAGCTGCTGATGAACCGCAGGAGAGGGGCCGCCTCGCACGGCTCTGAATGGCTTTCGGCAGCGACGCCAGCGGGCTGCCCTCCCTGCCCCACGTCCCTGCTGGCTTCTCCGTGCCTGGGATTCTACCAGACCAGCCCTTCCGTCCCCTCTAATGAGAGCTGCTCCTTCGTATTTACGAGGAGGGTTGGTGTGTGCCGGGCTCGGTGCTCCGTACGCGCAGGCACTTTCTCACTGGATCCTCTCCACCGTCCCAGGAGGCAGGCGGCACCGTACTCCAACCCTGCCAGGGTATCCTCCTTACTGACCGCGAAGAGATTTCCTATTCTACAGAAGGGAAAATCAAGACTGGAGGAAGTCAGGTGGCGTTCCAAGGGTAAGGGTGGTGGGGAGAAGAGCTGGGCGTCCCGGCCCCCCGCCCCCAGCCCCACTCCCGCCCTCGGTCCTCGGAGTGCAGCTCTCAGGGACCGTTCAGCTCAGGGACAGCCTGTCATGCAGAACCCCCAGCCACTCCGGAAGAACCATCGGACTCTGCAGGTGAGCAAGACGCCCAGGATTGGTTGTCAGTCCCCTTGCACGGGGTCCACTGCCGGCCTCACGCGGGGACCCCTCCACAGGCAGGAGCTCCCGGTCCTCTGTGGGGGCCACCGTTCTAGAGGGGCACAAGGGAAGAGGGAGAAAGGCAGAGCGGGGCATGCCTCTGTTGTGACTGCAGTCAGCGCAACCACTCTGGCCTGACAATGGCGACTCCCCGCCCTGCCCCCAGGCAAAGCCCTGTCTGCGTTTTCTCTGCAGACTCTGGAGAATGGGGGTCCCACAGACGCCCAAGGACAGGAGCAGCAAGAAGTTACTTCTGCGTCTCTCTCTCCCTGGCCTCGGCAGCCCCTCCCGGGTGAGGGTGCTCGCGGCTCCCCCTTCCTCGTAGCTATGCACTTGGGACCTTTGCAAGCTCTCTGGTCACTCCAAGCAGGACGCGAGCCTTGCATTCGATCACCAGAAGCTGATCCTGCTGTCCCGTGCTGGGAGGTCCAATCGGGGTCCCTCCCTGTGCCCCCGCACCCTCTGCTTCTCACACCACGCTAGGGGCTTCGTGGGCCCACGGTCCTGCCTGCCGATCCTGGCGTTAGCACGGAGCTCGCCCCATGGATGACTCCTCTCCAATGGGACGTGGCTTCCCCGGCCTCTGATGACTGCGCCTACAATCCCTCGTCACGGAGCTACAGCCTGGGACCTGAGGCTCATAAGGTCGAGGGCTGGCTCCACGATTTATGAGCCACGTGGTCCTAGGTGCGTCTCTCTGCCGCTCTGTGGCTGTTTCCCCGTTTGCAGAGTGGGAATAACAGCCATCCGAGCACACAAGGTCACAGCGAGCAGTGAGTAAAACACACGTTCAGTACTCGGGGCCAGCGTCCAGCGGACACCGATGTGGGCCGGCTGTTATCAAACACGTTTCAAAGACTCCAAGACACTTCCTTTGTGAGACACAGCCCTGATCCAGGGATGTTACGATGGCGTTCCACATTCGACTGGGAAAGGGTTCCACAGACAACGATGTTTGGGAAACACCATCCTTTTCCCCGCGGGATGGCTCACAGCGTTGTGCCACCTTCCGAAGCAGCCTCCAGGCCGGTTGCTGCACTCGGCATTTTCTGGGCTTGGGCTTGGAGCCCCCCAGTCGTGGAGTGTATGGACACGGTCTGGGGAATGCCCGTTGGTCCAGCTCTCTCATGCACAGATGGGGAAATCGAGGCCCAGGGAGAGGAGGAGTCTTCCTGGAGTTACCAGCTGGTTAAGTGGCGGAGCCTCCCCCACAAGACCATACCCGTGGCACCGACACCAGGTTCAGGAGGAACCACGGGAGCGCCCCTTCCCCACGGGGTCATCAGCCCCTGGCAGATCCTGGGCCAGGAGTGGAACCAAACCCAGCTCTGTGGTTCCTTGCTGTGTTTTCCTGGCACCTACCTGAAGACTGTGACTCAGGGGCAGGAGGTGAGCAAGGAAGGTCTGAAAGGCCCAGGGCCGGAGGCCGTCCCAAAACAGGCAGATGTTACCTCCTAAGGCTGCCCTGTGAGCAGACCCTGGCTTCTCCCTGGTGGGCTGGCAGCAGACCATCCCCCACCGGCCCCTGCCGCTGGTCAAGCAGTGGGGGGAGGGGGGAGGCCAGAGCTGCCGCCCGGGGCCACCCATGTCCCACCTGCCTTCAGGCAGAGCCTTGTGGGACGGAGGAGGGCCGACCTCCGGTTCACGGTGACTCCAACCCCGAGGCACCCCCACGGGGATGCACGGGCCAGAGTTCAGACCGCACTGATGGCGTCCTCTGGGAAGTTCTGTCATCGCTGCAGTCACTGTGACGAGCGCTTTGTTCTGAGAGCAGTTAGTGCTTCGCGGGCCGAGATGAATTTCTCTGGGGGTCATGAAGCAAGTGGTCAAATTGTAAACCTCAGCGTGATGTCAGCGGTCACTCGTGGCTGTTCTCAGGGACCCAGTGACTCTCAGCCTTTCCCCCGTGAGGCACACGTGACACACGATGCTGGTCTGCGTGCTGGGTCCACCCGCGGTGGGGACAGGCTCTGTCGGGTCGGCGAACGCTGTGGAGACGGGCGGCATCGCGAGCTGGTGCGGACGGGGAAGGCGCTCCCTCGGACAGAGTGCTAGTGGGGTGTGAGTGGGCACAGCCTAGCAGGGCCCAACCTAGCAGCGTCCAGGGAACGGGGACACGGCACTTCCACTGTCCTGCCTGCAGGCCTGCAGTTCCGGCGTTCAGTATGTGCCCGAGAGGTGTTGGGCTCACATGCAGGACACCTCTCCGGGGATGGTCACCAGCGGATGTCGGCCACGCACGACTGGAGACGCAGCTGAGCAGGGGAAAGCCATAGAGTGTGATGGGTCAGAGCGGTGAGGAGTGAACAAAGCTACATGCGCCACTGTGGGGAGATCTCAAAATTGCTGTATGACACAAAGTTACAATCGTCTTTCAGTCAATTTTCAAATAGAGAAACCAGTACCACACACTTACCGTAGAAGCACTTACATTTGTAATGGAAGAATGCAAAGAGCAGAGGTAAAGGATTAGCTTCCCTCTGCACAGCTGTCCCCGAGAAGGGGCACTTGGGGGTGTAGATGGGTCTATAAGGACGAAGGGTGGAGGGAACCCACGTTCTCTGGAAGCCCGCTGTGTCAGCTGCCTCCCTCTCGGCCTCAGCTTCTCCTGAACCCTGACCACCTGCTCTGCCTTGGGCACCTGCCACGGCCACTGACCTCTGCAGGCCGATGTGGCCCCCGGAGACAGACCAGACGCGTGCCCAGAATCGTGGGGTCTCCCATTCTTTCCGGACTCAGTGGAAACACTCTGCCCGGGTCCTGGTGTCTGGCTTCCTCGGTGGCCAGCTGTAACTCAGCGTTTCTCAGCGGGGCTGGTTTTGCCCCCGGGAGGCGTCTGGCAACGTGGAAGACATGGTTGTTGTACACGTGCTGTACGTGGGTGTCACTGGCTTCGAGAGGCTGGAGACCAGGGACCCTGCTCCACAGGCTGGGGCGCCCGGGACAGCACCCTACAATACAGACTCGTGTGGCCTGGTGTCAGCAGGCTCCAAGAGGAGAAAACCAGGCGCAGCTGTGTGACCTCAGGCACATTACTCCACCTCTCTGAGCTCCGGCTCCCTCCTCCGTGAACTGAGCGCAGCCATCGCATGGACTTGGTCGGGTGGTTGTGGGGAATGAATGTGCCGGTTTCGGCCAGCGAATGGTTCGTGGAGAGTGTTGTGTGTCACGGTCGTAGCAGCATCTCTGAGGAAGAGTAACATTGAAAGCCCAGAGTTCAGAGAAGCTGTTCTCAGGCTCCAACGCTTGAATCCTTGCCGGTCCCAAGTGCCTCATGGTACGGGTCACCGTGGACGGCGGGTGGGAAGGGCAGCCTTCCCCGCACTCGGAGCCCTGGGCCCGGGGTGGACTGGACTCACAGTCAGGGTTGGCAGGTGGCCGCCCCACGCAGCTGTGGCTCTCCGCCCCCTGGGGGTGGGGTGGGCTCACGGCAAGGAAGCCTGGATGCCAAGGGAAGAGCCCTGGCGGGGCGGGGGACGGGGTGGCATGTCGGGCGACTGGCCGCTTGGTCAGAGCAGTGTGCTGCCCCTCGCCGGGAGTGAAGGTTATTTAAAGGTCTGATCACAAGAGTTGTCGGCTGGGGTCGTGACCTTGGGGTCACGGGATCGAGCCCGGCCTGGGGCTCCGGGCTGGGTGCTCTGTGCAGAGTCTGCCTGGGTTTCTCCCTCTGCACCCCGCGGTCGTGCCGAATGAATGAAGGACTCGGCTGGGTTGGGCCCTGCTGAAGCATCCCGCACACTCACATTTTCCTTGTCACGCGTGTATGAAAGGGCGTCCACGTCCATCTGACAACTCGTCACAGGGACACAGTGGACGTTCCATGTGACATGAGGGCCTGGAGCCGCGGTTGGTCGGCAGAGTTTCTTCCTTTTTTTTTTTTTTTAAAGATTTTGTTCATTTATTTGACACACGGAGAGAGAGAGATCACAAGTAGGCAGAGAGGCAGGCAGAGAGAGAGGGGGAAGCAGGCTCCCCGCTGAGCAGAGAGCTCGATGCAGGACTCGATCCCAGGACCCTGAGATCATGACCTGAGCTGAAGGCAGCGGCTTAACCCACCGAGCCACCCAGGCGCCCGACAGTGTTTCTTCCTTTCGCATTCGGACGGGAGGTAATGATGCGTCTGGCAACCATCACGTCACCGATGTGGTGAACGTGGGCGATGGTCACACACCATCCACGGAAGAACGTGACCTGCTGGGCAGACTCTGTGGTTCTTGGTCGATATTCTCAGCGGCTCTGGAAGTACACGTGCACGGTTCGAGTTCTGCTAATGCGCAAACTGGCTGAGACTCCAAGGGGATCTGCCTGAGGACAGCAGCTGGTGCGCGGAGCCGGGCCCAGCCCCCGCTTACTCTTTGTGGACTCGAAGCTGTAGGATGCAGCCTCTGTGTCCTGGTTCGGTGGCAGCCTACACCCTCTTCCCCAGGTTAGCAAAGGCACGACGTGGCTGAGCCGGCGGGCCGCCGCCCTGTGCCTTGGAGTCCCCTGCCTGGCCCACTGGCCACGGGGTGAGCACGGCAGATCTGTGAGCAGCATGGAGTGCTGGAGCTGAGCGCCTGCGGGTCTCCCCCGTTCCCTGAGCAGGCAGAACGCATGGGCTGCCGTAGCTCCGGGGGCTCAAGAGGACGGTGGTGTCCTCGAGCTTTGGGCAAGACCCACGCGTTCCCGAGGAGAGCCTCATCTTTGGAATTTTCCGTGTATCCTCTTTATAGTGAAGCTCTGTGCCTGCAGATTCCAGCAAATTGTGGAGCAAAACAGTCGTAATGTTTGCACCAGCGTCTTCGCTGTGCAAGGACGGAAACAAAGCCCAGCCAGAGCCGGGCCGAGGCGGCAGCAAGACCGAGATCCACACGAGGCGTTCCCAGGGCTCCCTGCCCTGCCTGCTGGCCGGAAAGCAGGCTGGCTGGCTGCAGGGGTGACACCTCCTTCTCCCAGCTTTAAAACGCACTCCTCCCCCACCCTGCCTCCTCGGTGGCTGGCAGCCCTGCAGGGTCTGGTTTTCATTCTTGTCCTCCTTCAGGGCCTCTGGCGATGTCCGGCGCCCCGTTTCTCTGAACAAGGATAACCACTTCCACCTGCTCGAGTGACTCGCTCCTGGGACAAGGGGAGCCTCTTGACAGGGCTGGGCTGCCTTGCATGTGTTGAATGGCTGCTTGAAATATGGGCCTCCTCCCCTCCCCCACCTTCCCTCCCTTGCCTCCCCTACCCCCCAGCCAACTGGGGGGGGAGGGGTTGTCTCAGAGCTGTGGGGAGGGAGGGTGGCGGGGTGGTGCTCAGAGCTGGGGGGAGGGTGCTCAGAGCCACGGGGTCGGGGGCTCGGGGCTGGGGGTGTGTGTCTTGGGGTTGGGGCTGGGGTGTGTCTTGGGGTTGGGGGCTGGGGTGTGTTTTGCTTTACCCAAGCGTTGCTTCCCACTCACTCCGATGGGCGATGAAAAGGCTGGGATCTGGGCCTGTCTGTTGTCTCCTGCCCCGTCTCCCCACCCAGGCCATGGAGGGGAGCAACTCCAACCCTCCACGCACAGAGGCCCAGAGAGGGCAAGGGATGTTCTCGGAGTCTTGCAGTGACTGATGGCAGCTGGGGTGCCCCCATGTCTGGAAAGCCCGGGGTGGGGAGTCAGGAGATGAGGGGCTGTGTATGGGCTCCAACGGCCAGGATTTAAACCCAGAGCTGCCCCAGCTCGCTGTCTTCTGCTTCCTTACCCACGGCAACGGGGATCATTACAACCATGTCAGGGGCCATGGGCGCCAGACACAATGATGACGTGAAGCTTGTGCTGTCTCGGGCTTCCACCCAGCACAGACCCGGGGATGAGTGTTGGGGCTTCAGTGGGGAGAGTGTCAGGCCCCCACAAACGCAGAATGCAACTCCTTCTGTCTGAGAGACCTTAAGATTGTCCCATCATTTAAACATCTTAAGTAGAGGCTCCCTGGTCAAAGGTGGACGTTTGAGTCAAACCACCCTGAGTATCCTGTGTAAATTACATTCAAGAAAGCTGCTTTTCTAAAGACGGCCCCGAGATGGGTGAGGTTGGAAACTCCTGTTGACCGATGGGCCTCACTCTGTGTGGGGAAGCTGGAGCGGCAGCACGCTGTGCGGAGGGCAGTTCGGGTGAGAGTCATGAAACTTAGTGATGCAGCTGCCCCTGGGTCGGGCCATTGCCGCAGCAGTGGCCGGAGGTGCACTGGGGCCTCTAAGCGTGGCAGCCACCCTGGGCCGGGAGGGCGGGTCCTGCGCTACAAAACCTGCCATGTGCCCCCGAGGGTGGGGTGTGGGTGAGGTGACCTCATAACCACTTCTGTACCTTGAGGGGAGACTCCCCCAGGCCTGTGGGGGCCGGGGCTCGCAGCCAGTGTGCTCCAGGCTCGGGCTCCGGGTCCGGCTGACCCACATGTCCGTCCCAGCTGTGCCACCGACTAGCTGCGTGGACACAAGTCATGTTGCTTCTTTGAGCTGCCGTTCTCTGGAGTTCACTGCAGAGGAGGCCTTCCACCCTGACGCATTGGTGAGAGGGGCCGTGAGGTCCCAGGAGGCACCCGGCTCCATGTCTGGTGCCTGGCCAGAGAGCATGGCCTGTGAGCAGCAAAGGTTTCCTCTTCTCCCATTTATCTGTGTATCACTCTTCCTGTCTTTGTCCCTTCAGCCCTCACCACTTGTCATAGTGGGTGCCGCACACTGGATGTCACGCCCCCGTGCTGGTAAGAGCAAACCTCAGACCCAGGGGACCGGAGGCATTGCTCCCATCTCCATCGGAAGCTCCTGCCTGCTCGGCCCCCAGCCCTGCCTCCCTCCCTCCCTGCCTCCCAGGGCCTGCGGGGCTGCCTTGATTCTTGCCTTTGGCTCCTGGATTTCCCCCACTTCCCTCCATGGCCCCCAGCCAACCCCCCAGTATGGCTTGGGTTTAACTCACAGCCCTGGTGTTGGCTTCTTTTCCCCAGCTGGGGATGCCCCCCCACCCGCCCTCCCCTGTCGCCTCTGGAGAGGACAGGGTAAATCACTCGCTACCTCCTCTAGGAGTATCAACGGCAATGAGCTTCTAACAAACAAAATGACAAAAGCCCCAAACAAACCCCAACAAAAAACTCTGTTTCCAGAGAATTACAGATGCGCAGAAGGTTGGGAAAACAACACAGAGAGACTGTGTCCCCACCACCCAGCTTCTTCCTAGGGGCTGCTGGGCACCATGGCAGGATACTCCTCCAGTGTGTGACCCTCAGGGCGAGGACCTGGTAGGAAAGGGACGTTTAGAGATTCACACTTGTCCTTGCAAATCTGCTCAATCTGCCCGAAAGGCCTGGTCTTCTCTTCTCCTGGCTCAGTCACGGTCCAGAAAGTGCCCTTCACCGGCCGCGACCCAGGCGAGCTCCAGTCAAGGCAGACTTTACCAGGAAGATCCTGGCTGCGCCCGCGTCCACAGGAAGGCTGGAGAGAAGAGCCAGGCCGAGGACCAGGGCGCCCAGACTCCCGGCCGGCCACTCAGGAGGTTCCCACGGTAAGGACGGGATGCTTGTGCCTTCTCTTCCTGTCTCTCCCCTCGTCTTGCAAGTGTTAGCCCGTTGCCCCGGCAGGACCAGCTCCTCACCCTCTGGCCAGCACACGCGGCCATGCCCCACTGGACGGTCTGTTTCTCGGGGTCAAGCTCTCGGGGTCTGTATAGTTCATAATATTTACTCAGTGTAGGAGACCAAGAAGTATTATGGATAAACAAATTCTGGGGCCAAAGGCAGTTAATTTATTTCACCAAACTCTCTGACAGTCACACAAAACCAGAATGAGGGGGACCTGCCTCTTCTTTTCTGTTTGACTCCTCTTCTTAATGGCAGCGTGAAAGTGGTTGGTGAGTGAATTGAGCTTTTAAAATCACGGACAGAGCTTTTAAGGAGCCCATGAACTTGCAAATAACAGCTACAGAAGGTTTTAATTAGCATGATGTGAAAAAAGTCACTTGACCTCCAGGTGCCCTTCTCTGAAAGGTTGGGTAATGAGCCGCCACCTGCTAGCTCCCTGAGCTGCTGGCTCCTTAACGAGGCGGCAGTGGGTGGTGGCCAAGTGCCGGGAGAACGGGAGGAGGAAGCTGTCCAGATGCAGCTGGTCCTCACCGAGACCGAGACCCGCTTACCTTGACGCCCTCTGGCGACCAGATTCGAGCACTGTTTACGGTGGGTTCCAAGGGACTGGGCCTATGCTAAGACCCCGTGGCTATACCCTTCTCCTGTGGGAGGTGACAGGTGGTCCCTGCCACTCCCTCTGCCCCGGCTTCTGCGGCTGGACTTTGGGGCCAGGCGGTCCTCGGTGGTGACCGTCTGAAAGCCGAGCCCAGTTCTGGGACGTCGGTCACCATCCTAAGATCTCTGACGTACGCACGTAGGAGTTGGCTCATTGTGTTTGCCTCTAGAAAGCAGAGCATGGAGGGGCGAGAGCCAGATGAGCACAGGTTTCAGCTCAACGGACAAGTGGACGTGCCCGTCCATGGTCGGATGGCCACGTGCTGGACAGGTAGACAGGCCCGTGGTTGGGTGGATGTGCCGTGGTCGGGCGGCCATGTGCTGGGCAGGCGTCTTCCCAAGGCAGAGCGCCCTGCCAGCAGAGACAGCAGGTGTTGGTCTGGGTTCTTGGCTTACAGACCCCAGAATCTATCCCATTTAGTCTTCACAGAAAAGAGCTGGTGGTGGCAGACAGGGCTTCGCCTCGGTTCCCCCTCTTCCTCAACGGTCGAGGCTGGGGCGCTGGAGCCCGCTTAGCAGGGCTCAGATGGGCATCCCCCCCGTCGGAGGTGAGGAGGAGCCCGGTCTGCTGATCTTGCAGAAACGCCGGCGTCCAGCCACTACCTTCGTGCGTGTTAGGAAGCAGAGAGCATGGCAGTTGCTGGGGTGGACGGCAGCAGGCCCAGCACGGCTCTGGGCGTAGCTGCGGCTGCATCTTCTGACTATGGTGGCATCCTGATTGTGACACTTGTACCATCATAGAAGCTTCTGGATGGTAGCAGCCTCCGTGTGGTGCTGGAGCTGTGGCAGCTCCCTTGGGTCTTGGGCAGTCATTCCTGCTTCAGCTGGAACCTCCCTGGCTGGTCGGGAGGGGCGCGGAGAGCCTCTCGAATCAGCTCACAGAACCGGGCCACCAGGGGAGCTGAAGGCACGTGACCCCCAGGAGGCTATCCTCGCCGCGTAGCCCCCACTCCATTCCGTTCCAGCAAAACACACGCCCGTTTCTCCACAGAATCCAGTTCTGAGTCAGAGCTTCAGAGCTCAAATCACAGCCAAATCCCGACCTGCCAGGGCATCGTGCGAATGTGGTCATCGTGGGGCAGCTTCTGTGGTCCAGGAAGGTACCACGGGAGCCAGGCCACGGGGTTTACCACAGAATCGCTGACTTTCAGGTCGGGGAGATATGAGAGTGTGGACTAGTTCAGCCTTCAAAGACGGATGAACTTGGCTTGTTCAAGTCAGAGCCCAGATCACAGCTGGTTAGAGGCAAAACCCAGGCGTACTGACTTGTGGGCCTCGACGCCCTGTGGGCCTGACAGACTCCGCCGAAGGAATTCCTGCACTTGCCAGGAGCTCAGACCACACAGCCTGGTGTCCGGAGGTCCCTGATGCTTCCCTGAAAGGAAGTTGTCCTGGGATTTGGAAAACCTCCTTCCTTTGAGTTCAGCTAACCAGGGTTCAAGTCCTAAGTGCGCCACCACGATCTGTGTGGCTTTGGGCGAGTCGTTCACCCTCTCTGAGCTGCAATTTCCTCCTGAGCGAACGTGGGACTCATAATGCCTGCCCAAGGGGTTTTCGTGGGGAGCGTGTCCGCAGGGCTTCGCGCGGAGTGGGCATTCCGCAGGTCATGCCCTGTGTTCCCCCACCCTTCGGCAGACGGCAGGCGGCGATATTTCTGTGCCACACCAAGGTCGTGTTTCCTAAAAGAGCAAGAGGATGTGAGGCTCATGCACGTTTGCTCGGATACCACCCAGAGCTGCGCAGAAGCCCACACACGTCCCAGGGCCCTTCTCGCCGCAGCCGCCTTCCAGCCAGATGCCCCGGATCAGCTAAGTCTGAGCGAGTCCCTCCAGCACGTGGGCTCTATCCGTGAAGAAGCAGGAGGAGGTCCGTTGGGACCTGTTGCAGGAGGCACACAGTGGCCGAGACCGTCCCTGCGGGGTGTGGTCTCCAGCCCACCTGAAGCAGCCCACCGTTCTGAGGCTTCTGGGGGGCAGGAGCTCTGCGTGCTGTGTTCCCCCTTATTCTCTCAAGGGCGACAGGTGGTGGGGCTCCTAGGAAAGCGTTCGGCCACAGGAATCCCTGGGAAGGTGGGGCTTGCCTATGCCCTTCCCTCTCTCTGGGCCTCAGCTGCTTTATCCGACAGGAAGGGCAGAAGCCAGCCCCCCCCCCGCCCAGACTGGGATCCTGAAGCTTCGGGTGGGCTCGCCGCCTACTGAGGAAGACATCCGGTTCTCAGGAGGTGGCCTGCAAAGTTCTCTATGCAGCGGAGCTCCCGTCCTGTCCAAACAAGTCCTAATCCCTGAGGATCTCTGGAACCATACCCAGCAGTGGCTGCCTACATGCGGTGAGGTTCTAAAGTCAGCTGGTCCAGAGCTGGGACCTCGGCTTCTCCGCCATCGTTGCTGGAGGGCCATAGCCCATGGCTGCCCCTGAAGCCATGTGGTCTGTCTCGCCCGAGCTGTCCCTCCAAACCGCCCCCCCCGGGGGTTTCTGGGCACCAAGCACGGCGGGGCGGGCAGAGCCCCCAGCAGGAGCCCACAGGGACCCACGGACGAAGCCCCATGGCTGGCCAGCACCCCGCATCGGGCTGGACCGCACGCCGCGGAGGGTGACCCAGCCTTCGGAGAAACCCTGAGACGGGCCAGCTTCACCTGCCTCTGACCCCTGAGAGCTCGTGAAGACCACAGCCAGCACAGTGTGGTTTCCTGGCAGCCCACCCCCTGTGCTGCTGTCCCCCGCGGGGCCCGCCGGTCCCCACACCCGAATCTGCCCACCTTTGTGTCTTCTTCGCTGGAGGAAACCTCTCTAGTCCTGCCAGCGCACGAGGGGCCGTAGTACCACATCTCTGGACCTCCGGTTCCCAGTCTGTGAAATGGAACTAAGGTTGCTTACCTTCCGTTATTTATCTGTGGTTCAGTTTGAATTGCGTGAAGATCACTAATGGTCACAGCGAAGTGCCTGGCCCCATGCCCGAGCTATCAGGTCAACGCCAGACGTCACGGTGGGCTCAGCATAGATGTCATTTTCCCCTAGAGACTTTCTTGTTCCCCCAGCTGGGCCTCAGTGTTCCTCTGTGCATCAGCGAGCACGGCAGGGGTGTCCACCCCAGTCTGGACCCCGTGAGGCAGAATAAGTCCCATGGGCTTCGCCCGCATAGATGTCCTCTCCTAATCCCAGGACCCTGTGCGAACGGTACAGCAAGGGGGGATTAAGGCTGCAGAAGGAATGAAGGCTGCTAATCGTCCAGCCTTGGGAAAAGGAGATTATCCCGGATTATCCAGCTGGACGGGTAATCACAAATCCCCTTATAAGTGAAAGAGGGGGGTAGGAGAACCAGAGGTTTCAGGGACACCGCCGCCGCCAGGGGTAGGAGAACCAGAGGTTTCAGGGACACCGCCGCCACCATTGTGAGCACTGCAGATGCCCGCAGCACAAGCCGAGGAGTTAGAGCAGCCTGTGCAAACTGGAAAGTCAAGGAAATGATTCTCCCATCTTGCCCCCAGAGAGGAACGCAGCCCCGTGGACACCTCAATTCTAGCCCTGAACCTCACGTCAGAATTCTGACCTCACAGCGATGAGATGATACAACCGTGTTGTCTTTAAGCCACTGGGTTTGTTCCAGTCACTATTGAAAACCAATCCAAGCCTCACGTACATTTGATGGGCACAATAATCTGTCATCGTTCTCACTGTTATTGTCCTAACTTTACGACTGAGGAAACCACAGGTCAGAGAAGTTAGGTAATTTGCCCAAAATTGCACAGCTAGTAAGTGCTATCAGGTCTTTTGATGCAAATTATCAAAAATGAACAAAAGCACAAATTGACTGGAGCTACAAAGGGGTTTATTGGCTCACAGAACTGAAAAAATTTTTTAGTTCTTGTGGAGAACAGGAAAGGTTTGATCCGCAAGCTACAAGGATGACACCAAGGACCCCGTTTTACTCCGTGTCTCCTCTTTGTTTTCCACACTCTTTATTTTCTTCTCAGTTTCCCCACAGTGGACGCCACAGCTCCGGGCCCACCATGGTGGTGGTGAAGTGGCTGCAGTAGCACCAGACATCACCACTTCATTCCCCACAGCTTCTGGAGGAGAAAGGAAAGCTTCTTTTTCTCAGCAAAAGTGTTGCTTCTAATGATGCTCATTTCCAATTCCTGAGCCAAATTCTGAGTCCATTGGTGGACCTGTGCGTGGGGAATGGGGAAGGGTCGAATTGACCAAAGGAGAGTCTTAGTCGTTTGGGCAGAAGAAGCAGAAAATTGTATGAAATGTCCACAGTGCCGGCTGAGAAAGATCCCAACCACAAAGTTTCTGAGTTCAAACGCTACTGCCTCCTGGTAACATTGTTTTCTGGCTCTGTGGACACATCGTCCGAGAGCCTGTGTCCTGCCTGGGCTCAGAGATAAGCCGGGAGCCGTCCTAACTTCCCGTGCATCCCCAGCCCCAGAGCGGGGCCAGGCTGAGGTCGGCCATCAGAGAAACGGGAGCTGTGCTGGGGCTGTTCTTGCCAGGAGACTAGCCGCTCGGCTGCCCTTGCCTCAGGCTTGGTGAGGGAGCTCCCCGACCCCATGCTTCTGAGAAAACAGAAGGACTTCAGCCGGGATAAGAAGTGGCTTGAATTTGAAGGGTGCTTCCTGCAGCCAGAAATTCCTGAACTTGAGCTTCATGGGGCGGCTGCGAGGGTTTCCATGAGAAAAGGTGTCTCGCAAGGAAGAGGTTTGGAGAGCTGTTAGTGGTTACGAATTTCCTTAACACCTAGAGTGAAGTGCACTTTCCTCTTCAGTATTCTGGAAGGCGATAGGTCATAGCTCAACAGTTGTGGAACCAAATTAAAGTGTCCAAGTACCAAGAGTCCAAGAGTCAAGCGTCTATCATGGGATTTTTAAATCCGAGTCGTGTTTTCAGATTCACTGGAGCAGCTTCCCATTTACTGAATTCCTGCAGAAAATTATCTTTTAAAGGATGAACTGTTTCATAATTCGAATCATTTATGTCTAATGTGCCTGTTGTACAAATTTGGGGGTTCTTAGAGGCACGGTCCAGTTTCTCGCACTCCCTCACTCACCCATGCGCACATTCGATGAGACGTTTTGGAGCCGCCGCCACGTGCCGGGCCCTGCGCTGGGAGAGAGGGACGGAGGGTACACACCTGCCCCTCGCATTCAGGGAATGGACAAGACACCAAGAGTGAAAGCCCAGGGAGCCACGTGCTAGGAGGGGGGAGCCCAGGCAGCCAGGAGGGCAAGAAAGACAGAGCCTGAGGCCGGGGAGCAGGAGACCAGAGAGAGCCATGAGTACTTTGCAGAGAGGACCCTCCACCACTCCAAGGCTGGCCAGGTATCAGCTGCTGAGTGTGCCCGGGACCCAGGTTATGGCTAGCTTGTGTCTGGGGAGAACCAGGCAGCCTCTGTTCCACATAGGAACAGTGTTGGGAAGGATGGGGCTTGTGTCAGGAGGTAGGACCGGACAGTAGGGGAGGATCAGGTCCGAAACGGCCTCGGCTGCTGGGCGGGGAAATTCAGATTTTCACCTTGAAGGAAATGGGGTGACTCTGAAGGATTTTAAGCAGACGGGAAGAAGAATATCCTGGGGCCGTAACGGGGGGTCGGGACCGTGGTGAGGGGTGGGCAGGGAGACCCACTAGGAAATGACTACAAAGTTAAACCACATAAAAGTCGGGGGTCTCCCCAGCAGATACTCACTGTCTCATAGTTCTAGAGGCTGGACGGCTGACACCCAGGTGTGGACAGTGCTGCTTTCTTCAGGGGCCAGGAGGGACAACCTGCTCCTGCTCCCGCCTCCACTCCCCTAACTCGTAGCTGTATTACCCCTATCTCGAGTGCTCCCTGTGTGAGGCTCTGTTTCTTCATGTGGCTTCCTTTCCTTTGTGCGTCCACGTTCCTGTTCTCTCTTCTAAGAACTCTGGTCCCGGGATTGGGACCCACCATACTCTGGTATGATCTCCTCTTAGCTAATTATACCCGCAATGACCCTATTTCCACACAAGGTCACATTCTGAGGTACCGGGGGTTAGGACCTCAACACTCGAAATTTGGAGGGATGCAATTTAGCCCATAATTGCCTTTTTTGAAATTTATGTTCTTCTGTCATTTTATTGATGGTAATTCTGAGTTTTCCCCTAGAAAAAAGATCTAACGATTTGAGGAATAGTAGCCTTTCCTATTTCTTTCCTATCTTATCACAGTTCCAAGGACACTGTTCTGTAAGCCTTCACTGACTTTGTAACCACTTGCTGGCAATAGGTAGGGATTTTAGTGAGTTTCTAAAAAAAGTTTAACATGTGCTCTAATCCTAGCAGCTAAACGAAAAGAGTTACCTGCTTCAGGATACAATAGTCCCCTTTGATTTCATACTCCAGGTGGAGGCCAGCGGCGCCTACCTTACCTGTGATCAGACTCAGCCATCTTCCAAGGTGTTCTTGATTTTTTGAAGATACTGCATTTATTGTGAAACTATCAGTAACCAAATAGTGCGCCCCCCCCCCCACCGGGCCAACCGTAGATTGGATGAACAGGGCAGGACTCAGGGCTTAGCGACTAAGAGCCCATCCGGAGAAGATTCAGAAAGGCGTGGGGGCCTCCGTCCCACCCCTCGTACTAAATGAGCCTAGGGCAACCCACAAAGCTATGGATGGGGTAGCAGTTGGACCCCAGAGTCCCACGGACTTGAACTTAACCCCCTATCTGATTTTCGGGAAGACGTGGCTTGGTTACCAAAAGGGAACTAAATGAAGTCAGGTGCCTCCTGGTATGACGCCGTGAAGGGGACACACCATCACTTGTGCGGCATTCCTGCAAAAGCCGCATCATCTAAATTTCATCCCAAGAAACAGTCAGGCAAACCGAAACTTAAGCATACGGTGCAAACAGTGCGCCCGCATTCTTCAAGGCAGTAGGCGCCATAAAGGAAAATGAAAAGCTGAAGGACAGTTCCAGATTACAGGAGACGAAAGACGCCGACGTCTAAGTGCAATGCCTGATTCTGGATTGGATTCTGGATTGTTGAAAGAAGTTTCTAGAAAGGACAATATTGGGACAGTTGGCAAAATTTGAATATATGTTTTAAGTTAGGTAATAGTGCTGTAGCCATGTTAAATTTCCTGAATTTGATCACGACGCTCTGGTTGTGTAAGAGATTTTTCTTGTTCTCGGGAGATACGTGGTGCAATGTTTGGGGCTGAGGCGTTGTAACCTCTGTAATTTACTCTCGAATGTTTCAGGAAGAGCTAGAATAAGAAATAATGAGGATGGGTGACTGCACTCAGCGGTGGTGTACTGTCACTTGAAAGTTGCTGAGACACTAGATCTTAAAACTTCTCATACAAAAAACATAACTATGTGAAGTGACAGACATCTTAATGAACTTTATTGTAGTAATCATTTCCAAATACGCATGTTTTCCCATCATCATGTTGTCCACTTTCAACTTCCACAGTGTTATGGCCAATTACACCTCAAGCCGGAAAACAAACTAATAAATGTCCCCAAATATCGAGGGTCTCATTATGCCGTGTGTAAACAGAGAGAAAGATAAAGCAAATGTGGCAAAATGTCAACACTAAATAAATCAAGGTGGCAGGTATGAGAAAGTGTATTGTAATTTTCTCACAATTTCTGTATCCTTGAATTTTTTCCCGAAATAAAAAGTTTAATTGAAGAAAAAGAGACGGGCCTGCATAGGGCACCCGTCTAAGGGCACTGGAGTATCACAAGGGTGAAAAATCCCAGCAGGAAGGGGACCTGAGACAAATGTATTGTGAGATCATCTCTTGGAAGAATGCGGATGTGGTTGGGGAAAAATGCTGGGACCTAGGCAGAGAGATGGCGTTCACTCCTGTGTGTGGCCTTTGGGGGAAGGTCCTCCTCTGCTCTTCTCATTGAACTTCCTCATCTCTCTTCTAAATAAAAACCAAATGCACATTTTCTAAGTGTTGAAAGGAGAACCAAACGATTAGCCTTTGTTTTTACTCTGGTGTGGCCGGATGGACAACCTTGAACAGGTCATTTCGTTCAGTGGGCAGGCTTTAAATTGGTATCTACTCTGTGCCTGGCGCTGTATTTGATGCTGGGGACAGCATGGGTCCTCCCAGAGCGTGTAGTCTGCTGGTATGTGGCAGACACTGGGGGTTGCCAAACTCACCGATGTTCCCTCGTCTTCCTTGCTAATAAAAACTCCAATTTGGGGGGCACCTGGTGGCTCAGTGGATTAAGCATCTGCCTTTGGCTCAGGTGGTGATCCTGGGGTCCTGGGATGGAGCCCTGCATCGGGCTCTCTGCTCTGCGGGGAGACTTCTCCCTCTGCCTGCTGCTCATGCTTTCTCTCTCTGACAAATAAAATAAATGAAATCTTTAAAAAAATAAACAAGTTCATGGAGCTCTAATTCACCCGTTTTAAAACCTTTTTATTTTGTGATCTTTGTAGATGTAAATGCTGTTGTAAGAAGTAATAGAGAGGCTGAGTACTCTTCACCCAGTCTTCTCCCATGTAACAAAGCACAGTAGCAAAGTAAGGATATGGACATTGATACAATCTTTTCACCTTTCAGACTGCTGCTCTTTTGCCAGGCCCGTGTGTGTGTGTGTGTGTGTGTGTGTGTGTGTGTGTGTGTGTAGTTCTATGTGATTTTACCACTCATGTCACCACGACCACAGTGAAGATACAGACCATTTCCAAAGGTCCGTCGTGCTGCCCTTTTATGATCTCACCCACTTCCCTTCCAGGCTGCGCTCCTCCGCCCTCCCTGAGCCCCTGGCCAGCAGCTCACCTGTTCTCCGTTTCTGTAATTTCCACATTTTCAAGAATGTTGTGTTAATAGAACCGTACTCTATAGAACTTTTTAGGATTGACTTTTTTCCTTCAACTTCCTTCCTGGAGGTCCATCCGGTTGTTGTACTATTAGTTTCTTCCTTTTTATCGCTGAGTCTCCTCCACCCTGAGGTTGGGCCACAGTTTGTTTAACCACATGCTTTTACCACGTTTGCCACTTCACCCACTGAGCCACCCAAGTGGCTAAAGTTCTTCGCTTTTTTTTTTTTTTTAAAGGCAATAATGAGTCCAGCCCCAGGACACATGGTGATTGATCTAAGTTAGTGCTTCTCAGTGGAATCAAGACATTCAGAAAACAGGAGGGTGTTTTTGGTTGTTGCTGTAGTGGGGGAGCACTTTCGGCGGAGTTAACAAACGTCAGGCTGCCTGCACCCCACAGCGCACAGCTACACAGGAAAGAAGCAGACGAGCGCCTGCCGAACAGGCTGCCAGGTATTTGGGTACATAACACACAAATAGAAAAGCAAGAACAGCAGATTTGTTTACAAGTATATGAGCCTAAAACTTAACGCCATTTACAAATAAAAGTAATCTGGGTATGGTTTTAATGTACACTGAATTTCCCAGGTATGCAAATATCGCGTAGAAAGAGGAAAGCTTGTAATTTACTTTGTTTGGCACTTTACCAAGAATTGTTCACTATTTCAGAAAATCAACAGCGACAACGCTTCTACATTGGAGTCATCGATACATTTATTACTCTCCCCCCATGGCCTGTATGATATCACGTATGTGCGCTTATCATATACATGCCTTCATGATATATATTTATGCACTATATACTTCATCCTTATTTTGAAATGTCAAATGTAAATGAAAAAGCATTTAATATTGTGTTCTGTAAAGCCACTGTAAGTAGATGCTAGCATCTGAGACACCAATACATCATGTAGTACAGACATGCCTGTGTCCTATATATTGTAACAGTATTTTCTAATCAGTTACTTTTGTCTTTCCTTTATATTACAGTTAGGGCATCATGTAGATTATTTTATTGTTCTGTGCAAGTTATCGGTGAATTTCATGCCAGGGTAGTAAAGGAGACACTCCAAAATCATACGCCTTGAATGGGAGTTGGGTTTGATGGCGTGGAGAAGGACTGATTTGATTTCTGGTCAAAGAGAGGTCTGGAGAGGATCTTCGGAAGTCATGTTGGTAAAAGGAGAGAGATGCTCTGGGGCGCCCAGCTGGCTCAGGGGTGCGTGGGACTCTTCATCTTGAGGTTGTGAGTTCAAGCCCCAAGTTGGGCATGGAGACTACACTAAGAAACAGTACTAAGAAGAGAGAGGTGGTCTGCACCAGCTCCCCCCTGCTTTGGGAAGTTGTAGGACAACATTATGTTTCTGTATAACGGGGTCATCCTACAACCACGAGGTGACAGGATCCTTGATGGTGTGACCGAACTGCGGCAGCGGCCTGGGGACAGCTCTTGTGGGTTTTGTCACGGGAGATAATTACAGGTCTGTATTGGTTAAGCCACTGCTCCTAGGGTACTCTCCCACACAACTCTCCCATACATCTAACCGGGATGTGCGAAATACCGTAAATCTGCAATTGCAATCAAGTGTAATGAAGTGCATTATTTACAATATAGGATAGGAAAGCATTTTTTTAAAATTAAGATTTTATTTATTTGAGAGAGAGTACGAGCAGGGTAAGAGACAGACGGAGGAGGAGGCTTCTTGCCAAGGAAGGAGCCTGATGGGGGGTGGGAGTGCTCAGTCCCAGGACCTTGAGATCAAGACCTGAGCCAAAGGCAGACACTTAACCTACTGAGCCACCCAGGGGCGCGAGAGGGAAGCGTGTCTTCACTTTCCCAAAGACTCGGGGCTGGGAAAAGTCAGCAAATATTTCCCGTGGGAAACGCTATCCGGACTAGGGCCTGAGGAGGAGCCGGGGTTGGCCGAGAGGGCAGAGGTTATCACAGTGAGCGCGGTGATTCTGCCCAGAGAGGTTCTCCGGGGCACCCAGAGGTGTGAGGCAGCCGACCCCGAAGGACTCGGGGAACCTGTGGGCTTGCTCGTGCAGGGGAACCGAGGGCAAAGCCCGAGTCGCTGGGTGCCGCTGGCTGAGTCTGTTCACCTTGGGGAAGTGAAGGCTGCAGTCCGCGGTGCCCGGCGCCCTCGGCGAGCTCTTCTCACCCCTGCAGCGCCGCGGGAGCAGGCGGTCGGGCTGGACGGGGCGGAGCGCAGACCGGGTCCGCACGGATCCCAGGACGACGCGTGGGTTTCGGGCTCGGACCGCGGGTGCACGGTGCTGCCGCCCGCCGATGCAGGCATCTGGGAAGGACTCGTGGGCCTGCGGGGACTCGGGAGTGTCCTGGGGAGACGCTGCGTCCGGGGTGTCTGTGGACGTGGCGCCGGAGGACACGCACGTCTCCGGGCTCCGGCGCCGCAGGCTGGGGAGCGGCACGAGCGCGGCCGGAGACCCAGGCGGAGCGGGCCGGGGACAGGGCTCGGGGCTCGGGGCGCAGCGCGGAGCCCTGGTGTCTCCGGACACCCCGACGCCGAGCGGCCGGCACAGCAAGCGCAGCCTCCGGGGCGGGAAGGGAAGAACCCGGCCATCGGCCGAGGCCGCGGAAGCTGCCGGGAGGCAAGGCCTGGGAACCGGCTCGGCCCGCGCCCCGGACCCTCGGCGGCTGGGCGGTGGGGGCTCGCGGGGGCCGGGGCTGGGGCGGAGCGACGCGGGGAAGCCGAGCCGAGCGTCCGGGGGTGACTGCCCGGCTCCTCCGGAACTCGCCGCGGGAACACCACCCCCAGCCCGAGCACCGCCCCGACTCCCGAGCGCCCCGCCCACCCCCGAGCACCGCCCCCCTCCCCCGAGCACCGCCCCGCGTCTTTCTTTGTTTCCTCGTCCGGAAATCTCGCGACAGCCGCGCGGCAAATCTCGCGAGCGCAGCCGGCCGGGCGCCGCGGCTCTCGCGGTGTTTGCGCGAGACGGCCCCTTCCTGCTCCCCCGCCGGTCCGCCCGCCTTCCTCCCCTCTCCCCGCCCGGCCTCCCCCGCCTTCCCCCACGGGCCCCCTCCGCGCAGGGATACTATGATCTCCGGCGATGGACGCCCCCGGTGCAGGTCAGTGCCCGCTCGGCGCCGCGCGGCTCGCTCCCCTCCCCGGGGGTCGCTCGGCCGGGGCTGGCGAGCTCGGGCCGCGCTCCCTGGGGGCCCCCCGCTGCCTTCGCCCGGGCCTGGGGCCTGCGCGGGGCCCGCCGCTGCTCGGCAGTCCTGGCGGGGGTCCCGCGGGCTCCTGCTGGGCCCCGCCGCCCGGCCCGAGCCCCTCCCTCTGCTGCTGCCGCGGGCCGGGGTGGGGGCGGTCAAGGCCGGGCTCCGGTCAGCCGGCTCCCGGCGGTGCGTGCGGCGGTGGGTCTCCCCACCCTCCTGACCTCCCTGCCCCTCCTGCTCCCTCTGCCCCTGCTCCCGGTCCTCTGCTCTTCCTGCCCCCTGCCTCCCCTGCTCCCGGTCCCCTGCTTTTCCTGTCCCCCTGTCCCCCCTGCCCCCCTGCTCCCCTGCCCCCTTGCTCCTCCTGCCCCCTGCTCCCGGTCCTTTGCCTCCCGGCCCCCGGCCCCCCCCCCCCGCCCCCTGACTCTCCTGCCGCTCCTGCCCTTCCTACCGCCTGCCTCTCTTGCTCCTCCTGTCCCTCCTGCCCGCCCCCTGCCCCGTGCTCCCCTGCCCCCCCACCCCTGCTTCCCTCCCCCATGCGCTTCCTGCCCCTTGCTCCTCTGTCCCTCTGCTCCCCCTTCCCCCCACCCCCAGCATGAGAGGGAACACTCGTGCTGTCTGAGGGGGCTGTGCTCCTGCCTTCTCCCCCAGGCTCAGGGCGCTGCCCTCACGGAGGGTCTTGCCCACCCACAGCCATGAGTCTGCACAAAAGACCTGATCTGAACGTTCTTCTCCACTCGCCCCCCCCCCCCCCAGGACGTTGGGAGCTGGGGAGCCCTCCAGTGAGACCCCCAGGTTCATGTGACGCAAAACCAGAAAGAGTGTTGCCTTGGCGAGAATCTTGATTTACCCAGATATTTTCTCGTTCATTTCTACCTTCAGTCTAAGACTAGTGGTCTTCCCTGCTAAGTTTTGTGTTTTGGTGTCCTTTTGATTTTGTCCACGTTGTTGAATGCTGTGTAAAAATCTGTCTTTCGGTTATTTTTTAAAAAAATCAATCCTTCTGACAGTTGTCAGGTTTTTGCATTGTTCTGTCTGTACTTAGCATTTTTCAGGACTTGTCTTCCTAAAAGGCCTGTACATCATTTAAATCATTCTTGTTTTTCCTTCCCTGGTATTCTTTGTTACCACATTTCAGGAGTTAATTATCTTACCTGTCTCTGTTTGACAGGAGTCATAATTTGAGCTGTGTTGTCCAATACCATGGTTTCTGGCCATGTGTGATTCAATTTAAATTAATAAAAATTAAATTTTAAAGTTCACTTCCCCCGTGGCTATAGCCACATTTCAAGTGTTCAGTAACCATGTGCGGCCTGTGGCTGTCCTACTGGACAGCGCAGGTAGAGAGCATGTGCAGCACTGCAAAAAATTCTTTTGGACAAAGCGGGTTTCCAGTTATTTTCATTTTAAATTAAAGCACTTTGTAGCTGTTTTTAATGAAAGTGTAATTTTTTTTTTCAGGATATGCTTTTGAATACCTTATTGAAACATTGCATGACAGTTCACGTAAGAAGTTCTTCAATGTACCTAGACTTGGAGGCACCAAGTATGGTAATGTTGCTTAATTTGGGGGGGTTTGTTTAGTTTGTAATAATAAAAATGCATTTGTTAAGCTGAACTGAAGAAATGTTAAATTACTCTCACCATGTTGTAACAGGCAAACCTACAGTAACCTCTTACAATTTAAAAACTCCCCTCAGAACAACTTTTGTTTGAGGGTGCACGTCCATCCCTTTACTTCTCATTTAAAAATGTAAGTTAATTTAGCCATGACTTTTTTCCATGGAGAAACTAGTGCAATTTAAAAACAACAACAAAAAACCCTGCTGATGCTATTCTACACCTCTTACGTGCATGCTTTACCTTTTCAAGAGAACAGAGCCCAGGATTCTTTACCTGTCCTACGTGGGTAGGACTCGTCAGTGGGCCCCCGATCGGAGTGGTGCTCTGGGGCTGGGCATGTTGTGTCCTGGCCTGTGCACCACCTTTGGGCAGCCCTTTCACTGAGATCTCAGGAGAGTGAACTTGGCTCACCTAGGGAACTGGGTGGAAGTCTTGACTTTATTGACAGTTGAGCACCTGAACCAGCCAATGAAGGCAACACCTGTTGGAAGAGTGGTTTTTGTGTGTTTGGATTTTCCGGGAAAACTACTAGGAAAATAAATGCAGAGTCTCTTGCAGTGCGTTTTGGAGGGAGCATTTCTTTTAATCCTTTTCCTTGTACTATTTAATTGAGGTTACTTCTGTGATTTTTCTGTAGATTTTGATGTATTTAAATATTCTAGACTGCCACTAGCAGTTTTTCTTGTACATTGTGAGAAAATTTCAATATTTCGTAGAAGAAAGCTGTCTTAGAAATAGGTTGCTTTTATAAATAAGAGGTTCAGCAGAATGAGAGCAGCCATTTCTACCATGTTTAGGTGCCAGCATTCGTATCAAGAGAGGTTGGTTGTCTCTGTAAGTGCCGCATGTCTTTAATTCACAGGGATTTCATCCTTTTCGCCAACGACGTGTTCCTGTTAGTTTTGAAAAGGGAACACCTCAATTGCTTATACATCAGAAAGATTTTTTATTTCGCTTTACTTCCTTGTAATACCTAGTGATTCTGTCCTGGAAGATTCTTAATACATATTTTATAGCTTAATAAATACTAGAAGAACATATGTGCAGATAGTTTAGAAACTGGGTGTAAGTTCTTTCTGTGGATCATTTGTGGAGATGTGCCCACATGAGGATGGTCTATATTTCTGAAATGCAGAAAATCAGCAGGAAACTTTGAAAAATAATTAAAATGCACTAAGAATGGTTTATGATGTAAAAGCTAAATTTTCTCTGGAAAATAAGTTTTCATAGGCATCTAGAGATAACAGTTTCAGAGTATCCAGGGTTTTTATAACCACGAAAAATACAGTAAAAACACAGCTGTAAATAGAAATGCTTTCAAAGCAGAGATTTGGCTTTTATTTCCCTGGGATTAAAGCCCTGTTTTATTCATGGAGTGGTTATTATGAAAGGCTTATTAATAATTACAAGAGCAATTTCTTAGTAGTTACTTGAGGGAATAAAGTTTGAAAGCAGAACTGACTTGCAGAGAGGAGTAACTGGAGCAGCAGGTTGTTTTGCTTGTTTATCATCAGAGCAGAGCGTGTGTGTCACCTTCTGGAGAGACCACATTGAGTGTCCTCACCGACCTGCGCTCGGGGGGGTGTCCTGCACTCGGGGTGTCGCTTGGGGCTAGGCTTTGGGCCCCTGTACCGGTGCCGGCCGGGTGGGGAGCCCGCCATGGTGTGCTCCCTGCTAGCGGGGGGTGGTGGGGGGAGTGTGCTCCGTCCTCTCCGGCCCCGGGGAGGACAGACAGACGGGATGAGCTCCTGGCAGCCCCCTGCTCGCGTGTCAGGAACGCTTGCAGCACCGGGACCTGAAACCCTTCCGAACGATGACTTTAACAAATGGAGCAGAAATCCAGAGTTGGCAGACTGGGGCTGTGGCGCAACAGGGTCGGCAAGACCAGGAGCCAGGCTTCTTGTTTTCTGTTTTGGTCTCCTGCTTTTGGTGGCAGATCCTGGTCACCTCCAGGCCCTGCCCAAGTTCTAGGCCGCTGGAAGGGGAACAGGGGGGAAGAGCTCCTGAGGGGCCCTGCATCTCCGCGGCCAGAGTGTCTGGAAGACACGGGGTAGCCTTCTGGCATTTCGGGGGGATGGCGCAGAGAGAAGCGCTTGCACAGTTGGGGAACAAACCGGCCTGGACTCCTTCCCTGGGTGCCTCCTCTTCCTCTGTCTGTCTTTCCGTGGGGCACAACACAAATCATTTGATTGCTGCTTTTTTACTGCTGTTTTATCTTTTTGCTTCCCAGGCTTTGCCTCATGGGATGTTTACGGAAGTGGACACGTTGCGCACGTCGATTCCATTTTGGCCTTATATAACTTCACTTACAGCAAACCGCCTTGTTAGGGATCCAGAGCTGCCTGTGTGGCCTTGGAGCGCACTGACTGCGGCCTTGGAGATGTTGAGTAGCTGTTCCTGTGAAAATAGCCCTGTTTCCGAGGGGGGGCAATCATTGTCCCGGAGGGTCAGAGGCTGCTTTCTGTAGGAGTGAGGCCTTGAGCTGCTGGGGACCAGAGGGCTCATAGAGGACAGTCCACACTTGGGGAGTTAGGTGCAGGGCAGGCCTCAAACGGGTGGAAGGGAAGGTGAGGAGGGCGGGGGAGGCCGTGGAGGGCTGCCATCCGGAGGCCTGTTGCGGAGACTAGCTGTCTCTGAGCAGCGGGGCCCCTGTCGTCTGTCCTTCAGCTCCGCCCAGCCACCCCGTCTTCTCCCTCCCTGACCAGGAGAGCCAAGGCTGGGTTTTCCAAATCCTAACTTGCAGCCTCTGAAAAAAAAGTCTTACATTTTTAGAGGTGTTTTTATTGTTTATAAGGAATTAGAGTGGGGTTGAGAATTGCAAAAAGACCCCATTACAGGCAGTGCAGAAATAGTCTCATCGTGTAGGTACAACTATATGTAAATGTGCTACTTTGAACAGAAACGCACGTGATGTGTGTTGGTTCATAACCTTTGCTCGTTTGTGCACTTGCTATCTTGTGACCATCTTTCCGTGTCCTGGAATGCTGGTGTCCCGTGCTGTCTGGAGTCTGCTTGGTTCCTGAGTCAGGGAGCGTGAATTCAGGTAGTGGGATAACTCGACTTCGCGGCAGCCTCTGACGGCCACATGGCCCATGTGGGTGCACCATGGCCTCGTCCGTGTTGACACACTGCTGTTCTGTATGTGTGACCTTGCAATTTCGATGCGGGCTTGTCATTCTGTAGGGGTAGTGGGTTGGCGGTGTGCCCTTCTCCCTGCCCTCATCAACGTTTGTCTTTTCTACTTTTACTGTATACTGTGTGTTCAGTCTTCACCCTTGACATAAGGAACAGAAACTTGGAGAAAAATGTTGCAATTTCCAGACATCCAAAGACGCAGGCAGAAAGCACAGTCAGCGCTCGTGGGGACCAGGGTTTCTAAGCCAGAGGCTGTTCCTTTTGTCACTTGAAGGCTGCCTGGTGTCTGTCCCTTTGCCCTGCAGTCATCTGTCTCTGCAGCCTGCTTACTCATTTTGTGTAAGGCCCAGAGTAGCCACTCTTGGGTATGCTCTTACCATTGTCTTAACCAGCCACTTAAGACTGGTTGTGGCCAGAACTGACTTTTTGCCTATTTCTTTAGCCTAGTTTGGCTGGGCTTGTAATGTGGTCTGTTGCCGGAGCAGTTACCTTGCTAGGAGGGACAGAAGTCTGTGTTTTCTAATCGTGTCTCTGCCCTGGACTCTGGAGGTGGGCTATGAGGTGGGTTAGCAATGAAATAGTTTGCTTGGTGTGTTGACACACAGTGCATACCTTTCCAAGGATTACTTTTACCTAATATGATTCTACTATTCCAGGTATGACCATAGACTCACTGACCCTTCACATTTTGTTCCAAGGTTCTGTTGATTTTATCTCTGCTTTTGTTGATGTTTTCCGTTCTAGATTCGGCCCTTTGGGTGGCCAAGAAGAGACACCCGCTACCTCAAATGAAGTAAGATTGTCATGATGCTGAGCTCCCAGGCTGGTGAAATGTGGCTATATCTCCAGAAAAAGGGCCAGAATTGAGGAAGCTCTGTATTTTCTCTCTCGAGGCTTCAGATTTTCTGTGCCCTCCACTGCACTGTAACCCAGCCTCCTGCCTGCTGACTATACGGGGGCCCTTAATGGCAGCCTCAGCCCCTAGCTTAGCTCTGAACACCTTGCTGGTTAAGTCTGCGTACTTAATGATTGAAAATTCCTGGGAGAGGAATGTGATTGTCCTCGTGTATTTTCCCTCGTGAGGCTGTTGGTCACCAACCTGCCCAGGATTGGCTCTGGCTTCCGTGCTGTAGCCAGGGAGGTAATGGGACACAGAGGACTGTCCGTTCCATGGGTGGCTGTTTGCACAGGCTTCACAGAGGTGCGTCTCCTGGTTAGCAGCTGCTGCCATATGACATGCCCACCAGGAGAGAATGGGGAGAGTGGGTGTTTCTGCACTCTCATCAGTAACGGTGCGATTCTTCTTATCTTCTCTGCCTTTGTCAGTGGGGAAAAAAATCTGAAAGAAGCAGGAATTGGATTTCTGTTTTTCTGCCTTTTTAGATTCTATTTGTGGCAGTATTTTTTTTTTTTTTTTTTTAAACAGGTCAGTTCTTTATTGGAAATCTATCCTATCTGGCTTGGTACTAGTTAGAGACAAATGAAACCTGGACTCTGATCTGATGTGGGCGTGAGTTAATCCTGTGGCCAGATCTGAGGGGGTTACGAGACCTTCTGGAACACTTTGTTAATCTTTTCTCCAGGCTCCTGGCCTTGACCAGGGTTTCTAGGTTCACTCTGTAGCTCCTCCGGCGAGTGTTTGCCCACGGTCCTGGCCCTATCTCTCAGTCTGGACTCCAGAGCTACCCTCCTTGGGGCTTTAGGCAAGTCTCGAGTGTTCATGACTTTTCCCCCTTCCTTCGCTGGTGTGTCTTCCATCCCACTTAGTGTCTCCGGGCCCGGCTGTCAGCCAGTTCACGTTGCTGTCTCCTTTGGGTGATTTCTGCACCTGTTTAAACTTGGAATTTTCACATGTGCAAAATGAACAAAACCCTTTTACATGGTCTGCACATCTTCATAATATTGCTTTATGGTGGGCAGAAAAGATGGTTTTATCTGCCCTTTTTACACATGGGGAAAATGAGTCTAACAATTAAGTAACTAGCCCAGCATCACATTCTCTTGTAAATGAAATTTGGTCTTAGACCCCCCTGTCTTCTGCTTGCAGACCAGGGCTGGATTTCCCTACTCCGCACCATTGTTTCCCAGCTTGAGAGCGGGAGTCAGGTGCTGGCGTGGAGTACTGACCGTGTCCGTGCTGTAACGAGTTCTGTCACTGTCTGCTTGAACAAGGTCCCGCTACCCGTACCTTAACCGTCTCTGTGGTGGAGGAGAATCTCGAACGTCCCACTGATCATGAAGGGGGTGCTTGTGGGCTGTTGGTGGAGGCTGCGTGCCTGTGCTTGCGGGGACCACGGACAGTGCCACCGGGACAAGCCGGCCATCCTGGTGGGGATGGTGGCATGTATGAAGGGTCAGAAGTGGGAGGCTGGTGTTGTAAAATTTTTTCAAACTTATTTTAAGAAGCCAGAAATTTGGGTTTTCATATGAAAAAGTTACGGTTTTTCAATGTTGGAAATTAAACTTAAAATGTTAAAATGCTACAGGACAAGCACGGTCCGTCCGCAGACCAGCAGTGTGATCCCCACACTAGGAGGTGAGCTGTACCGCCTGATCGCAGCGGCAGCCGGTTATCCTTGAATGGGCTGCTCTGCAGTCCCTGAGGCCTGTTGTGCTGTGTCACATAGTAGACCTCAGCGTCTTTTCTCAGAGTCTGAGCCACCTGTGGGATCTTCCGCTAATCAATCACAAGGGTATCATTTGTTACCAGCTCATTTCAGAAGTGTGATAACACAAATTACCTACTTTTGCTAGTCTAAGTTACCCATTTGTCGTGGTTCCCGTGTGTTGTTCGTTACCTGTCCATCTCGTCGTGACACAGAAAATTAAGGTTTGATCTCAGTAGTTGAGACTTAATTAAAATGAACACCTTTTCTGCTTCATCACGGACGGTCTTAAGTGAAGCAGGTATTTTGTGCGAAAACAAGCAGGCGATGAGAACGAGGACAGGTTGGTCCCACTGCCTTGAGCTCTGCTGGGACGCCAGCTGTGCGCCCACTGTTGTTCTGGTGCCATTAGTGCGTGTGTCAAAGTGGTGACAGAGCACATAATGTCTGAGTTGACTTTGCAGGTTCCGGAAAGAATTTTAGGGGCCTTCTGGAGTCCGGGGACCACTGGCATGGGGTAAGCATGGAGGCAGAAGGCAAGCAAGAGGATCTGGGTGAGAAATGCTGTGGTGGATGGGCAAGATTTGGGGGTAGCGCTAGAAGTGGACAGATTCAAAAGATGTGTGAGTGATGTCAAGGACGCTGCCTAGTTGTGATGGCGTGCGCCTCGGGTGGGCGCTGGTGCTGTTTACTGAGCTGGGGGACACCAGAGGAGGCGGTATGTGGGGTGGGCGGGGGATGTCCCAGGGATCCGTTTAGGTACTGGTGAGTACAGCTGTATTCAGAGACTGTGGTTCTGGAGCCCAGAAGACCCAGACTGTAGAGGAGGGTTTTGAGATCATTGGTGCAGAGTCTTTTGAGGCCACAGGAATGATGAAGACTCTTGAGGGGGGCAGTATGGTGAGAAAAGAAGTGAGCTAGCTGTGAAGTCTCAGGAACTCTGATGATTGAGGAGCAGGCAGAGTACTGCAGGGAGGAGGCCCGGCTGGCTCAGTCGGTAGAGCATGTGACTCTTGTTCTCAGGGTTGTGAGTTCAAGGTCCACGTTGGGCATAGAGCTTACTTAAAATATCACAAAAATCAAGATAGGCAAAGGAGTAGAGGCTGGCTAGGAAGCCAAAACAGGGCTGCCAGAAAGTATGAAGGACTGTAAAGTATTAAGGACTCCAGCAAACTGGAGGCAGACGGGCGTAAAGGATCTTGAATTTTCCTCTCCTTGCAAGTTAACAAAGTAGCCTGACTTAGTTTCATAAGTGTGGGCAGTAGCCACGAGACTCTTGGATCAGAGACAGTGGATGGTTTATTACCCACAGCAAAGCAGTACCAGCATTTCTCTTGGTTTCCCAGGCCCACGTTTCTCCTGGTGAGTTTGAAGAGGGCCAGATAATGCGTGTAACATGCACAGTGGTTGTGTTGCAGGAAAGGAGCTCAGATTAAGGGGACTCAGATCTTTCATAATGGACAGTAGGTATGCTTGCCTTTTCTTGAGAAGGAGATGTTATCCGTATCTTCAAGGCCATTCATTGTATTAACTTTGAAGAATATTCTGGAACAAAGGCAGTTCCTGTGCTTGCAAGTCATGCTGAACTATGAGGTGGGAGATGGGGAACATGGTCTTCCCACAGCCCATTTGAAGTGGGGGGCGGTGTGGGAGCTGGGAGGAAGGAGTGTGACAAGGGCCGGAATGGCTGGCTCTCGAACTGTGCTGAGGGGGGTGTCACTGGTGTTTTAAGGCTAGAGATCAGGTTAGTGTGGACAGAAAGGTTACTGTGGAAGTCTGGAGAAATGGACTTCGAGAATAGGGTGATTCTCAGAAAACCTTGTCCAGAGCTTCAGAAAGAAGTCACGGGTGCTGCCTGTCTCACTGGGGCTGGAGGCCACCGCCTGTGGGGAGCCTGGTGGAGGGCTGTGTTGCTGGCCAGAGAGAGGCTGGTGGGCGACTCTGCGTCCTGCCAGGTGCCTGCCAGGTGCCAGCAGCGGGGGGACGCGGAGCCTCTCCCGAGAGGTGGGCATTCGGTAGGGCCACCGCTGCCTTCTCAGATGGGGAAGGAGAGGCTCCCCGGCGGCTGGGCTCGTGGGCGCCGGGGAGGAGCAGGAGGTCAGGCGGTCTGGCGGGAGAGAGGAGCCGCGGTGTGAGGAGCGCAGGGGAAGCAGAGAGAGGCCCCGCTGAGGTCGCTCGGTGCTCACGCTGACCCCGTTGTCTCCGGGCTCGCGGGGTCCTGTTCCTCCCTCCTCCTCCACAGGTCAGCGCCGCAGAAACCACAGTGACTGTCACAGCCGCGGGCCGGCAGCCGACTGAGAGCCTCCCACGCCGCTGTGGGGAGGCGGGTGGGGCAGCCACTCGGGAAGGTGGGTGCGCGCTTGGCTAAGACGCTGCCGGTGACTTTCCGTGTGACCCGGCCAAGGGCAGCGACAGCGCTGACCCGCACGCAGACTCCGGAGGAGTGATGCCAGCGGCGCGGCCCAGGCCTCCACGGGGCGGGGTGGGCAGGATGGGCAGGATGGCGGTGTGCGCTGCGCCGCTCTCCCGCAGAAACAGGGCCTGAGTGCGCGCGGGCCCTCGTCGCGGCGTGGACGCGCTCAGCGCGCTGGGGGAGGGTAGCCCGACGCCCCCGGCCCCCCAGCCGGAGACCGCAGGGCTGGCTTCCCGCGGTGGGGGTGGACGGGAAGCGGCTGCGAGCCCGCGCTCTGGACGCCCCCGGGGGGACGGGCCGCGGTGCGGGGAGAGCGCCCGGAACGCTGCCCCCTCGCAAGTCCCTTGCTGTCCTTAGCGGCCTGGAGGCGGACGGCCGCTGGGTTGGCTCCTCCGTGAAGCGTCTGCCTCCGCCTCGGGTCGTGAGCCCAGGGCCTGGCGTCCAGACCCGCCAGCGAGCGAGCCAGCGAGAGAGAGAGAATGGGCGCGTGCGTGAAGCGGGGGTGGGGGGGCGGTGTGAGGGGCAGGCGGACGCGTGGTGTGAGGCGCGGAGGGACGGTGTGGAGGCCGGCACGTCGCCCTCGCTCCTCGCATTTGGCCGCGGGAGGTTACAGCTGAGTGAGCCACACGTGCGGCCTCGTGCATCTCGGTGACAGACCGGCGGGTTCCCGCCGACGCTCTCGTAGCGTGCGCGTTTGCTCGGGCTTTTGCGTGCGAAACTGAACTTCCAAGTGATAGAGTTAAAGCCCGCGAGACCACTAAGGTGATGACGGAAACAGCAGCCCCGGCCCCCGAAGAAGGCCGCAACTCCCGGCAGAATCGGGTGGTGCGGCCGTTCCTCTGTCCCGCTTCTGCTGACCGCGTGCCGCCTGGACGTCCTTGCCTGCCCCGGGCGGGGACCGCGCTGCGCCTGCTGCACCGGGGACCCCGCGGCCCACAGGCGTGTCTCCTCCCCGCCGGCCTCCCGTCGCGCCCACGCTGGGAGCGCGGTGTCGGAGGCCTTGCCTGAGCGACTGGGGTTGCCCGTGGCCAGCGCTCTCTAGGCTGGGGATGGTTTTCCCTTGGAGTTCGGAAGGCTTCGCTCCGTGGCCGCTTAGCTCCGGGCCAGCCCTCGAGACAGCCGGGCTGTCCTGCGTCCCCGTCTGCGCCTCCGTGTCCCCCCCCCCCCCCCGGGGGCGTGGTCGTCCCTGCGCTGTTGGCCGGAGTCTCTCGAGTCGTGTTTGCCTCTCTCTGTTCTTGTGGGTTTATGGCTTTATTTCTTTACTCTTCTCTCGGTGGATTTCAGGCGCAAGTGGACATAATTGCCAAGTTTGCTGTATTTTGCTAGAAATTTGAATAAATTTTTGTGAAGATCTTTAAACAACAAATATTCCCGTTGTCGTTTTTCCAGAACGGTTAACTACGTAGAAAACCGGTGTGTGTGTTCGCTTCTGTGACAGTGTTTCCTTCCTCAGTATTTCCGAGCGTTTCGTCAAAACATCTCCGCCCCGCGGTTCCCCGCGTCTGGAGGCGGCGGTCGTGGTTCTGACGGAGGGAGGCCGAGAGCTCGCGCGTGCGGGCGGCGCTTCCGGTGCGGGAGACTCACGGCTCGGCTCGGCGCCGGGGGCTCCTGTTGCGGGCGAGAGCACGACTGGGCTGGAGGCCGCTGTCGGGTCGCGCCTGCCGTGCGTGGCGGGTACAGGCATTCAGTGCGGTGTGCCTGGCTGCGTGCTCTTTTGTCTCCTCACCTAGAACTTCGTTCATCTTTAACTTCTGTGAGGTCAACGTCAGTCCCATCCGTAGGGACGGAGTCACGACCCACTTTGTGTTCGTCAGCCGGTTGTCAGCGTCGCTGACCTTCGCTGGCAGCACTTTCACCGGTTCCGGAACCTGCGGATGCGCTTCAGCACACGTGGCTGATGTGTGACGGGACTTTAAAAAGTGTCGCTGCACCTTTATGGTCGCTGCGACAGTTAAAGGCGATTCCCTCCCGTGATGCGGAACGCGGTCCGTGTTCAGACTTCCCTGGCCAGTGGCGACTCCAGCTCCGCGTCCTTGGCGGCCGGCGCGTGCCCCTCACCGCTATCTCGGTGCCGCTCCGGTGTCCACGCAGCCACGCGCGTCGCTCCGGTCGCTCCTTGGCGGGGTCCTCTTCCTGCCGCGCTGGCCCCGTTGGCGGTGGGGGGGGGCGGCTGGCCGCCTCAGCGTCCGGAGGTGCGTGTCTGCGAGGACCCTGCTGGAGGGCTTGGCTCTTCGCGTTCCTCAGAGCAGATGGCGTCTCCCCCTCCCGCGTCTGACGGAGCCGGCCGTTGTGGCGGGCGTCCGCGGGCTCCGTGCGTCGAGTCGGCGTGATCGCGGCTCACTGAACGTTCCAGCGCCGTCCGAGGCCCTTTTCGGCATGTCCCGCATGTGGGAGATGCGAGTGACACCCCCCCTCTTCTGTGTTACCGGCTTCCGCTCCTCTGTGAGGAGGAACTTGCTCTTCGCTCTTTGGGTCCTTGAAATGAGGAAGGACGAGATTAAGGATTGATGTGTTTCCCGCTTTGTGAGTTGTCAGGGTCCTGACTTGCTCGAGGAACTTGCATGGCCGCCACAAGGGTTTTTTCCAGGGTCCTCACGAACTAAGGGCTGTTGCTGTGTTTGATGCGTCAGTGGCTCCGATGCTCACGCGGACCCATCAGCGTTCCCGGCGGGTTCTGACATGGGATGTCCCAGATGAGGGAGGAACTGCGGGAAGAGCTCCGGTGTTTTCCTCCTGGTGGGAAAACAGCAGCTGGAGAGGCGCAGGTGGGGGGTGGGGGGCCTCACTGGTGGATCGTCATCTTCGGGGCCTTTTCACTGAACAGAGCTGGAAACATGTTTTTTTAAAAGGAGAAAATAAATCATGAGTTTGTACCTATGATTCCAATTGAAATGGAGGGTTTTTTTGGTTTGTTTTTAAGTTAGCTACTCTGATTTTACACTTCTATTTCATTACTCTTAAAAGTCCTGGTTTCCGGGGTGCCTGGGTGGCTCAGTGGGTTAAGCCTCTGCCTTTGGCTCAGGTCATGGTCTCAGGGTCCTGAGATGGAGCCCCACATCGGGCTCTCTGCTCCGCAGGGATCCTGCTTCCTCCTCTCTCTCTGCCTGCCTCTCTGCCTATTTGTGATCTCTGTCTGTCAAATAAATAAAATCTTAAAAAAAAAAAAAAATCCTGGTTTCTAGCCACAGTAACACAAGTGCTTTTTGCCTTCCTTCCCTCATGTAGGGCAACTTCAGGCTGCACTCTCTGTGCTAATACCGGAACGTAGTTTTCTTTGTGATACTTTTTATCCTTTTTACGTGTCTTGCTAGGGAGATAACAGCCAAAATGTTATGGGAGTAGATACTGACTTTTCAGTTTGTCCTTTCATTGTTCTTTCTGGAGACAAAGCATATGTTATTCTTTATTTAATATATTTGTAATATATTTAAAAGCTTTTGGTAGTATTTTCAAGTAATATTTTAAAGATAGTAAAATTAAAATATGCATTTAATATATAATTTAAAACTTTATAATTGTTATACCATATGTGTGTTTTTACACTTTTTAAAATGCCTTTTCTTACTGAAATGGTAGGGTGCTGTGAACATTGTTTTGCACTGCGTTTTCTCAGAATGGTACATTCTGGAGATCATTCCTTACTGACATGCAGACATCTTCGTCCCTTTAGACAGCAGCGCCAGGGTCGGCTCTATGGGCCGCCGGGGCTCATGCAGCCGGGCCCACACTGACTCAGTCTCAAATCTGGTGTGGGACTTGGGTGTGATTGAAAACTTGAGGGTCTTGGAGTCTGTGTCTCTGATATACTTAAACGAGGACTCCAGGGTGATTGACAATTAGCATGAAGTGATTTTCACTCCAATAAGCACCCTGATTTAAACTAACCACTTTCGATGGCAATCTTTAAAATTTATTACAGACTTCTATACAGTTTAGGGATGTTTTCATTATTATATTTAATTCGGATTTTCTGTGTCTTCCCTGAATGTTGAGTATTGGTCAGTCTCACGTGCCCATTTCAGAAATGTGCAGTTCTTTCACGAATGTTTAATCTGCTTTTTTAGCACCTTGACTGATATACGGGAAATTGAGATTTAAAGTGAGCCTGGTATTAACATAAACGGTGTTTTCCTCTGTGTTTATTGCAACTGAGTAAACAGAGCATCCCTGTCTTTATCTGAGTTTTTACTGTTGCGATTTTTATAGTATGCAGTTAAGACTATTCCCCTATTAATAGTAATACTGTCTCTGACTCAGATGTTCTGCCTTACTCAATACGGGTCCTGTTGGAAGCTGCTGTGCGGAACTGTGATGGTTTTTTAATGAAAAAGGAAGATGTCATGAACATTTTAGACTGGAAAACCAAACAAAGTAATGTCGAAGTGCCCTTTTTTCCTGCCCGTGTTCTTCTTCAAGATTTTACGTGAGTGGTAGAGTGTTTCCTTCATAAAATTCAGACTCCCTGGTGGTTGGCTCCATTTGTAATTCTGAAGATTAGTCTATAAATTTAAAGAATTGTCCTGAGAAACAAACTGAGGGTTTTAGAGGGGAGGGGGTGGGGGCCGGGTGGGCCGGGTGGTGGGTATTAAGGAGGGCACGGATCGCTTGGAGCATTGGGTGTAATATGCGGACAGTGAATCTTGGAACACTGCATCAGAAACCAGTGACGCGCTGTACGCTTACTAATAGAACGTAACAACAACAGCCCTTTCTAAACTAAAGCAATTCAGTACAAGTGAGGTGCTTGTTTCTTGCACTTTATTGAAAACCTGTTTTTGCCGAACTCTGCCTGCTTGTTGTCTCCAGTGAGTGAGTGGGTTTCTCAGAGTTAGGCAGACCCTTACTGCGCAGCTGCTGTACTGTCCCTCTCCATGTCTCCCCCATCACAGGAGATGCCCGACTCCTCTCTTTCCCTCCTTCCTAATCCAGTCTGTCAGCAGGTGCTGTGGACTCTACCTCTGCGACGTGTCCTGAGCTCACAGACCTCTTAGAGTTTTCCGCCCCCGTCCCGGTGCTGGCCCCGGGCGCCCTCCCGGGACTACCGCTCAGCTGTTAGCGTCTCCAGCCAGTACCCTGCTTGCACTCTTATGGTCTGTGGTTGTCTTCATGGTAGATCATGTGACTTAATTAAAAATGTTAACCAGGGTCCTGTCATTTCCCTGTACGCCGGTGGACGTCCATCACGCTTAGAATAAAACCCAGAGTTAGCTAGATAAATAAGCCTCCCCCTCAGCCCCCCCAAATCTGGTTTGTACGCCACTGCGCTTTCTGGCTGCGCTGCTGTGAGAGCGCTTAAGATAGCATTCAGGGCCTCAGCTTGCCTGCACACTCCTGTGTGTCCGGCGGGGCTGCAGGTGCCTGGAGGCGGGTACATCCAGTCGTGAGCTCGGGGTCCTGAGAAGGCTGTGGGAGGGAGGAGGGATCTCATGAAGTTTAAGACAGGGAAAGAATTCCATAGACAGGTCTCTGGAAGTTTTCTTTTGCCTCTAAAAATCCTCTCTTGTGTTATTTGTGGTACTCAAGTTCTCAGTAGCATTGATGCTGATTCTCATGAAACCAGGATACACAAACTTTGGATAACAAGTGCGTGATCCAACACAAGTGCGAACTAGAAAGGGATACATTTAGATATAAAAGTGAATCAGTGTATATTAATTATTTGAGCAGATGAAAGTACCATTCAGTCCATAATTTTCATTATTTTTTATTTGTCAGTGGAATACCAGCAATGGTGGATTTTGCTGCTATGAGGGAGGCAGTAAAAATTCTTGGAGGTGACCCGAGAAAAGTTCACCCTGCCCGTCCGACGGATCTCACAGTTGACCATTCTTTACAGATCGACTTCAGTAAATGGTGAGTGAGCACAGATCTTTGTGGAGTCAGCTGTACGGGGCAGCCGGCAGCCAGCCCCCTGGTTAGGGGAAAGGGGTTAGAGCCAGTTTGCGCCTGAGTGAAGGCTGTTGCGGTCAGTGCACACTGATCTAGAAAAAGAGCCGGTGAAGTTTATGTAATGATGAGTTTGTTTAATAGAGCCTGAATTTAGAATGGTATTCATGTTTGTAGATTTCTGTTGCATTTTTGGTAAAAATGAGTGAGCCTAGAACCTGCTTTGTGGAGTGAATTCTTGTTCATTATGTTTTGTTTTTTAACCTACGTGTCTTCAAGAGAGAATCTGAAGATAGGAGGGAGCCATGAATGTCTTTTATCGGTGGTAAAAATCACAGTGCTTACTAAAACTCTGTTTTTCCACGTCTTCTATTTAAAAGGTCCCTGTGACCAAGCTCAGACTAGAGAAGACCTAATTCTCCTGTGATCTTTCGCACAGACCAAGACGATTGTCCCAGCCTGCGAGTGCTTTTGCCCTCCAGATTAGTTAGCCCTGTGGCTCTGTGCTGCTTTTAAGTTGTTACATGGGAAAAAACCCACTTGGGTGCTTGCTAAGCGTCATTTAAATTGTCATGGAAGTACATGAAAATTATTTTCTTAGGCATGTAGAATTGTGTTTTCATCTCCGTAAATTTAAGTCACCTATTTCTGGGTTTTTTTTTGTAATCTGAGACTTGCTTTTGAAACCTGAGTTAAATGCTACATTAACGTTTGAACAACATTTTCTTAGTTCCAGATAACATTGCCATGTGTGTGTTTTTTGAGAAGCTAACTTTGTGTCACTTTTAAATGGTCATATTCTGTTTCCTTTTCTGGAATGCTAGTGCAATACAGAATGCTCCGAATCCTGGAGGTGGCGACCTACAGAAAGCAGGAAAGCTCTCTCCGCTCCGAGCGCAGCCCAAGAAGCTTCCCTGTAGAGGCCAGACCACCTGCCGGGGACCGTGCGAGTCCGGAGAGCCGGGCCGAAACTCAGGAAGATTTTCTTCGCAGATTGAGAACACACCCATTCTCTGTCCTTTTCATTTGCAACCAGTGCCTGAGTATGGGATTTTTAAAAAATAACTGACTAGTGCTGGGTTATTTTTCAGTTACAGAGGTCCCACCTTTTCCCGTCCCCTCCTGGTTCCTCTGACGTAGGCTCCTCCCGTCCCCAACCAGGCTGGCCGAGATGCTAGTGTCTGAATCCCACACCGATTTCTGTTCCGTAGGAAGAAATTTCTTCAGATTTTTCTATGATATATTTCATTTTTATGACTAACGTAGGCAGAAAAATGGGATCTTATCTTAAACTCTGAATTTTTTGTTTTAGTGAATCTGTACCATTCACATGTTCTTTATTCATTCACATTGCTATTATGAATTCCCTATTCATAGTTTTAGCTTTTTTCTCCTACTAGAATTCTTGTTTTTTCCAGTTGCATGGAGAGCTTGATGTTAAGAATATTATAACGGTAAAAAGCCTTTTACCATTGCCTGTATGGTGCTATGGGAAGCAGTGAACCTGCCCAGGAAAGAATTCTCTTCTTGGGAGTTGGTAAAATTTGCCAATAGGTAGTTTAAAAAAAAAAAAAATCTATACTTGAATTTTTGTATGCTATAAAGTTTCCAGACTCTGTTATTTTTAAGAATTACGTTGTTTACCCCGCTGTCCGTAGACTGGCAGAATTTTTTTTAAATTTAGTAAGAAAATGACCTACTTCTTCAAATTAAAAAAATGTAACACATGTGAGATTTAGGATAGCTAAGAATAATACCCATGCACATCTTATCCTGAGAGCCCGTGATATATTAATTCATGTGTCTGTAAACTGGTTCTTTCAGATTCTCTGGGGTTGTACAGCTGGGGGCTTGGTATTTCTGGGAGGCCTCCGGTCGTAGTGACCTCATACGCTCTTCTTTTCTGGGAACTCAGTGTAATGTGTGGGTTCCTCAGCATCAGATGAGGACAGTTTTATGTAAGCAGCCCTTGTTCTTGTGCCTAGCTGTCCCGTTGTTAGGTGCGTGTGGACGTTTGAGATGAGCATCCCTTCTTACACAGAAACTAACTTCCTGAAAAGGTCTTACCGATTCAAACACCCTTGAGGTGTTTTTTGGTTGCCTTCTCATGACCGGCAGGGTGTGAAGTGCGAAGATGGTGTATTTTTTTTTTTTTTTTTTTAGATTTTATTTATTTATTTGAAACAGAGAGAGAGAGATCACAAGTATGCAGAGAGGCAGGCATAGAGAAAGAGGAGAAAGCAGGCTCCCCGCTGAGCAGAAAGCCCGATGCGGGCCTCGATCCCAGGACCCTGAGATCATGACCTGAGCCGAAGGCAGAGGCTCAACCCACTGAGCCACCCAGGCACCCAAGATGGTGTATTTTTAATTAAAAATACAATCTGGTATAACATTTCCCCTCAGTTTTGACTCCAGATTCCAAAGAATTTGGATGGGTTGACCTGTGGTCTCTGGCTGTAGGGAGACATTGGGTTTCTGTGGTGCCACAGGGCCTTGGTGCAGCATTGGGTATAGACCCAGACGAGGAATGGATGGGGAGGAAGTGGGCACCAGAGATCATTGCTGAGTTTAAAGTCGGGTTCTGAGCTTGTGAATGAGGGACACTTCGTTGTGGTACAGGCTGCGGGATGTACAGTAATCGGACCAGCTCCCAGAGTCCTTGGGAAAATCTCAGTCGAGATGTGATGGGGCCTCAGGGGATCACTGAGCTGTGAATCAGTCATGTAATCTTTGCGTTTTTAAAAAAAGTTGACGAGTGAACATCTGTAATGGTCTGGACCCTGGAGGACAGGTGCAATTTAAGTTGTATTGATATCCTATCAACACTTGACCACCAGCTGGAAGGAAACAGCTTAAAACTGCTAGAAATAATTCTTTATTTTCATTTTTATTTATTTTTAAAGATTTTATTTCTTTGAGATAGGGAACAACAGGGGGAGGGGCAGAGGGAGAAGCAGCCTCCCTGCTGAGCAGAGCCCCATGTGGGGCTCAGTCCCAGGACCCTGAGATCATGACCTGAGCCGAGGGCAGAAGCTTAACCCATTGAGCCTTGCAGGTGTCCCTAGAGATCATTTTTTAAATGTCCGTTAGATAAGAGTAGCTTCCTAAAAGTGGCATAGTTTACTGCTTGCTAGTGGGTTGTTTTTACCTCTTAGTTTAAATAATGCATGTAAAATGTTTACGACCCATGCAAAGTAAACTGCCACTTACACAACAAATAGAACTTTCCCTCTCAGGTGAGATGAACGGAGTTTTGCTCAGAGCTTTCTGCACGTGCGCAGTGAGGCCGTAACACCGCACACCAGGTGTGCAGGCGCTGACGCACTCACTGCTGCCCTCCTCCTCCTCCTCGCAGAGGGGCCCCGAGGACGGCTGCTGTGTTACTGAGGGTTGCAGTCGGCTCGCACAGCAACGCAGGGCAGTACGGTTTGGGGGCCGGGGAAGGCAGAGCCCTGGAAGTAGCTGCCATGTGTGCTGCTAAGAGCAGAGCTTCCTTGTTGGAAGGAAACCACCGATGCTGAGAAGTCTAGTAAACTGCTGTTCTGAGAATTTTTAAGACGCGTTTGTGTGCCTAAGAACAAATACTTAGAAACAAGACAAGCCTTTTCTGTGATCCATATGTTTAATGCCGGATCTTCTTCCTTTTAGACCTGAAACAGTGTTAAAAAACCAAGAAGTAGAATTTGGCAGAAATCGGGAGAGACTTCAATTTTTCAAGGTACACGTGATTTGGGGGGAATTTTTATATTTTTATATTTTTTGTATTTTATATTGAAATTCACAGAATATTGATGTGTGATATTTATGTCCTTTAAGTTAATGGGTTTTTTTTTTTAAGATTTTATTTGATTTATTTGACAGAGCGAGCAAAAGCAGGGAGAGAGAGAGAGAAGGAGAAGCAGACTCCCCACTGAGTAGTGAACCTGATGTGGGGCTCGATCCCAGGAGCTTGGGATCGTGACCAGAGCTGAAGGCAGACGCTTAACGACTGAGCCACCCAGGCGCCCCTAAATGAGTAGTTTTTAAATGCTTTGTGGGAGTAGGACCTTTTCTTCCTTCAGATAAAATCTCGGAAACCCCAGTATATAAAACAGAATGAAAGCAGGTGGCTATAGTTTGAGGTGTGGGGAGGCTTTGTGCTTGTCCCCCACTCCGTCTGAGAGTCCTTGGGGCACGGTTGAAAACCACCGTTTATCTGGACTAGTCGAACATTTCCCTTTGACTTAATTTAGCTTTAATCTGCACGATGAGTGTATGTAGGGTCAGCGTCTGCGTTTGTCTTCATGTGTCTACTGTAAACTTGGACCATATTGAACGTTGGTAAAATGTTTTTAGTGTCAGTATTTACTCATATATTGACTGTGAGCACAAATTGAGACACTAACACTTGTATTTTTTAAATTTAAACACGATATAGTGGAGTTCAAGAGTTTTTAAGAACGTGGCTGTGATCCCTCCTGGAACTGGAATGGCCCATCAGGTCAACTTAGAGTATTTGTCGAGAGTGGTGTTTGAGGAAGACGACCTCCTCTTCCCAGACAGCGTGGTCGGCACAGATTCTCATATAACCATGGTGAACGGCTTGGGGATTCTGGGCTGGGGTAAGTAATCCACTCAGTACGTTTAATTCGCGGGGGAGATGGTGTCAGGAACAGTGTGCAGGAGCGTAGGTAGCCGGTCTTTACAGGCTCTTTGAGGCCGTTTCCTCACCTGCAATAGCGGTGACAGAACGACTCTGGACCCGAGGATGTGTGGACAGTGTGCCCTGCGCAGCACTGCCGTCGCGGAGTGGCCGCGGTGGACGATGTGGTAACTCCCTGGTCCGAGTCCCGCGGGGCTTCTCCTGGCCTTCCTGAGGACTCCAGATCCTTACAGCTACTGCCTCTGGCCGCTCCCACGCACGCCTAGTGGGATGTGCGTTCCTGCCTCCTGGCCCGGCCCGGGCTGTTCCCTCGGGCAGAATGTGCTGGGTCTCTTACACAGCGTCCAGAATGCTGACTTCTTTGGTCTCCGTCGTCAGACGGAGCTTCCTGAGGTTCGCAGATGCTGGGTTCTGTTCTGTGTGTGGAGCAGAGGCCAGACGCCAGATGCTGGTCCGGAGACCAGCATCACAGATGCCACATGTTCCCTGCCTTTAATAGAACGTTGACACCAGTTTGCTTCAGCCCTGTGAGTGGAGTCTTTCTTTTGGGGAGACTGGGTACACGACCACAGTCCAGAGTCCCAGAGGCTCTGAAGGGCTGCGTGAGGCAGGCAGGCACCCAGGGCGTCCGAGAGCAGACGTTACAGCGAGAACACCCGCACTCTTCCGCATGCTGCGCTCACCGTCTTCTGTATCACTGCAGGGGTCGGAGGCATTGAGACCGAAGCGGTCATGCTGGGTCTGCCCGTTTCTCTTACTCTGCCGGAGGTGGTTGGGTGCGAGTTGATCGGCTCATCAAACCCTTTCGTCACGTCCATAGATGTCGTGCTTGGCATCACAAAGGTAATTGCGCCAACCGTGTGACGTGGCGGACATTACGTGTGGGGCCCTGCGAGGGCAGGGTTGGGCTCTGTGCTGCCTCCTCCATGCTCTGGCCGTTGTGGCCCTGGCCTCATAGTGATCGTCATAGGAGCAGCCGCAAACACAGAACCCTTCCTTGGCGCTACTAAGAACAGAAATGCCGGCTGTGCCTCTTTCATTCCTCGCTACAAGCCTGGAAGGGTGCTACTGTGGCCGTCCCCATTTCAGTTCTGAGAAAACAGAGACACCCTCAGGTTGAATGACTTGGCAGAGGGTCACCGGGCTGAGCCATGAGTGCTGGAACAGGACGCATCCGGGCTCCCAGCCATCAGGCTTGTTGGCCGCGTGGGTTAGAGAATCCTGTTGAGGAGAAGTAATTGCATCTCTCTAATACCTAACCGAATCATTTGCCCTTTAGAAACTATTTCTCTCCTGGAGAACACGGACTGTAGAAGTGTGCCACTGTCGAGACTGCCCGTTGACTGTTTTAACACTTCTAAAGGATAATAGAAAAACTTAACCTGAACTTTTAAAATATTGGTACATGCTGTTTAACACATGTACTTGGAGTTTCCTAGTGAACAGTAATTCGTAAGTCTCCATTCTAAATTTCTGGTTTTCAGTTACTTTAATGATTAAGTCAATTTTATTAAATAAACGAGTGTGGGAGCTGTCCCACATACAGCGCCAGCTTGGATCCTGGAGTCTGCACTTTTCTGGTTAGGTTATTGGTCTGAAGGCTTTCAGGATTCTCCGCAGGGAAAGAAAGGGTCCAGCTGCCCTGCAGACATTTCGCACAGAGCCTTCTGCCCTGAGAACGTGGTGGCACCGTGCAGAAGTCATGGGTGCAGTGTATGGGACTGAAAGATAAGTTAAGTTGACAATTGCAGGATTATTCCTAAAGGAAAATGAGTATCTCAGAATGCTTTTGGAGAAATCTGTACCTTCCTTTGGGTAACTTGAGAAGTAATGCCACTTTTTAGACTTCTCTGGCTATGTTTTTTTGTAACAAGATTACATGTCAAGTTTTTTTTTTTTTTTTTTAAGATTTTATTTATTTATTTGACAGGGATCACAAGTAGGCAGAGAGGCAGGCAGAGGGAGAGGAGGGAAGCAGGCTCCCCGCGGAGCAGAGAGCCCGATGTGGGGCTCGATCCCAGGACCCTGGGATCATGACCTGAGCCCAAGGCAGAGGCTTAACCCACTGAGCCACCCAGGCACCCCTACAAGTCTATTTTTAAATTTTGGTGTGTTGATATAGAACTTAAGTCTATCACGTATGTTCACATTTATTGTTTTCTTTCCTGAGATTCTGTTCTATTCACGATCCTTACAGGATTAATCCCATATTATTTTTCTGAATGCGTATTGTGGCACCTCCTGAATTTGTTGAAACAGTCTTTCGCTGAGTGTGTCTCATGTGCCCTGCTCTGGTCCTCAGAGCGACAACCATGAACATAGAGAAACCTCTTAGCCTTTTATACAAGCGCGGCTTAAATGGCCCCTCACCCCTCTGCACTGTCAGGGCTGAATGGGACTCTTGGGTTGAACGTGGCTTCGCTCCAGGTTACCTCGCTAGGTATCTCCTGCCCCAGGCTGAGCCGTGTGTCATTAGGCGAGCCGCTGTTGGGGTTACTCGGTAATGACTCAGAAACGTGACTTTACGAGGACGTGTGAGAGCCTGTCAACATGAAGTTTACCCAGAACGAATGATGCTGTAAACACTTGGAGCAGGGTTGGAATTCGAAGAATTTTTGTAGCCAGTATGTATTTTATTTAAATGCAGTTTCATCAGCCTGTTAGTGTTCTTTATATCTAAGGGGCCATCAGCGGTTAGTGCTGTTCCACGCCCAGAAAGAGGAAGGGCTGCCCGCTGACACACACATTGTTGTGTCTGACGTCTCCTCGATTTCAGAGACATTCGCGTGTGGATCTAGCCATTTCCAGCCCTTAGGCGCTTTGTCCCCTGCCCAGCGGTGACAGTGGGTCAGTCTTCTGTGGATCGTTTATCTTAAAATACCTGCAAACCCAGAGGGAGTTGACGTTTGATAAGAACAAGAGACGCTCTTTTATGCAGTGTCACTGGTAGGGGTTAAAAACTAGGTCTTGTGCTTTTCCGAGAATCCACGCCAGTCTTACTAACTTTGTGTGCGTTTCTGTGTTTCCCTTTATTTAGCACCTCAGGCAAGTAGGAGTGGCTGGAAAGTTTGTTGAGTTTTTTGGAAGTGGAGTTTCGCAGTTATCTATAGTGGATCGGACCACAATAGCAAACATGTGTCCAGAATATGGTGCTATCCTCAGCTTTTTCCCTGTTGACAATGTGACATTAAGACATTTAGAACACACAGGTAAGAAGATGAAAGATCAGTAGAGTAAATGTGTTTGCACGTGCAGTGTGTCTGTTTGAAATTTTTCCTAATAAACAACTACCCATGCGTGGTATTTAATATTCAGGAAATTACCTTATCTTGAAATAGTGGCTTTCAAATAAACTGCCTCAGATTTCTTTAAAGAGTGTTGTGCCCTCAAAACCCTGCCCCTCCCGTGTGACCCATCAAGAGGGAGGAGTCCCGCCCCCAGTCAGGGCCTCCCTTCTTGCAGGGAGGACGGCTGTCGCAGCCTTTGCAGCAGAGGGAGCTGCGGGTTGGCCGGAGGCGGGCGAGTGCATCCTCACGTGCTCACGGCGTCCCTGTAACGGGAGCAGAGGAGCCATCAGACAGAAGTGTCTGGGGACCGTGCTCTGTCTGAAGAGTAACACAGTTTTGCGAAAAGTGGCGTAGGGTTCCAGGGTCCATATCTTTTTTGTAGCCTGGTGGGCAGGAGGTTGGACCTTCCTGTAATGACGGCTCAGTGTAGAAAGTAGCCGCAAGCCCCAGACGCGCTCCTGTACCCCTCGCACTGCCCGCTTCCCTTTGGCGAGCGACTAGTCTCAGAGCCGAGCTGGGCCGAGCTGCTAGTCTCTGATTGTAAGTGCATTTGGGGGATGGAGTCCAGTAGTCTTCATTTGGGGGCAGGTTTTATTAGTTAAAGGGTCATATGGCAAAATGGACCGTTGGTCACTGGGAATGTTGGTAGGAACAGTTCTCAAGTGCGGAGCTTCCTTTCAAGGGGATTTGGTTGGTTGAACATTGAGGGAGAGATGGCAGAGGTGCCTCCCCCCTTGCATGTCACTCTGGCTTGTGTATTAGTGACCTCTCCCTGTGACAGACTTCCCTGAAACTTCATGGCTTACAACAGCAGTGACCACCTGTGGCTGCATGGTGTCCGCGGCCTCAACCGTGAGACCTGGCGCTAGGCCACAGCGTCCTGTAGGTCGCTCACCCGTCGGTGGATGCTTAGCTGGGACTGGCCGCCACGTCTGCATGTGTCCTTTCTTACTCAGTGGCTTCTCCAGGGCGGGGTGACCTGGGAGAGCCAGCGCCAGCCCGACGGCCAGGGGTCCGATAGCTGAGGTCCACGGGGCCGCTTCTGCCCCTTGACAGAGGGATGTCATTGTCACACTGTAAGCACATACAGCTCGGGTGTATACCGTTAGGTCATTTGCTGGAGAATACCATCTCCCACCTCTGTGTATTCCCGTGAGGCTTGCAGAGAGCAGCTGCCCGTTGCTAACATCTAGGTTCTTTACCCTCCTGGAAGGTCTCGTTAGGCCTCTGATTTTCTGCTCATGAGACTTCTTAAGCTTCATTCATGTTCTCGTTTTGACTTTTATATTCACATTGGAAAGTAATGAGTGTCCTTCGTGGTGGGTGATAATTATATTCAACGTTAGTGATTTATGTTCTGCGAACTATAGGTTTCTTGAATTTTATGGAACTGACTCAGTATTTCTCAACTTGACTCTGATTAACTTTTAAAGGGGGGCTACAAGTTTTCATGACGGGCAGAATTTTTACTGCTCTGGAGAGTAATATCAGCGATTTGTAAAGAACATATTCTGAATACTTAGTGCGCAGTGTCTGTTTCTTACTCATTGGAATTCGGCACCCTTACCCTCACAGAGTTCAAAATTTCTTACAGTATTTTTGTCCTTGTTAATTCTTTCTAGGTTTTGACAAGGCCAAACTCGAGTCGATGGAAACATACCTTAAAGCTGTGAAACTGTTTCGACATGACCAGGATAGTTCAGGAGAACCCGCGTACTCCCAGGTGTGTGTGAAAGAGCTCCCTCGTGGCCCGGCCACCTGGGCGTGGACGCCAGCTCGGGCCTGCATCTCCGCCGACGCCCCGCCGCGACCTCCTCCCCCGTTTGCTCAGCTCTGAAGTGGGAGGCTGTTCTGAAGGGCGGACATACGTTAGATGCAAGGCATTAGAGTGGTTTTGGGCACGCAGAAAGTGCTCAGTGAATGTCATTATCATCTAACCAGTTAGTGTTACGTGTGACTCTGCTGAGGTTTTATTAATTCAGTTCTCGTAGATTTCTGTTAGTGAATTTTACAACATTTTATTGTCTCAGTTTTTAATATTCAAAACACAAAGTTGACTCTTACTCTCTCCCTGATCTTTTTCTGCTTTGTGATAAGAGCACCGGGATGTGCCTGTCTGTTCTGGGGGCACCTGCATCTGGTTAGCGTCTGCGTGTCGCAGAGATGTGTCGTAAAAGGAAATTACGGTTATGTAAGATACTCTGTGATCTAGGCCAGTATTTACCTGTTGTAAATTTGTATTGGAGTAAGTAAAGTTCACTTTCAGGGAAGTTTGAATTTTCGTGATCTTCCTTTTCTAGGAGTGTGTCAAGTATCTCCAGCCACTGGGTATTGTCAAAGGTCTGGTTAACTGTTAGCTGTTTTCTTGGGGGGAGTCATTCTCTGCCCCAGCTGTCTGTCCTCACAGTGTGCGTCCCTGCCTGAACTGTATTTCTGGGCTCACTTGCCTCTCCTCCCTCCAGGAAGGCAAGGAGGATCCCGGGGGAGGAGCTGGTTGTGGTCTGTAGCTTCTGCCCCTGGAGCCGTGCCCGGCCCGCAGCACACAGGACGGGCAGACAAGCGAGGCCGCACGGGTATAGTGCAGACCAGTGTAGCGCCCGCAGGACCGGAGTCCGTGTAGCCTTCGGGCACATCTCTAACTTGACTCATCGTTTTCTGGTCCCTCCCAGCTCTTTATTTTAGTGCTTTGTCCACTTTGTAAAGATGGGGAAAGAAGAAAAATGAAAACTCTCACATTGTATAATAAGAAGGAATAAATCTGCTTATTAAAGGCCTGACCAGATTAAAGAAGTAAAACTGGAACCTACCAGGACGTTGATTCCAAGACACACTTGTTAAGATGCAAAGACAGGGCTTGACGGATCCGTAAAGTGAAGCGGCAGCCTGGGGGGCATCGCAGCCAGGGCCGGAGTCGACAGGACTGAACCATGGGGAAGCCTGTGGTGGGGAGAAACTTCATCTGAACTGTTTATACCCACATAAAACGGACCGAGGAAAATGGTGGAAATGCCCGAAGAAATGCACAGAAACCTAGCTGGGAGGTTGGATTTTAAGATGGTTTTTTTAAAACCAAGGAATAAAAAGCCCAGGCCTTGCTGGACACTGGCCAGCTAGACACATTGGAACCAGGAAGAGAAGGGTCCTTCTGCTGTGTCCCTCCAGCACCCTGTGTAGCCAGACTTAGAGCCACACACGCGGAAGAAGGAGCAGGGTTTCCTGAACCCACCTTAGTTGTCACAGACGAGGGAGGGGTGACTTTGGAGCACAGGGGCAGTAGACGGACAGCTGTCACAGGCATCTGCTTTATCAGCAGGCATCTGTGACAACAGAGAGAAGAAATCAGGGGAACAAAATGCTCTGTAGACTGTATGGCTGGTGTTCGGGCAGTTTGCATGCTGATCTGCTCCTCTCAAATTGGCGAATGTTTGTATGTTTTGTTTCACAGATTAATTGAGATTGTTTCAAAGTCTGTTTCCGGGGGTGTAGATCACCGTTACAACAAGTGTGGGTGTATTTATTCTGCTTCAGGACGTAGTGCCAGATTACAGTCTGTACCTAACAAATTCTCATTGTCTTCTCTGCCTTCTCATTTCCTAGGTGATCCGGATTTGTCTGAATTCAGTAGTTGCATCTGTCAGTGGTCCGAAGAGACCTCAGGATAGAGTTGCTGTGACGGACATGAAACGTGATTTCCAAGCTTGCTTGAATGAAAAGGCAGGTTACTGCACCACCACCTTTGTCAGTAATTACTGTGTGGAGTGATAGAAGACCAAGTACTTCTTGTGCTGGGGGGCAGATGGCGAGTACTTTTTGTGCCGAGGGACAGAGGGCGAGTACTTCTTGTGCTGAGTGATAAGGGGCAAGTAATTCTTGTGCCAGGTGGCAGAGGGGCAGTACTTCTTGTGCTGAGTGGCGGAGGCCAGCACGGGCCTAGACTCAGGCTGCTGCTGTGTTCTCGCATGTGGGGCGCACCCCATCAGCCCCCGCACCCCTTCCTGTCTGAAGCCGGGCAGTCGTTTGGCGCTGTCCCCAGGCCGCTGGGAGGGTCAGATGTGCGTCATGCCTGGAGTCACAGTCGCCCAGTTTCAGGCGCTTGGTCGCTGCACATGGTCGCAGCTCTCTGGCGTGGTTGCGGAGGGGTCTGCTAGGCTGCCCTGTGGTCAACGTCTGACCGCCCTCCCCCCCACCCCGATGAAGAGCGAGCTCTGCCCTCACGCCCATACGGCTGCTGAATGTACCTGAACAACGCGCGGCCTCTTTGACTTTCAGGGTCTGTGCTTTCCGAGAATCAGGGCTAAGATTGGAACACTTGCTCTCTTGAAAACTGGGATCTGCGCTCTTTCCAGAGCCTGTCTCTGGAGTTTGTTTGCTGTTGCTGCTGCCGTCCTGTTGTGCAGGAGTGAAGCAGCGTGATGAGCGCAGCGCTCCCGGCTCGCTCCCTGCCCCCTGCCTTCCGCACCCAGTCCCCTCCCCGCCCCCAGAGCAGGGCCAGGATTGTGCCCTCTGTTGAGTCTCGATCCATAGGATCGAACAGACAGCCGCAGAGTCCGTAAGATCTGGGTCCTGGGGAGTTCGGAACACCAGCAGGCTTGTGTCGCGACCTGGGGGGGAGGGCGGTTCCTGCGCCAGCCGACTTACAGTGACCGTGTGTCACGACCTTCAGCACCGCTCACGCGTAGGCAGAACTCCCGAGTCTGTTTCTCTGCACGTACCCAGAATGTCCGTATTTGTGTGCGTGTTTGTGTAGGTGGGATTTAAAGGCTTCCAGATTGCAGCGGAGAAGCAGAAGGATAACGTCTCTATTCGTTACGAAGGAAGTGAGTACACCCTGTCTCACGGCTCTGTGGTCATGGCCGCGGTCACCAGCTGCACCAACAACTGTAACCCGTCCGTCATGCTCGCCGCAGGTAGGCTGTCCCTTGCGGCCGTTCCTTCCCCGTCCTGAGTGACTTTGTATGCGCCTGCCACACTCCCCTTATTTCTTGGCTCGTGCGTGGAGAGTGGGGTCTGTGCTTGATATTGAGAGACATGCTGAGAGTTTAATTGGGTCTCAAGGAGCCGAGTTTGATTGACGTTACTTGTTTTCATTCCACAGAAGGTAAATATTTCAGTTTACGCATCCGTCCGTTTTAGGTTATCTGCTTCCGTAAATCGAGAAGTAGTTACTTAGCAGCCCTCTTGATGGCTGAGCCCAGCAGTGCACTAGAGCCCACCGAGAACACAAGGACAGAAGGGTTGAGACAGGGCTGTGTTGTGCGGACGTGACACCGTCCATCGTATAAGGTCCCGTGTGCCGTGTGGAATTGCCGTTAGGATGGTGCTGGAAGGGTAGTGACACGCACTGTGCGTGTGCGGACTAGCAACACGGCCCCGTTCGCTATGGCGCGAGGCCGTGACGGCAGGCTGCGCCGACTTCTCAATGTAAAGGCTAGTGTGTCAGTGTAATCCTGTGTGTGTTTTAAATGAAACACATCCGCAGAGTAAAATGGACAAAATAGTGAGTGTGAAGTGACGCGTTTGGGCTTCATCCCTTGCACGCGTTGGAGACTGAGCTCCCAGCGCCACCCTAACACATCCCTGTTGACCACGCAGGTCTCCTGGCTAAGAAAGCCGTGGACGCCGGCCTGCAGGTTAAACCGTATATAAGGACGAGTCTGTCTCCAGGCAGCGGGATGGTCACACATTACCTCAGCTCCAGTGGCGTGTTACCGTACCTCAGTAAGCTCGGGTAAGTGGGGGTGCTGCTGTGGTGCGCGCTGGGACTCAGCGGTGATGGAAGCTCCCGTCGGAGGCTTTCCCGCACAAGGAGAAGGCAGGAAAAGTTGGCTTTGTTGTACTCGTCGCCTCTCCATGGCCACGCGGCCTGAGGCCTCAGCCCTCCCCAGCTGCAGCCGTTGGCTGGGCGGATCCGAGGAGCAGGGCAGCGTGTTGGTCCTGGGAGGTCGAGGGGTGGCCTCCCGTGTACGGATGCACAGACAGATGTGACGACAGATGCACAGAGGAGAGGCTCCGGGCAGTGGTGATTCCGGAGTTGTGGAGGCCAGTCGCCAGCAGGATCAAAATGTGACAGGCTGTGCCATTAACGGATTAGAGTGTCTTAATCGACACTGTGAGGTTACCGGGTTTGTCAAACATGGGTTCAGTTGACCCCAAACTTTGTAGAAACGGACTTTCCCATTTTTCACGGACTCAGAAGAAATAGCAGATGCGGGCTGCGCATCCTGGAACCTGTTCACCTTGGCTCCGTTGCAAGCCTGATGACTTACAGAACCTGTTCTTGCCTTTAGCAGAGTGGCTGCAAGTAATTTTGAGAGTCATGCCTGTAATTTCTTAGTTCTGCTGTCTGGGGACTCCTGTCCGGGGCTTCCTCTGGGGTTTTGCTGGTCGGGAACGGAGAGGTCTGCTCGCATTGGCAGCCCCAGCCGCAGGCCCCCTCTGAGGCCTTGGTGCCACTGTCACTGTCGCGTTAAACCCTGGGGGAAGCACCGTGTCCATAAAGGTCGTCTTGGCTGTGTTTGGGGAGCTGTCCTGTGCCGCCTGCAGGTTTTGTGTGTCGGGTTTAGGCGACCACGCCCCCCTCAGCGATGCCCTGTCAGAGTTCTTGTGCTGAGTCCCGACGACACCCCTGATGCCCAGCCAGGCAGACCGATGGGGGTTAACCCGCGCGTCCCGTGCGCGCTCAGGCAGCTCGTCCCAGGGATGGCAGCGAAAGACCAGGCCGGCCCTTCCCTGACAAGCATTACGACGTTCTGCTCGATCACACGTGTTTTTCCAAATGCAGATTCGAAATTGTTGGCTACGGATGCTCAACGTGTGTGGGGAACACAGCGCCCTTGTCGGAAGCAGTTCTCAGTGCAGTCAAGCAGGTAAAGACGTGCGCGTCTGCAGGATGTCTAAACGGATTTTCTTAACCGTGTATTCTGTTGCTAAATGTGGGCACATTCATATTTCTGTAGTCCTTGCTCCTCTTGGGAAGAGTAGATCTTAAAACGATTGGAAGAATCATTTTTAGATCCTTGAAATAATCCCTGAATAAGATAGTGAACTAATTTGTTCACGGGGTTTGGTGGTTCTGTGTCTAATAACCGGTGGTCTGCTTTTCCGCTATCTTGCCCTCAGGTGTGGGATATCTGAGGCTGCGTGTATATGATTATCCAAATTCGTACCGTTTCTTGAATGTATATTTGTGTTTTGTTTTTTTTTTTTTTTCAGGGTGATTTGGTTACTTGTGGAGTTTTATCCGGAAACAAGAATTTTGAAGGTCGTCTCTGTGATTGTGTTCGTGCCAATTACCTTGCCTCCCCACCCTTGGTGGTGGCTTACGCCATAGCGGGCACGGTGGACATAGACTTCCAGACGGAGCCTTTAGGTATCTTTCTGTCCTTACACAGGCAAACCTACATATGCTCTGCACTCCAGAACTTGTTGTATTTCTGAAATGCTTCTTAGACCGTCTATTCTTTGAATTATTTCAGGAAACCTTATCCTTTAGTTATTCATCTCTGGATTCATATGAAGAATATAGATGTACAAGGGCTTTGTTTTTTTAGCTGCTTATGCCTGCCGCAGTCTGGTGTTGGTTTACTTGGTTTCTGGGACAGGTTTTTGAAAAGATGTGAATACCTTCAGGGAATTTTTTTTTTTTTTTTTTTTTTAAGATTTTATTTATCTGGGGGAGAGAGCACCAGTAGGGCCAGAGGCAGGGGGACAAGCAGACTCCCCATTGAGCGGGGAGCCCAATGCAGGGCTCCATCCCAGGACTGCACGATCATGATCTGAGCCGAAGGCAGAGGCTTAATGCACTGAGCCACCCAGGGGCCCCTGGAAGGAATTACTTTTTATACTAACTTTGATGTCACAATGTTCTCTCCAGGCACTGACGCTACTGGCAAGAGTGTTTACCTGCAGGACATCTGGCCCACCAGAGAGGAGGTCCAGCAGACGGAGGAAGAGCGCGTTACACCGTCCATGTTTAAAGCACTGAAAGAGAAAATGGAGGTAAGTGGCTCACTTGTTTCTGAGGTACTTTAATAAAGGGCACTGTTGATCTCTTGTGTCTTTCTGAACTTAATAAAAATTAAAATCACATTATTTTGATACAGTGTATAATAAATGATAATCATGTTGTATTTGGGATCTGTAATAATCTAGGAGACTAGCTTAGAGTATTTAAAACCAATCTTAGGAGCACCTGGGTGGTTCAGCTGGTAAAACGTCTGCCTTCAGCTCAGGTCATGATCCTCGGGGTCCTGGGATCGAGTCCCGCATCAGGCTCTCTGCTTGGTGGGAATCTGCTTCTCCCGCTGCCCCTCCCCCTGCTTGTGCTCTCTCGCTCACTCCTTCGCTCAGATACAATCTTTAGGGGGAAAAAATGACCTTGATGACTTACTAGAAATATGTAGCAAGTATCCTGAATGCGGGCAGAATTCATAGAAATAGCCCTTGTTTGTTATTCCCATTGAGATGGTTGAAAGTCCAGAAGTAAGAGCGAGCATGGTGTGACCCTCCTGCCCCTGTCTCCCTGCCTTACCTCCCCAGAGGCCATCAGGCACGTCCCTTGCTCACGAATCTTTCCAGAGAGGTTTCTGTGCACCTATGAGCAAATACATTTATTCGCAGTTTCTGAAACAAAACTGAGAACATAGTATGAGGGTAGCAGAGGTGTTCACTGAGCAAGTGTTTGTTGAGCGCCTGCTACGTGTGGGGCGCTCTGCTCCATGTTTTGGGATATCTCCGTGAACAAAAACCAAACCCTGATGGGGAGAGGCGGGCAGTGAGCTGTAGACAGAATTGTGATGTAAATTACACAACACGCTGAGATGTGGTAGGTGCTGTGGAGAAGACAGAGCAGGTCGAGAGAGCCGATGACCACAGTCTGAGGAGGGAGATTTACGGAGGCTGTCGGAAGCAGGATGTGCATTGAGCCCGGTTTTGCAGGAGGTAAAGAAGTTTCCGTACATCTGGACCAGAGCAGGGCTTTCCGGGCAGAGCGAACGTATGAGGGCCTCACGCAGGGACCCTTGATGAGGGCACCGGGGTGGCTGGCGCACGGGGAGTGGGGGCCGTGCCGGGAGCCAGTGTTGGGGAGACGTGGGGATTGACGTCCCAGAGGTGGTTTAGGCCGTGAGTACATGGAGTCCTGAAGGCAGGGACAGGGAGCCTCCTCGAGGCCGCACACCGAGGCGTGCTAGGCTCCGTCTCCACGTGGAGGGGGTGTTGGGGGAAGCCTGGGCAGGAAGGACGGGAGCAGGGGTGCCCAACCCGTGTGGTCGGTCGTGTGTGGGAGTCTTCGTCTCAGGGTCGTGAGTTTCAGCCCCATGCTGAGTGTGGAATCTATTTAAAATAAAATTTGAAAAATTAAATTCAGATAAAAGAAGGACACACAGAGTCGGGCCAGTTGGTTTGAGCCGTTCTGTGTGCGAGGTGGCTGTGGCGTGGACTGTGGGTCTTGGGGACGGTGTGGAGCCGGGGTGAGACTCGGCGTGGAGTGTGAGGGAGGACCGTGTGGGGGCGCACACACTGACCTCAGCAGACGGTTTTCTCTCAGCCCCGCTCCTGAAAGTGAGCAGTGCGGCCCACAGCACGACCTCTTTGTAGCCACGTGGGTTGCTCTTCTAAACCCTTGACCCTTTCGTTGGATTTTTAAAAGTCTTTTATGCTCAGTTTATATTAAAACTTAATCTCAGTATATTCATGAAAATCTAGTGTGCTGATTGGATGAGCAAATCTTGATTTATTTTGTCCCAACAATGTCCTAGTGTTCTAGAATGCGCTGTCTTCCTTTCCCAGTGAAGAAGGCCTGTTTCTGGGTCCTTCTAATGTGAGGACTTTTTAATTAATTCCCTTGAACATTTTCACAAGCCTCTTTTTTCTGACTCCATTTTATCTTTTCTTTTGTTCATCAAACCCACGTTCACAGATGGGAAACAAGCGTTGGAATTCCCTGGAGGCACCGGACTCAGTGCTATTTCCTTGGGACTTGAAGTCCACGTACATCAGATGTCCTTCATTTTTTGATAAGCTTGTAAGTGTGGTTTCCCTCTTTGATCTTTTCGAGGTTGTTAGGAACTAAAAAAACTTCAGGAAGGGTGAAAGCCTTTCACGGTTTCTACTTTGTAGACCAAAGAGCCAGGTGCCCTGCAGCCCATTGAAAACGCGCATGTCCTCCTGTTCCTGGGGGACGCGGTCACCACGGACCACATATCGCCTGCGGGGAGCATCGCCAGGAGCAGCGCCGCTGCCAAGTACTTGACGAACAGAGGGTAGGTGCACGGGGCCCCGGTCACGCTCCCTGCGCAGTAAACTGTTTGACCCTTGAGCAGCATGGATGTGAACGGCTTGGACCCCCCTACGCTCAGATTTGTTCTGATAAACACGATCTAGGGCTGTAAGTGTATTTTTTCTTCTTGGGACGTTCTCAGCATTTTCTTTCTCTGGCTGACTTGTCAGAATAGAGGAGGTCACGCGTAGGACACAGAACGGGTTAGCCGCCTGGAAGTTCTGGGGAAGCATTCTGGTCAGCACGAGGGTATTTGGTTCTGGGGGTCCGAAGTTCTACCCAGATTGTCGACGCTGTGCCGGGCTGGCACCGTAGCCTTCGGCTGTACGGGCTGCCGCCACAGGGGAGGTCTGGTCACTGCTGCATCTGCCGTACGCAGTGACTAGGGTACCCGTAGTACCTGCTTTTGCCTGTAACTTTAGAAATGGAAATTGCTGTTTTAAATTGAGCCCTTCATAGATCGGAAACAAGATTTTTCTTTTCTTTTTCAATGCAACTGTATTGAAAAGTTAGCTTTGTTTGACCTACCCAGTGAAGCCTGATGGCTCCTGCTGTCGTGGGAGGGCAGAATTTAAATGTGTGTTTTGTGGACTACAGCGTGCGTGTGAGACCAAGCTTGGTCTGTGTCCATCAGAAGACCATGAATTTCCGCCCATTGAGCCTAAAACTTAGAACATGATGTAAACATGATTGATGTGGGAGTTAGAACTCCAAACCTAGAAAGCTCTGACCTCGTGCCTGCGTGATTGGTAGTGTGGAGTTGCTCTGTTACAGAGCTGCGTGGACAGCAGAGACGGACTCGGGGGCCGTTTTCCAAGTGACCCCTTTCCACCGAGATCGCTCAGGGCCCAGAGGCGTGGTCGCACGTGTGACAGTGCCGCCAGGCTCTGCTCACGGTCGCATCAGTGCTATTGTGGAATTCATGTTTGAACTTTTTCTCTGGTTAACAGTAGTCTGGTATGAATTTAAAACCCTTTTTGGTAGAAGTTGCTAATAGCAATTCCTTGTCTTATAACTCGATGAGAATAAATCTGTCACACACGGGGCTTTTATTTGTAGTGGTGAGAAAGAAACTCTGGTCATGGTTTTCATCGTGGTCGTAACCGTGACCTAGCACCCACCAGAAACCGTCCCCGCGCTTCTCAGGCGGGTAACTGCCGTACGGGTTCTGACGTGTGAGGACGGATCTCTCAGTTCTCATCAGTCAGGATGTGTTTCGGGTCCTTAAAACCCCTCTTCAGGCTTGCCCTGAAGTAAGCCGCTTAAACATACAGGTTTAGAGAACTTACTGCCTTTGTGGAAAAGACCAAAGTAGAGACTGGTCAGCGTTGGTTCCTGATTGTCGCTTGTGCTCGCTTGTTGGGCCCTCAGAGGTCGCGTGTGTTGTGACCAGGCCAGCGGTGATGAGTACCCTCCCACCCAGGTTACGGTGTCAGCCGCCGTTCCTGGCGCTGGGACTCCTGTGGGCCAAGTCACCTCGCGCCGCGCTTTCATGGTCGTGCTGACTGAAAGAAATCGAAGGAGGGTCCTGGTGTTGCATAGGGTTTTGGTAAAAGCCAAGGGGCACAATGTGAATTTCTGGAAAGGGGTGGAAACTCTTCCCTTTATGCTGTTTCGACTGAGGAAAGGTTGCCTAGGGGCGCTCTGTCCTCAGACATCAGGGAAGCCTGTACAGACAACCAGTGCTTCTTGGAGGAATGATTGATCCCATTATTGATAGGCTGTCTGATGGGAAGAAATTCTGATTTTTTTTTTTTCCCCTATCTAGGTAGTATTTTTTGAGTTCGTAGGTTTTAGAGAAATATGTTCCCTGAGTTTGCTTCAGAATTGTCTCCTGGGGGTGATTCCAGGATAAACAGGAAGCTGGGCATTCACTGTTTTCTCCACGTTTGTATGTGTGTGGAATTTTCTGTTACAAAGAGAGTACTTTTGAGTGAGTTTTAGGGTCCAGTACCATGTGGAGGTTTTCCATGTGATGAAACGAGCTTCACGACTTCCTCGCAGCCTTACTCCTCGCGAGTTCAACTCCTACGGGGCCCGCAGAGGCAACGACGCCGTGATGACAAGAGGCACGTTCGCGAATATCAAGCTGTTCAATAAGTTCCTTGGGAAACCAGCTCCCAAAACAGTTCATTTCCCGTCGGGACAGACGGTAAGTCTGCGCACAGAGCGTTTGGGCAGTCGCTGCCTGGACCCGGGTTTGTGCTGAAGACGCTCCTGTTTGCTTTCACTCCACAGCTTGACGTGTTTGAGGCGGCCGAGCTGTACCAGAAGGAAGGCGTCCCCCTGATCATCTTGGCAGGGAAGAAATACGGTTCTGGAAATTCCAGGGACTGGGCTGCCAAAGGGCCGCGTCTGCTGGTAGTGATGCTTCAACTTTATCTTCTTAAAATTGATGTTTAAGTGTTTCCTTTTGTCAGGAACAGTCGGTCAGAGTTTATGTTGCTTGTTTGGATTTTTATGCTGAATTGGAACTCATATTGGTGGGTGTTTTGTTTAGGGGATCACGGATGATATTTTGTACTGATGCAGTTGCGTTCTAGTACTCCGGTTAGATTTGGTCCCACTTGAAGAAATCCGTACCGTGGAGGGAAAGGAGGCCCCAGTCTTAAATGGACCCTCTGGAATGCTGATTCCGCTGCCCACTGAGAGTTTTCCTTGCCCCTGTCCCCGCCCTTCACTTTCTCTTTTGGGGGTTCACGGACTCAGAGGTGGGCCGAGATGGAGGTAATGGTTCCTGGCCACCCGCTGGGAAGGCACATCTCGCACCTGCATCCTTGCTGGAGTGGGGGCAGGTGCTGCTGGGGAGGGTCGTCAGGACCCACGCTGTGTGCTCTCTGCCTGCGCTCGCTCAGGAGTGCTCGGACGGAGCGGGCGGTCAGCACCCCTCCAGGCTGTGGTGATCGGGCACACTCCGCGCTCCCTGAGTCTCTGGTCTCCCCCTAGAACTGAGTGCTCAGAGGACCTGCAGGAACAAGCCAGATTCTCTTGTCCTCTGAGGTAGCAATTATCTCCAGAATATTAATTACAGGTACAGCTTCCCTTTTTTCTCGAATTTTGTCTAAAACAGACAAGTAGGAGGCTTTGGTCCTAAGTCGTCTGTCTAGTTAGACATTGAAGCACTGCTGCAAGCTGGGGGTGTCGGCTGGGTTTTGTCTGTCGATGGGCCTTATGTGGTCGAGCGGACGGGAACCCTCCTGTCCCGACTGGGAGCGCCCCACGTGTCCGTGTCTGCACGAACTTCCCACGACGCAGACCTGCACTTTCTGCTCGTTTCCGATGATGCCCTCCCCCGCCGCCTCCCCTGTGCCTGGCACCCCCGCGGTCCAGGGCACCCGTTCTGTCCATTCACGTCGGGCCATGGCGCTCCCAGGGCCGAGGGCTGACTGCTGGGTGCTAACAGCGTGCCCCTCTCTTTCCGTACAGAGTGCGGATGCACACGCGGTACTTGAGCAGGTGCACGGTCTGTGTGGCATTAAAACGGCGGGGTGGGCAGCAGGGGATGTGGCTGGAGGAGAACGTCTGGGAAAGGCTCCGCAGGAGGACGTAGGGACAGTCGAGAAACGTGGGTCTGGAGCTTCTCTGGCTTGTTTTCTCCAGAGAACAAGGATCTGCTGATGCTCTGGTGTCACTCTCTACGTTCACTTGATGGTTTCTGTCGTTGGGTGTCTGCTCAGGGTCGCTTAGCTTCCCAATCTGTGCAGAACCCACGTCTCCTATTTCCTCCGCTGCTGCGGGACGCACCTCTCTGTCTGTGTTCCTGTGGCAGGGCAGGGGAGAGGGCTGCTACGCGTGTGTGGGTCTGCCAGGATCCCAGACCCTCCTGAGCCCTGTTGGAGCCAGGCTGCCACGCCCCATGGGGGGCTTTTACCCGGCTGGCGTTGCTGGCCTCAGCCCTGCAGGGCGCAGGGGCGGGTAGAAGCAGCTGGGGAGCTGCCTGAAAACACAGAGAAGTCATCCGTAGTACCCTGATACGGCACGGACCATATGCTCTTAGGTTAAGAAGTTTTATAGAAGGGGCCACAAGTAGAATTTTTTACCTTGAAAATGGTCCGAAAAGGCAACTTTGAAGAGCTGACTGGAAGAAATAAAATGCACATTTGTTACAGGGTGTGAAAGCTGTTTTGGCTGAAAGTTACGAAAAAATTCACAAAGATCATTTGATTGGAATTGGCATAGCGCCATTGCAGTTCCTTCCGGGAGAGAATGCAGATTCCTTGGGCCTCTCTGGCAGAGAAACGTTTTCTCTAGCATTTCCCGAAGAGCTGTCTCCTGGAGTTACGTTAACTATGAAGGTATCTCTCGGATTCTCGTCTGTGGGTGTGTCCCGTGTACTCAGCCGGGTGTAAACCGAGGAGAAAGGGTGCTCGTCAGCGGCACCCCTGCGCAAATTAGTGCACGTGCGCTGTGGCTTAATTCCCGTGAAGCCGTATTAATGCAGCTGGGAGCCTGAGGAAACGCAGAGCACGCTCGACACTCGGTCCCGGGAGCAAGACGACACGTGGGCTCCCTGCTCGCGCGGCCGCGGCCTTTCCCTGGCTGCCCGCTGCTTCCGGCCTGATGGGATTTGAATGCAGCCCGCACACGTTTGCAGGGGAGGCCTGGGAGGAGCGCAGGGTAGGGTAGCCGATGTCCACACACTGACCAGTTGGTACAAAGTGGACATGGGCACTGGGTGGAACTTCTCTACCTGGTCAGAGTCTGCCGCGCTTGGCTGAGTGTCGTAGGTGATGCGGGACTTGTCATTTAGAAATGGGGAGGAAGGGGCGTCCGGCTCTTGATCTCCACTCAGGTCGTGATCTCAGGGTCGTGAGCTCAAGCCCTGCGTTGGGCTCTGCGCTGGGGGTGGAGGCTGGTCGAGAGGTAGCGGTGCTTAGATATGGCGGGAGGAGGGCCTCGCAGAGTCTGGCAGGTGGTGGCATGGGGCTTGGAGACAGAGGCTCTGAACATGGGGGACTCGAGATGCTCCTGCTCACGTGAGATGTTTCTGTTTGTTTCAAGACGAGCACTGGGAAAGTATTCAGCGTGATTGCTTCGTTTGACAGTGACGTGGAGGTGGTGTTATACAAACACGGAGGACTATTAAACTTTGTGGCACGAAAATTCTCATAGTCTCTACTCCACACGGACACCCTTTCAGAACTGGTAACTGCGAGTAAAGCCTTTCGTGCTGGACCCGGGGCTCCCCGCCTGCCGCTGCAGACGGTCCCGTGCGCTCACCGATCTCACCACGGGTGTAAATGGTTATGAATCAACGTAGGGACTGAAATGAAATCTTTCTGATTTTAAATAATATACGAATGGTGCTATTAACCATGCTCAAATCAACGTGTGAGGTGTGCTGTGGGAGAGGCCTCTAAGTACGGGGGCATTTTATCAGACCATTTTGTAAATAAAGACAGAATTTGAACTTGTGTTGAAGATTCTTACATGAATAACCTTCCTGAAGTTGTTTAGTTTTGCACCTGTAAACTGTGTACTACTGTTTGTTGGTTTAAGACTAGCAGGTTGGAATCGAGAAGCCGGATCAGACTCTAAAATTGTGGCAGTTGGAATCTGATTTACAAATGGACTTTCAGACCTGAGCTGGACATGGTCAGCATTCACAGTTTATAATAGAAGCTGGGGTGATCCTAGTGGCCGTCTAACTGCGGGGGCTCAGCACTCCCCCAGACACAGTCCTTGTGTCCCGTTGGGCCCAGGTCTCTCCACACGTGGACACGGGGCTTGGATGTGTGAACACACATGTCCCATCGTGTTCAGTAATTAGCTCCCGTCAGCCTCAGTTGGTGTTCTGGCAGTGGGATTCGATCATTTTGCTCAATTGATGTGATAATGTTGCTTCCTATAACCTATTATTTTAGGTATCATTAACCAAAATTCCACTCTTTTCTAGTTGCTAAAGAGAACTGAATCATTAAATGCTACAATGATTTCCTCTAGACTTTTAAATCACCCACCCTAAATTATGTGGTTGCTGCTCAACTCGAAGCATTTTTTAAATGTTAGTTATTTCTTAATTATTTAAAATTGGTTTTCTGTCACTTTGAATCCTTATTTTACCTGGGATGCATGATTCTATTAATTACGGTTTTGTTTTAACCAAAGCTATCAGGATAAAACACTGAGATTGTTGCTGTCCGGAAAGCTACTTTCTCCACACACATGTCCGCTCACCGCAGCAAGTGTTCTGTCAACAAGATGTTTGGCAAATGTTAAGAAAAAGGTTGGGAAATTAATTCCAGAAGGTCCCATGCCTTTTTTTAAATTAAGAAATTAAACTTAGCAGCCAAAAGGTTAGTTACAGAAATTTTCGTCCATGTGGAGAGCTTCCTCTGACCCAGCCGGTCTGCGGCAGCTTGGCCAGCCCACGTCACACCGGAGGGAGGACTGTGCTGCTGGATCGTGGCCAGAACCGCCGGCGCCGGGGGTGTGGACCGCTGAGCGCTCCGCACAGAAGCGCACACATGGGCTCTGTCTTCTGGAAGTCGTCTGCAAGTCTGTGTTCAGACAATCACGTGGACTGGAGTCTGAGAACATGATTTCCCTTCTTTCAAATTGTTTGGACTCTTTTCTGTGGTACTTTCACGCTGTGTTTTTGATGTGTTGTTACGCCTGTGTATCTGTCCTGCATATGTTTAATTCACATGAAAACATGAATTAGAGGAGTCGCGAGTCGAATGGTAACATCCCTGTTGCATGCTTGGCAGAGGTGGTGGCTCCAGACCGTCTGCCTGGGGACACGTCTGTGTCATCCGTGGTTGTGGGTGTCGGTTCCAAACAGCCAGGCCAGGAGGCTGGGCCAGTGTGGCCCCTGTCCCTGGTCCAGCACCAGGACATGCCGGCCTCTGGCTCCTGCACAACGGAGACAGTGGAGCAGAGAGCTTGGCCACGGCTGGCGTCAGAGAAGGAGTCCGGGTGTGCGCCCTAGTGGGTGCCGTCCACTCCCGCCTCGGGCCGAGCGCTCTGTGTGCAGAGAGGTAACATCTCTGGCTTTCATTTCATTGACTGTCCGGGTCATTGGGTGTTGAAAAAGATGCACAGTACTGTGGAAAGGAAGTATGGTAGGCACACGAGTGAAGCAAGTGAGTTTTGCAGTTCAGGTGTAACCTCAGAGGTGTTACCACCGGTAGCATTCTTCTCATCTTAAGAAAATGATGCCGCCTGCTGCGGCTATGTCTGCTGCCTTCAGCATCGCTGTCCCTGCACAAGGAGACGACTGGGGCTTCCGTCCCCCTGTGGAGTTGCAGCATTACAGCTGAGAGTGTCCATGGCGACAGTAGTGGTCAGTTTCTGACTGCGGGGGCATCCCCATCGCCATGGCTGTTCACAGGAGGAGCGCATCCGCCTTCTTGGTGGCGGGTGACAGGAGGTGGAGATGCGATGGGACTGACAGTTGTATGTGGTGGTAGTAAAAGACACCTGTCTTTGCCTTTAGGTGTAGGAGAGGTGCTCAGATACTGGATGTTGACTTGGAGGAACAAAGGCGGGAGCAGGCGGACTTGGGCTTTTTCCCCTGAAGTGTGATAGTGCCGATGTTTCTATCAATTTTACAAATAATATATGACTGCGAAACCATGTATCTCAAGTAACTATAAATCATTGTCTATTATTTAAAGCCAACAAAACAGTGTAACAGTTTTAAGTTCAATAATGTTAAGTATTGTATAAAAATATATTGGAGGCAAAGTTCAGTTGATGACAATTGTGTATATGTTATTGATGCTGTAAATTATTTTTAATAAAGAAAATTGTATTATCACATATCTCTTGCTATAAAATACTTTGTGGTGGATTGAAAATAAAACACCGTAACTTAAAAAGAGATAGGACGGCATCCAGAAATTTCTCTTCAAGGACACTTATGCAAGTGTTGAGAGGTTAGTCATTCTCGACATGACTGCCAGAAAGAGCCGTGGTCATCCCTGTTCCCCTTGCTAGTCTGGGGCCAGTGGGAATGGAAACCAGGGTGATTGTGGGCCCTTCATCCCAGGTGGGGCAGTCCCGTTGGAAGGGTGAGCAAAGTCGAACTCCATGCAAGCGGTGTCCCAGCAGGTTCTCAGGTCCGTGGAATCCCATTTGACAGTTGAAAAGACTACTGTCTCACCCAAAGGAGGATCCCTGGTCCAGACACTAGCCAGCTGGGCTGTCTTTTCCTGAACATTCTTTAGATGGGGACGGACTTCTGAGCCAGGCATTCCTGTCCTTAGCTGCGTTTGGACGGTTAAATAGACTTCACGTCGTGCCGGAAATGTCACTTCTACAGTTACCTCCTTGTCGTGGTTCCCCCTCATTTGTGAGTCTGGAAGCACCCTGGTGCACCCACACATTGCATTCCGGTTCAGTGAGGGAGCTGGTCCTTCCACAGCTGCGCTGCACGTAACGTCCGTTCCACGGTCTCCGTGTGCGGGCGATGTACATTCCAGTCAGTCTCGGACTGAACTGGCCTCGTGCTGCCAGCTGTGTGTTACAGGAGGAAGTGGCTTTTTCTTGAGGAGGCAGGATGGAGACGCTGTGTTTTCCTGAGTCTCTTAACGTTGGGATCAGCTGCCGCCTCCTTCCACCGGCCGCTCGTTAGTTGGCCAGAGCTGGCAGTCGGGCCGGGGGCCTCCATTCTGGAGCGGTGTTGTGTGATCGAGCAGGAGCTGCCCTTTGTACCACACTTAACAGCAACCTGAGCGAGCAGTGAAAGTTTGCGAAAATTTGGTGTTCATGGGGGCACCTGGCTGGCTCAGTCAGAATAGGAGGCGCCTGGGTTGCAGGGTCGTGAGTTCACATCCCGCATTCAGGGTAGAGATTAATTAATCAACTTGAAGAAAATCTGCTATTCATAAACCAAGGCTGGTACAGTATTAAGAATTTTCTGAAGATTGCAGTTTCGTGTTCTGTGAAGTGTGTGTTCCGGAGGCTCATGCTGGCGGGGCCAGGAGAACACCGGCGTCTGGAAGTAGCATCCGTCCTGACGTGCGGCTCCAGCTCTCACTTGAGGCTAGTTTGGGGTTTTAGTTATGAAAGACGTGGGCCGCAGCCCATTTGTTTTGATCTGATGTGAGTTGTCTGATCCATTTTCCAAAACACCAGACTAAAAAAGCTTGTGTTTAGTGTGATTTTGAAATTGAAACAGCTCGTACACCTGTCCGGTCCCCACAGAATTTGCATGTATGGTGACAATGACGTTGTCACTGAGTTTTGAGCCTTCTAAGCCGCTGCAGGAGTTGCAGGAGCGAGCAGACGGGGCTCCCGTGTGGCAGGCGAGCTCACCGGCTCAGCTGCAAGGGGTCCGGCTCCTTTTCCTACAGGGGTGTGTCACTGAGCTCTGAGAGCCAGCTCTGTGTCCCAGGTGGCCAGGTGGGGACGGAAAACAACTCTTAACCCCACAGTGGTGTGATCTTTTTTACCAGATTGGTGCTTTTTTCATTAGGATATCCAGTATTGGCGTTTTGAGGAAAGACATAATTCAGCGTGTGCTACAAGCCTTAGAAAAGTTCATTCTCATGGACTCAGTCCTGTGACTGAGCAGTGTCTCATAAGGACATAATTAGAAAGCACAAAAGATGTATGTGTGAGGATATTATTGAAGACCGAGCTGAGCATTTCAAATGAAAGGCTGGCTCAGTCCTAGAAGCACGGTATTCCCCTGGGGAGGGGGGCTGTGGGTGGGGACAGGGTGCACGGGCTGTAGCCCCCTCACCTGTGCCTCCTTGTTTTCCTGCCTCTCCGGTCTCCAGCCCCTCTAAGTTCCAGCTTCACACCAGGGGTAGAGATTACTTAAAAATGAAAGGGCAGGTTACGGAACAGTCTGTGTGAAGAAGGCACTGTGGGCGGAAAGGGGTGCCATAGACCTCCTAACCCTGCCTCTTCATCTCAGCATTTCCAGGCTCCGTCTACGTCCCACCCGCTCTCAGCCAGAGAAGAGCAGGAAGCAGAGAAACCCACCCTGGAGGGAAGTCAGGAGCCCTACGGGCCACAGTAAGCTGAAGCCCTTAAGAGGCCAGTAGGAGTCAGATTTGGGTTGTGGGAAATGGGAATGAAATTTGCTCTTGACACCCTGAAGGGATTTCCAGACAAGAAAACCCCCAGGACCTGAAAATACAGCCCTGCTCCTCAGAGATGAGAGTCGAGAGAACTAAGCTGACTGGACCAGGAGGCCAGGTTGACAGGGGCTTGGGGAACCTCCAGGTGTCGGGGGTGGGGGTGATGTGGGGGGGGGGCGCGTGCTGTACCCGCGGCGGGGGAGGGGGTTCCTGTACCTGCAGGGGGAGGGGCTGCTGTACCCGCGACGGGGGGGGGGGGGGGGGCTTGTACCTGCGGGGGGGGGGGAATGCTGTACCCGCGGGGGGTCGTGTTCCTGCAGGGGGACGGAGGGGCCTCGACAGAACCACGGACACCGCGTCGTGGGTCAGCTCCGGCCCGCCGGGAAGTCCTGCCTGGCCCCCCGACCCCGGGGACCCCCGCCCGGCGCGCACCCGGCGGTCTCCTGCAGCGGAGGGCCCCCCGGCCGCCCTGGCGCCCCCGGCCCCCGGGTGCTGCTCGGCCCGCGGGCCTGGGAGCGAGGGGCCGCTCGGAGCCGCAGCCCAGGCCGAGCCGGGGGTGGGGTGGCCAGGTGCGGCGGGGGCGTGTGGGCCCAGCCTCTTCGGGCCTCGCGGGCGAAGGCGGCCCCGGGGACCAAGCTCCAGCGGCAGCGGGAGGTGCTGAACCCGGGGGAAGCCGCGGGCGGAGCCGCGGCGGGGACTGCACCCAGCTGCGGGTGCCCTTCTGGAGCGGGCGGGGCGGGTTCGCGAAGAGCCAATCAGAAACAAGAAGCGCAATTACGTGGAGATAGCGGATTCTGAGTGGAGGGACCACAGAGCGGGGCGGGGCGGGGCTGCGGAAAGCCAATCAGGAGCCGATCCTGCGGGCCGGGGCGGGTCGGCCGCGGCCCAGCCTCGCCCCCCAGTACTGTACGCTGATTGGCGGCGTGGGTTAGCGAGAGGCCAATCAGAAGTCGAGGTTCGCGGGCTCTAGCTGGCTGGGGCCGCGGCAGGACCGAGAGCCGCTGGAGAGCCGTGTCGCCTGGGCATCACGAGTCGCTGCGGGTGAGCCGGCAGGGGAGAGCGGGGACCGCCCCGACAGCACTGTGGGTGCACCGGGGGGCCTGTGGTGCGACTCTCCCGCAGTGGCCTGGGGACCGGGCGGAGGGGAGGCCGTGGGTGGGGACGGGGTCCGGGCCTCAGCCCCCTGACCCGTGCGCCCCGGCCCCCGACTCTCCCGTGGATACTGGGCGGAGGGGCGGCCGTGGGTTGGGACGCGGTCCCGGGGCTGCAGCCCCCTGACCCATGAGCCCCCACCTCCTTATTTTCCTGCCTCTGGGGTCCTGGAGCACCCCATTCCCCCCCCCACCCCGTGCTCCAGCAGGAGGACCTCCAGAGCCCCCAGCCGCCCACTGTGGGGCCCTGGGCTGGGCACAGGGGTCACCGATGTTCCCTGGGCATGACCCCTCTCTGCACCCGGCGAGGTCAGAGCAGGGGCATCTCGGGAGAAGGGCACTGTGCAGGGCGTCCTGAGTCGAGTCTAACCAGACTTTGTCCATTTGGCCCTGAGCGGGGAGAACCCAGAAGAACTAACTGCGTTTCCACCAGGCTATCTCCACACAGTGCAGGGTTGAAAGTCCAGACCCCTGGGTGTGGGACAAAGTGTGTGGTATTCACCGGCCGCGTGTGGGGTTGGAGAACGTCTGCTCCCTGGATGCTTTCTCAGTCGCTTGGTAAAGCCCTCCGGCCTCAAGTGTAGCCCGACCTCCTCCGGAATTTGGATTCTCTTCCTTGTCCCTCCACACACCGCAGACATCAGGGCACACACCACTGATGAACGTGTCTCTTTCCTTGTGCTCATTGACTTTGAGGAGCTGACGGTCAGTGCCGTTAGTGTCATCATTTGAGTCCTTGTGTACAAAGAAAGGCAATTTTCAGCTCGGAAAGAAAGAACCGTAGAAGCATAGGAAGTCAGAGCTGCCAGGGACTCTCAGGGTGGACCTGTCCAACCCCCACTTAGCAGAGATGTGACCAGTGCGCCCCTTCCTAGGCTCAGCCGTGCTGCTGGGATTAATGATGCTTTGTTTCTCGCAGCAGAGCGACTTTCTGCCCTCGGGGTTTTTTATTGTGGTAAAACACACTGGATCTGCTCAGCTCCTTTTTGTACCAGATCGTCTTTTGATGGCGAGAGCTGCCAACACTGCTTCCTCTCCTTCAGCGGTGCCAGCCCCGTTGGACGAAGGTCTGGGAACATTTTCTAGGCTGGAAGGGAGACAGCTAGGTTCTTTTTATCTTTAAGGGTTTGTAATTCATATCAAATTCAGAATTACTCTGACATCCTTAATGCTTTAGGAGTTGAAAAACTGTGAATCCAATTCATGTTGGGTTTAAACCTTTCAAGTATTTTGAACTTCAAGTATTCTTACTACTGGCCTTATATCAGTTTATAAATCTCCAGAAGGAATGTTAAAATTTTCTGTGAAGTATTAAAGTCCAAATACAGTGTGATAGGATATGTTGGTTCCCACAAGTTTCAGGTGCAAGGATTATGTTTTGAAACCCCATTCAGGCTTTGTCACAACATCTTAGTGAACAAGCCTAGAAAGCAAATACTCTGGTCAGAAAGTAAACATGGAAAGTGATTGGCAAGAACGCAGTGACTATGACAGGTGGTAGAAACTGGCCCGTGGCAGGAGCGGCTGGCTGCAGGCTTCCGGGGGGAGAGAAGTCACTTTGGAAAGAGGATCTATAGGAAGACAGGGAGGGGGTGGAGAATGGCATTTTAGGCTAGTATTCTTTTTTTTTTTTTTTTTTAAGATTTTATTTATTTGACCCGGAGAGAGAGTACAAGCAGGGGAGTGGTGGGCAGAAGGAGAAGCAGGCTCTGCTGAGCAAGGAGCCCGATTTGGGACTTGATCCCAGGACCCCAGGATCATGGCTTGAGCTGTGCACCCAGAAGTCCCTAGGCTAAAATTCTTGTCATCACTTGAGTCATCAGGCATAGACTTGGGGCTGTGGCGGGGAGGGTGTCCTATGGGAGAGCCCTAGTGTGCCTCTCTGAATTTTATCCCCGTCTCCTCACTGGAGTGAGGTGAGCTCTGGCTTTCATAGATCTGAAGTGATTAGACTTTCATGGGCATAGTGTGATCTGGGGAGCTCTGAGAAGGTCCTAAGACCCCACCCACCCTTAGCCCCTTGTCCTTGCCAGTCTCTCACAGGGACTTTTTTTTTTTTAAGTTTAAATTTACAAGGAGTAAGATCCACAGATCTTATCCTTAAGTTTCAAGTTTGGACAGATGTACGTATCTGTGTAAACCAGGCATCATTGAGATCTAGACATGGCCCTCCAGAGAGCCCTCCGGAAGCGACAGTTGTTCCAGTTTCTGTAGATGAAAGCTCGCTCTTCTTGAGATGCTTCTTGTATGATGCCATCTCTTGAACCGCCATCAGAATCATGCCCTGAAACACAGCCCACCCGCAGATGTTACTCGTTACCTACAGCTTAGTATGAAGGGGGCGTTGGAAGAAAGCTATTTTGGAAAAAGAGGGAAGTGAGGGTGCATGGAACTCAAACATTTGGTTCCTGAAGACTGTTCAGAAGCCCTTCCCTGTGGTATCTGTGTCACGTAGATGCTTTTGAGGGATGCCAAGTGTGTGCAGTTTTTTTTAAAAGGTATTATTTATTTATTAGACAGAGAGAGATCACAAGTAGGCATAGAGACAGGCAGAGAGAGAGGAGGAAGCAGGATCCCTGTGGAGCAGAGAGCCCGATGCGGGGCTTGATCCCTGGACCCTGAGATCGCGACCTGAGCTGAAGGCAGAGGCCTTAACCCACTGAGCCACCCAGGCGCCCCATAGTGTTTTTTTTTAAGTAAGCTCCATGCCCAATGTGGAGCTCAACATGGGGCTCCAGCTCACGACTGTGAGATCAAGATGTAAGCTGAGATCAAGAGTCAGACATGTAACTGACGGAGCCACTCAGGCACCCCTAGATTTTATTTTTAAGTAATCACTCTACCCAGCATGGGGATCAAACTTATAACCCTGAGATCAGGAGTCACATGCTGTACGCCCTGAGCCAGCTGGGCAGCCTTGTGGAACTGCCCATCATGTTTACTTCCAGCCCTTATTCTGCTTGGCTGTAGAAAAGTGATTCTTTGCAACGTAAAGGTCAACTGAGTTCAGTGTTAATTCATACACTTCAGGGGTGTGCTTAGTTCAGGGCTCTTTGGTGTTCTCAGTTTAGTACTTACTGCCTTGTGACTTGATGTTCTGAGCAGCTTCTGAGTGTCGGACTGGGAGGGTGTTTGTGACCGTGAGCTGACGTGCCTCGTGTCCCGGAGTGCCCTGGGGCATCTGCTTGTGTCCTCCAGGGCTCACACCGTGCCTCGCACACCAGCCCATGCTTCTGGATTGAAAGTGTGTATGGTGAGCTGGACGGTGAGGTTATGATTCAGCGGAACTGGTGGGCAGCAGAGTAAGATCCCTGGATCTGAACTTATGTTTTAGCCCCAAGCTGTCCCCTCTGTCAAAGGGACAATACCATAGGTCCGGGGTCTCCACATTGGGCATGGAGCTTACTTAAAAAAAAACACTATGGGGTGCCTGGGTGGCTCAGTGGGTTAAGGCCTCTGCCTTCAGCTCAGGTCGCGATCTCAGGGTCCAGGGATCAAGCCCCGCATCGGGCTCTCTGCTCCACAGGGATCCTGCTTCCTCCTCTCTCTCTGCCTGTCTCTATGCCTACTGTCTCAGCAAAGTGCTCCTCCTGTCGCGACCTCAGTCTCCCCGGGAAGACAGCTGCTGGGGGGAGTGGGCCAGGAATGGGACTAGGGCGTGCCAGGGGCTTTCCTACCTCCTGTTTGTGAGGTGAGTTTGAAAGTAATCTATGATGCAAGAATATTTATTCACCTGCCCAAACACCTCTTTCTTTATCCCATTTACGAATTTAATTTTTCAGCTTTATGAGTGAAAATTAATGAAATGTATAGAATCAGGAGCAAGCAGCATCATGATGGGTCTGTCTTAAGAAAAATCACTTAAGGCGTGCCTGGGTGGCTCAGTGGGTTAAAGCCTCTGCCTTCGGCTCAGGTCATGATCCCAGTGTCCTGGGATCGAGCCCCACATCGGGCTCTCTGCTCTGCGGGGAGCCTGCTTCCTCCTCTCTCTCTCTCTGCCTGCCTCTCTGCCTACTTGTGATCTCTGTCTGTCAAATAAATAAATAAAATCTTTAGAAAAAAAAAAGAAAAATCATTTAAGTAAATGTGTTCATTGTGTGTCCTCTTCCTAGTTGGTTTGTTTTCCCGAGACGTAATGTCACACGGAGACGATCAGCAATCCCAGGCTCTTGCCAAGCCTACTTTCAGTGACGTACAAGCCTCTGCATTAGTGCAATCGGTATTTGGGTTAAAAGTTTCCAAGATCCGGCCACTTCCCAGCTATGATGACCAAAACTTTCATGTGTGCATTTCGAGTGCCAAAGACACCGCAGATGAGCCAACGGAGTACGTCCTTAAGATAAGCAACACCGAGTCGAGCAGGAGCCCAGAGCTGATTGAAGTGCAGAGCCACGTCAGCATGTTCCTGAGAGCTGCCGGCTTCCCCACGGCCTCTGTGCATCCGACTGCAGGAGGCCACCTCAGCTCTCTCGTGTCCGTAGGTAAGAGCCCGCCAGCTCGCCGTCACCGCGTCCACGTACGTTACCGCATTTGAGCTACAAGTAGAAACACTGGGAACGGGCTGATGGCTCCCACTGTAGGCGTGGGGGACGTGCGGCCTCCCCAGAGTGGAGATGGGGGAGCTCTGATTCACAGGATCTGCTGTAACTCTTCCCCTCAGAAAGGACTTGACGGGGGCACCTGGGGGCTCAAGTCGTGATCCCAGGGTCTTGATCTCGGGGTCACGGATGACCTGGGGCACCCCGCTTCCCAGTCTTGCGCGTCCTCTGAATCCGGGGCCACCGAGCCGTCGTGTGTGCGTGGCTGGCTCTGGAACCCTCGGGTCTGTCCGTCCGTCCTTTGGACCCCGTGAAGCCCGTGTGTTGCTCTTGTCCTGTGACGTCTGTGGTTCTCCTGGTCGTAATGACCGAGCAGGACAGCCCCGGCCATCTCCCTGAGACGTGACGGCATGTGCTTGCGTCCATGCAGATGGCGGCTCTGGAGTCGCAGGCTACCTGCTGAGGCTGCTGTCCTACCTCCCGGGGACGCCTGTGGCCGAGATCCCCAGCAGCCCCCAGCTGCTGTACGAGGTCGGGAGGCTCGCCGGCAGACTGGATGAGACCCTGCAGGTAGGACGTGGGGCTTTGCTCTCTTCTGGGACCTGTGTATTTGTTGAGTTGTGGTCTGTTTCAGTTAACAAACCCGGGGCCGGACTCCCCTTCTCCTCCCGGTGCCTCCTGTGGGCTGTTAGGAAGGGACTAGGGCCGCTGCTATGGGCATTTCTTGACTGCGAGGCCTCTTTCCGCCCAGCCCTGCGCCTCGCGGGAGTGTGGGCAGGATTGCCTGCGTTTCCAGGCGGTCCCTACGCTCTTGGTGCTGCTCCCGGAAGACCGTCTGCATTTGCAGAGTGAGCCCCACACTGTCCGGCCAGCGAGCGAGCCACGGCGGGAGCCGGAGGCCTGGGTGGACGTGTGTCCACGTGGTGGTGGAGACGGTACTGCGGACGACGAGTGTGCCCTGCAGCCGCCCACAGCATGTGTGTACGTGCCCCTTGGCCGTGCCCAGCTCCGGGAGAAGAGGACGGGCTCCCCGTCCCAGAGGAATGTGCTGGGGCGGGGCGACACGCACGCTAAGAGGTGGTCTGCGCCATGTGGTCTGCATGAGGAAAACACCTCCAGGACCCCGCTGCGTCCTGCTCATGCCACAGGCCACGCGCCTCTGTGGCCGCGCCACCCCCGCTGCTGCCGTGACTGTTCTCGCTCACCACAGTCGCCTCCCTGTGGTCAGGCTCCTTCCCCAATTTACTCTTTGTGCCGATTCAGAGTTACTTTCTACAGTTACAAATCCAACCACAGACCCTGTCAGTGGCTTCTCGCTACTTCGACGTGGAGGCCAAGGTCCCCGTGTGAGGCCCCGCGTGCCCTGTCCTGCCTGAGTCCCCACAGGGCCTCCGTCCGTCCGTCCTTCCTTCTCCCCATCACTCTTGTGGATCCCCGACGGGCCACTCTGTCTCACATGTCTTCGCGTGTGTCTTCGCACGTGCCACTTTCTGAGCTACCGGCCCCTTTCCCCGTGCAGCCAGACTCCCACGCAGCCTTCAGCACGTGGCTTGGGCGTCGCCCTCTGGGAAATGCCCCCTGGACCCCTCCCTTCCGTGCTGCGCATAAACGATCCCTCCCTCCTCTTGCGACTTCTGAACTCGGACCTCCTGTTGCTGGCCTCGCCGAGCAGCGTCCCGGCTACCTATGCCACGTAACAGACCATCCCCAAACTGAGCCTTCAGACGTGGATTTATTTCTCGTGTCTCTGTGGGTCGTGGTGTGGATGGGGCCACGCGTGCAGCCGCACTCGGTGGGGTGCTCGGCCGGGGGCGCTGTGGTTCTCCCCCACGGGGGCTCTCGTCCCCCAGGATGGCCCCGCATCCTCACCATGAGGCAGCTGGTTGCCGAGAGAACAAGACGGGGACAAAAGTGGAGACAGACGCTGGTCAGATTATGAGATACATTGTCGTATACGACATGAAAGGGTTTAGGGAACTTGGAGGGTTTTTATTTTTATTTCCCGGGTGGTTTTTAGTTTAAATTAATTTAATTAAGGCATGGCGTATTATTGGCTTCAGAAGTAGAGGTCAGGGATTCATCAGTCGCATGTGACAGCCGTGCTCGTCACCTCACGTGCCCTTGCCTGGAGGGTCTTCAAACGGGCACAGATCGCGACGCTGCGGCACTCCGTGGACCAGTGCGGCGGACAGGCTGGCAGAGAGCCGGCGTGGGCAGAGCGCGTCTAGGAAGCGAAGGAATCATCAGAGAGAAGCTGACTGAGGGCCGGAACCCATGAAAGCTTCAAGATACATGTTGGAGACGGAGCCAGCAGGATTTGGTGATTGATTTAATGTTCCGGGATGGGACACGGAGGGGCTGAGGAAGACGTGGGCTCTAACATGTGTGCTGGGACCCGGCGCCGTGCACAGGATGGCAGTCACCCCCGATGTCGGTCACAGGGGAGCCCCGTGCCGCGGGGGAAGCTCGCCAGCCTCCGTGGACCTCACACCGTGCCCCCTCGTGGCGCCCGGGGTCAGCCCGTCCACGGTGTCCTTCCCTGTGGCTGCTGCTTTAGAAGAGTCACCAGAGCCTTAGCGGGAGCTCAGTGAGAGAAGGGCCGGGGCACCCCAGCTGGGAGACGGAGGAGGTTCCTATGCCCCCTGTCCCAGAGCCCCTGGGGCCGAGCAGGAGACTTCCTGTGTGCCTTCTGTCCCCGTGTGCCACGCAGGCGCATCTGGTAGGCCGAGGAGGTGAGGTCTTGCTGGTTTTCTCCTCTGACAGTCTGTGTCCCTCCTCTGGGATGTTTGCATTTAACCTAGTCATGCCGTGGCCCCCGACCTCTGGCTCAGATACCCAGGAGCCGGAGCTGTGACACTCACGTTCGGCAAACCTGTACCGGGTGCCCGTTAGGTGTGACGTCTTTATTCATTTTATTCTTTCCGGTCTTCATTCGTCAAACAACCGCGTGGCTGGTGTTGACACTCAGGTTTTACTGCAAAGGAAACATCTGCAATATTAAGCAGAAGAGCCTGTTGAGACCCTGCCGTGTCGGACCTTGGGGCCGGGTCCTGTCCCGTACCTCCTGCTGGAGCCCGGGCCCTCTCCCATGGGGTGTGTGGCTGGCAGTGCCCTGTTTTAGGAGCCGGCCCAGAGCCCTCCCCGGGTGGACCATGGCTCCGTCTATTGTGCTCTTTACAACGGAAAGGAAGAAGAATGCCCGGTAAACTTTCCAGTGGTTCCGAACAGGGTCAGCGTTCTTTCTCTCCCGTACCTTGTCCATTCGTACCTGCAGTCCTGTCCCCCAGGGACACAGCTTCTAGCAGCGTTGTCATGCCGAACATTCCTGTGACCTGGGGTGGCCCTTGGCATGTCATGCTATCAGGAGGGTCAGACCGTGTCCCGTGAGGATGACTGGGCACTGGCAAGCTTGACTCTGTCAGGAGGACACTCTGGGGGACAGGACCGCCATCTGGGACTGTGTGGTGGCCGGTCAGGTGGGAGGCGGCCCCGACGTCATCACTGGAACCAGGGCCTGGGACACGGTACAGAGACAGCTCGGCTCAGCGACAGGAAGACCGCAGAGCCGGTCAGGCATGAAAAGTCGCCCCCATGAGAGGTGCTCTGACCGAGGCTACTTAGCAAGTCCGTGGTGGTGACAGTGGAGCCTGGGGGGTCCAAACTCCAGGCCTCGAGAGTGGATGGCAAAATCCACTAAGAGGAATGTTTTTAAAGAAGTAGAATAAAATCCAAAACCCAGCATACGTCCCACGGGCTGGTCCACATGCTGCCGACAGAGGCTTGTCTCCTGGTCTGTCCTGCGACACGGCTGTCTCGCTTGAGAAGTCTCGCCCCACGGACGGAAGGGCCCTCAGTGCCCCTCAGCCCGCGAGTAGTGACTTCCCTCGTTATCCTGGACTCAGTTTCCCCTTCTGTGTCGTGATGGGCAGAGCTGTTTCAAACTCCATATAGAGTGGCCCAAGGCTAAAGGCCTTGGCAATTCTAGAATTTTCTATCCCGGGAACATTCATTTATTCGGCAACTGTCGCTGGAGCAGCGTGTTCTGTGAGCCGGGCACCGTGGTAGGTGCGGGAATGTGGAGCAAGCCGACGGAGCAACCCAGGGCGTGGCCCGCGCAGGAGCTCCTGTTCCTGTGAGGCTGGAGAGTAAGGCCAGAGGGTGAGCTCCGGAGAGCGGTAGCCGTGCGTGCTGCGGGCTCACGGGGAAGAGATCAGCGCGGGGAGGGGCAGGAAGGGCCGGAGGGGGCTGATGTTTCGGGTGCGGTGGCCGGGGGCCTCCCACAGAAGGAGCTGGTGGACGTTCACGGCCTGGCTGTGTGTCCAGGGGAGCCGCGAATGCAGAGGCCATGGGGTGGAGGTGTGCGGGCGCGGTCCTGCCCCCCGGGAGGCCGCTGTGGCTGCAGGAGAGTCTGCGAACATAGTAGAAGGTGAGGTCAGACAGGTCACGGGGGGGCTGGCCGTCGGGGTCAGCAGACTTCTTTCTCCCTGCCTCCAGCTCCCGCTGGGGGCTCCAGGAAGTCCCCCTCAGCTACGAGCGAGATGGGGACGTGCCCTCAGAACGACGACTCCTGGTCAGGTGTGCCCGTGTGGGGGGGGTTAACGGAGCGTGTCGGTGAGCGCGGGGGCGCCGCGGGCCCCTCGGACCGAGCCTGAGAGGGCGGTCTCTCGCCCACCCAGCTGTCCCTCGTGGCCGCTCTACCTGTCCAGACTCTCAGGGCTCCTTGTCTTCGGTTTAGAAATTCCATCACCCAAAGTTAAGTCATCTTCGTCGGGAGAACTTCATTTGGAATCTGAAAAACGTCCCTCTTCTGGAGAAGTACCTGGATGCCTTGGGCCAGAGCCAAAACCGGGAGATTGTCATACAGGTCATCCAGCTGTTCAAGGACGAAATCCTGACCAAACTACGTCACTTCCGAGAGTGTGAGTACCCCCGATAGGGGAAGTATTTTCCTTGCTGTTTACACTGGCACATTTAGAGCATCAGAAGAGCGTGGACATACGACTCGGTTTCACCAAGTCTCAAAATGGGGCCGAGCTTGCTCCTCGTGCTTTAAAGAATGGTACTTCTACTTCCCTTAAAATTGCCACATTTGAGATCCTCTCCAGACCTGACGTGATCGCACCTTCCCCTCCCTACTGAATTCGCACTCACTACATACGTGTTCATAAATGAGGTGCCATGACGTTCTGCATGTTTTCCACTGTTAGATGGGATCAGATGGTCTTACTGTTCTGCAACCTACTTTTCTCGGTCCAGATTAATCATTTCATATGGGTTCTAGCTCATTTCGCCCATTGTTGCACTAAGTAGTATCCCATACTACTCAGGTATGCGCCACCATTTATTTCAATGTACTGTGCTATTTTCAGTCTCTTCTCTTGTCGATAGAATTTTAGGTTGTTTTTTCTTTGTTGTTGTTGTTCTGTTGTGGGGTTCCGGTGAGCACACTAGTGTGTACCTCCTTATGGATGTGGGCGACAGTTTCTCCAGGTGGAAGCAGCCTTTGACGGGGCACGAAGCACAGGTCAGAGGACCAGGCAGGAAGGGCGCTTACAGCAAGCCTGATGAAGGCAGTAGCCTCCCTCCTGCCTCTGCTTTCAGTAGGGCCCAGCTCTGGCTGCCGTCACAAAGTATGGAGATGAGGTGGGGGGCTTCCCATGGTTCTGGAGGCTGGAAATGCGAGGTCCAGATGCCAGCGTGTTCTGTTTCTTTCCCAGGCCCCAGCCACCTTCTCTCCGCATCCACACGTGGTGGACAGAGAGCGCTGCGCTCTCCCGTCGGTGTCTCTTCTTAGAAGGGCACTAATCCCACCACGAGGGCCCCACCCTCATGGTGCATCTAAACCCCATTACCGCCCAAAGACCCCCAGCTCCAAACACCACCACGCTGGTCGGCGGGCTTCAACATGTCGGCCGTGGGGAGCCATCACAACTCCATCTGTAGTGTTTACTTCGTGTAAACGTAATGCAAGGCGGTAGCATAAAAATAGAGTTGACTTCCCCCATCAGATCTGCACCCCCTGCTCATCTTCACCTCATGAAAATGGTATCTGCCATTCACCTCGCTGATCTCACCGAAAACCTGGGAGTTGGCAGCCTTGACTGTTCTCTGTCACATGCTTCACACGCGCTCGAATTCTCCTGGTTCCAGTTTCACTTTCCCGCCTTTACTGCTCCGCCGGTCCTCGCTACCCTCACTTCTCGTCTGCATTACGGGGTGCGCGGCCCCGCATGTGCTGAGGTAGGACTGCTGGGCCATAGGACAGGTCTACGTGCCGCGTGACAAGACGCTGGCACACGGCTTTCCGGAGAGCCTGCGTGCCTGTGCACTGCTGTCAGCAGAGGCTGCGCATGTCCGCTGCTCCCCACCTGTGGTGTCCTCACAGTCTGACCCCCTCCAGTCCCGTAGGAAACAGCGATTCCTTCGGTTTTGCTCTGCCGCTCCCCATGTATTGGCCGTTTGGATAAACTCTTTCGTGAAGTACCTCGTCAAGTCTTTGGTCAGTCTTCCAGCTGGGATTTCCTTCTCAGTGATTTTAGAGGTTCCAGATAGTTCCTGGACACAGCTCCTTCGCTGGTTATATGTGTTGCAAATATTTTGTTCCATTCTGCCTTTTCACTCTTTTTATGATGTGTTTTGATCAACGGTCCTGAATTTCTTGGTTTCAAGTGTATCTGTCTTCTGCTCCTTGGTTAGTGTTTTGTGCCTTGGGTCGACATTTTCCCCTACCTTGTGGTCCCGAAGATATTCTCCTGCATTATCTTACTAAAGCGTTACAGTTTTTCCCTTTCATTACACGTCTATAAACTGTCTGAAATTTACGTATGGTGTAAATTTTTCTTGTGGTTGGTAACTTTTTCACCAGCATTTATTAAAAACCCATCTTTTCTCGCTTGGCTTTGCAGTACCATCTCCACTATAAACCAAATGCCTGGGGCTCTCAGTGTTGTCCCCCTGTTACCCTTGCCCATCTCTGCTCCTGCACCACACTGTGTGTCAGCTTGGCAAGGTTATGCTGCAGCGACAAGTGGCCCGTAAGGTACTGTGCACTGCGGTAGCAGAGCTACTTCTGACTCCAGCGGCCTGTCCCGCGTGGACTGTCTTGGATTCTGCTCTGTGGACTCTCACGCTGGGACCGAGATGCGTGGGACGGATCTCGTGTAGCCGGGGAAGGGGAAGCTGGACACGGTACGCGTCCTTGCATCTCTGCCCTGAAGTGATGTCACTTCTGTTCAGTTCGAAGGGCCAGAAAGCCCCCTGGCCATACACAACTTCTTGAGGAGCAGAGAAGTACAGCCCAGCATGTTCCTGGAGGGAATGTAGCTGGACTATTTGTGGGCGTTTCTAAAGATTACCACACTATCTTAATTTTTTTAATTTTTAAGGTCTTGTAGCAGGTAGAACATGGCCTCCCACCTTCTTGTTCTCTTGTAAGAGGGTCTTGACTATTTTGGGTTCTTTTTACTTTAAGTATGTATCAATTTTGGAGTCAGTGTGTCATATTTTTACAAATTTTTGTTAAGATTTTGGTTAGGTTTGGATGGAATCTCTATATAAATTTGGAGGAAAGAGGTAGGATAGCTTATTTACACTTATGTTACACTTAGAAGATGGAGGAATCTAATCATGGACATTGGCCCGTCTCTGCACTCACAGAGATCTGTAGAAGATGGTTCTTAGTTACCCTTCTGGTGTGGATTTCTCCTGTAGCTGCACTGTGGGCGGGGAGCACGGGTCCCGTCGGCGCTGCCCAGGAGAGCTTCTTCACTGGTGGAAGTGCTCTGTGTCTGTGTGGTCCGTTGCAGTAGCTTCTAGCCACCATGGAGCACCTGCAGTGGGACTCGTGCCACTAAGGAACCAGAGCCTCATTTTATTTAATCTGAATGATTGTGAATGACATCACATGGCCGACGACTACCATATGGGACAGAGCAGCTTTACGTGACTTCAGGACTCCCAAATTTGTTAAGATTTATTCGATGAAGCAGCATTTGGTAAATTTAAAAAATGGTCCATGTGTGCTGAAAAAGAAAGTGTGTTCTGTGGTTGTTGGGTACAGTTATGTATATGTTAGTCGGTCAAGCTCGTCGCCCTGTTGTCTAAATTCTCTACTGATATTTTTGTCTGTGTGTTCTAACAATTATTAACAAGTGTATTTTAAGTCTCTTGCTGTGATTGTGGATTTCCTGTACTTTTTGTGTATCTCTGTCAAAATGTGCTTTGTATATTTTCAGGCAACGTGCACATAAAATTAGGATTCTTACCTTACTAGCGAACTGAAGCTTTCGTCCATACAGTTTCTCTCTTTACTATTTGTTTCCTTTGCCTCAGTGTCCACTCCCTGGGATACCGTACAGTTGTGCAATCCTGTCCTGTACTCTCGCCTCTGTCTGTCTGTTCCAGTTCTTTCTTTTCTTCTACTCCTCTTCTTTTGATGTCATCGTTTTTGAGGTCATTCTTTTCGTGACTGTATTTCTTTCTGTCCAGAAATTTGGGAGCTGTATGCTGTCATATGTGACCCCGACTTATCAAAGTGTAATGTGATCCCAGACAACATAGGGACCTAAAGATACCTTGAGTGCATTTATGTCTGCCCTGGCTTATAAGCCACTGATTTGGTAAATGTGGTGAACTTCAGATCCCTACTTGGGGCCTCCAGAAGACAACGCTACTGTTGTTTCATAGTCAGGTTTGTTTACATTTACTTGTGTGTTGGTTTCCTCTCCTCCAGCCTCAAGCTTCCTGCCTGGCCTCATTTTGTTCCCGCCTAGAACATATTCCCTAGCATGTTCTCCAGTCCGGTTCTCTAACGGTGAACTCTCTGATGTCATCTGTCTGAAAATGCTTTTGTTTTCTCTTCATCCTTGAAGGATATTTTCACAGCCTATAGGACTCTAGGTTTTGGGCTTTTGGGATTTTAGGTTCCACTCTCTCCTAGCTTCTCCATTCCTGCTGAGAGGTCAGCTGTCGGTCTGCAGCCTTTGAAGACCACCTGCCTTTTTCCCTTTGGGGTTCTTGTAGGATGTTCTCTTTTTCTTAAATGATTTTTTTTCTTAATATGCTTGGGTTTCTCAAACCTGTATGTGGATATTGTCTTTCATCAGTTGTGGGAGCTTCTTGCCCAGCCCCATTTTCTTTCCTCCTTTTGGGCTCCCATTAAGTTCATGTTCAGTCTTCTCACTGAGTATCCTCTGTGTCCCTTCTCGTGTGTGTGTGTGTGTGTGTGTGTGTGTGTGTGTGTGTTTTGTATTTTTCTGTGCCATGCTGCATTTTAGATATTTCTCTACCATGTCCTCTAGTTTATTGATTCTTTCTTAAGTTATGTCTTGTCTGTTATAGCCACCCACTGCATTCTTCTCTCATTATGTTTTCCAGTTTTAGAAGTTCTTTTTTTTTTAAGATTTTTATTCTTTATTTGACAGACAGAGATCACAAATAGGCAGAGAGAGAGGGGTGGGGGGAAGCAGGCTCCATGCTGAGCAGAGAGCCCAATGTGGGGCTTGATCCCAGGACCCCGAGATCATGACCTGAGCTGAAGGCAGAGGCTTTAACCCACTGAGCCACTCAGGCACCCCTAGAAGTTCTTTTTTAATTAAAAATTGTTTTACATTATTTTTTGTTCCCATATAGTTACCATACAGTGTCACATTAGTTCAGCTGTACAATACAGTGATCCACCATTTCCACATATGACTCAGCGCTCATCACCGTAAGTGCACTCGTCAGCCCCTGTCACCTGCCTCCTAGAAGTTCTTCTGGTTATTTTTCTAGAGTCACTACCTTGTGTCCAGAGAACATACTATATATCAGCACGCAAGGAAATCAGGCACCATGAGCAATAGCCAAAAGAAGCTCATTTGAGGGGCCTCCAGCCGGCTGAGTCCATAGAACACGCGACTCTTGATCTCAGGGTGGTGAGTTCAAGCCCCATGTTGGGTGTAGAGAGGACTTAAAAAACAAAAAATCTTAAAAAAAGAAACTAACTCAAAACTAAACCGAAGACTGTGGTACCAGAATGACTGCTCTGTTCTCCTGCCTCTCTGGACCCGGCCATGTGAGTAGTGGGGTGCGAGCAGACTTGTCATCCTTTCGTGAGTTCGTCATGTCATGTCAGGGCCTTTCACGTCCTGTGGTGAGCCTTCTCCTGCACCCAGCAGGCAGCACGTCCACTTCCTGTCCCCCTAAGGGGTAAAGCACATTGCCGACCTGGAACACCGTCCACGGACCTGAGGCTGCGTTCCTGCTCACTGCATTTCTGTTCTGTGTTTTAGAATATAAGTTGATCTTGTTCCTGAGGTTGGCTCTATCTTTATTTTCTTTTCTTATTTTCGTCATTACTATGTATATTACACACAGGAGGCTTATCAGAGAACGAACTCACTCTGCCATCCTGATCAGAATGCCTTCTCTTTCTTTAATTCTCAAATTCAACAACTTTTGTCATTTTCTCCCCAGGCATTGAATAGCTCTATCATTTTTTGATAGGCCAGTGGACAAGGGATAGAAGCAATAAAATGCTTGCGTAAGTACAGATTGCATGCTCGAAGTAACATAACTCAGTGGTTCTAAAATCCCATTTGATTGCATAAGATGCACCGTTCCTTCACCTCTGAGGAGGAAGAAACCTTGCCAATGAGAGTGTGACACAGCATCCGTTGTATCATGCGTCCCAGTTTCACAGATGTGTAGTTTAGAATCTGTGGTTTCCAAAAATGTTCATTGTTTCTGCATGTCACCCACTGGGCCAAATTACTTAAGCATGAGTTATGTGATCCCAAGTCACCTAGAAGAAATCAGCATCGTACTCAGGAGTGGATGTTACTTTCTATCACACACTTACCGGAAAGTACGTGACTCACTGCTTCATGCTCCTGGACGTCCCTGTGTCTCCCTAATCCTTAGCCAGGGTTTTAAATCAGAATTTCTCAGACTGTTCCTGAGAAAAAACAAGTGTGGTTTTTCCCCAGCGCCTGTTGCGTGGTCCTGCTGTTCATGACTGGATCACATCCTGCACCACACACGACCTACCGTGGGAGTCCGGTAACACCAAGCTGGTCTGTACTCTTAATGACATGCACGATCACACTCTTAGATGACAAATTGCTGTAAACACTCTCAGTCTTTTCTAAACATGCTCAATGTCTGTTTTTATCTCATACATGCTAGTAAGAGTTTGTGGACCATCAGTGACCACAGACCCCCACTTCGAGTGGTACTGACTTGAGATCAGTGTCTAATCTAGTAATCAAAGGACTGGGAGAACTCACAATTATTTGTCATCAGACTTCTTTTTTTTAGAAATCCTAGGTTAAAATAAAGACACATCTGGCCCATTCTAGGACTCTTGGCTTTTTCTTATTTTTTTTTCCTTTTAAAAAAATTTATTTTTTATTTTAAGCCCTCTCTACATCCAACACGGGGCTTGAATTCACAACCCCAAGATCAAGAGTTGTACACTCCACTGACGAGTCAGCCAGTCTCCGTTAGGACCCTTTGTTTCGTGCGATAATGTGAAAATACGTATATTCCTTTTGAACACTCTCCATTCATTCTGCCAGCAGTCAGAACCACGTGTTTGCAGCGGCCAGCCCGCATCCTCTAGCCTCGTACTGATAGAAGCAAAGCAAATACAACCACTAAAATTAACTGCCTTTTTTTCCCTTTCAGAGAAAATTCTTTTATTTCAGGCAAAATAGGGTTTGACTCTACCTCTGGACTGCTCATCACAGCTGAGTGGCGGTGCCCCAGGAACAGGAAACGGGCAGAGAAGGAGCTGGGGAATTTCATGTTTGCCCGTGGCTTGATTTTTCTCCTTGTAGGTGTCAATCATGGAGATCTTAATGACCATAATATTTTAGTGGAGCCCAGCAAGTCAGCCTTTGGCGATGCCGTGTACCACGTGTCTGGCATTCTGGACTTTGGTGACATGAGCTACGGCTACTACGTGTTCGAAGTGGCCATCACCATCATGTACATGATGATTGAGAGCAAGAGTCCGCTGCACGTGGGAGGTCACGTCCTTGCAGGCTTTGAGAGCGTCATCCCGCTGACGCCCGTGGAGAGGAGTGCCTTGTTTCTGCTCGTGTGTGGGCGCTTTTGCCAGTCCCTGGTCATCGCAGCACACTCTTGCCAGCTACACCCAGAGAACAAGGACTATCTCATGATTACTGCGAAAACCGGCTGGAAGCGCTTGCAAGAGATGCTTGACATGGGCCAGAAGGCTGTGGAGGAAATCTGGTTTGAAACTGCCAGGTCCTATGACTCGGGGGTCTCCATGTGACTCAGGGAACCTTCACGTGAGCTCTGATCGTGGAAAACCCAAGGGGACCAAATCAAATTCCATGAAAGTTTTTCCTGCTCGGTGAGAAATGAGCTCACGGAATAGACCAATGCCTATGGAACCACGAAGGCCTTCCAGCAATCTCAGGACCGCTACTTACATGTATGTAAGTGCCCACAGCAGGTGCGTCCCTCTGGGGTCCAGCTTGCCTTGTGGGTAGAACATGCAGAAGGGTGGTTTTGAGTCAGATCATCTCTCAAGGACTATCCAGCCCTGAGCTCAGTGACTGTGCTAAACTTTAAAAGGAACACACGTGTATGGATAGATTCATGTATTTTAAATAATTGGGTGTAACACAGGGACCGGGTTAACATAGCTCCAATTCCGTGAAGCCTCTTCCCATCCCCCCGCTTCGCTGAAACCCCGCTGTGCTCTGTCTTTGTTGTGGCACATCACTTGGTATCGTGGATTATGGCCGTCACGTGGGAGTTCTTGGAGGGCAGAGACTATGTTGAACTATTTTTTGTCTCTTGTCCCTTTTTTAATACAGCGCTTTCCTCGTGGTTTCAAAAGGTATTTGCAAAATGAGCGTATGCTACGAGAAACGTGTGAGAAGGCACAGACGAAGAGGCAGGCAGTATTCGTAAGAAGAAGGGTTCACGTGCTTGAGAGGACAGCAGTTGAACCTGGGCCTGGACGGTACTGGACCTGCCCGGAAGCCAAGGGAGACCTCCGGGCAAGGCTGCCGACTCCTGAGTGAGGGGCCCGAACATCCCTTCGTTTTCAGCTTGAGACTAAGAGGGTCTCTCAGCAGATACTGCAAAATTGCTCTCCTTTGTGGTCCTTTTCATATGAACACGTGATGTCTGCGAACCACAGCTCCCTGCACACTGACATGCGTGATACCACGGTCTCCTTCGCCGATTTCTCTGCATGTCTCCCTTCGTCGTGCAATTCAGTAAATGGCTTTACTTATTCTTGTGGGTTTGTCTGTTCTCCAGGAGATCGCAAGTCTGCAGGCCTGGCCATTCAGGCTCGTCTCTTTCCGTGTATGTGAACAGACATCGCTTCTCCGTCTGTGGGGTGGACTCATGAGACGAAATTCAGTTGTGGTTGGTAGGGTTTATGATGAATAACAAAGACACTCCTCTTACTCTACCATTCAGGGGATTACAAGGGTTTTAGAGCAGAAGGAAACCCAAACCTGTATTTATTGTATCACAGTATTTTACATGGATTGTCTCATTTAATCTCCACAAAAAACCCATGAGGGAAGTAGTGCTGTGATTAATCCCCATTTTCTTACAGAAGAATTTGCTTACAGAGCCAGGGTCCCAGTCCTCCCTTCTCTCACCCACCATGCATGCACGTGTGAGCACATCTGTATTAGAATCAAACGAGATCACTCACGTGAAAGCACTTATGCTTCTGAAATTTAAGGCATTGTATATATTTTTTACAAAGATTTCATCATCATTTTTTAAAAATAACCTCTACCCCCAACGTGAGGCTTGAACTCTCAACCCCAATATCAAAGCGACTGAGCCAGCCAGGCGCCATTTTTTTTTAAATCTAGCTTGACCATTCTGGAAATTGGGGACCAGAAAAAGGAACGGAATCGTGGATTTCACTCCCAGACCATTGTTCATTCTCTTGAACCATGAAACTCTATGGATCTCCTTCTTAATTGCTCCTGCAAACATGGGTTCTCCTTCACCGAGTTCCTAATGCAGATGTTGCTAGCCACGATCTTGATGTTTAAGTACATACGGGCTTGCGTCGATAGTGTACTACTCGGTGTTTGTCCTTGCTTATCTCCAGTCAGTTCCGTGTAGTTTTAAACTCTGGTGGCATAGGGCCGCCTGGCCAGCTCAGTTCGTGGAGCCTGTGACTCTTGATCTTGGGGTCATGAGTTTGAGCCCCACATTGGATGTAGAGATTTAAAAAAAGGAAAAAATAGGTAAACTTAAAAAAACCCCATGTCTTTGATGGCATACATCGAATAGTATTCATTTTCTGTTGTTAGCTCCGTACCGGGCCCCTGGCACACCCTTAATAAACTGCTCGGACGAATGCATTTCCACAAGAGCCGATCTCTGGTCCTTTCATCCAGGGAGGGGAAAACCCAGTTCTAGATTTGGGGATCAATGCCGTATGCACAGCAAAGACTCTGCTCTTGCTTTTTCTGTCCAGGCTCTTATCCCCTCCAGGCTACAGAAGCACCTTACCTTCTGGTATTCTTATCCTTAATCTCTCCAACCTACCTCCATCCTTTTAGAGACAGATTAAAAACTCCAGCTGCATATTGCCGTGTGACAATTTAACCAAAAATTTAGTGGCTTAAGTCTCAGTCATTAGCATCTCATGGATTCTGCAGATAGAAACTCAGGCACCAGGGCAGCTGGTCTCTGCTCCCCAAATGCTTGGGCCTCTGTTGGGAGGTGATCTGGGGATTGGGGGAAATTCAGTGACTGAGGATATCAGCAGCAAACTTCACTCACGTATCTGGCAGGGGATGCTGGGACCTCGTCTAGGCCGGTGGCAGATCACCTCTCCATGTTCGAAGAACGAGCATCCCAAGAGGACAAGACAGCAATCTATCATCTTTTATGACCTACCGCTGGAAGTCACAGCATATGACTTCTGTTGTAGTCACAGGCCCAGGGGACTCAAGGCGAGGGGACACAGGACCTCCAAATGGGAAGCATCCATACCACATTGTAAAAGGAACATATGAGGCCTCATCATCCTAAAGCATCACTTTAATGCTCCCTGTGACCCACAGGGGAAAAAATTCTGGCATTGGAGGCATCTACGAATTGGCCTGATGTCTCTCCTCCTTCCCTTCCTTTGTTGTCTCCTTCATTCCGCTCAGATTCAACTGCTCTGTCCCCCAAACTGATCAAACTCGTTCTCTCTTCTGCTCTTTTGTCTCACCAGATCTTTCTTCCGTCGACCTGACATTCTGCCTCTCACTTGGGCCTGAGAACGCATAGTGACCCACCAGCGTGGGGCCCTGTGCCGTTTTGCCTGGCTCACCTCCTCCTGTGCCCGGGAAGCAGTAGCGACAGCAGAGGCCTCACACACGGCTCATTCCCAGGCTGCCTCCTCTTCAGAGTCCAGTCCCCCAGGAGTAATTTTCCATCCGGTCTGAAGAGCCCGGAGCCCCTGCCCTCTGGGCCTCTCCTTGGAGGGGACTATAAGCCCGTGACACCGTCTTAACCCTGATCTGGCCAACCGTGCGATCCAGGGCAACTTAAAGCACGAACAGTAGGTGGTGGACCAGAGGACGGGAGCCGCTGGGAGCAGGGCAGAGGGGCGGGCACCGAACAGACACCAGACGGGGTCAGCCGAGTGCTGTGCGCGCTGCTGGTCGGTATGGCCCTAACTCGGGCGGGCCGAGCGGGGAAGAGGCTGAGACCAGGCGTGGGCCCCGCCGGGGGTGCGTGGGCCCCGCCGGGGGTGCGTGGGCCCGTCCCGGCCTGCTCCGTGTGCCCGCAGTGAGAGCGGAGGGCAGAGACCCTCAGGCGGGACGCAGCGCATCTGACGAGCTCGGGACCGGCCCCGGGGAGCAGCGCACGGGCGCGCACGGCCGCCGGCTGGACGCCCCACGCGACCAGCACGCGGAGTGTCGGGGAAGCGGCCGAGGAAGGGCCCGGGGCCAGCACGGGTCACAGGGTCCGCGCGGAGGACGGCCCCACCCGCAGCACAGCGTCCTCGCCCAGGGCCCTTCCGACCCGAAGGTGCGTGGCCACTGGGGGGCGCGGGGCGCGGGGAGGGGGTTGGCTCCCGGCGCCGCCCGGGCACACAACCCAGGCCTTCGCAGAACCGAGCGGAAGGAGAAGCCAGAGTCCCCGGCGCTCCTGCTGTAGCCGTCAGTTCCGGCCCCGCCCCCGGACTTCCGGGCCAGCGGCGGCCCCGCCCCCGTGCTCTGCGCACGCGCGGGCGCCATATTGACAGCGACTGCTCGACAGTGGTGGAGGCGGCCGGTGTTCTTCCTCGTGAAGAGTCTCGGTGGACGTCTCCACTCTTCCGTGTTCCGCTGGTGAGCTTTTGCCCCTGGGCACCCGCGGAAGGGTGGCCGCCCTCTCCGCGGCCGGGGCTCGTGAACGTCGCGGCAGAGCCGTCTCGGCCTGCGGCCGCCACCGAGGCGCCCAGGGTGCCATGACTCTGCACCCGCTTCCTCGGCGACAGGCCGGCCATCGTGGGGCTTGCCTGCGGGGCGCGCGTCTGGGTCGGGGCCGGGGCCGGTGTCCGAGCTGGGATCTAGCGCTCTCGTCGGGGCCGGTACTGGGGTCCCAGCTTGGATCTAGCGCGCTCCTTGGGGCCGCGTCCATGTCCAAGCTTGAGTCTGTCGCTCACGTCCGGGCCGGGGTCCAAGCTTGGAGCTAGTGCGCACGTCGGGGCCGGGTGTGGGGTTCCCAGCTTGGATCTAGAGCGCACGTCGGGGCCGGGCCGGGTCGGGGGCCGGGGCCGGGGTTCGAGCTGGGATCTAGCGCGCGGGTCGGCGCCGGGGTGCAAGCTTGGACCTAGTGCGCACGTCGGGGCGGTGCTGGGGGCCCAGCTGGGTGGGACCTAGAGCGCACGTCGGGACCGGGCCGGGGCTCGAGCTGGGATGTAGCGCGGACGTCGGAGCGGGGGTGCAAGCTTGGACTTAGTGCTCACGTCAGGGCGGGGCTGGGGTCCCAGCTTGGATCTAGAGCGCATGTCGGGGCCGGGCGGGGGCCGGGGCCCGTTCGAGCTGGGATTTAGCGCGCGGTCCGGCCTGGGTCCAGGCTTGGACTTAGTGTGCACATCGGGGCAGGGCTGGGGTCGGAGCTTGGATCAGGCGCTGCGATGGTCGGGGCGGAGGCTGGGGTCTGAGCTGGGATCTAGTGCTCCCGTCCCAGTTGGGGATTGGGCTCCGCGTCCGGCGAGCTCTGCCGAGTCGGGACTGGGGTGGGGGTTTGGTGCGCACTCTGGGGCTGGGGCCAGGGTGGGGGTTGCACAGGTGGGATGGGGGCGTCACTTGGGAGGGTGGGTACCCGAAAGTTGCCCTGCTGGAACTGCACCGGAGGTGCACAGCGGGGCTTGTGCTCAGGGCTGTCCTTCCCTTTCCCCTGCTGGCTGGTGTACAGCCTCCTAACTGGTGACCTTTCTCGCGCTCTCCTCAGCTACAGTGATCTTCCTGAATGTCATCCAGTTCCTGTGGCTCTGTGGCCCACAGTCCTGCCGTGGAGCCCCGCGGCCCGAGAGAGAACATTTGCAGTTTTTACTTGGGTTGGGGGGCTTTCAGGGTTGGGGTCTGGCTTGGATTTCTAGCTTATCTCTCTAAGTTTGCTTCTCAATATTCTGGGATTTAGGAAAATGGGCTTTGCAGTCTGAAGTTTGGCATTTACACTAAATTGCGCTGAGCCCCAATGCTGGCTTTTGCAGGAATAGTAGGATCTCTAGCCCTACCTCCTCTAGGCTGGGACTCCGCATCGTCCTGGAGAAAGCAAGCCTCAGCCTTTTCACTCGGCGCTCGAGGCTCGCGCGCGTTGGAGTGTGTGCTCAGCTCTCTAGCTCCTTCAGGTTTAAGTTTAGCAGTTTGTCTCTCACCATTGAGCAGGCGTTCTCCTCGGCCTGGGCTGCTCTCCCGTCTACCCATGTTCTTCCTCTTAGGCCCAGTGGTTCCCAGCCTTATTTGTCTCTCCCACGTCTAATTTGAACTCATTTATTTTTATTTTTAGTTTTGGTAATTGTTTCTCAAAAAACAATGGTGTCTGCCTCCCTCACCTGAGTACCAGATTGTAAGCTCTGCAGGGAAGGGATTGGTGTTCCCTTTTCGGGATTCCAGCATCTGGCCTCGTGCCTGCTGCATTGTGGATGTTGGATGAGTGAAGGGAGTGAACAAAACAGATTTTTCTTTTTAAGTCAGAAAATGCTCCTTAAATTGTTAAGTTTCATTTTAATAATGATCTTACTTTCTTCTTACAGGAATTACGTGAAGTTCAGAAAACATGGTGAGTTGCTACGCATGCCCGTGAGCTGTTGCCTGATAAGTGCTATTGCTTGTGCCTCTAGACTAGCGTGAGGAAACGGGACGGAAGGGGTCTTCTTCCCTGTCAGTCCCTCCCGCACACTGAGCTTTGCATGCCAGGGTGTTTCATAAGATGGTTCGTGGACTGACTTCTGCTGGGCAGGACTCACTTGCCTGTTTTCCTTTGCAGTCTCGAAGATATGACTCCAGGACTACCATATTTTCTCCAGAAGGTAAAATCGAAACTGTTTAAGCTATCTCAAATTTAAAAATGTCTGTAGAGTTTGAACTAAAAAGGGGGGGTGGGTCTACAGACTTTTTTTTTTTTTTTTCAAGTTTTATTATATAAGTAATGTCTGCACCCCACATGGGGCTCAAACCCACGACCCTGAGATCAGGAGTCCCATGCTCTACTGACTGAGCCAGCCAGGCGCCCCTATGTAGGAAATTTTTTTTTTAATCCTTTGCTAAGTTCATCGTTTTTGTACTTTGGGCTGATTATGGCCACCGGGTTGGTTGGGTGCCTCATCAAGGGTGAAAGTGAGGCTCTTGCGTGTGTCCTGCCAGTGGTGTGACTGACTCCCTGGGGGCCGTGCTGCTGGGTACTCACTGCTGCTGTCTTCTAGGTCGCCTGTACCAGGTGGAGTACGCCATGGAAGCTATCGGGCACGCGGGCACCTGCTTGGGGATTCTAGCGAACGATGGTGTTTTGCTTGCAGCAGAGAGACGCAACATCCACAAGCTTCTTGATGAAGTCTTTTTTTCTGAAAAAATTTATAAACTGAATGAGTAAGTGAGATCTTAGGGAACGGAGTGTAAAATGTCTCACTTTTTCATGCAGTGATATCGCACATATGTTGGGAGAGCTGTTCTGTGTGTCAGGGTAGAATTGAAGAGAACGGTTTTTACCTCTGAGAATTTCTGCTTTTAATTTATCTTGTGTGAAACCTCCTCGAGCCCCAGACCTCGTGTTACCCTCTTGAAGCAGAGCCAAGCCCTCCGTGGGGAACCGAGTTGTGTATTGATAAGACTCAGGCTTGGTAGTCCCACAGATTTGGGTGAATTTAGAAGCTGTGTGACCCTACACCGATTATTTAATGTCTCTGGGTCTCAGCCTACTGGAGCAGTTATGGCAGTTTAGTGAAATGAAATAAACACAGACAAACCAGCACAGTGTGCAGCTTGTAGCAGGCCCTCCAAGCATTGTTCAGAGTGGCTGCTCCGGAGTTCTGTGGAATTACACTGACTCTTACCAAACCACAGGCCTCCCGGAGGTGTGGGGACAGTTCAGCCGAGCCCTGTACCCTCGGTGACGGTGGGGTGTGTGGGACTTGGCAGCTGGCAGCGAGCAGGGCTTGCTGATTGGTCCTTCTCCTCAGTGGTGGGCCAGGTGATCGCTGCTACTGGGCTTCTCTGATGGGCCTGTCCGAAGGAGTGCTGTCCCCTCTACAGCGTCACTGTCTCAGGCTTGCCAGGCAGGACAGAAGCTCTCGAGTCTGTGGGAGAGCCAGGGCAGAACAGGGGACGAGGGCAGAGGTAGAACTGTCCCCTTCGTGTGAGCCTAGCCCTGGGCTTCTAGGCAGCCTTAGAAAAGGCCCTTCCTGTGGGTGCCCTCCCCTTCACCTCCATCAGGCCAGGCCTCAGGAGGGAGGAGGGCACAGAGCAGCCTGTCTCCCTATCTGGTAAGACCTCTCTCGCCTTTGTTGATGAGTCTTGGGATTTACTTTAGCTTCTTCATCGTATTCCCTTGCCTGTTCACAGGGCGGTGATGGTAAATACATCTGTTGGGGAATTCATGGGTGCATTTGTTTAGTTTTCATGTGGAATGACATCTGGTTGAAAGTCTGTAAAGATGAAACTTCTGTCAGTGGCTTTGGAGCAAGGGTGGTGCATTTCTGACCGAACTCGCAGACCTCTCCCTGCTTACCGATCCCTGTCTTCCTTTTCTCAAGGGACATGGCCTGCAGCGTGGCAGGGATCACTTCCGATGCCAACGTTCTCACTAATGAGCTGAGGCTCATTGCTCAAAGGTATGCTTGTAGATAGCATCGGTGCAGGTACCTGCATTAGTGGCCGTATTTCTAAGGAGGAGTCATTTGTGCAAAGGTCAGAGTCATTAAAAAATGTATTCCTGGAAAATTCAAGTTTTCTTAGACCAAGGTTGTAACATGTTACTTCCTCTAAGCATATCACAATGCGGCCATGCTCTCCTCCCCTCTTGGAATCACAAGTAACTGTCCCTGTGGCACAGATTTATTTCCAGAGGGTGTATTTGTTTGCTTAGGGTATATCTGTGTTTTAGAAAAAACTGTTAATATGCCAATTTCTTTGTCGTAGGTATTTATTACAGTATCAGGAGCCGATTCCTTGTGAGCAGTTGGTCACGGCGCTGTGTGACATCAAACAAGCTTATACACAGTTTGGAGGTACTGAATTTTTTGAACATTGTATTCCAAAGTTAAACCATTTTATGAACAATAACCTTTTTGAGATGCTAAAAAGAAATTGAAAATGAAATAAAACTCTTTGCATAAATTCCTGCTTCATGAATTAACTGGCTTCTGCTGTGTAGATTGTCCTATGTCTTATTAATAGACTGCTGGAAGGCCATAATGCCGTTTTCAAATCTGGAAACAAATTGCTTTCTACATAATAATGAAATTCAGCACCAGTCTTCTGTGTCTTTATTCCTTTTCCTGGCTGTGCCCAAATCCTAGAGACAAAAGTGGCATTTTGGCTGGCGCTTATCTGTGATGTTCAGAAAACAAAGCAGTTTATGAATGCTTCACTTCACAGAGAAGGCTCTGGTCCCCCTCCTGGGCTCAGGGAACCATAGCGATCCCGGATTCAGATCGCTGACAGGTTTGGCTGTTTGCTGTTGCTGTTAAAGGAAAACGTCCCTTTGGTGTTTCGTTGCTCTACATCGGCTGGGATAAGCACTACGGCTTTCAGCTCTACCAGAGCGACCCCAGTGGGAACTACGGAGGATGGAAAGCCACGTGCATTGGGAACAACAGTGCTGTGAGTACTTTCATGCTGCAGTGAAATTGAGCAAAAGATCAAAGAACCACCACAGTTTTCGAGCGGCCGTGAGTACAGACTATTCTAAAATAGCTGCTGCGGCCCTGATGCGACGGCAGAGCACCTTTGATCCTGCTGACGAGGGGCTCGCGGGAACCACTGATCCTCCCAGGACTTCCTGTCTACCTTTGTAACGAAAGGAAACGCCAGTTTTCAGGGAGAAATGGAAACAGACGTAGTTATTTTTCATATCTTAGTTCTCAGACCCCTTGACTGCTGTCACGGACCCCTTGCAGGCCTGGGGAGGTCCAGGTTCCAGACCCCCTCGTCACCCCACCCCGTGTCTCCCCTCCCTGCCATTAGGGTTGTGCATGTTGGTTATAGTGCCCACAGTGATTCAGTCATTTCTCTTCTGACCAATCCGTATTCCAAAAAAGTGCAGGAATTTAAAGGAAATTCTTTGTTGATTCTCCTTTATGTCTTATAGGCAGCTGTGTCAATGTTAAAACAAGACTACAAAGAAGGAGAAATGACCTTGAAGTCCGCACTTGCTTTAGCTATCAAAGTCCTCAATAAGACCATGGATGTGAGTAAACTCTCAGCTGAAAAAGGTAATTGGTGTTCACTCCTAACCGGCTCACTTGAGTGAGAGAAGCCATTGAGCGGCTCCTGTGTTTGCCCTGACGTGTCCGAGTTCATTGATGCCGCGGCCTTAATGAATTGAGCGGCCTTAGACCTGTTTCCTAAGTGAGGATGCTAAGCCTTCATGAGGTTTGGTGCCTTGACCATAATCCCACCCTGTGTTCTGAGCGTGAGGGCTTGGGCCTGAGTGTTCTGTGTTCCTGGTTAGAGATCTGAGCTGTGCTTTTAGGTCCTAACCGATCAGTTTCTCGACAGCCTGCTCTGTGTGTGCGTGTATGGACAATAACGTGCGTGTACTTACGTGTTCATCCGTGTGCTGTGGTGTGTCTGAGGGATGACATTCGCATGAATTGGGGTATCCTCTGTTCTTTAAATCCACTGATCTCTAATGTTATCCCATGTTTGCAATTTTAAGTACTTTATTTAGTTTAAGCTCTATCATCATATAAAACTATTTCTAAATAAGGTTTTCAAAAATTAGGGTCAGTTAATGGAACGATTTAGTTTAGGATACTTGAGCCCCTGGTGTTCCTTAGAAAATGGAGTTGACTTGCAGACTGTCCTGTCATGTACTTCTCCCTAATTTCAAGGAGGCAGTACCCCGTTTCCCCTGCTCAAAAAACTCCTTCTTCTTTGGTGTCAGTTTACTTTTCTTGTCTGTGGTCATGGAAGCTGCTTTTCATGCCTTCGTTTTGAAGAGCTTTCCAGAGTCCCTGAAAAAGGCATGTGATTACTGGTTAGAGACTCTGTGCCTTCAGGGGCTCCATGGAGGGAATGGAGGCTCCCGCTGGTGTCGCAGCTAATGGCAGGCCAGCTAGAGCAAGAGGTTGGCGTGCTCTTTGAAGGAAAGTGACAGACTGGCGAGTCGGAGGTCGGGATTGGTGAGGGACCTGTCAGTAGGGGCGTGTGTGTGTCACTAGGATCGGGACAGGAAGGAAGGTATTGTTTGCTGTGGGAGCGGCCGGAGTCTCCGTAGCGCTGGGCCTGGGCTCCGGGGGAACTGGGACTGTGAGCCATTTTCCAAGGGCGTCCGCCTGTAACTGCGTGTGCTCCCTTGCAGTGGAGATCGCCACCCTGACAAGAGAGAATGGGAAGACGGTCATCAGAGTCCTCAAACAGAAGGAGGTGGAGCAGTTGGTCAAAAATCATGAGGAAGAGGAAGCGAAAGCCGAGCGGGAGAAGAAAGAAAAAGAGCAGAAGGAGAAGGATAAATAGGAGGACCCAGGGGTTTCGTAGCTCACGTGGAGTCACTTCAGGGCCCTCGCTGTCCTCCTTCCCACCCTGAGAAAGCCCTCGCTTATTCTCGCCTGTGTGGGGAGACGCGGGTCGTACCAGCTGCGTCGGGTCTTCGCCGTCTCTGTCCAGTTGAATCCTGCAACACGATGGCCTGCTGGTCGTGGACGCCCTCGCCCCTCCTTGTTTTGGGTAATAAAACTTGGAAAGAATGGCGGAGGTGAAGGAAGAGAGTGTCTGTGGCAGGAGTCGCGACGGCCCCGGGATCAGCAGAGGCCGTGGTCTGCCTGTGAGCTAGGTGCCCTGTGGTGGCCCGTGCGCGTGGCGTCCGTGCGCGGGGACAGCTGACGCGGTGCTAACTTCATAAATGGGAAGGGGGCACGGCGCAGTCAGGGTTTCCTCTGTTGTTGTCCCCCTTCCGCTGGGAGCGGAACAGAGAGTCTTCGTCTAGGAGTCTGTGGGGTAGAATCCAGGGACGCAGGGCCCCGTGCTGTCCCCAGTGTGGATGGGTGCATACCGGACTGGAAGTGTGTGAACGTGCACGTCTGTGAGGAGTTGGCGACATGTGGAAGGTGTGACAGAGTGAGACCCCGTGTACCCACTGCCCCCCTCTGCCAACAGCAGTTTCAAAGCGCCCTGTGGGAAGGGTCCCCCGCAGTGTCCCTTTCCCATGTCCTCCTGTCTGCAGGGCTTACACCCTGGAATCCCACCCCCCGCTCTTCTCACAGAGGCTCTGTCCACAGGGATGGGTCTGAGGATGAAGGCGAGGGCTGGGCTGGAGCGGGGGGTGGGGGTGGGCAAGACAGGGTGAGGGTCCTGACACTGGGATAGGCTGCCCGCAGCCCGTGCTGAGACACAAAGGCAGCAGTGGAAGAGAGGAACCAAAGAGGGGACAGTTTACGTCGACCAGAGGGAGCTCCACTGCTGAGTCCCGCTGTCCTTGTGATGGAGCCCCCTTTGCCAGAAGCTGCAGAGATGCGTTCCCCTGATTGTGTCCCCGGCCGGCCCCCCCGCACCCCACAGCCCGGGTGTGGGAGATGCCAGAGCTCTCTGGGGACTTCTCAGGCTTGAGGGCCCATGAGAAGCACACGCTGAGCTTGTTAGAACATGCAGGGCCCCAGCCAGTAGGTGTGCGCAGCAGGGGCGGTGTGTGCCAGCCCCACTGCTGGCCTTCCTGCTGAGGGCTGTTTCCAAGACCCTCTGACATAGTGTTTTGTTGTTGTTATTGTGGTTGTTTATTTTAAGATTTTATTTGTTTGACAGAGAGTGGCACAAGCAGGGGAGCAGTAGGCAGTGGGAGATGGAGAAGCAGGCTCCTCACTGAGCAGAGAGCCCGATTCGGGGCTTGATCCCAAGACCCCAGGATCATGACCTAAGCCAAAGGCGGATGCTTAACCCACTGAGCCACCCAGGCGCCCCTTTGTGGTTCTTTAATCCAGATGGCTTTTGCTCTAGACAGCTGGTTCCTGTTACTCCCAGTAGCTGTGTTCTGTCACATTGTCCTGAACACCGGATGAGCAAATGGTGATCCGTGGCCTGGGGGGAATGAGTATCAGGCCAGGATCCTGAGCTGCTGGCCACACTTGCACCAACCGATCAACATGTGACCTTGTTTTGTGTGTGTTTCTGTTTAAGACATCAATGTGTATCGGTAATTCATTATCTTGGGCTCATGGCCAGCAGCTGTAACCTGCCGTCTGACCCATCCATCTCCTTCGTGGGGGGGACATCAGCAGGCACTTTGGCCCCGAGTTTAGGTGGGATCACCAACAGCACAAAGATGGGGAAAATAGGCACAAAATAGACCAAAAGAGTGCTATTGGCGCACAGGGTGAAATGAGGCAGGGTTCTACTCCGAAGCTGGCTGGGCTGGTCCACCTGTGGGCCCGTCCACAGTGACCGAGAAGGCCCCGCCCGTGCTGGCTTGGGGTGACAGGCAAATCTGCAGACGCAGAATCTAAGTGGTGATGGCCGGCTCCGTGGGGTCACGTGATCCTTTGGGTCTCGCTTTGCCCAGAAGGGGAGGTAGATGGAGAAGGGAGCTGCCTGTCTCCCGACCAGACCCAGGGTGCAGGTGTTGGCCACGAGAGCCTCTCACGCGGGCCGTTCGGACAGCCTTGTGTCGGGTCTTCCCTTCAGTCTGTCCTCGACACGGCAGCCAGAGCAGTTCTCAGTACAGGCCGTGGCTGGGCCGCCCTTCCTGTACGGGGACAGCCGCTTCACTCTGGTTTACAAGGGGCCCCACGGCTCCTTCCCTCACCAGGTACTCGTCTGAATGAGCTGCTTGTTTCTTGAAATAACCGAGCCTCTTCCACCCCAGGGCCTTTGTGCCTGCCAGTCCCTCTGCCTTGAGACTACTCTGCCCTGGGAGTGTCTGCATTGCCCGCCCACCCCCCCACCCCGCGGCCCCCTGCCTATGTTCAGTGTCACCTTGTTTGGGGCATGTCCCCAAAAGGAGCAGCCACTCCCCTACACACGCCTCCTCCCTTTCCCTGTGGCCGTGTTTCTCCAAGCCCTCACCACCACCTGGCACATCTGCTTACTGTCCAGAGCTGGGACTCCACAAACAGCTATGTCCCAGCACAGAGAACAGAAATGGGCACGTATTAGGCCTCAGATACTAAGGACTGAGGGAACAGTGGTCCTTGATATGCTGGAGTGAAATCCTGAAATCCACTGCCTTCCAGTCCAGATAGAACTGGTGGGTTTTCTGTGTCCTGACCACCCCTTGAGCACTTTCCTAAAGTAAAGAGAACCGCAGAGGCCAGGGTCCTAGCACATTTTCCCACAACATCCAGAACAGGGATTCAGGACTCCATCCTCACAGTGGAAAAATCTCTACATACCTTTAAAATATATATATATATTTATATATATAAATATATATATATATATATATTTTTTTTTTTTAAAGGATTTTATCAATTGGACAGAGTGAGCATGAGCTGGGGGAGGCAGAGGGAGAAGCAGCTTCCCCGCTGAACAGGGAGCCTGAGGTGGGGCTTGATCCCAGGACTGTGGGATCATGACCCAAGCAGAAGGCAGATGCCTAACTGACTTGAGTCGCCCAGGTGCCCGTATGTTTTTTTTTATTATTTTTTTTTATTTTGAGTCCTCTGCACCCAATGTGGGGTTTGAACTCACAATCCAGAGAGGAGAGTCACATACCGCACTGAGCCAGCCAGGTGCTGCTGGCCCTTTTGTTGAAATAATTTCATGCTAGGGAGAAAGGGAAACCTGGGGGTGGGGTAGGGGCTGCCCTACCTGGTTTTTCCCTTGCTCCAAGGCTACATCCAGCCTAGATTCTCCCCAGCCCGATTCTGCTCTGTGGCGTCTTCGTGGCTCCAGGTTGCAGGGTGTTGCTGATGCATCCTAAATGTAGCTCAGCAGTCCTCACCTGAACGCGGGCTCTTCCCGTCAGGGCATGGCCGGGGCAGGAGTACTGACAGGCAGAAGCAGGGAACCAAGGAGCTAACAGGCTGAAATCTGGCGTTGATTTCCTTTGGGCGAGTTACAAATCATGTTTTAAAAAATGACTAATGTGGGGGAAAAATTAGGTGTTCTTCTGTATAATTTTACTTCTGGAGCTTTTTTTAATCAGAAAATAAGCAAGACTCGAATTTCTGCTGTCTAGCACTTCGAAAGGTCCATGAAAGCATTAGCAGTGCAAAATTATTCCACGTTCTGGAGGAAAAAAACCCAGAAAGTAGATTCATTTCTGTTCCTATTTGCCATGTTGCTGGTAATTTTAGGTGATGGCAGTTTGTGGCTGAGTAAGACATGTTCCCGGTTATTACTGTGCCGGAAGGGCAGGGCTGTAATCTACTCGCTAATGCGGACACGTGCTGGACCCCGGTGGCCGCGAGCCGCTCGGGAGAGAGGGCCTGGCAGCGGGACAGCCTCCCATATTTATGGAACGGCTGTAGCTGAGCAGAGCTGGAGCCTAGCTGTCAGGGGAAGACGATTAAGGACAGGAGATGAGGCTGGAAATGTGCAGAGACAAGACAGCTTTGCTGACCGCGTTGCCTGTGCTCTGCGCCATGCAGGAGCCACAGAGAGTCTTTATTTTTTTAAATTTCTTTTCATGATTTATTTATTTGAGAGAGACAGCATGGGGGGGCGGCGGAGAGAGAGGGAGAAGCAGACTCCCCGCTGAGCAGGGATTCCATGTGGAGCTTGATCCCAGGACCCTGAGATCACAACCTGAGCCAAAATCAAGAGTCGGACGCTCCACCAACTGAGCGCCCCAGGCAGCCCAGATTTTTGAGTGAATGAGGGAAATGAGTACACCCTAACTCAAGTCCAGCAGCCGGATCAGATGGGAGGAGACGGTGGGGAGATCAGCATCGAGGCTGCAGAAATGGGAGGAAGGATGAGGGTCTCGGTGGTGAAGAGAAGAGAGGGGGGAAGCTCTCCGGGGTGAGGGCGAGAGGAGCCGCACCAGGGCTGCTGACTCAGCCCGCAGCTAAAAGGCATGAAGAACAGGAGCAGGGCCCCAGCGGCTTAGTCGGGGCAGCCTCTGACCCTTGGTTTCGGCTCAGGTCATGCTCTTACGGTTGTGGGATCGAGCCCCACGTCGGGCTCCGTGCTCAGGGCGGAGTCTGCTTCAGATTTTCCCTGCCTCTCTGCTCGTGCCGGCATTCTCTTAAATAAATAAAACTCTTAAAACAAAAAGCTTCATGAACCACCCCTAAAATTTTCTAACCTTTTTTTTGTTGTTTTGGCCTCGTAGGGAGGAACTTGGTGACATCACCTATGAACCCATGAACCCATCACACGCTTTCCGCGCCCTTTTTCTTCCAGATGCTCTACATTCGCGTTCTCTTGGGCTCTGTCTGCCCATCTCCTTGCCCGGCTTCCTGTCACGGCCCTTAGGAAAGTCATTCCTGAGCTCGTTGTCATCCGCGTCCCGGGGTCTTCTCATCCTAGCACTTGCATTTTTGTTTTTAATGCTGATAATGGGAGGCTTTTTGTGTTTTTGTAGGCAAAGCTGTGAGTCATTTACGTTTCTTGTTGTTAGTATGATACATATAAAGATACTCCACCCCCATCTCCAAAGTATATAAATGTTCGGTGCACTTGGAAAAGGTGCAGGCACCCTGATGTTTACTGCAGTGTGTTCAACAATAGGCACACTACGGAAGCAGCCCAGAACAGAAGACGTGCTGTGTACACGCAATGGAATATTACGCACACACCAAAAAGAACGGATACTTACCATTTGCCATGACACGGACGGAACTAGAGAGTGGGAAGCCAAGTGAAACAAGTCAGTCAGAGAGAGACAACTAACGTATGGTCTCCCTTGCATGTGGACTTTAAGAAGCAAAATAAACAAAAAAGAAAAACCAAGAAACAGACTCTTAACCTCAGAGGACATGCTGCTGGGGGCCGGAGGGGAGGCGGTGGGGGTGGGGGATATGGGCTGGGGATGGAGCAGGCACTTGAGATGAGCATGGCTGGTGTACGGAGGCGTCGAATCACCGTACTGTATACCTGACAGTAATGTTACACTGCATGTGAGCTCTGACGGAATCACAGGCTTTTAAAAAGTATACGGACATTCTTCTAGTAAATTTGTGGTCTTACCATACACGATTTAAAAAATGGAATTGGTAAAAAATATAAAAATAAAAAATTTAATTGGTATCGTTAAAAGTCAGGATTTCAATTAGCGATGCCACCTTAATTCTGTCATTCACACTAATGTTCTTGAATGAATTCAGAATCAGATACAACGAAATGGTGACGTTTTCTCCGTAAGGGCTTTGTGGCGACATTACGCACCACCCATCCCCCAGGACGCGCACACGCAGTGGCTTTAGTTTGTCTCCACGGCTGTGCCGCCAACACCACGGTTTAGAAGGCTTTCATTCTCCCAAACAGAAACCCTGTCACACTTGGCCATCACCCCAGCTCCTCTGGCCCCGGGCACCCGCCAGTTGGCTCTGCATCCACACAGATTTGCCCACCGTAGATGTGTCCCAGAGTGCGGTCAGCAAGCCGCCGTGTGGCCGTCTGTGACCGGCGTATCACCGAAGGTCATGTCACAGTTCGTTGCAGCCCAGCGTGGGTTGGCAGGTCACAGCTTACTGGATAAGAGGAATAACGGCAGGAGTCCCTTGTTCTTACTGCGGAGAGATATCCGCCGTGGGGTTGTACTATGTGCTGGACGCGGGGGTGGTCTCCGTTCGGGGTTTCGTGGCTAGCGCTGCTGTGGACTTGTACGCCCACACTCTGGGTGGACTTGGGCTTCTGTTTCTTGGGCATATCCCCAGGTGGAAGTGCTGGGTCACGTCTTGTTTAATTTTTAATCCACCTTCGTGCCAGACATTCACATGAGCAACTCGGGTTGTAAAAGGGTCTACTTTCCCCTATTTTCTCCTAAAGAGACCAGGACAAGTGGAGAGTGCGTAGACTCCTGAGTGAATGTCTAGGAGTTTGTCAGCTTCGGTTGAAATAGGGCTCACGGTTGGAGAGAACTTTGGATTCCTTTCATGTTGGCAGCCTTTGTACCTAACGCTAGGAAAGGCTGAGTCTTTGATTCCATACCCAGGCGCCTTATATAATATTCTCTGAAAAATTCCAAATCATACAGAATGGGAGAATCCAGGATAAATGTCTCCTGGGTCCTGAACAATCCAGTAACTTATTTTTTCTGATTATAAAGCAGCATGTGCTCGCTTTGCAAAATACACAACAGATTAAATGAAAAATCGCCCGTACAGTCTTGCTCAGAGCTGGCCACCGTACACGTCCCTCCCTGGCCCAGATGCTGAGTATGTCTATTGGTAGACTTCAGCAAATTACAGGCCATTCGTTGAAAAATAGTTTCAAAGAAGACATTAAAATAGATATTTCTCCTTCTCGTTGCTTCCTGAAGGATTTTGAAGCCTTAGAAAACCCTTTCTCTGTAGGACAGAGCAGAGACTATCATTTCTGGAGCAGACGGTCTGCATCAGTGACTTCATGTCTGCTGCGTCTGACAGTCACCTCGTGAAACCTTCCTTACAAGTACAGCCCCCATTGCTGAGGGCCTTGGATGTGCTTGGTGACTCAGAGGCATCTTTCTGTTGTCTGGCTGAGGAAAGCAAAGCTCAGAGAAGTGTGTGAGGCGTGCCTGGCCCCCCGGTCTGCCCCCTCTGTCCCCGTGTGGGCTGTCCTGCCCTCCTCGGGGCCTCCAACACCTGTCCCCCTGCATGCATGGCTCCCTACCAGGGAGTTTCAGGCTTTTATTGGGATGCTCACGAGGCTTGACCCCTCGCATCCCTCGTGGGCACAGCGCTTCCAAGGCCCTGGGAACGACACGTTATTATGTATTCCTACGATCCTGTGTGCTCAGAGTGAGGTCTTGGTAAGTCCCACTGTCGGGTCCCACACCCGCTTCCCCTCCTCTCGAAGGTCCTCGGAGGGGTCTGGCTGCACCGCGAGGTGATCGTTGATCCTCCCAGAGTAGAAATGGCTTCCCAGGCATTTCCTGCCAAGCTCTCTCCAGCTCAGCCAGCGCCCGACGGGAAGGTGTGGAAACAGAAACTGTGTGAGCCCACGGACGGCATCTGGCACGGTGCCAATCGCTGGAAGAGCCGCAGGGCTCGGCAGGGATGGAGTCAGAAGCCGGTCTCCAGACCTGCAGAATTACAGGCTGAGGATTCGGTCCTCGCAGCCAAAAAAGCGGGAGAGAGAGTCTTCCACAGATGGGTCCCTTCAGCCAACCCTGCTTTTCTAGGTTACGGCATTATTTGTCCACTTTTAAAAGATGAATAGTTTGTTGAGTCTTTTGAAATTCTAATTAAATTATGAGGACCCCCACCCAAATAATAGAAGAATCTTTACTTTAAACCTGTTGCTGCTTTCCGCTGTCCCAAGGAGAAAGTCTGTGCTCTCCCTCCCGGCCTCCCCCTGTTCCCCCGTCTTGACGCCTCTTTCTGTCCTTCCTCACGAAGCTCTCTGGTCCCGTAGGGCCACACATGAGCTGCCCCCCTTTATCTGGACCGCCCCCCTCCCCATGCTGTGACTGGTGCTTTCCCTGTCTCCCACCTCAGACTATCCCCCCCAGGAAGGCATTTTCTTGCGCCCCCATCACTTTCTATATATTTCCTCAAGAGTTCTTAGCAGACGCTGAAACTCTCTTGTTTGTTCTCTGCCTTCCTCTCTAGGCTGTAAGTCCTGCCCTGTTTGCTGTGTCGTCCCAGGAACTGGGCCTATGGTGGGTTCTCAATTGTCGAACGAATGGCTGAGATGTGACAGAAGGAATTCAAACTCGCGTTTATTTGACACCAAAGATCAAAGGCCGTGTGTACCTCCCAGTAGGCCGCCATCTTGCTGTTTTCCAGTCCGTTACCCCGCAGAGCACTGGGGAGAGCAGACGTGTATCCCAAGTCCCACAGGCAAGCTCAGCCCTGGTTCCCTGATGACAAGGAGAGGACACGCCGCCTAGGATCAGGATGTCCTTTGGTGCGCAGAGCGTCTCAAGCATTCTTTAGTGTGCAAGCGACTGAAAACACCTGAAATTAATCAGGCGTGTTCTAGAAGAGCAAGGAAAGATCGCATCTCTGGGGCACAGCTGTGGAGCTGGACGTTACCAACGGTTTCCCGTTGTCAGAGACCTGGCTCAGGTGGCTTGGAATTAGGTTAAAGATAATCAATTCTCTGGGACAATCAATGTCATCTATTACTCTAATCCTCAGAGGGAACTCTTTGTGTTGCCGAAAGAGGCCCATCTGGTCGTGCTTCTCAGCCGTAAAAAACTCCGCACCAGTCACTGTTGCACAGAAACTGAAGCTGGAGGGGGGGGAGGGCTTGCTAAGTCAGTTCAGGTGGGTAATGAGCAGGTTCCCAAACGAATGCGAGAACAGCCCCAGCGTGCTGTCTTCTTACCCTCCCTTCCCTAAAAGCATTATGCGGTCGTGTACAAATCACAAATTAAGTCTATTTAATTTTGAAATTTTTTTGTGCATTTTGTGAGTTTCAGAATTTCATAACACCCCTTGATTGGAGTGGGAACAATGAAATTGGCAATTGTTAAATTAAATTCTGGGATGGCAGTTCTGCTGCTGGGTGTGTAGCCACAAATTTCTGGAGCATCTGTGGTCTATACCTGTGGTATAATTTGTCCTTTGAATTTACTTCGGATGTGTGGGGCAGTGTCTATGAATATCTCTCAGTTCCAGAATAGAAAGTGAGTGACGTCCGGCTTGTGTGTTTGAAGAAAATACTTAAATTCTACCTTTTGCACAGAATCAAGCACTTACGATCGTGTCTTGCAGACATCAAAATAGGGGCTTAATGTCTTTTATAAATCTACACCAGTGGGCATCGGTGAAGAACAGGTCACTTAATACAGTATAATTTATACTAGGTTGTGTTTACTTAGTACAAATGTTGAGCTTTGCATATCGAGTAATTACAAATCTGGTGAAGAAATTTATGGAAATCCATATTCATCCTTTTTTTAACCATAGAAATCTCTATGCTTTAGCAGCTTTATTTTTTTTAAAGATTTTATTTATTTATTTGACAGAGATCACAAGTAGGCAGAGAGGCAGGCAGAGAGAGAGAGAGAAGAGGAAGTAGGCTCCCCGCCGAGCAGAGAGCCCCATGTGGGGCTCAATCCCGGGACCCTAGGATCATGACTCAAGCCAAAGGCAGAGGCTTTAACCCAGGCTTTATTGAGATAGCAAAAACACGTGTGTCTTGTGAATTGCCATTTCCTTGTCCACTTGTGTTTTTCTTCTGGTCATTGGGTCTACGATGTTGTGGCATAGAAATGCTATTATTAGGAGCCCCTGGGTGGCTCAGTGGGTTAAGTCTCTGCCTTCGGCTTGGGTCATGGTCCCCGGGTCCTGGGATCGAGCCCTGTGTCAGCAGAGAGCCTCCTTCCTCCTCTCTCTCTCTCTGCCTGCCTCTCTGCCTACTTATGATCTCTCTCTCTCTCTCTCTGTCAAATAAATAGATAAAACCTTTTTTAAAAAAAGAACTGCTATTATTAAACTCTCTGGACACAGCTCAGATATGTATATGGTTTATATTTTTGTCATCTGTGATTTTATGCACTTCTACTTAGCTATTACAGTGTAATAAAAATATGGCCAACTAATTTTCTTTCTTGAAGCTTTGTACATGAAAATATGTCTGCCCTTTTACATTTTGATTAGTCACTGAAATAGCCCCTGAAAAAGGACCTTTTAGTCTTATATCATTTCTCTTGAAGGATGAATTTTAATACCCTATCAATACTGGCTTTTTTTTCTTTAATCTGTGAAAACGCATTTAATTTCAGCAGTAAAATTGACAGCATCCATTTTTATCTTTAATTAACTTTTCAGTTTGGCTTTCATCTTAAAGGCTCACAGCAGAATTTATCACCAAACTACAATGGAAATGCTGAATGGGAGATTTGAGAATCTGCCCAGCTCTGCGTTTGGCTCAGCTGACCCCATTATAAGGCAGGAAGTGCACAGCAAGGTTGGTACGCAGGACGCCACCTTGGGTCACCCCACTGCCAGACGGCGTGGTTATCGGACTTCTGACCATGCCCCCCCACCCCCGTGCTCTTTGGCTGCAAAGCACCAGTTTCCCTTTGCTTAAGGGCTCTGTAGGTGAGCACATCAGAGAATAACTACCCCATAGAGGATGACCCCGTCTGCCTCCTGACGGCAGGCCGGTGGGGGAGCCTGCCTCCAGGTTGTAAGGCACCACTTAGAAAATAAAATAGGACAAAATCAGAGAGAGAGAGAGAGAGAGAGACAAACCACAAGAGAGGGTTGCTGGAGGTTGGGGCTAGGGTAGCAGGGGTTTGGACATTTGAGGAGGCACGTGAGGTGATGAGCGCTGGGTGTTATATGCAACTGGTGAATCCCTGACCTCTGCCTCTGAAACCAATAATACACTGTGTGTTAATTAACTGAATTAAAAAAAAAAAAGGATTGGGGTGGGGCCCACAGAGCGCATTCGTTCAGAATGGTGGTCTCCGAGGCCTGGGTTTGAGTCCCCGCTCACCATCTTCGGCTCGCTAGCTCCGAGATCTGGGGCAGACTCCCCAGCATTCATGCATTTACCCAGCAAACGGTCTGAGCCTCGACCGGTGCTCCAAACGCCGGGTGCAGCCGGGTGAGCGAGGCAGACACAGCTTCAGCCTTTGGGAGCAAATGTCCCACGGGAGGGACCGCATACTGAAGGGCACGAATCACACAGACTGTGACATGTGCTGAGGGGAGGGCGCAGAGGGAGAGGAGGACCCGACCACAGGGCTGGTTTGTCTCTCAGAAGGTGACAGGAATCAGACACCCCAGGGGAGGTGGGGCTAAGAGAGAAAGGGCAGGCACCTGGAACACCGGAACACCGGGAAGGCGGGTGTAAGGGGGAGGGGTGAAGCTGGCACTAGTGAGGGCAGCCGGGCTACTCCGAGGGCCCTGGCACGGACTTGGGCTTTGGCTTTCCACGTTCAGATGATCACTCATTGCCCTCTGCAGAATGTGCTGGGGCGCGCTGGGCAGCAGGCTAAGCTGGAGATGCCTGCAGCGGTAGGAGGGAGGAATAGGGACGGGTTCAAGGATTAGTCAGGTGATGAGCCAAGGGGCGCTGGATGTGCCTAGCGAGGTGGGGGTCGGGGGGGGGACCTGAGCATGCCGTGTTTAGCTGGAGTAAGTCGCTGCATGGTGGTGCCACAGACTGAGCTGGGAAGAACGAGAGGCCAGGCTGGACTGGGACTTCCTAAGTGCCTGGTGCAAGTGACCCAGGGGGACACACTGGGGCTCCGAGGTGAGATCAGCACCCGAGTGTGCATCTGCTCATGTCAGTATGTGGGAGACCCCTCCATGCCCACGATCACAGAGTGTGGGGTCTGAGCAGGTGCACTTCCCAGCATGCAGTCTGGGCGGAAGAGCAGGGACCCACGAAGAGAATGGAGGACAGGGCAGCTCGAAGTTGACACGACACTGCCCTTGTTGGACAGCTTGAGATCAAGTGGGCTTGTGTATTTAAAGAGTGCGTAGGTCATGACAGCCCCCCACTCCTTAGCAAGGTTAACGTGGTGATGATTAAGTTCCACTTTCTGTGGCGGGGCACTGACGGGCTCGTGGGCAGATTCTAGGCCTGGGAGCTCATTATCTAGGAGAGGACATAAGATTTAGAGAGAAAAAGATGGAAAGTAGGAATGCAAGAGACGAGTGTTCTGGGTCCTGAGAGAAGGGAGGTGGCTAAGGCTGGGAGGCACCAGGCTGTGCTTCATGGGGTGAGCAGCATTTGAGGGGGTTCCTGAAGAAATGGTAGATGTGGATATTCCAAGAAGGGGTGGAGGAGGATGGCCGCAGGCAGGGATGTGGGGTGAGAACCCCACTCTGGTCAGAGGGCAGTGTGTCTGGGATGCAGATGTGTAGGGCAGCCCCTTGGGTCAAAGCTCAGAGTGCCGGAATCGGATGCTGAGTTAGGGGACGTGGTCGGTGGGAGCTGTGGCATTCACGCCCTGTGTCAGCCGTGTCTCCTAGCGGTGTGACGATGCCTATTACCAGAGTCAGGTGTGGCCACTGCAGCCAGCAACTGAGAGTGACGGGCATATCCTTCCAGAAAAGCCATCCAAGATGCACACTTTATGTTCCATAATTATGGTTGGATTTTAAAGTGCCCAACAAATTTCTCACTATGCCTTTCATGTACAAGCAGTCACAACGAGTGGTCCTTTCCCCAGACTGTGTCCATCACCACTATTCTCGTGGTTATTGATAGAACTCCTGGGAGAGGTCCGGGAATTGCAGTTATGCTTGCTGATGGGGCTGACGCCACCCAGGTTTCCCTGGAAAGGTCCTGTGCCCTCCTGCCGTGATTCAGCCAAGCTGCTTCCAGTCCCCTAGCTGTGAAAGTGCAGTAACACTTGCCTTGCTCAGATGCTGTCCTGCTGAGCTGTGTGAGAGTCTATGCGCCCCATCTGCTGAGCGGAGCAAACAAGTGTGCAGCGAAGGGACCACACGTACTTTCCTTCCAGTGCAGGAGTGTCAGTGGGGACTCACCTGACCCCTCTCCGTGGTCCCAGCAGAGCAGCATCATTGGGCTTTGTCTCCATGTTCCTGGCTGTACTTAGACCGAGGGGAGAAGTCTTACCTGAACTTAACCATTTTAACATTCTTTACAACCAGGTTTTTTTATCAGACTTTCCGGGTCTGGAGCTTGGTGTGAAATTCCTGCTCATGAGAGGAGTCTTAGAAGTGTGAAAAATCAGCGAAACGCTCTGCCACGTAAGTTTAAAGTCAGTTCGCCTGAACCTCTTCAGCCAAACGAAGCTTTCTAATCAATTATGAGCAGAGAGAATGAAATGCAGGGTCGGGAGGGATTGCCGATGGCACACCAGCAGTCTGCCCGGGCCAGTGGCTGCATTTCTGTTGCATGGAGTCATCAATCTTTACAGACGCTCATGGACGGGCACATGGTGGGGGGGCACCGTTTACAGATGCTCATGGTCCGGCATACGGTGGGGGGCACCGCTTACAGACACTCATGGTCCAACACACGAGGGGGGGCACCGCCTCCCGCTGGGGGGGGGGGGGGTGGGCACCGCTTACAGACGCTCATGGTCCGGCACATGGGGTGGGGCACGGCCTGCGCCGAGACGGCTGCGTGTCATATCTGCGGGCGCCTGAAGGAGGGTCCGGACTGGGCCCCCCGGGTCCCCACGCTTGGCTTCAGGGACTGGGGAGCGGACAGGCGTCCCCCCCCACCACGTCCTCGCGCTTCAGCCCGCGCCCTGGTTCCTCAGCGATTGTCCTGAGGACGGGGAAGGACTTCCTCCTGTGGGCGGGGCGCAGACTGTGGGCCCGTCGCCCCCGGAGCGGCACACAGCGCGGACGTTAATCAGTGATGGTGACCACAGGTAGCTGGGGGCCTGCCCAGGTCGCCGGAGGCCAGATGAGGGACCGGCCAGCGGCGCCAGGCCCGGTCTCCCCCTTCCCGGGATTGAGGGCTTGGCTGCAGCCGCCGGCATTGGGGCGCGGAGTCCGGCCAGTTAAGAGGGGGGGGCATTGGGGGCGGGGCCAGGCGCGGAAAAGGCGGAGCTCTGGCTCTAGGCTAACTTCTAAGCCAAGAGGCCAAAGGCGGGCTGGGGAAAACGGAGGCGGAGCTACGGGCGAGCGGGCGGGGCCAATGAGAAGGGGCGGGAAAGGGGCGGGACCAGGCGCGCGAGCCCCCTCAAGCGCCGGGAGCCTCCTCACGCGCGCGGAGTCTCCTCAGGCGCCGCGAGCCGGCGGGAGCCCTGCAGGCTGAGGTGGCCCCGCTGGCACCGGACTGAGGCGCGCTCGCGGAGCAGCCCCTCCGCAGCGGCGTCCGTTCTCGGTCGGCTCCTGCCCCTCCCCGGGCTTCCGCCCGCTGGAGCCCGAGTTCCTTTCCCGCGCGGCCGTCGTGAGGCGGCCGCCGGCGTTCCCGCGAGGGGCCAGGCGATGTCTGCGTGGGGGTCCCGCCCGCTCCGCCTCCTCCTCCTCTTTCAGCTGGTCGCGGGGCGCTGGGGCCCGGCCGGCGCGGGGGGCGGCGCGCCTGGAGGTGAGGCTGGGCGGCCGGGGGTCCCGGGATTGCGGGGCGGCGGGGTGCGCGGCGCAGAAGGGTCAGGGGCGCGGGGCGGCGGGGCCCGGGGATTGCGAGGGGCTGGGGGGAGCGCAGAAGGGGCGGGGGTCGCGGGGTCCGGGGACCGGCAGGCACGCGGCGGCCCGGGGCGCGGGGCGGCGTCGCGCAGGGCCCCAGCTGCGGCTCGCGCGGAGCGGCTCGGTGCCGAGGCCGGTTCGGACCTTCCGCGGGCTCGGGCGGGGGCTCAGGCCGCGCGCCCAGCTGGTTGGCTCAGACTCCGGGAGGCCGCTTGGGGCTGTGTCCCGTGACCCGCGTCACCGGAGACCGCTGGTTGACACCGGGGACGCGGCCTCCACCTTTCGGGGTCCCAGAGGCCACTGGGACCCGCGGGGCCCGCCGTCTGCGCCCACGTCGTCCGGGTGCTCACAGGCGTGCGGCCGCTCGCCCGCCCCGTCCGCCGTAGCCCCGCGGGGCAGGTGTTCCTTGGGCCGTGCCGGCCGCTGCCCGCCGGTGGCCCCGAGAGCCGCGCTGGGGCCGGGATAGAAGCAGCGGCACAAGGAGCGCGTCTCCAGCTTCCGGGCGTGGGGACACTCCGGGCCGCGCTCTCGGATCCCGAAGCCCGCGCCGCTTCCCAGTCCCGCGGCGCGCTCCCGGGAGTCCGCGCTGAGGGCCGGCCGTCGTCAGGAGCCGGCGGGACCTGGCCGCGCCCGCCGTGAGCCGTGGCTTCCGGTCCCGAGGCTCCAGCGGCTCTGCGCAGGCGGGACGCGTGTGGGGACGCGGGAAGGACGGCGGCTCGCGCTCCCGCGGGGACCCCCTGCCGGGACTGTCGTGACGAAGGCGCTGCGGCGCTGGCAGGTGGCGACCCGGGGTCACGCGACGACCCCGCCGTGTCCGCGCTGCTCAGCCTCCTTGGGGACCGCGGGGATCCTGTCTCTGTCCTCCGCGCGGTCTCCGGACTCCGTCGTGCGCCCGAGGCCGGTGCGGTGCCGGCCAGACCCGGGGGCCACAGGCCCCGCACCCTGACGCGCTGGAGGCGAGCGCTCGGTGGCGGCGGCAGCTGTGTGCCCCGCGTGGCGCGCAGGGTCCTGGTGGCGCAGCCAGGCTGGCCCAGGGTGGCCCGAAGCCCGCCCTTGAAGCAACGTCACGTTCTGTCGCGTTTGTTTCCTCTTTGCCCACGGGAGCTCCTCAGGACCTGGGCCTCGTTTTCGGGCTTCATTTCAGTTCGCGTGTCTGCGGAGTGTTCGGTGTGCCGCACGGTGACTCAGTGCTCGGGTGACCCCGTCAGCGGCCCCACCGCCGGCCCCTGCTCTGCCGACCGCCGCGGTCCTCCGTCGTGCCGAGAAGAGCTGGGACGCGGCTCGGAGCCGGCGTGTCGCGGGCCGCCGGGAAAGCTCTGGGCGGGACGCCGGAGCCGGAGCCTCTCCGGACCCTGAGACGAGCGGTCGCGTGGCTTCCCCCTGCGGCGCCGCCGCCCCGAGACCGTGTGCGCTCGCGGTGCGCGGTCACGCGAGAACAGAGCGAAACTGTGCCCGACGGGGGTGCACGCTGGCTCGAGTGTCGCAGGGGCTTGGGCCCCGCCTCCAGCACCCTCGGGCGTCGCTGCCCGCCGGCTGGACGCTCGACCCCAACCCTAACCCCAACTGAGAGGGCGGCCGCGCCCTGGCCGCGGACGCTTCGGTCCCTTCAGCCGTCATTGCTTCCGTATTACATTTCGTCGTTTTCTTATTTATCTTAGAACTCGGTGTTACTTTGCTCACAAACGATCCTACTCGTCGATTAGAGGGAGCGCCAGCGGGGAGGGGGCAGAGGGAGACAGAGAAGCGGCCGGGCTGAACAGGGAGCCTGTTGGGGACCTGACCCTGGGATCCGCGTCGCGGACCGAGCCGCGGGCGCCCCCGATGCGATCTTAGGAATTTCACTTGTTTCTTATGGTTTTCTGCGACCAGCCCTCAGGGGCAGAAAGGAAGTCTAGTCCGCCGGCGGCCCTACCTCCTGGCCGGCGGGAAACTGCAGAGTTTGAAGTGGCTCAAGAGGCAGCTTTGAACGCGCTAAAGAATAGCGGGGCGCCTGGCCGGCTCAGCCGGGACAGCGGGTGGCTCTTGACCTCGGGGTCACGAGTTCGAGGCCCACAGCTGGGGTGTGGAGATTATGAAAAATAAATTAAGAACTTAAAAAGGAGAATAATTAGTACATGAAGATAATACCAGCCTTTTTAACGGACCTGACCACGATTGCGGCGGCGATGTACGCGAGTCAGTCGTTGGTCAGTTATACTTCTCGGCTGTGGGACCGTCGAAGCGCTTGAAACTTGATTTTAGTATATGTGGTAAGAAGTTCTGTCATGCAAAGGGGAGTAAAATAGTTGTTTCAGGGAAAACAAGAGCTGTGAAGGATTTTTTTTTCTTGTCACCTTTAGTTTTTCTCACTCACATTTTCAGAAGCTAGCGGGAATACGCACATAGCGCCGTCCTCTCTCCTTCTGTGACGGCGTCCGCAAGAGTCTCTGGCTGCCTCAGGCCCTCAGGCAGGTCTTCCGCATTACTTGAAATTACACGTTAAACGCAGTCGCGCTCTGTGAGCTCGCCTGCGAGCACGTGGCAGGCCGGTCCGTCTGTGCATGTCCCGGTGAACCCGACTGACTAATGTAGCAATGGAACTTTGAAAGGTTTTCAGTCATTGGTCAGAATAGAGTTTTTTTCATCCTGTAATCTACAAATTAGATCTAACAGGTAATTTTTTATAATTAGGATATGACTTTTTAGCACAGTAATTTCAGTACAGAACATTTTTCTTTTAATAGTAGTCTTTTCCCTTAAGAAGTGAAATTATTTTTCTCAGATGTAATTTTAAGTTAATATTCAATAAGCATGTCTTAACAATGTGAGTTGGCAAATTTGGAATAGTTGTAAAAAAAGTTTCTAACTTGTTTGTCTAGAAGTCTACGCTACAGAACAGCATGGGTATAGTTTAAAAATGACAGTAGGATAGAAGAGATTACTTTAGCGATCCTTTTCTGCTCTTCAACTAAAATGTTCATTTAAAGGATCTGTTTCCATTTTGGGGATTACATGATATTGTTTCTCCTGTGTTTAATTCAGAAAACTTATCTTTTCCCCAGAAAACTTCCCCCTTAAGTAGAATTATAAAACCCCCTTTAAAAAAAAAAAAAAATTATTTATTTATTTATTTGAGAGAGAGAGAACATGAGAGAGATCAGTGGGAGAAGCAGACTCCCTGCCGAGCAGGGAGCCCGATGTGGGACTCGATCCCAGGACTCCAGGATCATGACCTGAGCCGAAGGCAGTCACTTAACCAACTGTGCCACCCAGGCACCCTTTAAAACCCTTTTACTAGTAAAAAGAGCAATTAAATATAAATATTTGAATTCTGACAAAAAAGATAGCATAAACTTTTTTTTTTTTTTGAAGCATGTCATCTACTATGTTTTGACAGTTACACAAATATTTACACCAAAGTGTGATAGGGGCTTTAATAGAAATATGACAGGAATAACAGAACGGTCAGGAAAGCATGGTCAGTTCTCTACAAAACATTCCCTCCACCTCTGGGCCTTAGAGGCCTGGTTCTCGCTCAAGGAAATGGGTTCCTCTGTCATCCTGTCTAATGCCGCTTACTTGTATACTGTCCCGTACGGCAGACCTGGAATGTGGGCACACTAGCTCTCCACTGCCATATCCACACTATTACCTCTTTCTTCCCTTCTGAACAGAATTTTTTTTTTCTTCTAACAGGAGTTTACAGGTTTGATGCAAAACAGCAGCAGCTGGTCACTGCTAACAATGTAGTGTAGTGTCCATCCAGATTGTTCTCTGTGCATGTGTGGTTTTCTCTGGTGTGTGCGAGCTTTCTAGGATAATGTAGTCCAACTTATTTATTTTTGCTTTTGGTGTCGGATTCGGAAAATTATTGCCAAGACCTTTGTCAAGGAGCTTACCACCAATGTTTTCTTCTACGAGTTCTGTGGTTTCAGATCTGACGTTCAAGTCTATAAACTGTCTTGAGTTAATTTTTGTGCCTGGTGTGAGAAAGTGGTCGGGTTTCATTCTTTCGCATGTGCCTGTCAGGTTGTCCCAACACCATTTATCAAAGAGACTGTCCTTTCCTCCTTGTATATTCTTGGCTCCTTTGTCCTAAGTTAATTGACCATAGAAGCATGGGTTTATTTCTGAGCTCTTTATTCTGTTCCACTGATCCATGTGTCTGGTTTTATGGCGATATATACTGTTTTAATTACTACAGATTTGTAATATAGTTTGAAACCCGGGAGCATGATGCCTCAATCTTTATTCTTTCTCAAGGTTGCATTGCCTATTCGGGCTTTTTATGGATCTGTACAAATTTTAGGATTACTTGCTCTATTTCTTTGAGAAATGCCATTGGAATTTTGATAGGGATTGTGTTGAATCTGCACATCATTTGGGGTAGTATGGACATTTTAACAGTGTTCTTTCAATCCCTGAGCATGGAATATCTTTCCATTTGTTTTTGTTGTCTTTCATTTCTTTAATGTCTTGTAGCTCTCAATATATAGGTGTTTCATCTCCTTGGTTAAATTCATTCCTAAGCATATTTTTTCTTTTGATGCAATTGTAAATGGAAGGTTTAAAAAACATTGCTCTTTCTGTTAGTCTGCTATAGAAAGGCAACCGATTTTTTTGTAAGTTGATTTTGTACCCTGCAGTTTTACTAAATTTGTTCATTCTAACAGCTTTTTGGTGGAGTCTTTAGGGTTTTCGATATATAACATCATGTCACCTGGAAATAATGACAGTTTTACTTCTTCTTTACCAGTGTGAATACCTTTTATTTCTTATTCTTGCTTCATTGCTCTGGCTAAGACTTCTAGTACTATGTTGAATTAAAGTTGTGACAGTGGGCATCCTTGTCTTGCTCCTGATCTTGGGAAAACTTTTCAGCTTTCCACTGTTGTGTATGGCGTTAGCTGTGGGCGTGTCATACATGGCCTTTGTGATGTGGAGGTTGATTTCCTCGGTGTCCACTTTGTTGGAAGTCTTTGTCATGAGTGGATATTGAAGTCGGTCAAGTGCTTTTCTGCATTCACTGAGATGATCATGTGATTTCTACCCTTCATGTTGTTAATGTGGTGTATCCCACTGACTGGTGGGTGGGTGTTAGACTGTCCTTGCATCCCTGGAGTAAATCTCACTTGATCATGTTGAATGATCCTTTAGTGTGTTGGTGATTTGGTTTGCTGCTGTGTAGCTGAGGATTATCGCATCTATGTTTGTCAGGGATGTTGGCCTGTGATTCTCTTTCCTGTGGCATCCTTATCTGGTTTTGGTTTCAGGCTAATGTTGGTCTCATAGAATGAGTTGGAAGGTGTTTCTTCCTCTTCTATATTTGGAAGAACTTGAAAGTTGGAGAAGGATTGGTAATAATTCTTTGAATGATTGGTGGAATTCACCAGTGAAGCTAGTGAATTAATGGAAGAGACTGTCCTAGATTTTTCTTTTCTTGGAAGTTTTAAATTACCGATTCAATCTTCTTACTAAGTATCAGTCTGTTCACATTTTCTGTGTAATCATGATTCAGTCTCAGTAGGTTGTGTGTACCTAGGAATTTACCTGTTCTAGGTTGTCTAGTTTGTTGGCATGTAACTGCTTGCAGTAGTCTTTTATGAGCCTTTGTATTTCCGTGGTATCATTCGTAACATTTCCTGTTTCATTTCTGGTTTTATTTATTTGGGTCCTCTTTTTCTTGATGAATCTAGCTAAAGGTTTATCAGTTTTGTTTATCTTTCAGGGAATCCGCTCTTTGTTTCATTGATCTTTATTTTTTAGTCTCTTTTTATTTCTTCTCTGATCTTATTTCCTTCCTTTTAACTTTAGGCTTTGTTCATCTTTTTCTGACTCTTTGAAGTGTCAAGTTATGTTTTTATTTGAGACTTTTCTTGTTTCTTGATATAGACATTTATAGCTAGGAACTTCCCTCTTAAAACTGTTTTTGCTGCATCCCACAAGTTTTGGTATTTATATTTCCATTTTCATTTTTCTCAGCATTTTTTAAATTTCTCTTTTGAATTCTTCTTCGACCCATTAGCTGTTTGATAGCATGCTGTTTAATCTCTACATACTTGTGAATTTTCCAGTTTTACTCTTGTAATTAATTTCTAGTTTCATGCTGTTGTGGTCAGAAAAGATTCTTGACATGATTCTAATCCTCTTAAATTTATTAAGACTTGGTTTGTGGCCTACCATATGATCTATCCTGGAAGAATATATATTCTTTTGCCTTGGACAGAATGTTCTAGGTCCGTCTGGTCTACTGTGTCCTTTAATACTGACATTTTCTTGTTGCTTTTCTGTCTAGATGATCTAGCCATTTATGTAGGTGAGGTATTCAAATCCCTTACTATCATTATATTGTTATCCATGTCTCCTTTTAGATCTGTTAATATTTGCTTTATATATTTAGGTCCTCCCAAGTTGGGTGAATGAATCTTAACAAATATCACATACTTTTTTTTTCCTTTGGATTGTCCTCTTTATCGTTATGTATCAACCATGTTTGTTTTTCAAAAAATTTTTGTTTACTTATTTATTTAAGATACACTCTGTGCCCATTGTGGGGCTCGAACTCACAACCCTGAGATTAAGAGTTGCAGGCCCCCTGCCTGAGCCGGTCAAGCAGCCCCATGTTTGTCTTTAATTACAGTCTTTGTTTAAAGGCTGATAGAAATATAGCTGCTCCATGTGTTTTTGGTTTCTGTCTTCATGGCATCTCTTCTATCCTCACTGTCCACCTGTGTGTGTCCTTACATCTAAAGTGAGTCTCTCACAGGCAGCACGTGGATGGGTCTATTGTTTCTAAACCATTCAGCCACTCTGTCTTTTGATTAGAGAATATGATCTGTTTACATTTAAAATAGTTATTGATAGGTATGTACTAATTGTTGTTTGGTTAATTGTTTACTATTTTTGTAGTTCCTCTCTTGTTCTCTTCCTTCATAATTTAATGATTTTCTTTAGTGGTGTATTTATATTCCTTTCTCCATCTTCCTTGTATGTATAATAGGTTTTAGCTTTGTGGGTACCATGAGGCTTACATGTAACAACCTATGTCTTTAACAATCTGTTTTAAGTTGGTAACAACTTAAGTTTGATCCCGTTCAAAAGGTTAACATTTTTACTCTTTCTCTGACCCATGTTTTATGCTTTTGATGTCACATTTTGCATTTTTTTAGTCTTCAGTGTCCCTTAACTAATTATTGTAAACATAGTTATTTTTACAACTTTTGTCTTTTAGCTTTCATACTAGTTTGTAAGTGATTGACTACTTTTTCTATATATTTACCTTTGCAATAGATTTATTGAGATTTATTCTTTCAAATATTTTCTTGTTATTAATTAGTGCTCCTTCTTTTCAGCTTAAAGAAGTCCCTTTAACATTTCTTTTTTAAAAAATATTTTATTTATTTATTTGATAGACAGAGATTACAAGTAGTCAGAGAGGGAGGCAGGGAGAGAAGAGGAAGCAGGCTTCCCACTGAGCAGAGAGCCCGATGTGGGGCTCGATCTCAGGACCCTGAGACCACGACCCGAGCCGAAGGCAGAGGCTTCAACCCACTGAGCCACCCAGGTGCCCCCCCTTTAACATTTCTTATAAGGCTGGTATTGTGGTCATGAACTCTTTCAGCATTTGCTTGTCAGGAAAACCATTTATCTCTCCTTCAATTTTGAATGCTAACTCTCCTGGGTGGAGTCTTCTTCATTGGAAAATGTTCCCTTTCAGCACTTTGAATATATCACGTCACTCTCTTTGGCCTGCCAAAGTTTCTGCTGGAAAATCTGCTGATAGCCTTATGGGGCTTCACTTGTATATAAGTTGTTTTCTCTTGCCACTTTCCATATTTTCTTCTTATTTTTAACTTCTAATGTTTTAATTATAATGTATTTTGGTGTGGATCTCTTTGGGTCCTGTTTGGGACTCTCTGGGCTTCCTGGATCAGGATGTCTGTTTCCTCCCTCATGTTAGGGAAGTTTCCCACCACTTTTAATTAATTAATTGATTGATTAAAGATTTTATTATTTATGTATTCAAGAGAGAAATCCCAGGACCTCAAGATCATGACCTGAGCCCAAGTCAGATGCTTAATCGACTGAGTCACCCAGGTGCCTTTATTTATTTACTTTTAAAGATTTATTTACTTATTTTAGAGGGGGGGAGGGACAGAGAGAGTCTTTTTTTTTTTTAATTTCTTTTCAGTGTAATAGTATTCGTTGTTTTTGTACCACACCCAGTGGTCCATGCAATACGTGCCCTCCTTAATACCCACCACCTGGCTCCCCCAACCTCTCACCCCCACCCCTTCAAAACCCTCAAGTTGTTTTTCAGAGTCCATAGTCTCTCATGGTTCACCTCCCCTTCCAATTTCCCTCAACTCCCTTCTCCTCTCTAACTCCCCATGTCCTCCATGTTATTTGTTATGCTCCACTAATAAGTGAAACCATATGATAATTGACTCTCTCTCCTTGACTTATTTCACTCCGCATAATCTCTTCCAGTCCCATCCATGTTGCTACAAAAGTTGGGTATTCATCTTTTGGGACAGAGAGAGTCTTAATCTGACTCTACGCTGAGCAGAGAACCTGAGGCAGGGTTCATTCCCACATCCCAGAGATCATGACCCGAGCCAAAACCAAGAACTGGAGGTTCTTGGCCACCCAGGTGTTCCTCTGCCATTATATCTAAAATAAGATTTCTATATCTCTCGCTTTTTCTGCTCTGTCTGGGAGCCCTGTGATGTGAGTGTTAGTCCATTTGATGTTGTCCCATGGGTCTCTTAACTTATCTTCACTTTTAAAAATTCTTTTTTCTTTTCGTTGCTCTGTTTGGGTGAGTTCCATTGCCCTGTCTTCAAGCTGACAGATCCTCTCTTCTACTTCATCTAATCAGCTGTTGAACTCCTAACTGTCTCTTTCAGTTTGGTTATTGTGGTCTTCACTCTGACTTCTGTTTGGTACCTTCATGTGTTTTCTACATCTTTGCTGAAGTTCTTGCTATGGTCATTCATTCTTCTCCCCAGTCTGGGGAGCATCTTTATGACCGTTACTTTGAATTTGTTTTCAGGTAAATTACTTATTTTCATTTCATGAAGGTTTTTTCCTGAGGTTTTATCTTATTCTTTCCTTTAGAACATATCCCTCTCTTTCTTCATTTAGCTCAACTCTCTGTGTTGGTTTCCGTAGTTGAAACAAATGCCTCTTCTGGCCTTGAAGGAGTGGCCTATATAGAAGGCAAACCTGGTCATTCAACCCTGACCCAGTTCTTTGTTGTCTCTCAAACCTCTGTGCACGTCCAAGTAGCCTGTTATATTTTTAATAGAATCTGGTAGGTGAGGATGTGCCAAGACCTGCCAATATAAGTAAGGGAGGATTTAGTACCTGCATTCAGGGTGTTTGGTAGCCAGGTAGCTACCCTCAGGTAGCAGCTTTTATCTTTCATTCATTCATTCATTCATTCAAAGTAGGCTTAGCATGGGACTGGAACTCACAATCCCAAGATCAAGAGTCCTACTGACGGAGTCAGCCACATGCCCCCAGGTAGCACATTTTGAAAGCGTGCTAACATAGGAGCGCCTGGGTGGCTCAGCCGGCTGAACATCTGACTCTTGGTTTCAACTCAGGTCATGATCTTGGGGTCATGAGATTGGGCCCCAGAGATTCTGTCTCTCTCCCCTCTGCTCCTCTCCTCCTCCTGTTCTTTCTCTAAAATAAATCAATAAATCTTAAAAATATAAAAGCGTGCTAAATATACACAGTCCCGTGGAGCCACAAGAGAACGCCCTGCTGCCCAGGTGATCTGGCAGTATCTCCTGGGCAGCGGTTGTTAAAAAACGGGACTCCAGACCAGTGTATAAGCCCTTTCCTGGGAGATACTGGCCAACAGGAGCAGGGCAGAGGGAGAGCACCACGATGGCATCCACAGCCTGTGTTTGTTGAGAACATTCGTGGTCCTCTAGGTGCATGCCAGACCTGAAGCCCGCCCTTTAGGGCAAAGCTCTGGGAGAGGCAAAGAGGCCGCCTTCACAACTTCACAGAGAGGTAGGGCTGTGTGTCTGTCTGTCTCAGTATTCTCTCTGGGCAGTGCCGTGGAGGTGGCAGCCTGCCAAGAGCTGTCTCTTCAATTGCCGCAGTCCCATGGGACCAGGAATGCAACACCCTCCAGCCCTCCCCAGCCGCCTCCAGAACTGTATCAGCAAGGGGCATCCCCTGGGCCCAGCTGCAAAAACTGGGGCACCAGATATAAAAAACAGGGCACCAGTCACGTGTAAAGCCACCTTCCAGGAGACCCTGATCCTCTGGAGTGTGAAAGAGGCAGAAAGCAAAGAGAGCGCCTACTCTCTAGGACTCTGGAAAAGTTCATAGTCCCTTGTTGAGAGTTTAACTAGACATCTGCCCCGCAGGCCAGAGCCAGTAGGCCTCCTTTGCAGAGAGATGGAGCTCCTGGGTCTGTTGCCTCTTGCTGTGCTCTGGGGGTGGTAGCTGTTTGCAAACTCTTTCTCCAGGGATACAGTCCTGTGGGACCCACCGGCACAAGCCCCACTGGCCACCAGGACTAGATGGTGAAGAGCTGTCCCTTGTCAGCAGCTGCAAAAGTCAGGGTGACAGACAGGGGTGTGAGCTCCTTTTCGTGTGGCACCAACTGGTACAGTCCCATGGAACCAGCGCAAGCCCCACTGGCCTTTAGAGCTGGGCAGGCAAGAAGCATCTCCTGGGGAGGCAGCCACAAAAATCAGGAGACCAGATGCACGTTCACGTGGACGTACCGAGGCTCTGGGTCATGGCAACGGGAGAGCTTGATGCTGGCGCCCAGCAGGCTCCCTCCCTGGAGAGAGTTCCCGTAGATGCCAGGTGTGTGGGTTACATCAGATGCCTGCCCCTCAGGCCAGTGTTTCCAGTTGGTGAGGCTCCCTCACTTTGAGTCCGGGGGATGGGCTGCTTCTGTGCTGGGGTAGGTAAGTCTGGGTGCCTAAGCCCCGTTAAGAGCTGTCTTCCAGATTGTTACAGTCTCTCAGGTCTCAGGACGGGAGCCCTCTTGGTTTTCAAAGTGAGATGTTTTGGGGGCTCATTTCTTACTTGCAGGTTCTAAATGTTAAGGTGGTCGAGGAGTTTGAACGCTTTGCTCCTTGAGGGGCAGCCCTGGGTTTTGAGTTTTCTCCTGGTTTTGGGTCGCTTTGCAGGGGTGGGGTTTCTGGCCTGTCCTGCCTGCCAGGTGTGGTGTTTTCTCATTTGCCTGATGTGCAGTCCTAACTCTACCAGCCTTTAGATTTTTGAAGGAGGAAATGGTCCCGTATGTCGTTGTAGACTCAGGGTATCTGTGGGAGGAGGTGAGTTCCGGGTCTTCCTCCATCAGTACTTGAGCCACAAGAAACCCATGCATCACTGTCTCGAGCTGGAACCCCACGGTGTAAACTTTTGATACTATTTTTATTTCTTTTTATTTTATGATCCACAATGTCTATATGGAATTGGGCAAAACTTTTTTTCTCCAAGTCAGGGTTCTCAACCCCTGACACTGGGGCTGGATGAATCTTTGTTATGGGACACTGTCCTGTGGATTGTAAATCTTTTGGCGGCATTTCTGGCCTCTGTCCACAATGCCTGTAGCACCCACCCAAAACTTTCCAGACAGAGTCAGATGCGCCTTAAGGGACTGCACTGTTCCCCTCACCCCTACCCCTGGAGCGTCACTACTGTCAGTCTTACAGACTGCAGCTTCCCAAACCGTGTGCCCTGGAACCCGCAGGGGTGTTGTGAGGATGCAGATGCTGGTGCAGCAGTGGGAGGCCGGCTCGAGATTCCGCGTTTCTTACGGGTGCTCAGGGATGCGAATGCCGCCATCCCGGGCTCCGCACTGAACCTCACGCTTGTAGACGTCCGCTCATTCGTATCATTTGGGTGAATTTTCAAGAGGATCCAATGGCAATAATTACAGAAATAGTAGTGAACTTTGAGTGAACTGTAGCCCAACAATCTAAGACCGATGGAAACTCGGAGAACAAGCTCTGTCCCTCCATCCCCACAGATCGCAGCTTCCTTTCCTTTTCTGCATGTCCTTCCAGCCCTAACGTTCATTTACAATCCAACTCTAAGGGTGGTGTTTGCCAGAATCTTACCAAGTTCACCCAGACGGTCGTGAATGGAGGCAACCTTATGTCCCACTGGGTGTTTTGAGTTAGGGTGCTGTGAACGTTCTAGCTCCGGAGAGCCCTCTTGGCCTGTTGAGAGGTTAATGGTATTAAATTCAGACTGCGAGCTCTGATCTGCTGATGCTCAATCTGTCTTTTGTGTGTGAAGGTGCCCCTTCTCCTTGAGGACTATTGACTGGACCTAAATTCAGCACGGCTGGAGGTCGTTTTCTTACTACAGGTGTTCTGAGAGTCCTGGAAATAGGTTAGGTTAGGGTTATTAAAGCTTACCACTTACAGAGAAATGTTGTCCTATACTTCTGTTCTCAGAATCAATAGAACATGTAATGAAAATCCTGGAGTGAAAAAAAAATCCCCTGCATTTCATCCGGAACCCTTAAAATAGTGATCGGTAAGCAGACTCATTTGTCACATTGAGAATGCTGGATACAGAACACATTTCTTCTCCTCTGCAAAATAATTGATTACGTTCAGAGCTTGATCTTGCTGTTGCTTAAAATAACCCTCTGAGAATGGCTGCAGAGAAGATTCTTTTGAAAAACGGAATATAAGTCACTTTCTGCTTAATTAAACAATACCAGGAGACGTGGAAGAGTGGATTGACTGCCCCAGTAATGCCTTAGTCACAGACTGGGGACGCATAACACATTGTAGGTCACTTCTACAAGCCTCGTTGAGGGCATTCTCTTATTTCATCCTTGTGGCAGCCGGTGACGAAGAACGGGGGGCTCTAGGCAGTACCCAGCAAAATTTAAAACATGTATACCCTTGACTCAGCAGTTTTAGGTCAGTGGCATAGAAATCCTTGTATAAGGGTGGAAAATAGATGTAGAGGGATGCTGACACCGCATTTTCCCCATGGTAGCCTGGTTAGAAATAACCCAGGGTTGAAGGCTGTATGACTGCCCGTCAACGGTAAAAGCTTAAACTATAATAGACTCATAACTCAGGTCACTTTGCACCATGTGAAGGAAGAGTGGGGAAGGATAGGCTTATACTGACGTATAGGATGGCATGCAAACAGCAGTCACAGAACTTACAAAGAGGAAGACATGTGCTCTTTGTGTGTGTGTATTTAAAAATGTCCATATATTGAACTTCACAGTGATTACCTTTGGAGGAAGGAGAGGGGAAGGAGAATTCCTACTCGTAATGTGCTTCTGGTTTGAATCCTGGCAATGATCATGTATTACTTTTGTAATTTAAGCATTATTTTGAGAAAAAACAAAAATGATCCTGGGTCCTAGTTCTACCGCTGCTACTCAGGTTAGACCAGTGGTTCTCAGCCTGGGGTAGTTTTGCAACCCCCTTCCTACCCCCCACATTTGGGAACAACTGGAGACATTTTTTGGCTGTCACATTGTGTGGAGAGGCCAGGGAGGCTGCCAAACCTGTAGTGCACAGGACAGCCCCCATGACAAAGACCAAACCCCAGATGCCCATGTTGCGGAGCCAGGAACTCGCGGGTCAGACTCCAGGGCTGCCGCCATGGTCAAATAGGCAGGTTGTGCACCTGACGGTATTGGGGACTGCTGTTCAGTGTGAGGTGTTCTCTGCGTACCACAAACCTCACCATTGTGATATAAGGGAAAGTAAATGTGAGCATGTGTACCCCAGGAAGCAGGCACTGGTTCTTTCTCCTGTACTGTTAGCGCCCAGTACGGACACTGGCGCATTGAGCAGCCACTCAGTGTTGGCTGAGCGAGTGAAGGAATTTAACTAGATACCCCACGTTAGGCTCTAATATACCCAGGTTGGGGCAGATGCTGAAGATTTAAGAATTTGCAGATGAAAACTAAAATTATGGCAGATGTTGTCTGTTAATTTGTCTTAAGACGAGAATTGACAAAAGACTGCTAATACTTGTCATTCATTTTAGAACACCTTTGGTTCACTTTTTGATAAGAAAATCCTTATCTTTTTGATAGGAAAATCCCGTTTCTTCTTGGAGGAATGCCAGTAAAGGACCCTATTGCATCTTATCTTCCTAGATAAGATTTTTAAAATCCTTTGCTTTTTGGCTGCATACTGACTTTAGTGGAGAAGACCTTAAAAAATTTATTTTTAAAATTTTAAATTTATTTTTAAACAATCCTTACACCTAACGTGGGGCTTGAACTCACAACCCTGAGATCAAGAGTTGCATGCCCTATGGACTGAGCCAGCCAGGTGCCCCTTAAAAAAACATTTTAAACTACTTTTGGCACTGTCTGACCTAGTAAAATAACGTACATTGTGTTTCACTTTATCCGTGTAGCAGTGAGACAGCAAAGCTGAAGGTATTCTTTTATTAATGTTTTATAATGGAAAAACTCAAATATACACAAAATATTTAAGAATAATGAGTTGATGAGTCTTTTTTGCCATACACTTCACAATTTTAGACATCTGCCAACAGATACCCTTATTCATATAGATTACAAATTGTGGCGTATGAAGGCTAACAGCTAATTAGTGCCAGTGCTCAGATTAAGGCTCTCATCATCTTAAAAATTGAGGAGCAAGGTTACATTTTTTGGAAAATGTATGTGGTTTCACTAAATGACTTGTGAAAGTGAAGGTTTTTCGTAACACATTCTCCTAATTCCTCCCAACATGAGACAATTCTGGAGCGATGATATTCAGACTTAAAACAGAATTTGTAAAACCCAAATTTAAATCCTTCAAAATGTTCATGGCATTATCCGTATTTGTACCTTTTAGGTATTCAGTTTTGTCTCCCCCTTGCTAGTTGTATCTTTACTATGGAAGGATTGTCCCATTTGCGCTTGGTCCGGATCTTACTCTATTTTTAGAACAAGCTCCACTGCTTTGCTCCCTTTGTTTTTCTGATGCTTTTCACAGGTTGACTTTTTAATTATTACTATTAGCTTTAGAGGATACAGACTTGAGGAAAGCTTCTAATTGAGCCGTCACTGTGCTGTGTCGAGAGCACCCCACATGACAGATCCCTCGCTCTGCCTGCTGTTGCCAGGTCCCACTGCCTAGAGTCCTCTGCAGGGAGATGACTTTGTTGGGCTATTGGGGGAGTTTTAGTCAAAACCAGTCGATGTGCAGGCAGTGGTTGTGGGATCTCTAACTTCAAGAGGCTGTCTCTGGTGACTTTAGTCCTTAGGAGTAAATTCTTGCAGCCCCGTGACAGTGTCTTCACAACTGGTGACAAAATTCTGAATCATTAGAGATAAATGGGACTTGTCGCAGGTGCTGACCCATTTTTTCCTTCATGTACTCCACACACTGAGCACCGCTTGTGTGCCAGCACACTGTTAGGTGCCAGGGTCATGTGAACAAGACACCCCCTGCCTTTGGTCTACACCACAGTGGGGAAGACAGACCTGGATCAAATATAGCCAAGATTGTACCATTGCACTGCCGGTAAGGAACACGGTTTATACAGAGGAACCCAGTGCAGACTTTGGGGGGTGGGGAAGAGCCTTGAGGAAGTGATGCCTGAGCTGGGATCTGAGGCTGAGCAGGAGGAGGTGAGGTGAGGAGGGGAAATCATCTCCGGCAGGGTAGAGGAGCGCTCCTTGTTGGAGGGAACTGTGCGGTGGGCTTGAGAAGCTGAGCTATCAGTATGGCTGGAGCAGAGAGCAAAGGGGACAGTCACACCAGAAGAAGCTGGGCAGTATTTGACCTTAAGGATTCGGTCTGTCTTCCACAAGGAAAGCTATGGAGGAGTTTTAACCAAGGGGCTACCACCGCATCTGTGTTTGGAGAAATCGCTTGGGTATCCGCACAGAGAACTGACTGGAGGGGACTGAGAAGCCACGAGGAGCCTGCTTAGGGCAGTAGGTTTGCTCTCACCCCAATGAGAGAAGCGGACAGCTCATGCTAAGTTGGTGGCAGTCTTGGGGTAGGAAATGGATCGATTTGGAAGTATTTAGAGGTAAGCCCAACAGTTTCCTGATGGATTGGCTATGCGGGTGAGGGAGAAGGGATGTGCAAGATGGCTCTTAGGTTTCAAAATTGTAACGAGGCACATGGTGGACCCACTCACTGCAGCAGGCAGTACGGTCAGGGACCATTATGGTGAAGGTCAGGAGTTTGGTTTTGTCCGTGTTGAGTTTGTCGTCCCTTTTACAACATCCGTGTTTCACAGAGACCAGATAATTGTGGCCAGCAGAGGTTGTCAGGTGATTGAGTGGTGCTGAGCTCTCAGGTGAAGGTTCTCAGCTTTGCAGTGTCCTCCCTCGTCACCATGCTGGAAGTAAGGAGCAGGGTTACATGTCTTTGAGACTATGTGTGGTTGCACTAAATGACTTCAATGGGAAATGTTCCTCGTCGCTGAGAGATGGGACCTTCGGGTGTAGAACAAGAGGCAGGGGCTGTGTGGGAGATTTGGATGCCCCATGAGCAGTCTTTCCTTAGGTTCACTTTAGTTCCAGTGCCCTTGGAAATGACCTTTTGGGGATTCTCTGGGATAAATATGTGGAGAACCAGAATAGAATTTCTAGGATCTCCATTGCTGAGTGCAATTTCACAAGCCTCCTAAAAAATTTCTAAAAATGATTACTGGGTACCTTCAAACAGAAAATCTCTGTGAAAGCAGGGGTTGGATATGTCCGTGCCAGCAGATTTGAAAGACCATCTGTGGGACTGGTGTTTCTGAAAGTGTGTCCTGAAAACTTCAAGTGTCTCTGAGATCTGTAGGTGGCCAGCACTGGAATTACATTGTTTTGCATACTGTTTGCAAACTAGAAATGTAAGATTAGTTATGTTTTTCTCCCCCTTTGGAAATCCCATTGTGTTCTTAATATTTACCTTCAAAGGAATGTGCTCGGAATGAATTGAGTGTCTTAGCTGACATGTTAATGGTACGGAGTTCAGCTAGATGTCACATGATTTAAGGGTTATTATTGACATTGGCTTATTTTACTTTCTTATTACTGTCATGTTGCTTTTACCCCATTCTATAAAAAAGACCTGTGGCTAAAGGAGTGAAAATGACTAGTAATGTACAATTCAGAATTTTGCCATAAATATAGTGCGCGTATGCAGTCTAAAGGTCTGTATGTGTTCTGATCCATCAGTCTGCAAATATGGTGGTGTCACGTGTGCTCCCAAAAATGGAAAGCAAAACCACGATCACCTGGAAATCAGGTTTCACCCTCTCAGGAATCCGTTCCCCAGTGCCTGGGGTTATTTTATTGTGAGACTTCGTCAAATAACGGCAGCCCAGAAAACACTTGTGACATTTTCAAAAGACAGTGGCCTCTGGTGAACCAATTATTTCCTTAAATAAGCATAATACTTCATAGTATGAAATTTATAAATTTTGTTACCAAAGTCAGAGAGAGACTAAGATGCCAGAGACATCAGTCCAAGTTGGATTAATTCCATGTGAGGAGATTGGGTTTAAGGTCGGTTGCAGGTAAGAATTTGCAAATCCAGGAACAAAATTATTCTGTGTGAAGAGAAAACAGAAGTGACTAATAACAAAATTCCTTCATCAAGTGACACATTGGATGTCATGTTAATAGCACGCCACGCGGGGACCGTTACTGTCGTGTGTGTGTTCCGATATTTTGCTTTTTGGTCCTACAAAACCATGAATGTACAGCATGAATCGTCTTCTAGCTTCTTCGTGGGACATTTTGTTACCGGGAAGAAGAGCTGTTCGTTTTACTTTGGATTGTTTTGTGAGCCCTGGTGTGGATTGGAAGAGTTTGTTGAGAGCCGCTCTGCGGGCTGTGGCGGGGGGCATTGCTGGGCGAGTAATTGGGGTGGCCCTGGGGTGCCCGTCCACACACTGTCCCACTCGCAGGTAGCAGCTGGTGGAGACCATGTGCTTCCTGACTGGTCAGTGTGGGACAGAGTACGGAGCTGAGAATAAGAGCGCGTCACGGGCACGGGCTGTGTCCCTCAGCCGCCTCAGGATGAAACGGGCACGGGGGGTTAGCCTGTGCTTTTCCATCCTGAGACACCCTGATGCTCCAGGGGGCAGGTGCTCACCCCAGCCCTTTGACTTGGGGGATTTGAGAGGAACGTTTCCTTGTGACACTGACAATGCCATTTTCTGACTTCAAGCGTTTGCAGGTAGCCGAGCGCACTGACCCAGTCATATCTTGAGTAGGCAGAGCTGGGCATTTGAGGGGCAGAATGTGCTCTTCCCCCTTGACAAAAAGGAGTCAAGGTCAGAAAAGGAGGGAGACGGAAGTGATGGGGAGGGCAAATACACCAAATTTAAACAGTAATTCTCAAGCAGCCACACTCTCCAGAGAAGCTATAGGTTTCTTAAACTTGCCCACACCTTGATATGTGCTCTCCACGCAGGCCAAGTGCTAATTTTTGGTAAATGTTAGAAATTATTTATTAGGATAAAAGTGAAATAGTGTTTTAACTGAAGAATTGGACCTTAGTAATGAGCTATGGTGTGATCATCTCACACATCCAGCTTTTTTCTTTGCTGCATATAATCATACAGCTAAATAAATTCAATCTTTGATTGTTTTACAAAAACAGGATTTTTTTGTAGTTTCTTTTTTCCCTTTACCAGTACCACATGGAAATCCCTATAAGCTTTTGGTTGTGTCTCGTCAGGTGTGACTTATTACAAACTTCTTTTTTTGTTGTTTGAAAGTTTAGATGTCTTTTGTGTGGGTGATAGTTTCAATTAGAGTTTTTAAAAAATAATTTTTTAAAAGATATTGTTTATTTATTTGACAGACAGAAATCACAAGTAGGCAGAGAGGCAGGCAGAGAGAGGAGGAAGCAGGCTCCCCGCTGAGCAGAGAGCCTGATGTGGGGCTTGATCCCAGGACCCTGAGATCACGACCTGAACCGAAGGCAGAGGCTTAACACACTGAGCCACCCAGGCGCCCCCATAACCACTTTTTTTTTTTTCAAACTGCATCCAGCTTTATTAAAGATACTTTTCATAAACAATCATGGTATTTCAGGCAGGACATGGGCAGACAATCGTTAGCAGTATAAACAACTTTCAAACTCCCTTCTTCAATGGACTACCAAAATCAGAAAGCCACTATAAAACCCAATGTGGTCTTCATGTGATGCCCGGAGCAGGGAAGTTTAGAGTGAGGGCGGACAGTTCACATTTAGCATGTTGTTTAACAACTTTTCACAAGCCGACCCTGACTTTCAGGAAATGAAATGAAAATGGCAGGATTATCCATCTGAAGACCCACGAGCTAAAGAAGGAACTCTTTTGAGGGACGCCATCTCAGTGGTGACACTTAGTCAAGTCCAGATTGCCTGACATACTGGGAACCATGTCTTGGGGGTCAGATTCCAACAGGCCTCTGTGTTTAAGGGAGTCAAGTCTATGTTGAAGGCAGAGAGGGAGAAGAGGACATAAAACCTGAATTTTAGTTTTTTCCACACCACCAAGGGATTTGTGCCCAGGTGGCTCATGTGTGTCGACGTCAAGGAACCCCTCCTCCTGGGAGCCAAGAGGAAGTTTCTCAGAACTAGGAGGGAAAGGTGTTTTTCCCTTTGTGTCCATCCAGCTTCAGAGATATTCTATTAGTGACATATGCCTTTCCCCAAAACAACAATGAAGTGTTCTGTGTGCTAACAATAGCTTAAAAAAAAAAAGTAAAACAAAACTCTGCGTTTTTATAAAACGTGATAAAAATGGTATTTCAAACTGTACAGTCACCAGAAGTACACAGTTATCAAAGATGCACACCCTTCCCTTGGCATCTCCAGCACCTCCAGCTTTCTGTGCCTGGTCTGTTTTGGCCTCTCCACTTTCTGCGGGTTATCCCCATCCTTGCTGGCTTCAGCTTTCCCCTTTTACCCTTTGGGTACCTTCTGTCCCTCTGCTGGGGCCTGTTCAGGCTTGGGCTCTGGCTGTGGAGGAGCAGGTTAGCAGGTAACCCTGCAGATCTTCTCTGTGGCTCGTCCTTCACCTTGGCTTTACCTCCTTTACCCTCCCCTCAGCCTTTCTGCTGGGCATGGTGGCGATGGCGGCGGGACGTAAGCGCTGGACGCGGGGATACAGCGGTGCGCGGGCTTTGGCCGGTCCGCGGGTCGTTCTCATCTCTTCTTCTTCGTCACACTGCTCCCCATAACCACTTTTTAAAAATATTTTATTTATTGATTTCAGGGACAGAGAGTGCACAAGCAGGGGGTTGGGAGAGGGACAGAGGGAGAAGCAAGCTCCCTGCTGAGTGGGGAGCCCGATGTGGGACTTGATCCCAGGACCCTGAGATCATGACCTGAGCCCAAGGCAGCTGTTTGACTGACTGAGCCAACCAGGCATCCCCATGATGACCATTTTTAAGTGTGTGGCTCAGTAGTGAGAGTTAAGTGTACTCACATAGTTCTGTCACACATCTCCGGAACTTTTTTTTTATCTTACACTGAAGCTCTCTACCCGTGGAACAGAAACTCTCCCGCTGCCCCCCTCCTTGCCCCAGTCAGCACATTCTACTTCCTGTTTCTGTGAGTTGACCACTCGAGAGACCTCATCTGAGTAGAATCATGCAGTGTTTGTCTTTTTGTGACTGGCCTATTTCCCTGAGCACAATGTCCTCAGGCCTCGTCCACGTCGTCGCAGGGGTCGGAATGTCCTTCCTGTTCGAGGCTGAGTGATATTCCAGGCTGTGCATCCCCCGTTCTGTACATCTGTTCATCTGCAGGAGGACATCTGAGTCACTCCATGTCTTGGCTGTTGAGAATGATGCTGCTGTACACATAGGTGTGCAAACATAGCTCCAGACCCTGCTCTCCCTTCTTTGGGGTGTATGCCCAGAAGTGGGACTTGTGGATGATATCGTAATTCTGTTTTTAGTGTTTTGAGAAAACTCTGTACTGTTTTCCACATCGCTGCATCATTTCACCTTCCCCTGACAGGGTACAAGGGCTCCAACTTCTCCACATTCCCTCCAACACATTTTCAGGTTGTTAACGTTTCACGAGTAGCCATCCTACCGTGTGTGGGTGACACTTGGTGATTTTGACTCACATTTGTCTGATGATCAGTGACGGTGAGCGAATTCTCACATGCTTGTTGCCATTTTAATGTCATCTTTTTTTTTTTTTAAAGATTATTTATTTATTTGACAGAGATCACAAGTAGGCAGAGAGGCAGGCAGAGAGAAAGGGGGAAGCAGGCTCCCCGCTGAGCAGAGAGCCCAACGCGGGGCTCAATCCCAGGACCCTGAGACCATGACCTGAGCTGAAGGCAGAGGTTTTAACCCACTGAGCCACCCAGGTGACCCTTTAATGTCATCTTTAGAGAAATGTCTATTCAAATGTCTATTTGCCCATTTGTTAAAAATTGGATTATTTGGTTTTTGTTGCTGTTCATTTGTTTTCTATTTTAGAAAATAGAAATTCTATTTTATTTTAGAAAATAAATAAATTCTATTTTATTTTAGAAAATAAAATTCTAAAATAGAATTTTAGAAAATAAAATTCTACCCCTTATGGGACATATGATATGTACATATTTTCTCCCATTCCCTAGGTTGCCTTTTCTCCCTGTTGATTGTGTCCTCTGATGTTTAATTTCTAAAATTTAAAAAAGGTACTTATTTTTATTGAATGAATTTGACATGTACCATTGCATAAGTTAAAGGTGTGCAGCATGATACTTTGAGGCATTTCTATATGGTAACGGGGCTGCCATTGTAGCAATGATGCTCACGTTACATAATTACTGGGCGGTACTGTTTTCTCTAAGCTTCACACTGTGCTTCGGATCTGCATGGCTTACTTACTGCTTGTTACAAGTGTGTCCCCTTGGGCACTAGCAGGCTTACCCCCTACCCATGCAGACAAGTTTTTGAGTTAGAGGTATTCCCATCTGTCCATTTCTGATTTTGTTGCTCATGTTTTTGTTGTCATAAAAGCAAGAAATCACAGAGCACAGTGTCAGGAAGCTTTTGCCCTGTGTCTTCTTCCCGGGGCTGTCCGGTTTGAGTTCTCACATTTGAAATCCGTTTTTTAGTTGATTTTTGTATATGGCTTGTGGGAGTGGTTAGGGGTCAACTTCTCTTGTGTGTGGGTATCCTGTTTTCCCAACACTGTTTGTTGAAGAAATTGGCCTTTCCCCGTCAAGCAGTCTTGGCATCTCTGTACACTATGTACGGTGTCACTGGTGTCATGGATGTGACCCACTCTCTTTGTCTCTGTGGTTCCCAGATATGTGCTAGAGTCCGTACAGAGGCCACCGTCCTTACCAGGTGCCCTAATATGTTGGTGCCTGTATTGTTATGGGAGTGGGGCGTGGGGTTGCCGGACCAAGGGAATATATACTTTTTGATAAATTTTGCAAGGGTAAAATATGACAAGGGTATATTTCAAAAAGGCAGTAATACTTTACGTCTCTACTCCCTGTGTTTGAGAGCAGTAGGGTTCTTCTTCATCAGATCCCGGGACTGCAGGCTTCAGAAGGCTTCTCCCTGGTGGGATCATATCTGTGATGAAAAGAGATGTTTCTCTTTATCAGTACGTATGTTAGTGCTTAACATTTAAACACATAAAGACTCCCCCCCTCTCCCTTTCCATGACCTCCAGAAGCCTACTGAGTGGCAGAGTTCTGCTGACCTGTGCTTACCCTATGGAGGTGGAATCAGTTGAGGAGGAAAAACCCGGGCTTTGGAGATTAATCTGGCTTCAAAGCCCAGTGCCAGGTCGGCCTCCCAGCCTTTTGCTGTGTGATCCTGGGCCGATGAGAGCCTCTCACACTCTTCACTTGTGAAAGGTGTCCGTGCATTTGCCACTGACGCCGCAGAACAGTGAGGCGACTGTTCAGTCCTCCTCACACGTGGTCTCCAATCGCTTGGGCTGCGGAACGACTTACTGCCACCAGGGTGGCTTGGCAACAACAGACTCCTGAGAGGCTGGAAGTCTGAGACGAGGGTCCCCCGTAGCTGGGAAGGGCCCTCTTCCAGGCCTGGTCTCCCCACATGGCAGAAGCAGCTGGGGGCTCTGTCTGCAGGCTTCTTCACAAGGCGCTAGCTCGTGCGTGAGCGCCCCACTCTCATGCGCTCAGGACTGAGGTCTCCCTACTGATCCCATCACCCAGGGGGCTTAGGAGCTCAGCATGAATTTTAGGGGGCACCAACATTTACACCGTAGCCAATGTCATTTTCTATTTATCAAGATAGTTCTCAAAAACAGACTAAGACGCAACTGTGGCGACAGTAGAAAGATGAGTGGTTGCTGGGGTTGTGGTGGGCGGGGAGCCATGAAGGGCCACAGCGCCAAGCTTGCTGAAGGCAGCGAGAGCCCCGAGGACGGTCCCGTGCTGGTGGGTACATGTCCTTACACACTTGCCCATACAGAGAATACATTACGCCGGGGGTGAAACGTAGTGTAAATTATGGACTTTGGGTTCATCCGCGGACACAAGTGTACCACTGTCATGGGGGTGTTGATGGGGAACAGGGAGTCTATAGAAAATCTCTACACCTTCCCCTCAAGTTTGCTGTGAACCTTGAACTGCGCTACAAAATAGTCTCTTAAAAGTAGTTTTTACATTATTTTTATGATCATCACAGTAGGTCTAGTTAATATCTTTTACCACATATACTTACAGTTTTCTTCTTTAAATTCTTTTTCTTCTGATGAGGAATTTTAAGATCTACTTTCTTAGACACTTTCAAATATTCAGCACACTATTCCACTGTACTCACTCACTGCGTATTACATCACCATGATGTCTATTTTACAACCGAAGTTTTGGGCCTTTTGGTACCTTTACCCATTTTGCGCACCTGTTCCCCTCTTGCCTCTGCCAACCAGCTACCTGTTCTCTGTGTTTGTGAGCTTTTGAAAATAAATATTCCGTATGTAAGTGAGATCACTCATGGTCTGTTGTTGACTTAGTATAATTCCCTCCAGGTCCATTTGTGTTGTCACAAATGGCAAGATTTCCTTCTTTTGAGTTGAGCTGGGGTAGTGTCAAGTTAGTGTTTTCATTTTCTTCAGATAAATGCCCAAAGTGGAGTTGCTGCATTGTAGGGTATTTCTATTTTTCATTTCTTGAGGGTCCCCCATGCTGTTTTCCACAGTGGCTGCTCTAATTTTTCCACAGTGCTGCAATGGTGCACAAGGGTTCCATTACCTCCACATCCTTGCCAACACTCATTTTTTCTTGACTTCTTTTTATAAGAGCCATTCTGACGGGTGTGAGGTAATGCCTCAGTGTGGTTTTGACTTGCAGGTCCCTGATAATCAGTGATGGTGAGCATCTTTTCATGTACCTGTTGGCCATCTGTATGTCTTCTTTGGGAAAAAGTCTGTTCCTATTCTCTGTCCATTTAAAACTGGATTGTTTTGCTAGTGAGTTGTAGGACTTCCTTATATATTTTGGATATCAACCCCTTATCAGATATATGATTTGCAGTTTGCAGATATTTTCTCCCATTCAGTAGTTGTCTTTTTATTCTTTTAAAAAGAGGGGCAGAGGGAGAGAGAGAATCCCATGCGGGCTCTGCACTGAGTGTGGTCCCCACTGTGGGGCTTGATCTCACGACTCCAAGATCATGACCTGAGCCAAAACCAAGAGTCAGATGCTTAACTGGCTGAGCCACCAGACACCCCTGTCTTTTCATTTTGTTGATGGTTTCCTTTGCTGTGCAGAAGCTTTTTACTTTGATATAGTCCCATTTGTTTATTTTTGCTTTTGTTACCTTTGGTTTTGGTGTTGAATCCATAAGATCATTACCGAGATCAATGGCAAGGAGTTTACTGTGTCTTCTTGTAGGATTTTATGGTTTCGGGTCTTCCATTCATATCTTTAATCAGTCCTGAGTTAGGTTTGTGTGTAATGTAAGATAGTGGTCCAGCATCCTCCTTCTGCATGTGGCTGTCCAGTTCTCCACATGTGATTTATGACCGACTGTCCTTTCCCCATTGTGTATTCTTGGCTCCTTTGTCATGAATTAATTGATCATATATGCTTGTATTTATTTCTGTGCTGTATTTTCTGTTCCACTGATCTCTGTTTTTACACCAATACCACTCTGTTTTGATTCTATTTTTTGTAATGCAATTTGAAATGAAGTAGTGTAATACTTCCAACTTTTTTGCTCTTTCTCAAGGTTACTTTGGCTATTCAGAATGTTTTGTGGTTTCACACACGTTTTAGGATTGTTTATTCTAATTCTGTGAAAAATGCCTTTGGAATTTGATAGGGATTGTACTGAATCTGTAGGTCGCTTTGGGTAATTTGGATATTTCAACAATACTGATTCTTATAACTCATGGGCATGGAATATCTTCCCATTTATTTGTATCATCTTCAACTTCTTCCAATAATATCTTACAGTTTTCAGTGTGCAGGTCTTTAACTTCCTTGGTTAAATTTATAACCTTATAAGTTAATGAAATTGTAAATGAGATTATTTACTTAATTTCTCTTTTTGATAGTTCATTATTAGTGTACTGAAATGTAACAGATTTTTGTATATTGATTTTGTATTCTGCAACTTTTTGAATTTGTTTATTCTAACAATTTTTTGATGGAGTCTTTAGGGTTTTCTATATATAACATCAGGTCATCTGTAAGTAGTGACAGTTTTATGTCTTCCTTTCTGATTTAGATAACTTTTCTTTCTTCTTCTTCTTCTTCTTTTTTTTTTTTTAAAGATGTGTTTATTGGAGAATGAGCATGAGACAGGGAGAGGGGCGGAGAGAGAATCTCAAGCAGACTCCCCACTGAGCACAGAGCTCTACATGGGGGCTCGATCCCAGGACCCCAAGATTATGACTTGAGTCAAAATCAAGAGTCAGATGCTTACCTTACTGAGCCACTCAGGTGTCCCAAGACATGTTTTATTTCTTATTCTTGCTTCATTACTCTGGCTTGGACTTCCAGTACTACGTTGAATAAAAGTGGTGACGGTGGGCATCGGTATCTTATTCCTGGTCCTGGAAAGCTTTTCACTGTTGTGTATGGTGTTAGCTGTGGGCGTGTCATACATGGCCTTCATGATGTGGAGGTGGATTTCCTCGGTGTCCACTTTGTTGGAAGTCTTTGTCATGAGTGGATATTGAAGTCGGTCAAGTGCTTTTCTGCATTCACTGAGATGATCATGTGATTTCTACCCTTCACGTTGTTAATGTGGTGTATCCCACTGACTGGTGGGTGGGTGTTAGACTGTCCTCGCATCCCTGGAGTAAATCTCACTTGATCATGTTGAATGATCCTTTAGTGTGTTGGTGATTTGGTTTGCTGCTGTGTAGCTGAGGATTATCGCATCTATGTTTGTCAGGGATGTTGGCCTGTGATTCTCTTTCCTGTGGCATCCTTATCTGGTTTTGGTTTCAGGCTAATGTTGGTCTCATAGAATGAGTTGGAAAGTGTTTCTTCCTCTTCTATATTTGGAAGAACTTGAAAGTTGGAGAAGGATTGGTAATAATTCTTCGAATGATTGGTAGAATTCACCAGTATTTGTTGCGAGGGATGAAGTCTTAATTAAAAAATATAGACTGTTACTAGGAAACATATAAAACATTACAAAGAAACAAGGAACATAAATGTGCCAGCATTGCCTTAGTTTTATCTTTGTTATTTGCAAGGGAACACTTGTGGGGTGACTATTCGGATAACATTTTTCTACAGTTACATCCACACTGTCACGTTTTCTCAGCGGTGATCAGAGCTATATTGCCCACGTAGGTCCTTGTGTGAGCTCCATCATAAGGACATTCTCCTTTTAGTGACAGCGTTATCAAGACGTCATTCACACACGATATGACTCACCTATTTAAAGTGCATGATCCTGAGAATTTTAGTATGTTCAGGATAGTGCTGCTGTCACAGAAAATGGTATTTGAACATTATCTCCCCCCTCCCCCATACCGCTCTCTCCCTAAGCAATCACCAATCTGCCTTACTCTGTCTCTAGATTTGCCTGTTCTGGAGAGTTCACGGAAGTGGAGTCATATAATTCACAGTCTTTGGGACTGGCTTCTCTACGTAGCGTGTTATTGAAAACGTTCACCCACATTCCAGCCTGCACCATTCATTCATTCATTCATTCATTTTAGTGGCGAATTAACATTCCTTTGGGTACTCCACATTTCATCTCTCCGTTTATCCTTTGATGGGCATCCGGGCGGTTTCTACCTTTTGGCTGCTGTGAACATCTGTGTGCAAGTTTTGTGTGGACGGCTGTTTGAATTTCTCTTGGGTGTGTACCGAGAATGGAATTGCCAGGACTATCACAGCCCTGTAGTTAACTCTCTGAGGAACGGACAGATGTTTTCCAAGGCAGCCACACCACCTTCCATTCCCGCCAGGAGTGTACGAGGGTCCCAGTTTCTCCACATCCTTACCAACACTAGTTGATCTTTGATTTTGATTATAGGCATCTCCCTGGGCATGGAATGGTAACTCATTGTAGGTTTTTTAAAAAAATATTTTATTTATTTTTAAGTAGTCTCTACAGTCAACTTGGGGCTTGAATTCATGACCCCAAGATCAAGGGTCACACATCCCACCGACAGCCAGCCAGGTGCCTTCAATGTAGTTTTGGTTGGCGTTTTTCTGATGGATAAAGGTGTTGAATATGTTTTCAGACACTCGTTGGCTCTTCTTCTTCAGAGAAATGTTCAGATCCCTTACCCATTTTAAAATTGGGTTATTGGGTTTTTAAATGATTGACTTGAAAAGGTCATTTGTGTATTCTAGATATATGCCTCTTGTCAGATAAATGATCTGCAAATGTTTTCTCCCAGTTCCCTCTTTTTTTAAGTCAGGAAGGGAAGAAAAACTAAAATGTATTAAGTAACTATCATGATCAGCATTATACCTAGTTAGGGCTGTAGAAGTTGCCGGAGCGTAGAAATGATTTCTGTCTTCTAGAGGTTTAGGTTTCTTTGGAGACCCCAGACTTACATGGCAAAACTGGAAAGCAGCACAGAACAGCGCATGTTAAATAACACACAATCTCAGTCAAAAATGGCATGGAAAAAAGTATGAGAAATAAATGCTCTGGGATTCCAAGGAACTGAGGTTGAAAGCAACTGATTTAAATTATTTATTTTGAGTAGAAATACATGAGCAAATGTTAACTATTCAGGGCAACTTCTAAAAAAGAATGTTCTCGTTTGATCAGCTTCCAGAGAGTTTCATAGTATCATGTACACCGTGGTCAGTCTTCCTGGTGGGCCTTCCCTGTTTATCCCTGTGCTCCCAGTTCTGGGCATGCGGCCGGAACCGTTTGTCGAAGGCACGAGCACACGCCAGCAGGGCTGGAGGGCTCAGGGCATGCAGCACCGAATGAGCACTTCCCTGAAGCTGGCACAGGTGCCAGTGTTAGGGTGGAAAGAGCAAGGGGTGGAGGGGCCCTGGGTGCCCTGCAGGCTCTTCCCCGAACCAGGTCGGCAGCAGCGGCCTTTCCAGTCCCACAGCCTCACTGTGAAGCGAGGGGAATGCACTGGGTCTTCTCCTCAAAGCATTCGGAGGTTTATGAGCAGCAAAAACTCGACACATTTAGAGCCAGCTAAACATTCTCTAAGTAGAATTTGAATGCATGATTAAGGTTTTATGCTAAAATCGCGCTGACAGGGGCCCCTGGGTGGCTCAGTGGGTTAAAGCCTCTGCCTTCGGCTCAGGTCATGATCTCAGGGTCCTGGGATCGAGGCCCACATTGGGCTCTCTGCTCAGCGGGGAGCCTGCTTCCTCCTCTCTCTCTGCCTGCTTGTGATCTCTGTCAAATAAATAAAATAAGTCTCTCTGTCAAATAAATAAATAAATAAAATATTTTTAAAAATAGCACTGATTTTAGCACCTCCCATTTCTATAAAATTGTGTCAAGGAAATGGTATTTCTGATATTGGATGTACTATGAAGATATTTACAAGGCAGTATCTTTTTTTAAAATATATTTTAAAATATATTTTATTTATTTATTTGACAGAGAGAGAGAGAGAGAGACAGTGAGAGAGGGAACACAAGCAGGGGGAGCGGCAGGCAAAGGGTGAGGGGGAAGCAGACTTCCTGCCAAGCAGGGAGCCCAACACCTGGGCTCAATCCCAGGACCCTGGGATCATGACCTGAGCCGAAGGTAGACCTTCAACTCACTGAGCCCCCCAGGTGTTCCTACAAGGCAGTATCTTAAGGATTATCATTAAGTAGAATGTTAGAATTAATTTATCAACTTATTTATACTCTATCTACTTTCTTTCAAACAAGATTTGAGATGGCAATTCAAGCTAGTATTTTTTTCCCTAAGGCAAAAGGTTCTTAGATGCTATTAAAATACATTCTGTTTGTTATTTTTATTTTTTAAACAAACTTTTGGTATTTTGGAGGCTAAGATTTTAAACAGGATTAGGAGAGGAGAAATAGTTTGGTAATGCTATTTTAACATGAAGCTCTAAAATTAACGGCTTTTAAACATGAAAGCTCTAATTTTCTGTCAGACCGTTTCGGTTGGAGAAGGACCATCACCAGCTACTATAAATCCCTGCGTGCATGCTTAATGGTAAACAAGCCAGTGGGGGTTTGGTTCAAGTAAATGCTTTTTCTTTGTAAAATCATGAGTCCTAGTAAATGTCATGCTTGAATTTCACACCTTTGACATATCCATAACAGAGACTCTGAACTATATAACACTGAAATCTCTCATTTCTTCAGAGAGGCTTAGTTAAACTCAGTAGAAATAGAAACATGACCATGACCTGTAAATCTAACCAGTCTGTGGCTACAGCATCGAAATCTTTAAAATTTTGTTTCTCTCTCTTTCCTTTCTCTCTCTCTCTCTCTCTTTTTTTAAAAGTGTTAGGCCATAAGGTAATTTTATATAAACGTATAGCAAACAAAGTATGACAAATCTGAATAATTCATGCAACGTTTATATGTTTTATATTAAAATCATGTAAGTTAAAACTTGTTTATTTTACATTTACAGTTGATATAAATAAACTTCAAAGTATCTATTTTCTAGGTTTCGAATTTTATGACAAGCAACCCCTTTAGCTCCAGTAACTTATTTAAAAGCTTAAAAGCTTTTGTTAAAATACTCTGTATCAAGTAGTGAGTGTTTCCTAGGGAACTCAGCATATTTCCATGTGAGTAATCTGATTTAACTAGAAATGTATCCGAACCACAGTGTCCTTTATGGATCATAAACATCTGTATTAATATTTTCCTGTAAAAGCTCTGTTAACAGTCTAAATGATAGGTTGGTTCCTTGATAAAGCCGAATGTTCTTTGACGTAGGGGTGTTTGGTGGGAGACAAGCGAATACACTAACTTTTAAACATTTTTATACAGGATTAGCTGAACCATCCTTTGTTGCGAAACATGAAGACAGTTTGTTTAAGGATTTGTTTCAAGACTACGAAAGATGGGTCCGTCCCGTGGAGCACCTGAACGACAAAATAAAAATAAAGTTTGGCCTTGCGATATCTCAGTTAGTGGATGTGGTAGGTGTGCATATCACGACATACTTCATTTCTTATGGGCTTCCTGAGGGCATCGTGGGGGCCCAGGCACCATGTGAGGCCGCGGGGATGGCAAAGATGGACGAGACAGTCATTCTCCTGAAGGAACTCAGCAGGGAGAAAGAACTACTACACGAGAGGCCTAGGAATACACTGTTTCTCTAATACCGTATAGTTTAGAAGTCATTTATTGGTCATTTTAATGGGCCTGTTTTTAATAAGTTCAAGGATAGTAAACCTTTTATATGGGAGATTCTCATTACATTTGTTTAAAAATACAATTTTAAAAAGTCAACATTTTAAAGAGGAGAAAGTCCAAGAGTAGAGTTGTAGATTTTGGGGACCAGAAGGTATCTCAGCAGATCATTGTTTCAGTATCACACTTAACACCTAGCTGAGACTTTCCCATATGACGCCCAGGGAGTATCTGTTCCATTGTAACTTGTTTTTATTGTCGGGAGATCCTTTCTACTTAAAGGACAAAGTTCACGCTAATTTTTAAATTAGTTTCTTCTTTTTTTTTTTTTTTTTTAAAGATTTTATTTATTTATTTGACAGACAGAGGTCACAAGTAGGCAGAGAGGCAGGCAGAGAGAGAGGAGGAAGCAGGCTCCCCGCCGAGCAGAGAGCCCGATGCGGGGCTTGATCCCAGGACACTGGGATCATGACCTGAGCCGAAGGCAGAGGCTTTAACCCACTGAGCCACCCAGGCGCCCCTAAATTAGTTTCTTCTTGTTCTGATCATGTCGATCAATAATTATTTCCCTGCTGTGTTCCCAGAATAGCCCGTGTGTGTGCGTGCATGAGATAAAGAATGTACACCAACATTTATAGGTGTGCCTTTATTTCCTAATTAGAGAAGCAATGCATAATTTTTGTTGAGAGTTTGGAAAGTGTGTTAATACAGACGAGGAAATAAAAACTGACTGTGATTCTATGACCCGGAGATGACCAGTGGTAACATTTTGCTGTATTTCTTGCAAGTTTTTCCTGTGTGTATGTTTTAAAATTGGGCTATTTTGACATAAAGAAGGCCTTTTTTCCTCCTGTTTTTTTCCCCCCTCAAAATTTTATTATTTATTTTAAGGATTTTGTTTATTTATTTGACAGAGAGACAGTGAGAGAGGGAACACAAACATGGGGAGAGAGAGGGCAAAGCAGGCTCCCCATTGAGCAGGGAGCCCCATGCAGGGCTTGATCCCAGGACCCCCGGATCATGACCTGAGCTGAAGGCAGACATCTAACTGACTGAGCCACCCAGGTGCCCCACAGGATACACATTTTTAAAAGTCTGTTGATATATGTCACTTTAACTGCCTCCAGAAAGATCAGTGAATATGGACTGTGTTGTGTGCTTGGCCCTCTGCTTGGGAATTTTCAATATAAATACAACAGAGAAGTAGGAGGGTGAGGGGGCTTGCTCTCAAAGACCTTTCTTTCTAGTTGGGACTGTGAGCAAGTAAGTGGAGTCACTATAGGACACAGCATTACTGGCCACAAAAATTTGGGAACTCAGGTTTTGATCAGATCGTCAAAGAAAGCAAGATAGAGGAGGGGGCACTGGGGCCGGCGTTGTGGTGAGTGAGGGATTGCACATGCAGGGAGGAAAGTAACAAGGAGCAGTGTGATCACAGGCTCAGAAGTGACCAGGAGCCTTTTTGTCTGTTGAGATCAAAGGGTTAATGTTGGGAGCCACCCTGGGATGGCCTGATGGGTCTCGGGTTGCCTACATGCCACAATGCTGTGCCCCCTGCCATTTTTCTGTTGCCTCTTGGAACAAGTCGCTCATCCTTCAAGGCCAAATTTATTTGACCTGTGGTGGAGTCTTTCCCGAGTTCCCAAGACAGTCTCCTCTGTCAGTGTCGCCCTCTGCTCTTGACAAGTGGCCATCACGGTGGCTGGCGCTCATGCGCTCAGGGCGGTGCCCTCCAAGCTTGCTGAGCTTCATTCCTCGGGTCCGTCCGAGAGCCCAGCACAGTGCCTGGCGCACAGTAAGGGCTGTGCGGATGACATATGTGAAGGCCACAGGTGTGGTTGAAGCTGTGCTTTAGGAAGAGCCATAGGATGGTTAAATATGTGGTCTTGAGGAGTGAAGGCGACAGGAAGCTTGGGAGGCCTGTGGAGGCCAGGAGGCAGGAGTCGCCGGACTGGAGCACTGAGTAGAGCAGGAGGTGGCAGGTTTTGAGGTCCACGTGGTGACAAGAGAAGAACAGGTCTGAAAGGTTGAATCCGTCGCTCTGCAGCAGGCAGAGGAGATAACGTGTCCCACTCCAATAGCAGGTGCTTGTGGTCGTTCAAAAGAAAATGTTCCCGAGGCCCTTGGGAAGTCACACGCGGCTCTGTGAGGAGACAGGAGGCTCAGGGTCAGCAGGGACAGCCTGGCCCAGGGCCGAGTGTCGAAAATGTGGGACTGATGCGTGTTCAAGCGAGCAGGGGATGCTGGAGGGGCCGTCCCGGAGGAGGCGGTGGAAGAAAGGATGAGCCAAGCAGGGAAGCTGGGGAAGGGCTCTCTCCTGAGAGAAGAGCCCAGAACACGTAAGGTCAGTGATGACGATGACAAGATGGAAGGAGGACAGGAGCTGGGGGAGGTGTGGTGAGGACATGGAGCACGGACGTCCCTGTCATCGCTGACCTCAGTCTGTGGTCATGTTTGGGGACTCCTTCGAGAAGTTTGCTCAGATTCCCACCTTCTTCCCCATGTGTTCTCGCTCACTCATCTTTCTGAAATCTCCATGTTGGCTGGTTCGTCAGTTGCTAATTTTACAGTCAGGTTAGAACATGATTGCCCCTGCGGGGTGCCTGGGGGGCTGAGTCATTAAGGGTCTGCCTTCGGCTCAAGTCATGATCCCAGGGTCCTGGCATCGAGCCCTGCATCGGGCTCCCTACTCGCCAGGAAGCCTGCTTTTCCCTCTCCCACTCCCACTGCTTGTGTTCTCTCGCTGGGTCTCTCTCTGTCAAATAAATAAAATCTTACAAAAAAACAACAAAAAAACTATTGCCCCTGAAACTTTTCTGTTCAACTTATGTGTAGCTAACGGGCACTTGTGTCCTGGTGACAAGGACACCTGCGCTTGTCCTTGCTTGGGTTTGTGTCTTTTACATCCTGCATAGTGCTGAACGCAAGAGAGATGCTTGGGAGACAACTAGGTCCCCTTAAGTTGAGCTGTACAGCCACATTTGGGGCTGGTTGTGAACTTAGGTATTATTCCTTTATCTGTATTGAAGATATCAAGTATTGACTGGGTCCTAGCCCATGGTGCAAAATTTATGTGTGTTCACATTTTTCTGGGGAAAAGGTCTATAATTTTCATTAGATTCTCAAGGATGACCTATTGCTTTATAGGGTCATAGGTAATAGGTTTACCAGAACTTGCCTAATTGTTAATGCTTCTGTTTAGAACTTTGGGCACAGAGACCAGCCCTTACTCTGGATGCTGTATGACTCCTGGGCACACGGGGGAGCTGGTAGGATAGGGTTTAAACCCAGGAGATTTGAATTCTAACATCAGTTCTCCCACCAGTTGGTGATATTTAGGCAAGTGGCCTCACTGTGCTGGTTTCTATACTTGCAGAATGAATGGGTTATGGTAGATGAAATCTCTAGGTCCTTGTCAGCTTGAGTGCTTTAATCAAGGACAATTGCCCTTTGGAACAGGAGTGCAGGAGGGATGGCCTTGCTGTGTTTCCTGGTAGCTGTTCCCATGGGAGGGACTTCACTCCTGTCTTTGTCCCAAGGGAGGTGTCTCCTCCATCCTCCTCCTCTCTCCCAGGTGCTCACCTGCTGTTGGAATGAGTGCCCTCTAGGCACCTGAGCCATTTAAAACCCTGTCCCCTCTCCTGAGCCCAGGGATGGCCTCTTACCGTGTGGGTCTCTGCACTTGGCATTATATCCCGCACACTGTGGCCGATGATCACGATGGTCTCGTAGGGGCCCAGTCGGCACCATGATGTTTCCATAAATGTAATGGAAGAAATGTCACTTTAGTTGGGCCTTGAGAATTCAGTGAAATGCTGGTCTCAGCAAAGAAACAACATCAGGGAGGTGTGAGTGGCAAGTATTGAAGAACTCAGTTCTCTAGCAAAGCCGGTTGTAAGAGCTCATGAGGTCCCACGCAGGGCAGCGAGCGCAGTGTCTTGTCTTCGTGGCAGTGCCTCGGAGGTTCAGAGCTGTGCTCAGCGGAGACACGGAACTACCTTCCCTGCATCGCGGCACTTCTGAGGTCACCGTGGGCTTTATCAATAATTCACAGTCAGCTTCTTCCTTTCTTAGCACTAAGGACGTAAAGTCATGCTGTGCCCATTCCTTGGACTGTGTCTCAGCTTTGACGTCACAGTGTAGTTGAGCCCGTGTGTTCAGTCGGAGATGCCGGTGGTGTGTGCCACGGCGGTGTACCTGACATACAGAGCACCCTGAGGGGAATGATGTACAGTTAGGCTGAAAAAGGATCCTGCCCTTCCAGAGAACGGCATCGATGGGCAGGATGTAGGGACTGTACTGACAGGAGTGTTTGTATAAAACTGTAAAAGTTCTTATTTCTAGAATTATTGTTTCTATACTTGAAATAATCAGCCTTGTTTACATTTTTGTTTTCTAGGATGAGAAAAACCAGTTAATGACAACAAATGTCTGGTTGAAACAGGTGTGTATGAAATGCAAAAGGTCACCTGAGTGGTCCCGGGTGCTGTGACCAGAGGATTGACAGCACAGAGAAACGCGAGCAGGAGGTGTCTGGGGGCGGGGAAGGATGCAGGAGGGTGGGGGTCGATGGGGTTCTCATGGAGCGGTTGCTGTCTGCCAGGCATCCTTGTGGGCACCAGGGAAACAGCAGTGAACAACACAGACAGAAGTCCTGGCCATCAGGAAGCTTCCTTCTGGTCAGAGGAAAGAATCAAGGAAGCTGTATTGTGCCTCGAACACTGACAAGCTTCACAGGGGGCAAGGATACGGGATCTTTGGGGATGTACTTTTAAATAGGATGGGTGGGGAAACCATTGAGAAGAATGTAGTGTTTGAGCAAGGCTTGGAGGAGGAGAAAGAAGCCGTATGAGTATCTGGGGGAGAACTGACCCAGGCAGAGAGGGACCAGCACGTGCAAAGTCCCTGTGGCTGGAGTGTGCCTGTGGTGTTTCAGGAGGAGCAAGCCAGCCAGTATGGGTAGGGATGAGTGAACCATGGGGAAGGAGGGGTGTATAGATGAGGTCAGAGAAGCAGTGGGAGGTGTTTAGTAGGCACCTGGGCTGGTGTCGGGATGGTGGTATTTACTTGGAGTGAGATGGGAATGGGGGATGAGTTACTCTTACAGACAGAGCCCCTTTGTAGAAAGGACTTCTCTGTCTTCTGGGCCATCAGACTTACGTCCTCAGCTGCTGCTGTGTGCTTCCCTTCGGTCTTTATTATTCCTAATTATAACACCGACTACCAGTTCCCTGGCCCTAATTCCTAAAAGGCTCCTATTTTGGGGGTGCAAGTCTTAACATGATTCCAGAATGTCACTTTGTGGAGGTTGGACAGGTGTTTATATCTGTGGAGTATGTAATAAATCCAGTCCCCCTGCAGGGACCAGTCCAACCAATGACAATAGAGCTGGAAAAGAGAAAGTCTGCCTAAACTTGGTCCTTACATGCCCATGGCTGCAGCCCTGGGCGTGGTCACTGGTGGGGGAGGAGGTGCCGAGGAGAGCACGGGCCTCACCTGTGTTGCATGAGGACCAGAGGCTGTGCTCCCGTGCTCTCAAGAAAGATGTGGAGCTGAGTGTTCTCTGTGGCGAGCAGAGATGCTTTCTGTGTCTAGAACTTCTGGATTTGTTAAAAAGTGTAGTTTTTACTACTCTTGACCTTCGATGTCATTGGAATTGGCAATTGAGGCCATTGTCTTTGTTCTGAAGGAGTGGACGGACGTGAAGTTAAGATGGCATCCTGAGGAGTACGGAGGAATAAAAGTTATACGTGTCCCTTCAGACTCTCTCTGGACTCCAGACATCGTTTTGTTTGATAAGTAAGTTATATTCTAAATACCACTTTGTGTTTTTAAAAGGAAACACTTGTATTTTTATGAGGCACTAGTAATTTTTTCTTCTCTTGGAACATTGTTTAGCTCTAAGATCAAATGACTTGATCCTATGTTTTTTGTGAACCTACACGTAGGTTCTGTGGATCCTCCTTTTCTTGGCATATTGTTTCCTGATCGTAAACGTGTTCTTTTTTTTTTTTTTTAAGACTTGTAGAGCATCTGGGAAGTCCAGGAAGGTGTAAGGAAGTGGGGGGTCACCTATAATAACCCCATCATCCCACACTTGGAGACAATGTGCACAGTAGCCGACATGTACAGCGGACTCACTCCGTGTCTGGCCGCGTGCTCCAAGCTCCGAGCCCGACTGTCATTTGGGTGGCATTGCTGACGGACGAACGGGGACTGGCGTTACAACCTTGGCCACGACCCCACAGTTTGCCGGTGTCCGAGTGGGCTTCCCACGAGGCAGCCTGATGTCAGACCTACCCTCTGATTCAATAGACTACATATCTGCCAGATTGCCTTCCAGATTTGGGGGGTATTTTTTCAAAAAAATTGTTGAAGTCCTACTTCATGTTCAAATAAATTTTGCTTCTAATTTCCTTAAATACTGCATTGGAATTATCCCTTGATGAGGGGTGTTGAGTCCACTCATCTCCACGGGCGTCCTACCTCGCCATGTCTTCAGGATGGTTCTCACTGGGGAAAGGATAATTCTGGGATCGACTTTCAGGTTTTCTAGGACCACCCATGGCAAATCTGGGAATTTGTGCTTCTCCTAAAGCACTTTGTGGTATTTGCAAGAAGGCATTTGGCACAAAGTCAGAGCAAATGCTATGCAAAAATACCAGTCTTTAGACACCCTTTCCTTGCTCGCTTCTCCACAGGTGAAGAGGGAACAAGGTGTACATTCTCAGGACAGAGCTCCCTGGAGTGTCCTGTACTCCGCGCTGCTGATAGCACGTCTGCATAGGCAGGAGTCTAACAAAAGTCACATGAGTTTTAAGATAAAAGAAACTGGTATTTCAAAGAAAGCTTTTGTCGGTTGACTTCTCCAGGATGTGAGTTCCCGGGGTGGCAGAGCTCGAGAGGCCCACAGGCTGGCGTCCAGTGTTTGTGGCAGAGGGAAGAGCACTGTGGGGGAGTCTCGGTGCGTGGAGTCGGGCTCTGGCTGCTCTCTGACTGTTTAAGTTGCCCAGTTGTAGTTCACAGGTCAGGTGAGGTCTTTCAGCCTCTCACGAGTCAGGATGCTGGGAAGTCGAGCTGGCTCGCCAGTCTTGGAGAGGATGTGGAAGGAGTTCGGCTCCCGGAGGGTCCCGTGTTTGAGGAAGATGGGCTTAGAACAGAGTCTCGTGTCTCCGGCACACTCATCTACGAAGTGTCTCGTGTTTTGGCACAGGCTTTCTTTCACAGAAGGCTCGTGAAGTACGGGCTTGGGCTGTCTCATCTCTCACTGTCCTGTACGTGTGTGTGTTTCAGTGCAGACGGGCGTTTTGAGGGGGCCAGCACAAAAGCTGTCGTCAGGCATGACGGCACGGTGACCTGGACGCCACCCGCAAACTACAAGAGTTCCTGCACCATCGATGTCACGTTTTTCCCATTCGATCTCCAAAACTGTTCCATGAAGTTTGGTTCTTGGACTTACGACGGATCACAGGTTGATATCATTTTGGAGGACCAAGACGTAGACAAGAGAGACTTCTTCGACAACGGAGAGTGGGAGATTGTCAGTGCCACGGGGAGCAAAGGGAACAGGACGGACAGCTCCTGCTGGTACCCACACATCACATACTCCTTTGTCATCAAGCGCCTGCCTCTCTTCTACACCTTATTCCTTATCATTCCCTGTATCGGCCTCTCCTTCCTAACCGTGCTCGTCTTCTATCTCCCCTCCCACGAAGGGGAGAAGATCTGTCTCTGCACGTCCGTACTGGTCTCTTTGACGGTCTTCCTGCTGGTTATCGAGGAGATCATCCCCTCGTCTTCCAAAGTGATCCCTCTGATCGGAGAGTACTTGGTGTTCACCATGATTTTTGTGACGCTGTCCATCATGGTCACTGTCTTCGCCATCAACATCCACCACCGTTCCTCCTCAACACATGACGCCATGGCACCCTGGGTCCGCAGGGTCTTTCTGCACAAGCTTCCCAAACTGCTCTGCATGAGAAGCCACGTGGACCGGTACTTTGCTCCGAAAGAGGGGACTGAGGGCGCTGGGAGACCAGAGTCTTCTCAAAACCCACTGGAGGCTGCGCTGGAATCCATCCGCTACATCACCAGACACGTCATGAAGGAGAACGACGTCCGTGAGGTCTGTGTCATGTGGTGTTTGCGATACGCGGCTGTTTCTGTTCTGAGTGTGGCGGAGTAAATGGCAGGACCTCGAGGGGACCCCAATGTCGAGGGCCACAAATGTTGGGGCACTGTCCTTAGAAGGTCTTTACTGGAACTGGCTTCAGTCAAAACATCAGCATCTCTACCCTCCTTGCTTCTCCGTCCCCCCAGCCACTCCGTCATTCTCAAGAGTGACAATCCTGCCATGATTATTTTAATTCTATCTTCCATAATTTTGTGTCTGAATTCTGTGCTGATCTGTCGGCACAACTTGGCACGATCATTGATCAGAATTTGTTTCATTTTTTAACCAATGAGCCTAATGGAGGCTTTATAAATATAACCAAGATATTTCTTCTAGAATATGTCCTTTTGTTCATTTACAAGAGAATATCAGTGAAATTAAAAGCAGTAAGGTATTCTTGGGTGTCACACATGCCAAAGTGTTCATGTGAAGTTTAGTAATGGTGCTTAATAATATGCTTAATTTGCTTAAAAATAAAAATTCATGTCAAACTTTATTAGGGAAAATAACTCTCACTGGCTTCTTAAGGTTAATATTTAAAGTAAGAATTGAACATGAATACATTCTACTAATGTGATATTAGATTGAACTTTCAAAACATCACATTTCAATGTCACCATTCTTACTCTTTTTTAAAAGATTTTGTTTATTTGTTTGTCAGAGAGAGTGCACAAGCAGGCAGAGAGGCAGGGGGAGAAGCAGGCTCCCCGCTGAGCAGGGAGCCCGAAGTGGGACTTGATCCCACGACCCTGGGGTCATGACCTGAGCCGAAGGCAGAGGCTTAATCACTGAGCCACTCAGGCATCCCACCATTCTTACTCGTGTATAATATTTTTAAAGCTAGGAATATAGCATTTTCATAATTGAATTTACTTGGGACAGTCCCGTTAAAATTATATGAATTCTCATTTCTAAAGCTTCTTTAAATGGAAAAATGTCTAGCAGGTGTGGGAAGAAGCATCAAAGCGAATCTGATAAAATCACAGCCCTCCCCCCAGAAGGAGCATAGGACATAGATTTCGGAAAAACGTGTAATGCTTGTGGATTTGTAAGGTTACTATTTCATGATTAGTATGATGAGTTTATGAGGTCTAAAGCAATCGATGGGGTCTTAAAACATAAATGTTAAGTGATGATTGGAATAGAGATGGAATTTAATTGATGTCTGCAAAGGGCTGTGTGAAAGGACCAGCACTCATCCCCTGGAGGCAGTAAATGGATTTTATTTTCGGGGAGACTCAGACAATCAGTAGAGTGTTCATAGCCCCCTGAAGTCCACATTGTCCCACACCTGGGGGCAGAGCTCCTGTAGGGGACCTCGTGCCTCATGAAAGCAGGGGCAACTTCTGGTGCTCAGGGGCTGGTCTCCCCTTGCCCTTCCTCTGAGGTCACTGAGCGCTGCTGAGCGCCCTCCCTGCTTAGGCTGCGAAATGGAATGAACTGAGGTCCAGGCCAGCAGAGCTGAATTCACGAGCTCAGATTAAAAGGCCCCCAGGGAATCCAAAACCAAATAATGCAGCTTGTGGGGCAGGGAAGAAGATTCGGGACTGTCCAATAGATATTATACTGAACCAACTTTTAACTTGGCTTGAAATTAATTAACCTCAGGCTGGGCTGTCTTCACAAATTAAAATAAGTAAGCACTGCTGGGCAAGAGTAAGTCACAGAAATAACTATAGAAAAAGAATCAGAGAGTTTTTTTAGTTTATCTTATAATAATTATTCAAGTAGTATATCCTGACTTTACTAAACATCTGTCAAAATATGCCACTTGAATATATTACAAATCAACTTGTAATTTAATAGCGTGTGCAGTGGTCCTGCACGCGTCCCGAGCTCTGAGCACAGGGTCCCTCGCTGTCATGCGGCGGGGGTGGGCGGCAGAAGCTGGCCTGGCCTCTAACTCAGTGTGTAATGTCTTGATTATGCAACTTTCAGTCACGTGTTAAACGTATGTGTGTTTTTTCTTCTTCTGCAACAGGTTGTTGAAGATTGGAAGTTCATAGCCCAGGTGCTGGACCGGGTGTTTCTGTGGACTTTCCTTCTGGTTTCAGTTGTTGGATCTCTCGGGCTTTTTGTGCCTGTCATTCACAAGTGGGCCGACAGAACAGTCCCGGTCCACATCGGACAGGCAGGCAAGTGATGCCTCCCCCTGGCAGGAACTTAGCTCCGAAAGACACGCATAGCTCTGTACCTATCACCGTAGAAAATGTAAGTTGTGCTTGAAATTGGACGCCAGCTCAATCAGACCAACAGCAGCGAGCACTGCTATACCCTCCCGGATGGCCCACTGGAACGCTTCACCCGCACGAGTGAGGCGCCGGCTCAACACCTGACCTAGAAATAGTGACCCCGCATCTGAACCGCATTAGCGTGAACCCGGCCTGCGGGTCCTGGCAAATAACACCCACTGTAATCACAGGGCGCGCGCTGCTTGACTGTGTCTGAAGACGGGTCTCAGAACTACTCCTGCATTTGGTACAAGGCACACATTTTAAATGTCCCTGTCCTCTACCCCCATCTCATCTTTGGCACGGTGGCCCGCGGCGGTGGTAAATGAGCCAGCTACTTGGTGCCGTGACGATTAAGTGCGATGCCGATTTTCTAGAACCGACGTTTCAAAAAATGAAAAGTGGGAATTCCTTGAAGGCTTACTTTATTTCTTAGATGCTTTAACTGAACAATTACGGTATTAACCATTTTCGTAGCTTACCGTCCGTTGTAAAATCATACAATAGACAACTCTCACGGACATGCACAGGTGTCTCCTTAATGATTTCTACCCCCTTGTCCACATTTCCCACAATAACCACCTTCTGTATAAATTGTAGCATTTCTGTACCCTTCACCTTAGAACTACAATGAAGTGAATCTCAGTTTTAAAACTTAAAAAAGCCAAACTGCTGTGGAGAATACCAAATCGTAACAGAAACCATCTTCCGCAGGGAAAGGTGGATTCTAACCAGGCAGAAGCTCATGGTTACGTGTCCGGAATGTTTCGGTTTCTCTCTCGTCCCTACAGTGACCGTGCTAGAGCCCTGGAGTTGAGAGGGCTGGGGGATGTCCTGCAGGCTTAGCCTTTCACTGCTCACTCGGGACGGACGGGCTGTCGCCAGTAAACGAGTTAGATTCCCTCTCTCGTGTCGCAGTTCAGCTGTGACCGAACGGGGAGAGCAAGACCAAAGCCCGGGTTTGAGGCACGACTCCAGGTCTCAGAGAACAAACGCCTTGTTTACGGCGAGTAACCGTCTTAGGGCGTCGGTGCTCTCTGGAGGCGGGAGCGGGCGGGCTCTTCCCTGTCTCGCTGTGGACACACATTCGGTGTCCCTCAGCAAGTGAACATTGGGTGTGCCGAGTTTAAACTGCCCGTTAGCTAGCTTAACACGTTCACTCCCTAACCCCTCTCCAGTCTGCATTCCCGCTGCTTGTAACTTGTATGAGTAAATTTTAGAGAGATCTTCATTTGACTTACTGAAACACAAGTCAGCACGGGCTGCAGTTCTGTCGGTTTTATTTTTGCGTAGCCTAAATATCCAAATGACGTGGCAAGATCAAAACAGTCTCCGTGAATCCTTGTCTCCTACCAGTGGCCACCCAGACTCCGGCCTGTGGTCCAGGAGACTCACTTCTAAATAATCTGTCTCAAGCAGTGGTTCTCAATTGGGTAGTTTTGTGCTCGAGGGGACACTTCATTTTTTGAGACAGTTTTGGTTGTCCTAACCGGCAAGGGACTGGCGGTGTGTCACTGGCATCTACTGGGCAGACCCCAGGGGGCCACTAAAGATCCCACAATGTCCTCCCAGCGCAGTGACGCAGAACGTCACTGGTGCCAAGGCTGGGAAGGGCTGTTGCTGAGGTCCATCTACTGTGACCGTGGGAACAGCTGCCACGTCTCCCAGTGGTCACTCAGGCTGCTCTGGGACATGCGCGGGCTCCAAGGTGGAAGTACGACCCTCAGAATCTTGGGAACTGGGTGGCGGGGGGAGCAGAGTGCAGGGTCAGAGCCAGTGTAGGGAGGGCTGCTGCTGAGAGAGCACGATACTTGGAGCGGGCCGCGGGCTGGGGAAGGAAGCCTCGGGAAATCTGCTGCGAACCGACCTAAACAGACATGCCTGGGTCTCGCTTACGCCTCCACCACCACCAGCAGGAGACAGTCTTCCTAGTTCGGCCATTTTCACACGGTCTGTGATACAGCATACCGCCCAACACTGCAGAAAAGCTGTATTTTGATGTTTCTCTCTCTCTTTTTTTTAAAATATTTTATTTATTTCACAGAGATCACAATCAGGCAGAGAGAGAGAGAGAGGAGGAAGCAGGCTCCCCGCTGAGCAGAGAGCCCGATGCGGGGCTCGATCCCAGGACACTGGGATCATGACCTGAGCCGAAGGCAGAGGCTTAACCCACTGAGCCACCCAGGTGCCCCATTTTGACGTTTCTTTACCAGAAAGCCAGTTTAAACATTCACTTATCTATAATAAATACTCTTGACGTTTTTCTTGCATGAATCTCTTCTGACAAAATGAAGACGACGGGATAAATAAGTAAGCCTTGAAATGCGAGATCCAATGCTGGTAGCTCGAGGTCAAGAAACCGTGAGAAAGAGCCTCAATGTAAGACTTCTTGGAGGCAACAGGACGGATTCTTTATAACACGGGATTTGATGTGACTTCTGGGATATCACACAAAAGAGCACAGGTGACAAAAAACTGACGAAGTGGAATTCATGAAAATTTAAAACTTCTGTGCATTGCAAGACGTTATCGACAGAGTGAAAAGTCAACCCGCAGACGGGGAGAAAATATCGCACATCACATGCCTGATAGGAGTTTAATAACCATGACACACAGAGAACTCCTTGAACTTAAGGACTGAAACACCCAAACAGCCCCGCCCCAAAGCGGAAGAGGACCTGAGCAGACGCATCCCTGAAGGCGCTGCACAGAGGGCCGGGAGACTCGGGAGGAGATGCTCAGCCTCATCATCACGTAAATGTGAATCAAAATGGCAGCGAGACCCCAGCTCCCACGCAGGAGGACGGGCGCTGTCGAAAGCACAGGGAGTGAGCCTTGATGGTGACGAGTCCAGCCGGAGCCCCAGGGGCACGGGAGACGGTGCGGCCACCCGTGGAGAGCCGTCCGGTGCTTCCTCAAAAAATTAAAAATAGAATAGTTCCACCTCGGGGCCTCTACCCCAAAGAACTGGAAGCAGGGTCTCCAGCAGATCCCTGGGCACCCACATTCACAGCAGCGTTGTCTGTAACAGCCAAAATGCAGGAGCCCCTGGCGTCCACCGACGGAGGAACAGATACGCAGAACATCCGCTCGTGCACCAGAGCGTCGCTCAGCCGTGACCAGGAAGGACATTCAGACACCTGCCACCGCGAGGACGGGCCTGGAGGGCATTACGCTCGGGGAAAGGATGCAGTCACAAAAAGACGAGTATTGCATAATTCACTTATATGGGGTCCTCAGTCAAAATCCTACAAACAGTGGCATGGGGGTCCCAGGGGAGAGGGGCGGGGGGCTCGTGGTTTCCGGGATGAGGAGGGTCTGGAGGTGGGGGTGACAGCTGGAGGTCCTGCACAGAAGTGGGTGCCTCCCAATGATGGGCATGGGCCACATCCTAGGGGAGCGACGTTTCCCACCAGAAGGAACAAACGCGCCCCATGCCCAGGCCGGTGAGCCGCCGGCCAACCCAACACGGCCTCATGCCTCGTCCCTTGCCAGCAGAGGCTGCAGGAACAGCCCCGCCGTCCCCAGGATGCACACCAGGATGAAAACCCACAGGAAGATACGATCAATGACCATGGCCACGTACTTCCAGTCATCCTGAATCTGAAAAACAAAAACACACATCAGGAAAGCAGAAAAAATAAAGCCCGAAGGGCCGCAGAGGGAACCCACTTCTAGCAGGAACATCGAGTCAACACGTTGCAGCGGCTGAAGCCATCTGGCCTCCCGACACAAGAAAGCTCATGCTCCTAACGCCGTCCACAGACGCCCACCAGTCCCAAGTCCCCCCACACCCTGCGAGAAACAGGCATAAAACACTCATGCAGAGTCTGTTTTGAATCAGGAACTTCTTGGGGCGCCCGGCCGGCTCAGTCAGTAGAATGTGTAACTCTTGATCTCACGGTTGTGAGTTCAAGCCCCATGTTTGGTGTAGAGCTTACTTAAAGCAAACAAACAAAAAAACCCCAAAAAATCCACAGAAATTTCTTAATGTACACATAATCTATTTATTCTTTTTTAGATTTTATTTATTTATTTTATTTTTTTTAAAGATTTTATTTATTTATTTGACAGAGATCACAAGCAGGCAGAGAGGCAGAGAGAGAGAGGAGGAAGCAGGCTCCCCGTGGAGCAGAGAGCCCGATGTGGGGCATGATCCCAGGACCCTGGGATCATGACCTGAGCTGAAAGCAGAGGCTTTAACCCACTGAGCCACCCAGGCACCCCTAGATTTTATTTATTTATTTAAGAGAGAGACTGAGCACAAGCAAGGAGAGGGGCAGAGGAAGAGGGAGAAGCAGGCTCCCTCCTGAGCAGGGAGCCCAATGTGGGGCTCCATCCCAGGACCCCGGGATCACGACCTGAGGCAAAGGCAGACGCTTCACTGACAGAGCCACTAGATGCCCCATAATCTATTTTTTCCTAAACTGACTTCTAATTTATAAGGTTGGTAAAACCAGTTCTTTGACCTGTGCCTGTGGGAGGGCTCCTGGACCTTGTTAGAAAAGCTAATACAATGCAACCGTCATTTACCATTGCTTCCAAGTACTGTTCTTACCCCGTTTTAGATACTAATTTCCTTTCAGCATCTGTCCGCCCATGAAACCAGCACATCAGGGCCAGGCCGGCGTCATCCCCGCGGCCCCTCCCCAGGCCCAGCTAACCAAAGATCCTCTTCCACCGTAAGGCCCGAGCACCACGGACAGGGACAGGCTGGAAATCAGACGTAATTGCTGACAATAAAGTAAGAGGCGGAAGAAAGAGCAAGACTAATTGTATATAACACAGCTTCAGTTCAGGCTTGAAACAGGAAGGAGAACCGCATGTTAATTACAGTCCTAGACAACTCCGCAAGCAAGGAAGCCATAATTGAATTGAGGAAGAGAGAACCCATGAATCAGTGGATTTTGAAGAAATAATCACATAATCAAGGGGCAGCATGTGATTCAGTAACCGAATTAAGTGCACGGAAATGGGCTGGGGCACGAGAACTGTCGCTCCCATCGTGAGCTGCATGGGGGGTGCTCTTGAAGACATTAGGCTCAGCTACAATTAGATGTAATGCCCTGTTTGCATTCCCAGGACCCAGGCTGTGGTTTGTAAGCACCTCAAATACAGAACAGACCCTGGGATTCCTCTGGTCCCTCGGCCAGCCGAACGCCCCCCAAAGGCTGTCAAGGCAGAGGGCGGAAACACAGACTTGGAGACACTTTGGTTTTAATCCCGGAGTCTGAGAATCTGGGTCAATTACATGACCTCGGTTTACCTTGGTTTCTCCGTCTGTGACATGCAGGTACTCACCCTCCTGAGTCCCACAACCCCCCGCCCCTCCCCCAACCCTCAGTTCGTTTCCTGTTCAAGAACCTCTTACGGTTTGTCTCCTTCTCTGGTTTGATCTTGTTTCCTTTTTCCCTCTATTCCACTATGATCTTCTGTTTTGTTCCTTAAATTCCACGTATCAGTGAGATCACATAACTCTTCTTCTGACTGACTTGTTTCGCTTGGCATAATCCCCTCCCGTTCCATCCCTGTCCACGCACATGTAAGTGTTCATCCTTTCCGATGGCTGAGGAACGTTCTGTTGTGTTCATCCATTCATTTGTCGTGGACATCTGGGTTCTTACATACTTTGACTACTGTGGACGTCGCTGCTGTAAACACTGGGGTGCAGGTGCCCCTTCGGATCACTACATCTGTGGTTTTGGGGTAAATGCCCAGTCGTGTGATTGCTGGTTGTAGGGCCCCTCTCTTTTCTATGAGTGCTGGGTGTTAAAGAGACTGAACTCTGAAACTAACAACACACGCTGTAATTCATTGCATTTAAATAATAAAAAAGGACAGCGCTCCCCTCGAGGGTGAGTGCGATGACTTGCGGAGTGAGATGAGGTGGGGCACGCGGTCCTTCCAGGGCACACAGTCCTTTGTGGACAACACCTGCTGGGATTCAGGCTGAACAGATACCCGACCCTTCTCCAAATACACATGTTCCTCTAACGTCTTCGTGGGCTTAGCCGGGTGCAGGAGGAGGGGACGTGGGTCTCACCCAGGAACACACATGTGCTGCACAAAGAGTGGGGCGAGAACTGGCGTTAGGTCTGTTAAAGTCTCGAAGGCAGGATGATGCGGGGTGGTTCGTGGAAACTTTGGAACTACTGATAACAAAGCGGCGTCAGACAGAACAGGGAACTGGCACAAGCTCTTGGCTCATTCTGCCAGCCCGGCCCCGGAATGTCCCCGAAGCCAGAGGAGCCTGTAGGTTAGGGGCTGGCCTGGGTGCGCTGGGGTGGGCGGGCGGAGGAGGGTGGGCCAGGCACAGCTTTGGGCCGTGCTCTTTTCACCCCGAATGCCCTGCCTCTTTTCAGACTGTCCACTCCCTGCCCAGAGATGCAGGCTCCTTGGGAGCGGACGAGAGCCCGGTGGAGGTGAAAAGCCAGAGGTCGAGATGTCCCTTAAGTGACGAGGTCATGCAGAGGGAAAGAGGCACCTTTGAAGGGTGGTCTAGTCCATCTGGCCTGTGGCCACGTGGGCACTTCCCCAAACAGCTGCAAGGATGGCTGACCCAGAAGAAGTGAGTTTTCAGACCTCAGTACACAGACTTAGTCATTTGAAAGGAAATTCACGTGACAGACAGGTTAAGGATTTAAACTAAACACGAGATCTGTGGAGATGACAGAGTGTTAGAAATGTGAAGTAGAGGGAGCAGGGTCCCAGAAGAAACAAGTGAGACAGACAAGTCAAGGAAAAGACCCAAGAGATGGGACAGTCAGCAGGAGGAGACCTGCGAGGAGGGGTGGGGGTGGCAAGCAGGAAGGAACTGGTGAGGTGGGTGGGGGGCAGGGAGAAGGAAGGGACTGTGAGAAAGGGTGGGGGGCAGGAGGGAGGAGGGACCAGTGAGAAGGGGTGGGGGGCGGAGGGCACGAGGGGAGAGGTGGGGGCCGGAAGCACAGGCATGCAGTTCAGGGAAAGAGGAACAGGGAGAAATCTTCACAGAAAACTTGGAGCCCCTGAGAACCGAAGGTGGGACGTTTGGGGCAAGCGGTTGGTGAGAATGTCCATCTAGGAGAGACCCGCACACACCCCGGGCTTGTGCACACAATCCGGCAGTCAGACGAACAGCGTCAGGTTCACTGGGAACTGCTCATCAGTGACACTGAACCAGTAGTACTTCTCAGTGTTTAAGGAAAAGAACTTCAACTTGAGAATTTTCGATCCAGCTAAACTTCCTTGAAAATGAGAGTTTTAACGTTTTGAAGCCCCCAGGCCTCTGAAGTTTCCACTGTCAGCCCTAGAGAAGGCACGTGCTGCAGGGAGAGAGGGGCAGGAGGACGCCCCAGGATGCTCCCGGGGTGAGAGCCTGGTGCGGGAAGCTGACTGCGAGGAAGGGACGCATCCACCCCTCCGCCTCCCCCATCCAGCAGCAGCCCCGGTAACATGCAGGGCGGCTGGGCAGCCAGGAAGGGCCGAGGGGAGCAGGGAGCAGTTGGGGGCGAGACACGGACGCCAGGCGATGCTGTGGGTCTGACTCTCAGATGCACAGCTTTCCCGAAACGAACGAAAACAGAAGACGCGGCTTTCCAAGGAGCCACGATTCAGACTTCACAGTGCACAGCACGAACTCCAGGAAAAAAGAAAATAAATGGAAAACATACAATAAGATGGCCACAACTGAGCCTTAACACGACAGTACCCACAACACGGGAGTGAACAAGGCACCGATCAGAAGGGAGACGCTGGAAGGCGGGAGCGTCCGTCCACGCTGTGCCATGACATCACGCACACGGTGCGTCTCTCCAGCCGGCAGAAGATAAGCTGTCTGCGGACTGGCAGCTCGGAGGATCCTGGCCCCGGGCGCGGGCACGCCTCCCAGATCGAGAGCCGGCGACCAGCAGCTGCGAACCGTGCCGTCAGCAAAGAGCACCTCCGAGGGACCCCAGGCTCGAGGATGACTACAACCCCTCCTCTTACTGCGAGACCAAGAGGGAGCACACGGTGAGCCCCATGAGCAGCCTGGAGAAGGGAGCCGCCTCGCCAGGGTCACCAGGCCTTCCTGTGCCGTGGGGGCCAGCACGGCCGTGACTGGAAGCCCTGCCCTGTGGTGAGCTTCTGAGGGGGCCGAGTGCACCCAGAACTGGTGAGGCCAATCCACGGACCCGGGGAGTGGGAGCCTCTCTGGAAATCTGTGGATCACGACCCAGGGGAGGGAGGGCCCCTCCAGGCAGCTTGTGTGTCCTCAGCACAGGGCGGGCATCCCGGCTCCCGCTGCCTGCTCATACGTTGCTGTCCAGTGGCCTGTGGGCCAGATTTCTGCCATTTCTGGAGAAACAGGAGAGCTAACAGCCCCTGTGGCAACAGATGACCAGAACTGAGCCATGGCTGCCCCTTGCACGTGCCACCCACTGGCCGCTAATTTACCTTTGGGCATTTCAGTGGCAATTTCCATTTTAGTAACAATTTTTAAGTGTCCTTTTGTAGAAAAGATGCTTGTGACACTCTAACACTTTGTATGGTGCCTAGTAACTTTGGAATCGAGTTAATTCCTTTCCTTTTTTTTTTTTTTTTTGAAGATTTTATCTGTTTTAGAGACCGAGCACAAGCAGGGGAGCAGCAGAGAGAGAGGGAGAAGCCGACTCCCCACGGAGCAGAGAGGCCGATGCGGGACTTGATTCCAGGTCCCTGGGATCCTGCCCTGAGCCGAAGGCAGACGCTTCACAGACGGAGCACCCGGGCGCCCCAAGAGTTAGTTTGGTAGCTCGACAGAGGCTTGAGTACGAGTACTCGGATTTCAGTCTTTACGAGGTCTCTGCTAACTGAAACAAGCTGTCAGGCGCATGCGGGAAGGGTAGAGCACGCCTGCCTGGGTTGTCAGTGTTGGGGCCACAGGCTGTCACGGATCAGGTACTTCTGCTCCAGCAGCCGCTTCAGCTGAAGTTAAAGGGGAGCTTGACTTTGTGGCTCAACGATGGGTGAGCGGGAGGCCCCGCGGTGGCCGTGGCCGTGGCGAGCTTACCGCTGTGCAGGCCAGTGGGGCACAGGACAGGCAGCGGCTGTGGGCTTCCTCCTGTCTCCTCCACTGTCCCAGGTGTTCGGAGCGGAACACAAGAGGCTCCAGTCGCTCCACACCCATGTTAACCGCTCGCTGTGCACCTGGGGCTGGAACCATCCGTCCGTCAGCTCCCTGCGACTCAGCAAGTTGAGGCACAGCCTGTTCCCGTGAAAGCAGAGCTTCTTACAAAAGTGTCGTGTGTGATTCCGACAACCCTGGGGGTAAACGCAGGGTCGGGGAGCAGCACACACGTGCTATCGCAAAGTGTAAAACATCCCCTAACGCTCACGTCACTTCCAGTGTGAGATCTGCGGAGGAAACAGGAGCTCAGCCAATGAGAAACAACGAGCAGGAGAGGTCGCCTGGATCCCTCACAGGAGAAGACGGACAAAAGGCAACTAAGCAAACGGGAAAGATTCCCACTCGCTTCTCAGCAGGGAAAAGCTCATGAAAACGGCAATGAGGCTCTGGTTCACACACATTGGGGGAGGGGCGTGCAGCCATGGAAACGCGCAGACGCCGCCTGACGGGGGGACGACCCTGGCCGAATGCCTGGGGGACCTCGCGGTGCCCACCAAGGAAGTTAACAATGCTTCCCTGCGGAGCTCAGCAAGAGCCGCGGGTGCGCGTGTCCACCAGAAGTCGCGCATGAGAGTACGTGCGGTGCCTTCCTTCCCAACAGCCCCAAACTAGACAAGCTGCGCCCGCAGCGCAGGTGACACGGGAAGCAAACCTCCAAGACATTGTGTTGAATGAGAGGTCAGCTGTGGAAGGGTGCGTGCCACGGAATTCCATCTAGATGAAGGCCAAGGGAAGGTAAAGCTGATGGACATCAGGAGGTTGGGGGTCCCTGGGAGGGGGCACCAGGAATACCCCATGTCCTTACTCAGCTCGGGGTTACACGGGTGTTACAGGGGTGTACACGCGATGCAGACTCGCGTGCACCTGACACCTAAATGGGGCAAACACGCAGTCGGAAAGGGAAGTGTGAGTGTAAGCTCAGCTGCTCAAGCCACGTGGAGGCCACGTGCTCTCAAGCCAGGAAGCCAGCTTCTGGCTCTTCTCTGCACCACCCGCCAGCCTCTGGGGCTGCTCCCCTGCTGGGAGCAGTGACGTCGCCCGTCCAGGACAGCGGCCTGGTCCATGGAGGCGCTGGGTCGGCCGCCGACCCCGGGCCAAACTCAGGCCCACCCTGCCCATCCGCCCCAGGGAGTAACGGCTTCTTACCTCTTTGGCTTCGTTTTGCGCTTTCATGTTTTCGGCAATGTACCTGACGCTCTGGACGGCTTCTCTGACTTCCGGCGACAGCGTCGAAAGGGCCAGCACGGCGTGCACGGACTCCGAACTGGAGCTTCTCGGGAGGTTGGCGCTGAAATTCGAGATTTTTATCCTGTGGTGGTGGCACTGGCCGCACGTCCCGTCCTGGCAGGCGCAGCCTTCCTTGCCGCCTCTGGGCTCCACGCGGCTGAAGCACTTGAGGTTGGAGAGCTCGGCGTTGCAGGCTGTCCTCGGCTTCTGGCCGGGGCCCTCGCCGCCTGCCGGCCTGGTCATGAACATGACCTTGGGGAGCAGGTGCAGGAAGACGGTCTTCACCCAGGCGGGCATGGTATGCGTGGTGGGCGTTCGGTAGTGCACGTTGAGCACGAAGACAGTGATGACGATGGACAGCGTGACGAAGATCATCGTGAACAGCAGGTACTCACCGATGAGTGGGATGACCAGCGAGGTGGACGGGATGGTCTCGGTGATGACCAAGAGAAACACGGTCAGGGAGAGCAGCACAGAGATGCACAGCGTGACCTTCTCGCCGCAGTCGGACGGCAGGTAGAAGACCAGCACGGTGAGGCAGGAGATGAGCAGGCAGGGCACGATGAGGTTGATGGTGTAGAAGAGCGGCAGGCGGCGGATGTAGAGCGAGTATGTGACGTCGGGGTAGATCTCCTCGCAGCAGTTGTACTTGATGTCGTGCTTGTAGCCGGGGGCTTGCACGATGGCCCACTCGCCACTCTCCCAGTAGTCCTTGAGGTTCATGGAGGAGCCAATGAGGACCAGGTCGATCTTGGCCTTGTCGTAGGACCAGGAGCCAAACTTCATGGTGCAGTTCTGGTAGTCGAATGGGAAGTAGGTCACGTCAATCCGGCACGAGCTCTTGAAGATGGCGGGCGGGATCCAAGTCACCTCCCCCGTGTACTTGACGAGAGCTTTGGTCTTGTCGTCCACCTGGAAGTCCCCGACAGCACTGCGGAGACAGGAGGACGGTCCAGGGTCACGACCACGCCCTCAACTGGACCCGCTTCTCACAACGCAGGCAGCGGGTGCTGGGAAACACTTACGAAACCACGCGGCAGGAGCGCGCGCCGGAGAAGGTCACCCAGGCCACCAGCCGCTGACCGATGGGGACACCGCGGCCCAAGCCTGTGTCCCCCCAACCCCAGGACATGTCGCTAGTTCGCTCCACAACTGTGAGTCTGCCTTGATATTTACCGAGATGCTTCCAAAGACCCTAAAGAGATTCTTTCCTCTCTAAAGAAATGGGGTGAAGGTGGTCCCTGAGGCGGGACACCTGTGGGTGTGTCTGCCCCTCATTCTGGTTTGGACCCGTCAGCCCCTCACTCAGTCTCTGGTGCGCACCTGCTAAGTACATGTGGGTGTGTAGGGCCAGGCCATGGGGCCGTGAGACGGCAGGGGGCCCACTCCTCCCACCCGGAGCCCCGACAGCTGGGCTCACACCAGACGCAGCCTGTGACCCTGCTCTCCCCACATGTCCAGCCCCGCTCTGCTCGAACAATCACAGGTTCTGATGCCTTGTCTTTCAGACCCTGTGCACAGATTCCTTTACCTTCCTGCTTTCCGGCCTCCCCAGTTCTCTCCTTTCACCTCTGCACTCCCCACCTGTCTGCACAGAGCCCCGGGGACCTGAGTCCTGCATCTGACAGTCCCAGCCGTGGCCTCGCCTGGGGGCCCTACTGGTCTCCTCGAGTTCTGAGTTCTGCGCTGGAGGTATCCATGCCCTCCAGAAGGAGAGGCCGCCACACCTGTCCGCCCCGAGGGCTGCAAACAGGACACACTTGAACAGTCTGGGGACAGCTGTTCCGTTATTTAGTGAGAACATGTGGACACAGAAAGGATGTGTCTTGCTGGTCTCTGCCCCGCCTCCCTTGCCTCCATGAAGGCATGTGACAGCATCGCTCCTGGAGGACACAGGTCACTGCCTCCCTGTCCTCTGGTCGCCGGTCTGCCCCAAAGGTGCCCTGCCAGCTCTATTCATGCTCAGCTCCAGGTCACCCGCCGCGCACCCCGTTCTCACACGCTCCTCCTTGCTCCAGCTCCACACAGACAGGAGGCAGGAAGAGTGGGCAGTGTCCACGTGGCCCTGACTCTGATTCTCCCAAAGAACCCATGGGGTCTGCTCAGGGGGGCTGAAAAGACCCCAGAAGAACCTCCTTGCCGTGTCCCAGGGCCACAAAACATGGGGACAGAAAGAGGCCTCCGGATCACTGCGCGACATCCAGATCACGGCATGCAGGCCCACTCCCTTCTCTGTGAACGTGCCCACTGGGAGACAGCCACGCTGTCTACTGTCCGTGGCTGGGGCTGCTTTTGGGTGATGAGGGCAGAGGGACCGCAGCTGGGACCACCGCCCCCCCCCAGGTCTAGAACAGTCACTGGCCAGCCCTCCCTAGCCACCTCTGTAGTCCAGTGCCTTTGTGAAGAGGACGCTGACGGTCAGACCGCAGGCTCCCGTGGAGTGTTAGTGGCAGGGCCTTGACCCACCGGAACTTGGGGCACGAGTGAGGGGTCACTAAACCACCCACGTGCCCTAAGGTGAGCTGGGGGCAGTGATGGCCAGGGGAGAGGAGTTCTCGTGTCCCAGGGGCCCCAGACACAGAAACCAACAAGAAGCACCTGCCCCTCCAGAAAGAGGCCCCTGCTCTCTGTTGAATCCTTTGCAAGGGGAGCAGTGAAACGGGGCCTGTGGCTTCGATTGTGGGGAGAAGCAAGGAGGGGCAGGGTCCATGGATGGTCTGCAGGGACGGCCATCGGAGATGGTGTGGGCTCGAGTCTCAGATATTCCCCAAACTCCCTCCTGAGCGGACAAAGAGCCACCCAGAAAAATGCTGCTTAGGGTAGGACCCAAGTTAAATGGGGTCAGAAAGGGGCACCTGGGTGGCTCAGTGGGTTAAGGCCTCTGCCTTCGGCTCAGGTCATGATCTCGGGGTCCTGGGATCAAGCTCCGCGTTGGGCTCTCTGCTCAGCAGGGAGCCTGCTTCCCCCCCTCTCTCTGCCTGCCTATCCGCCTACTTATGATCTCTGTGTGTCCAATAAATAAATAAAATCTTAAAAAAAATGGGGTCAGAAACAGGTGAAGAAGAGAAATAAGAACGTTTACAGGTCTGAGAAGCAGGTGTCCAGCGGGGGCCACGCTCCGACCCAGGGGCCCGCCGACACAGACGCTCTCGAGCTGGCGAAAGGAGACGCCCACCCACCCTGTCCTCAAAGTTCGACAAAGGCCACTATCTCCACAACAGCCACTGGGAGGGGAGTGCGAGACTTAGAAATGTGAATGGCCAGATCGCAAGCAGAGCTCACATCTGGAAGGACGGCCCGGGGCTGGGGAAATGGATGGTCTGGTGTGCCCAGCAAGAGGCAGGAAGCGAGCTCCGGAAGCGGAAGGAGCGGCGTAGCAGGAAGAAGTTAAACAACCCGGCCGGACAGCAGCAGGTGTGTCCAGAGTTGGCAGCTGAAGAAAGAATCACGAGAAGGAAAACCACCTTCGGAGCAAAGCGTAAAAGCAACAAGATGGCGTCGAAAGCACGGTCGCGGGAGTGAACCCGGACAGGACTGAGGTCGACGTCAGACAGAAACGGGAACCCCAGAGAAGCACCCAGAGCATGGGTGGACTTCCGATGCACGTGCCAACAGAGTTCCCGGAGTGAAAAATCTAGCAGCGGAACACATCTCACGTCCGCGACTCGGAAAGTCGAGACTTATCCCGTGCGCCGCCCCAACAACAGGACTTCACAGACAAAGGGAGGAAGTGTCCGGGTGCCTGAGCTGGGGGAACAGTCTCCTGCAAGGCCTGTGCTCCCCGGTCGCCCCGGACGGTCCCGGTTCAGGTCATGGTCCCGTTGTACGTGGCAGTGGCCCCCGCTGTCTACCCGAAATCACCCGATTTCGCCCGCTTAGACAGGCGTGTGATTTCCACAGAGACACTTCGCAGCGTTTTTAAGACTTCGATGTGAGGAAGGTTGCAGGCAAGGGTTTTACTTCCAGTTAAGCTTTACGTAAGAAGGCTACAATGTGTTAGGAACGTGTGAGAATGTGGGGTGTCTTGTGCCCACGAGTGCTGAGGGTCCTGCTAGAGAAGGAACTTCAGAAAACAAGGAAACCCCAGGGGAACTCTGGCCTGAACTTGTCAAAGACATTGCTCATGTGTCAAAATGAAGAGAAACTCTCCACAGAGGGACCAGTTGTGAGAAACTCCAGCCGTAACCCAGAGAGAAGAGCTGTGTGGGTTCCTCTAGAACCTATTTTCAGTTCCAGATCCCAGGAGAATTCCTGACGCTACCTGCTCCTCACCACGTCTGACGGGGAAGCCGCTCACGGTGACTCAGGCTTGGTACACTCACGGCCTCCGTCCTCCAGCCGTTCCCCCGAGATTGCCAGCAAGAAAGCAGCCCTGACATTCGCACCATGAGGTTAAAATTTCTGCACACTTTCTCAATTCCAGCTCAGCAAAAATTCTCCGCACCCTGGCCAGCGCCCCAGGACCCTCTCTCTGGGTGCTCAGACTTTGCAAACCAGCTGAGTTTATCTTGTGTTCCAGTTCCGTGCAGACTAAATTTACAAATAGAAGTTGCATGAAAGAAACATTTATGGATGTATTTCCTTGGGAAAACAGAACAAACAAACAAACAATGACAACAAAGCAAAAAGTGGCCCATCTTCCGGGCTGGACTCACTTCACCAGAGATCACAAAATGGGACTCAGCCAAAATACAGCTTCTTCAGTCCTAGCAGTTAAAGCATATTAGTTTGTCCTAATCTGGCACAAAAACCTAAATGCAGAATGCTTTGAATTGTTAAGATTAGATGAACTCTGTACCAAGTGCTTTTCTGAAAAATGCTTCGTGGCTGAAACGTGGTGACTTCAGAGAGAAAGCACAGAGGCAGAAACGCTGCTTTCCACATGCGGAGAACAAACTAGGACACACCGCGGGAGCCCATACGTTTGCCCAGTAACAGAGCTTCGCTGCGGGAAGCATCAGGTTTGGGGAAAGAAGCGGGTGTTGGAGGTGCCACGAGGGGCAGGTGGAGAACCTGTGGGCCCGGAATCACTGGGGAGGGTGAAGCTCCCCTGGGTCTGACCTTTGGAAGGTCCCGTCCTAGAGAGGGCCTCGGTGGCTGCGTCCCCTCCCTGGCTGTCCCTCCGGTGGGCAGCTGCACACCTGGAGGTGATGGGTGATTCCTGCACCCACCCCCAGGGTGCAGTAACGGGCTGGGGTCAGGGTGGGCAGCTCCAGCACTGGGCATACAGCAGGTGCTTGGTAAATCCCCGTGGAGTTCTCCCATCCTCGAAGCCCCCTGGACATGGTCCTGGGCAGGGCCCAGGCTCAGGCACATGGCCACCCTGCGCTTACTTGTTGTAGAGCACGATGTCTGGCTTCCAGATCTTCTGCGCGGGGACGCGCATGAACTCTGCGCCGTCGTAGTCAGAGGGGTTCCACTTCAGCTTGTAGTCGTTCCAGATCTGGGGGGACGAGCGGGCAGCAGAAGGATGCACACGGTCTCCTCCCTCCACCACACCTCCGAGGCACGTCCCTGAGCCCGTTCAGGTGCCCATGCCGTGCTGCATGTGCAGGCTGCCTCCGCCCAGCCCCAAACTGACTGCCGGGGGTGGCCACTAGTGCAGGCCAGCTGCATGCCGCAAGTGCCTGCTGTTTACATTCTGAAATGGCTCTCCAGAAGCTTCTCCACACCCATCTGTACCGCCCCAGCCCAAGAACAGGGAGCTGATGACCCACAACCCTCTGCCAACGCCAGGTTAAGCGGGGTTGGTGCCTGACGGTTCTGGGGAAGGAGCCAGGACACCCCCGGGGCTCAAGGAGCATTCAGGAACACAGGCTGGGGGATGGGAGGACGGGTGAGGCTGTGAACAGGTGTTCAGTGGGCACCAGACCCTCCTGCCTCCCCAGGCTCTGGGGCACGGGAAGCCTGCGTGGGCATGCAAACGGCCACATTAACCCAGGGAGTTATCTGTCCAGAGCCGGACAAGGCCTCCTGGGGCCTGTGGAAGCCCGTGTCCTTGGCCTCAGTCTGAAGAGGAAAATCCAGAGCCCTTGTTTCTGTTTTACCAGAGAAAACAGCAACATCCGATTTTACGGAAGGACCGATTTTTGGCAAGAAGGGAAGGAGGTGGGCTCGGACACTAGCCTGGAGTCAGGGGCCGGCTCCGGGCCCAGGTCTGTCTCTGTGTGACTGTGGAGCTGTCTCACTCTAGGTGACAACCTGACATGTGTGACTTGAGGGGCCAACTTCTGGGGGGCCCATACAGCAGCACAGGTGACCCCCAGCCCTGGAAGAGACCCCGATCTTTGGGCTTTTCTGGGTGGCGCAGCAGAGACCGCAGACACCACCAGGGGGCAGCAGTGCCTGAGGTCCGCTCACTCACTTGCTTGAGCCACAGGTTGGTCTCCATGATCTGGTTGACTTCGTCCTAGAAGGAGAGACAGGAGTGGAGCCTGAACACAAACTCCGGGCTGGTTCTGGGAGAGGCTCTTCCAAGCCCCGCACCCCACGCCCCAGTCGCGGCTCCCGCACTCACCACCTTCACCAGCTGGGACATGGACACCTCGAACTGGATGATGACTGGGTCGGACACATTGGCCACCGGCCGGATGATCTCGTTGTAATCCTCGAACAGCCGCTCAAACAGACGGTGCTCGGCCTCGGAGGCCAAGGCCACTGAGGGAAGGACATGCCACGTTTCCCTGCGCCAGGGACACCCCCCCCACCCCGGCACCCTCATCGCCTGCTGCTGCCTGCTGCAGCACCTCGAGTTACAGACTGGGAAACTGAGGCCCACCAGATGCATGAGGTCACGCACATCCAGGGAGACAGCATGATCACAAGCCTGGGCTGGAGTTTGGATAGATCTGGTGCAAATCCTGCCAGACCGCTTGGAAGCTGTGTTAGCTTGGGCAAGGGGTTCAACCTTTCTAAACCCGACTTCCTTTACTCAGAGAACATCTTTTTATCTGCATCCACCCCAGGGTTGCAGCACGTGAAGGGCTCACCAAGGACCCTACCTCCAGTGTTCACACGGGGCGGGATCCTGACCTCCAGTGTTCACATGGGGCTGGGGTCTCACCTCCAGGGCTCTCACGGGGCGGGGGCCTCACCTCCAGTGTTCACACCGGGCGGGGGCCTCACCTCCAGTGTTCACACGGGGCTGGATCCTGACCTCCAGTGTTCACATGGGGCTGGGGTCTCACCTCCAGGGCTCTCACGGGGCGGGGGCCTCACTTCCAGTGTTCACACGGGGGCGGGAGCCTCACTTTAGTGTTCACATGGGGCAGGGGCAGTGCAAGTCCAGTCCGCTTCCATACAGCCACTCCCAGGATGGACAGATGGCCAGTGCGTTCCCAGGGCGTGCCCCACCCCCTCCCCCTTCTGCCTCCCAGCCTGTAGGAGGCTGCAGCCGCCCAGGACTCTGTAGGGGTTTCCCCACCAAACCTCCGGGAAGCTGGGTGTCTGTGTGGCTCCCATGATCTCGGAGTGAGACCCATGGCCAATCTCAATCTTTTCCCAGCGTGGTCAAAGTTATCTCCCTGAAAGGGGTAGGGGGATCCCCTTTGTTCCTAAGCCACACCCTAGGCGACTTGAGTCAGCCTTCTTAGACCACTTAGAGGTCTGAGGACAGCGCAGCGAGGGCAGGAGGGGAATCCTTGGGGAAGTCTAACCCAACTTGCCCGCGTCCTGAAATGGGGTCTTGCCCGCTGCCCCCTTCCAAACACATCAGAGACCGCAGGCAGGAGCTGCAGAGGAGCGCAGGGACTCGGAGTGCTGGGGTCCCCAGCATCAAGGGGACAGAAACGGCGCCCCCCTGACCGACTCCCGGTGTAGCCCTGACGAACCCCGGGCCCTGGGCATCTGCCCGCCCTCCCCGCCGCCCGCAGGCCCTCCGGCGCGGCGCGCTCCTCGGTGCGGCTCTGGCCAGCGGCCTCCTCCCGGAGACCCGGCACCAGGCGCGAGGCGCGGCCCGGGTCCCGGAGAGGCGGGGGGAGCGGAGGACGCGCCGGCCCCCAGCCTCCCGCGATGCCCCCCTCCCGTAGGTGGCACCGGCCTCAGTTTCCTCATCTTTTCCTGGAAGGAAGGGGTGGGCGGGAGGCAGACAATGGAACCGACGACCATGGCGCCGACGCCCGAACCCCAGCCCTCCCGGCTCGCGCCCAGATGACTCGGGGTGGAGGGGTGGCCGGAGGGGCATCCGGGCTCCCCGAGGTGGCCGGCGCCCCTTCTCTGCGCCCCCCGCCCGTCCCCCCGGTCCCGCGCCCGTACCTGGCGGCAGCACCAGCAGGGACAGCAGCAGCAGCAGCGGGAGCCCCGCGACCCCGGCTCCACGCGGATGGGCGCCCATGCTCGCGGGGAGCGCGGCCGAGGCGCAGGCTGACTCCCCGGCTGCTCCCGACGCAGCCCGCCCGCGCAGAGCCGGACGCCCCGGCGCGGGGCGCCGAGCCGGACGCTGGCCCCTCCCGCCCGCGGGGCGCCGGAGGCTGGGCGGGGGAGGCGCTCGGCGGGGCGGGGCGTGAGGGGCGTGCGGGGCGTGCGCGGCCTCCTGGCCGCTGGGGTCTAGCGCCCCCGGAGCGCGCAGGGAGGGCGAAGAGGGGCTGGTCCGGCCGCCCCGGCGCTGGGGACCTCGGGGCTACTGGGCCGCGGGAGAGGCTCCCACACATCCTCCGAAGCGCGCGGGATCCTGACGCCGCTGAGTAAGTGCGAAGTGTCCCAGGTGTGATGCTGGGATCGCGGGGTTCGTGTTTTCCTTATAGTTTGGGGGGGCGGAAACGGGGTCCTCCGCCCGTGGGTGCTTGTCGAGGCGGGAGGGGGACCTGCGTGTTTGCTAGATCGCGCTCCTCACCACGGGTTTGAAATGCTCCCTGATAACAGGGAAAAAGAAACTAAGGAATGAGGCTTGGAAATGGAGCTGCCGCATCTGCACCCGGGGCTTCCCGCCGGCGGCCCTGCCCCCTCAGCACCCGCCCCGCCGCCCCAGCATCCAGCTCCCCTGACGACCTGCTCGCGGTGGGGGGTTGCACCTCCAAGGGAGTCGTCTTTATTACTTCCAAAATGCGTCGCCTTAACCCCAAACGGAAGGAGGCATTTTGCAGGACCCAGGAAATGGAAGAATTGGGGCCAATGTCTCAGGTGCCCATTTAGGGCGTTCTCATTCTCTAGGCAAAAGCTCCTGCATTTGGAAAATACTGCAAGTCGGACACACAACCAAGGACTTGTATCCGGAAGATATACAGAAGCCTCAAAACTCAGAAGTCAGAGTAGAGAGGTGTGAGGGTCTTGTGTGGGTGACGCGAGTGTTTATGGTGATAAACTTACTAAAACTCATTGAATTGTACACGTAAAGTGGGCGAGTGTTATAACAGGTGTGTTATACCTTAATGAAGATGTTTTTAAAATCTCAACAGTAAGAAAACTAAAACCCAATTTAAAGAGTGAGCAGAGGAGTTAAACAGACACTTCCCCAAATAAGATGTATGTAGGCAAAAACCCCAAAATCACATGAAAAGATGTTCCACAATGTTGGTTGTCAGGGAAAGCAACTTCAGAGCTAATTCAGCGCTCGGCACCTACGGGGATGGTGGAGATAAACCCATAGGCCGAGCAGACAGGGCCCTGAGTGGCTCTCTCGCTGCTTGCTGGTGGGGACGCAGGGTGGCCCGGCCGCTCCACAGCCCCGTCTGGCTGGGTCCTGGAGGTCCAGCAGCCATTCCCCACGCAGCCCGGTGACTCCACTCCCAGGCGCCTCTCTAGGGTAGTGAAAACTCTTGATCACACAGAATCACACAGAATCCCAAGCACCTGAGTGCTTTACCGGGGCTCTGATCACAGCTGCCCCAGACTGGTCACTACCTGAATGTGTGTCCTTTGAGGGCCGGACTTCTCACTGCTCAGCAGGGGATGGTGCACGCAGTGCACGCAGCGACTCCAGGGATCTTAAGGGCCTTATGCTGAGGGACGAAAGCTGCCCGCTCTCCCGTGGCGGGCTGTGTGGTTGTGGGTGTGGCGTTCTTGAGACCAGACCCTGGGGTGGGGACCCAGTCAGTGGTTGCCAGGGACTGGCTGGGAGGGAGGCGTTGGGGTGATCGAGCTCTCCTGGGTCCTCACGACACGGATTTACACGTGTGTTAATGTTCAGAGAACGATACACAAAAAGCCAATTTTATTGTATAATTGAAAACAATGGAATTAAAAAGAAATCCTGCATTGCACAAGTATTTTACGAGCCTGTCATGTGCCCGGCACTGGGCGAACCAGTGGGAGGACTAGTCAGAGTGTCAGCGAGGGAAACAGCTCAGCCTGGCCTTGATCTGGAGCATGTGTCCTGGCTGGGGAGTGTGGCCAAGAGTCGTTCCGTCAGAAGGGGAGCCGGGGACGGCTGCTGGGGTGGGGGGGCGTGTGAGCTTGAAGAAGGAACAGGAGTCAGTCGTTCATTCAACATTTATTAAGCACCTGCTGTGTGCTGAGCGCTGTCCCAGGCCCTGGGGGTAGTGCAGTGAACTTGAAGGACCGGGTTCCTCCTGTCCCAGAGCTCACACTGGAGTGGGTGAGAGGTGGACAACACACACACCAGCCAGTGAGAATTCTGGTCCCCAGGAGGGCTGGAGGAAGGCAGGGTGATTGGGGAAGGCCTGGTGGGGAGATGACACTGGGACGGAGCATGGATGGGGTGCTGCAGCCACTGGAGGAGTGTGGGGGGGCCCTGGGGGAGGAAGGTACGGCAGTGCAGAAACTTTGAGCTGGAAAGGATCCCGAAGTGTGTGAGGGTCTTAGAGAAGACCAGGGGGCCTGTGGGCAGGGTAGCAGAGGGCGATGGGGTGACAGTGGGGCTGAGGGGGGGCAAGATTCCTGGCACATCCTTGTCCCCGGTGCAGGGAAGGAGACTGGCCGGAGTCACACTGTTTGAAGCCCTGTGCTGGGGCTCCCTGTAGGTCCTCCAAGGCCTTAAGTGAGGGCAGCCCCGGCTCCCGTCCTGTTCTCCCCTGGCTGTGGCTGTTTGACGGGGTGGACGGCCGAGGGACTCAGGTCCTCTCACTGCATGACCCTGTGGCCCTGGGGCACACAGAGCAGCCTAGGGCCCCTCAGAAGGCGTGTGGGTCTGGAAGAGGGGAGGCAGGAAGAGCCCCACGGTCCCGAGCACACACACGACCACAAACACCCACAGGAAGAGCCTGTCCACCACCACGGCCACGTACTTCCAGTCCTCGACGACCTGTGGGCAGACAGCAGCCGTTACGGGCGCCCGAACTCCCTGCTCTCCTTCCTCCCCCCGTGCAGGGCTGTCGCTGTGGGGCCAGGGCGCCCCCAGGCTGGTGTGGACCCCCTGTCGCCACCCTCAGCATCACAGGACCCCTGCTCCCCAGCATTGTTGCCCCACCCCCACCCACCCCACCCACAGAGTTATATGACCCCCCGCCCCCGCTCCGTGGGCACCAGGCAGGACAGGACGCTGGTAACAGCAACACCAGGAACTCTGGGCAGTGTGGCTGGAGAACCATGCCACAGCGAGGCCCCTTCTCTCATTTTCAGCCCCAGCCTCCTGCCTGAGCTCTGCCCGAAAGAAGATCCGGGGTCCACCTCACTGTGGGGGGGGCAGGACATACCCAGCTGCGGAATCTGCTTGGTTTCCTAACACTGTGGGCAGAGACCAGCCTCCCTGGCCCCCCGCTGCCCAGAGCCACTGCGGGCACCCTGGCTAGTCGTCCCCCACCCAGCCCCACCCCAGGCCCCTGTGACCTCTCTCTGTGCTCCCCGCTGGACAGTGGCCCGACCCAAACTCAGCAGAGGCTCTGGGCTTGCAAATTTGGGCAGAGGCAGACGAGCTGATGTCAGTGACCCAGTTTGTCGGGGCCCCTCCAGAGCGATCCTGTGTCAGGGCCCCTGCTCCTGGCACCGGGATCGGCAGGCCCCGAGCAACGTGCCCCGTGCGGCCTCTGCTTGGCTCTCTGGGGTTTCGTTTCAGAGGACCGTATCTTTGGTGTGTGTGTCTTTCCCCCTCTTTTTATACTTGTGTGCTATTTACAGCTTAATCCCGCGGTGGGGGAGGGGAGCGCAGGTATCGGAGCTGAGCCGCAGCCTGGGCTGGCGGAGGGGTAGCCGTGCTCCGAGGGGGACACGCTGGGCTTGAGGAGGGCGGCTGGCAAGTGCTGGGGGCAGGTGAGGCAGCGTGGACACGCGTGGCTTGGCCTGGGGCCAGGCAGCACCGTCTCTGAGCCTTGGCTCCCCGATGTGCAGTGGGGTTTGCATAGGCAGGTGCCTCTTGCCGCAGTTCCGGGGTCTTGGCCGGGATGTAGGCCTGGACCTGGCGGAGCACCCGGTGTGTGCTTGGAGTTCTGGGAAACGGTGATCACAATAACGGGGGACCTTGCCTGGCTTTTATTTAATTGCATCAGAAACGGGGAGAGGCCTGTGAGTGCCCAAGTGGGACCTTTAGAGGAGGGCGCTCAGGGCAGGGGGCCGCTCGGCCAGGAGCACGGACAGCAGGCTTCCCAGTGGCATGTGCTCGTGCAGCCTGGGGGTCCGGGTTTCAGTGTGGGCTTGGGGGGGCCTCCCAGAGAGCCCCGGGCGTGCTCCGACGTGGCCCTGGTGGCCCCAGAGCCGGACCAGGAACGGTCACCCAGAGATTTCCTGGAGCCCTGGGGCCCCGCACCGCATTTCAGCATCTGGGACCTGGTGGCCGAGCTGAGCCAAGCGGCTGGCTGGTTTTCAGAGCAAGCGCAATCCTGAGCGTCTTTGAGAACGCGAGATCGGAGGGTCCCCGAGAGCCATGCTCCTCGCTCCTGGAGCTGGAATGTGTCCTGGAGTCCGCTACAGACGCAGACCCTGAGTCCTGCGGGGCCAGGCTGGGGCTGCAGTGCTACTGGCAGGCGGGCGTGTGGCCCCCCAGGAGCTCCGGTCCCGCCACCCGTCGGTCATGTGCTCTCCCTCTGAGGGTGAAGCGGGAGCTTCCGCGGCCTCCCGTTCCTCCAGGCCAAGAACCGGAAATGAGGGCGCGCGCGAGACCGTGCCCTCCTTTCCTCCCGGCAGGCCGCCATGGGGACAGACCTGGTCTGTGAGGTGTTGGAAGGAGAGCACACGTGACCCCGTGACGCAGCCATCCTGGCCAATGTGGACGTGTGCAGGGACGTCTCCAGGCTGGGCCTTCCTGCTCTGCATGCAGTGACCCCCAGCCCGGCCTGCGAGACCCAGGAGACCCTCCAGGTTCGCGCCCCTGGCTTTGTCCTGTGACAGTAAATGTCACCTCTGTTTACAGACCTGTCAGTGTCATCCCACTCCACGTCATGACCCTGCGAGCAAAGATGATCTAACTGCCGGTTCCGTACTCCCCAAAGCTGTCCTGTTCTGAGCTGGGGGAGCTGAGGGGCAGATGCCCTCACTACCTTCCCCAGCCTTGTCCCCAAGACTGGGGTCATCTTCTTGCCCAGTGACAGCCGCCGGCTAGGGTTGCCTGGGGCTCCTCCCTCCTCTGTTCCATCAAGAGGCTGGATGTGCTGGGGAGTGACCGCCTGGATTCCCTCTGTCCTGGGGGTGGGAGCCGAGGGCTGTGGCCTCCCCTAGACCCTCAGAACCCCAGAGCCTGAGGCAGTCATGGGCAGCCTGCTCTGCCTCCCTGGTGTCCCCTGCATCCTCCCTGAGCTCGCTCCACAGGTGACCGGCTTGTGCCTGGGCCTTGCCTCAGGGCTGCTTTTGGGGACCCCAAGACAAACCCAAAGGGATCCTTGTACCTCCATCCTCCTCCCTAATGTCCGGAGCTGCACTGAGACTCGGCTCAGTTTTGGGCTTCGCACTCCACCCCAGGGTCTGGGCGCTGTGTCCCTGGGAGTGAGCTGTGGGTTGGGGGACGGGCATGGGGGGACGGGGACAAGGGGACTTACGCTCTGGTCTTGGTCGTCACTCCGCATGTGCTGGGCAATGAAGCTGACGCCCTCCAGAGCCTCCTGCACGTCCCGCCGGCCCCTCCCCGACGACCTCAGCCGGGAATCCCGGGCCGGGCCCGCTGCATCCGAACTGGAGCCAGAGGCCGAGCCCGAGCCTGCCGGGGACTTGGGGGCCGCAGAGGCGGGGTTCACAAAGTACATGGAGGCCCCGTAGAGGTGGGGGGCGCCGGCAGCATCGGGCTGGGTCAGGCGAGGCCGGCCGGGCGGGGGCGTCCTCGAGGGGCCGCCGTCCGGGCGCTTCATGAAGAGGAAGGCGGGCAGCCGGTGCAGGAAGCAGCGGCGGACCCAGGGCGCCATGGTGTGCGTGCCGGGCGAGCGGTGGTGCACGTTGAGCACGCACACGCTGGTGACGATGGAGAAGGTGACGAGCACCATGGTGAACATGAGGTACTTGCCGATGAGCGGCACGTCCAGGGAGGTGGGCGGCACGATCTTGGAGATGAGCAGCAGGAAGACGGTGAGCGCCAGCAGCACGGAGATGCACAGCGTCATCTTCTCGCCGCAGTCGGACGGCAGGTAGAAGACGAGCACGGCCAGCGAGGTGATGAGCACGCACGGGATGATGAGGTTGATGGTGTAGAAGAGCGGCTTGCGGCGGATGACGAAGTCGTAGGTCACGTCCACGTAGCTGGGGTCCTGTGGGTTCACGGTCCGCCGGCCGGGCAGCGCCACGATGTCCCACTCGCCACTGGGGGTGAAGTCGTCCATGCTGGCCGTGGGCGAGCGGAGCACCATGTCGATCTCCGTGTGGTCGTAGGTCCAGGAGCGGAACTTGAGGGTGCAGTTCTGCTGGTCGAACGGGAAGTGCTTCACCTCGATCTTGCAGGCGCTCTTGTAGATGGCGGGCGGCAGCCAGAAGACGCTGCCGTTGGCGCGCACCACCACGTTGGTGTAGAGGGACACCTCGTAGGTCCCGTCGGCGCTGGGGGCATGGACAGGAGGACGTGGCGAGCTGGCCTGCCGGCCCTCCTCCCGCCCCGGGCGCCCTCCCTGGAAAGGCCCGCTTCCCGTGGCAGCCGCGTGGCACAGAGTGCCCCTCACGTGGACGAGTTCCCGTGGGCCGCACCATCGTCGGATGTGGGCTTTATCATGATCCCCGTTTTTCAGACGGGGAAACTGAGGCTCAGAGAAGTTAAGTGATTTCTTCAAGGTCAGAAAACCGGGGAGCAGTCCCGTGAGGACCTGAACTTGGTTTGTGCTTCTGCCAGGAGCACTGCGACCCCACGGGACCCTCGAGCTCCCTCCACCCCCCAGATAGCAATGAGAGCATCGAGGCCAGCAAGACAAGGGGGGAGGCCAGAAGGAGCACCAGATTCGGGGTTAGGATGGTGGCCCTGGGCCCTGCTGTGCCCAAATGAGCAGGTGACGCTCTCCTGCATTCTCCGGGACTCAGTTCCCCCACCCCCCTGCCCATGGAGGTGCTGGCTCTGCCCACCTCCTATGCCAGCCTGACTGCCTGGAGTGACACACGGATGAGGCCCAGGGCTGGGCTCCGGCCAAGCACCTGCAGTGGCTAGGCCTGCCGCCCGCTCGGCCGTCCCCTCCTGCTCCCCACTCACTTGTTGTAGAGCACGATGTCCGGGAGCCAGATGCGCTTGGCCGGGATCCTCAGGATGTTCACACCCTCGTAGCGGGAGCTGTTCCAGGCCAGACGGTAGTCGGTCCACTCCTGGGAGGACAGGCATAGCCTGGTCACTCGGGAGCCCGCAGCCACCCAGGGGAGGGGGCGGCCCCAGAGATGCCTCTCTGGCGGGACCCCACGGGCACTTACCTGTTTCAGCCAGACGTTGGTGGTCATGATCTGTTCTCGCTCATTCTGGGGAGGGAGACGGGGATATCTGCTCACCAGGTGGGAGGAGCCTTGGGCACAGACCCCGCGGAGTCACACAGAAGGCTGGGGGCTCAGGCCCCCGCGCCCAGCAGCTGACCCACCATTTCCGGGATGGCTCAGAGCTCTTTCCCTCCCCACGTGTCTGGGACAAATCTTGTGTTTGTCGCCCAGATCCGGTCCTCTGCTGGCATTCCCTCCCCAGCCATGCAGCTCCACTGGCCGGAAACCTGGGGACTGGCTCTGACGCGACGCGCCGTTATTTGAGCCCCCCGGGAGTCCTGTAGGTGGACCCCCCACCCCACACCCCCTGCGTGCATCTCCCACTCGCTGCTCCTGTCTCGGCTGCCGGCAGCATCCACCAGCTGGATGACCGCAGTCGCCTCCCCTCTGATCTTCCTCCTCCCTGGGCCTCCTCCTCCCTGCGGGTCCTCCTCTCTGCCCCAGGCCTCCTCATCCCTGCCGTCGCTGTCTCTACTCTGCAGCCAGGGTATCCTTTCAAAGGCTTTTCTCAACTTCCCAGACTGTGCTGCTCTGCTGCAACCCCCACGCCTTCCCTGCGTCCCCAGCATCCCTCCTCCATCCTCCCCATCAGCTCTCGAACCCCACATTCGTCATGGACCATGTTACAGTCTCCTCTGCATTTTCCATCCTCTTTCCTGTCATCTGTGTGGACATTTTCTGTTGACCTCTCTTCCAGACCATTAACCTTCTCTTCTGCTGTTACTAATCTGCTGTTAGCCCCATCCAACGAACTTTAAATTTTCCATCATCGTAATTGTCTTGAACGTACAGATGGCTGTTACTTTCCTTTTAAGAAAATTTATTTATTCAGAAAAACCTATTGTTAAGATTCTTTATTATTTATTTTTAATCGTGCTAAAGGGCCCATAACATAAAATGGGCCACGTTAATGGCACTTGCTGTGGAATCTTCCGTCGTCCCGCATGGAAACCCTCTGTGCGTCTGCTTCCATTGTTTGCTATTCTCGCCTCATCCTGTCTTACTGTGCACCCAGGGACTCCTGACTGCCTCCACAGACCCTCCGGGAGTGACAGGCAGTTATAGGGGGTCAGACCCCCTTCATCTAGTCCATGAGCTGGTTCTGTTGTTCTTGACTCATTTCTATTTTTATGGGTGGTCTTTTCAGGGCCCCCATCACGTGGGGCTCGAACGCTGGTGCGTGTCCCCTAGCCCTGCGCCAGTGCCCGACGCTCGGCGGGAACACCGCTGGCACCAGCGCGCTGCTCCCAGGTCCTTGGCCCCTCCGTCTCTTCCCGTGCACCTGCCATCGCATTTGGGGAAAGGCGCCGTAGACAGAGGGTCCCCTCCCAGAACCTGGTCCCTTGAGTCCCAGCTGAGCTCTCCGAGACGGTTGGAGATTCCCGGGGCAGGGGCGTTTTGTTCCCGCTTTTCTGGTTGTTCTCACGGAAAAGCTAATCTGCAGAGCTGAAGGCCTGCATCTGTCCGTAGAAACATTTTTTTAAAGTTGCGGTAAAATTTATACACAGACACATAGGTCTTAAGCGAGTGGTTTGATCTACTTGAGCAAACCTGTTACCCCACGGCCCCTCCGTTCAGGATCTGTCACTTAGGAACCTTCCTGTGTCTCAGTCCTGTCCGTCCCCAGCAGTGCCCCGACCGGTGGGCACGCAGCAGGCAGGGTTCGCCCAGCGAGGAAGGGGCGTGAGACGCAGACTGCATTCCGGGACCAAAGAGTCACGGCACAGAGGCAGTCGGGCCCCCAGTTTCGGTGACTCGTTGTTGTACGCACATGGGAAAGGAGTAGACGAGCGGCCTGACCGTGTCCAGAAGCCTGGGCCAAGCCAGAGGCGCGCCCAGCCCCGAGCTCCAGCCCTGTGGCCCGGTCGGGCCGCCAGCACCTACCACGCTGATGAGCTGGGCCAGGGACAGCTGCAGCTGGATAGAGACGAGCTGGGCCGAGCTGGCGGCCGGCCGGATAAGGTTATTGTAGCGCGTCCTGTTCAGAAGGTCATCCACAAGCCTCTCCTCCGCATTGGCCACGCGGCAGTCCCCTGGGGAGACACAGGCAGACCCGATGGGCCCTCACTGCCTGCCGCGAAGGGGCAAGTGGGGCGCGGCACACAGGGCCGGGGGCGGCGGGAGTAGCGAAGGGGGACTGGGCCCGCTCCGTGTGGCGGAGGCAGAGCCGAGCTCCGTCCTGCCCCGCGCTGCCCCTTCTTATCCCCTCCCCTATGCCTGCTAGGCTGAAGGGCAGCCCACACGCAGACACTGCGTCCAGAAGTGGGGTGCCTGCCGGTCTCGCTGTGCTCCGAGTCCGTCCCACCATCCTCCCACCCACCCCCGCAGCCCTCATCGTGGTGCCCCGCCCCACTCTGCCCAGCCACCACGTGCCACATAGTGCGACAGTGGCCGTGGCCTCACTGGGGCCTTCCCTGCCTGCAGCTTTCAGAGCCGGCGGGAGAGAGAGCCCTTGGGCCCTGGCACCAGCCTGCTCTCCTCAAGCTGAAGCTTCTAGTCCCCCAGACGGTCAGCGCTCTGCTCCTGAATCCCTCTCCCCGCTCCGTCTTTACTGTCTTACTTCTGAGTCTCTGAGAGCACTCTCTCTCCTGCCAGCATTGCCCCACGGCCACCAGCCGTCAGATGGCCATCTGCCTTGTGCCAGGCGCTGTGTTAGGTCTCAGGGATGACAGCGAGCAGAACCCCAGAAGGGACCCCTGCCTCCGTTTCCGTCCGGTGTGGTGGCGGAGGACTGTCACTGTGGGTTTCGTGGGCAGAGTGGGGCGGAGGGTGCTGTGTTCACGGGGAGAGAACAGACTGGCCACGGGGAGTTTCCTGAGTTGAGAGCTTCAGACTTCGAAGCCCTGTTACTCTCAAGAGTCTGCTGAGGGCCGAGGTGGGGTGGCGTCTTGAAAGGAGACTCTGGGGAAGATCAAGGTCGCTTGGCAGGAAAGTCCAGCAGCAGGGGAGGGGAGTTTAGGGCAGCGGGTGTGGGGCAGGAGAGCGGCGAGAAGAGCAGATAGGACCAGAGCAGGGGCCAAGGCTGCTGAGGGGCTGGGGGTGGGGCTGCAGGGGAGGGGCTGGGCCTTGTGGGGCATGGGGTTCCCATGATGTCCTTCCCTGAGGGGTCCTTCCCCGACGGGCCTGTGCATGGCTTTTTGCCAAATCCCTCCCTCTGGGTGGGGCCAGAGAGTTCGGAATGGCCCTGAAGGGGGTCTGAGGTGGCCCCCTGTGTGGGTGCTGGGCTGGGCACAAGGCCACAGGGGCGCCGCCACGCCAGCCGGCTCTGTGCACTTTCCAACTCGCTGCCTATCTGGAGCAGATGCGATCCTGAGTGCCTTGCACACGAGGCTCCCGGCGCACCTGCTACCCGCTGCCCCTCCCCCGACCGCCTGGGGCTGCCCACAGGGGTCCTCTGGATGCCTGTCCTAGATTCTGAGTTCTGCCTCTGTACCCCGACCCCTCCCAGACGCCAGCTGTTAGAATTCTCTGGAAGCCAGCCTGTGGCTCCGGACTAGAGCCGGGTCCCTCCCACAGCCCCTCTCCAGTGCAGGTATTTTGGCAGAAAGTGGGTCCTGTCCCTCGACCCAGCCCCTCTGGCATTTCCGAGGCCAGGGCAGCTCCTGGTGCTCTAGGACAGGGGAAGCCCGGAGCCCCCATCCCTGCAGCCCCGTTATACTCAGGCGGCTTACCTTTCGGCTGTCCTGCCTCCGGGGCATTCAGCCGGCCTGAGGGACCCTCCCCGTGCCGAGGACAGGCTGTGGGCTCCAGAGTTAGGGGTCCTGAAAACCTCAGACTGTTTTGCGTGTTCCCTGTTTCTCACCCGGGAAACTAAGACCCAAGAGGGAAGGAACTTACTCGAGGAGCCCCAGTAGGTCAGAGACAGGCCCTCCCGGACTCCAGTGCCTTCTGTCCTGCCCTTGCTAATGTCCCCAAAAGGAGACTGTCCTGCAGAGTCCGTACCGTTACCAAAGCCAAGTGTGTCCCCACTGTTGCCTGCTCACGCTTGTATGTGTGTGTGGTGGGGGGGGTGGGGGTGGGACTGGCCGGCCCTGCTGCTGTGGGCTGTAATGGTCTCCCGTCCCCGCCGAAAAGGCAGCGGGAGCCCAGAATAATGCACAGTGGTTGCTTTCTGCCTGTGAGGCCTGCTGGGTTCCAAAGATAAGGGCTTGTCACCTCTCCATGACAAGGGTGGCCCAGAATGGGAGGAGCCTCCTGCGGGCATTTCGGTTCTGTCCCAGCCCTGGGGTCAACACAGTCCAACAGAGAGGCCACCACTAGGGGTCAGTCATGACCCAGTGACTCTGAGGAGTTGTGGGTCTGTGCCTCCTCTGTCCAGGCCTGGGCAGGCCTTCCTAGGTCTTCTCTGGAAAACCAGCTCCGGGGCAGTAAGGGGTGGACACCTGAGAGGAAGCCACAGCCCAAGGCCTCCACTGTGCTGTGTGTCCAGGTCGGCAAAGTGTGATCTGAAAATGTGATATTGGAAAAGTGAAGAGGTGTTCGCTCTGGTTTGGAGCACAAGCCGCAGAAGGTAAAGACGACAGAATCCCCTGGCAGGGCAGCTTCCGGAAGGCGGAGTGATTGTCAGTTTGGGGCGAGTGTCCTTAACTGAGGAAAGGGACAGGGCATTTGTGTTTATTAAAGGCAGCTCTGGATTTTTTTAAGGTTGAGATTTTTACTTTTTACAAAAATCTCCCCACAGGTCACCAGTCATGTGTAAGAATCACCCCCATGCTTGGGTAAACGCAGGTGCCCAGGCTCTGTTTCTGGAGAGTATGGTCCCATGAGGCTGAGCGTTTGCGCGGGGTAACCCTGAGCCCTGATGCAGGCGGCCGGGGACCACACTTAAGAAACACTGCAGCGGACTCACGTCTGAGTCCCCAGGGACGTAGGCAGGACATACCGTTCCTATAGAACAGACGGGGAAACTGAGGCTCGAGAGAGGAGAGAAATGGCAGGGGCCACCTGGCAAGTGGTGACAGAGCCAGGACGCACACAGTGTGGGAACACCGTCTTTGGTGAGAGAGTCATTTCCCTCTAGGAACTTGTGTGTCCTCGAAGTCCTGCCTCCGGCACCCCCAGTGGTGTGTCCTGTCGGAGGAAGATGTAGTCCTGCCTGGTCTCCTGCGCCAAGCAGGGCTCAGAGGACAAGCTTGGGCCAGACAGTAGGAGCTAAGAGTCCTTGGAACTCAGGGTGGAACTGAGGCCAGGAGAAGGCACTTCTCATCGCATCAGGACTCTGCCTGGGAAGGGCCAGTGGGGTCTCCCTTCCAGGAGTCAGGTACTGGCGCTTCATCTCCATGGCCTGACCCTCAGCCACCCTGTCTGTCCCAGCCAGCCCAGCCCCAGCGGTGGGTGACCAGAGACAGATGTGTCTTAGAGTGTTTCTTAGGGGACGGCCCCACACCGCAAACCACCCCGGGTCTGGCGATTTGGGCCAGCCCCTTCCCGTCCCGGCTGAGCTTCCCCGATCTCTAGCAGCCCCGAGCCCTCTCCCGGGGCCGAGCGGCGGGGGTGCTCCCGGGCGTCCACACGTGGCAGGTGAGGAGCCTGTAGCCTCCTGACGTCGGTGTCCCGCAGACTCCCTTCGCGCCGGTGCGGAGCCCAGAGGTCGAGGCTGCCCGGGCTGGTGCGCGGGGAGGAGAGGCCGTCCCCACCCCAAACCCCGGAGTCCCGCCGCCCTAGCCCGCCCCCGGGGGCCTCGGCCAGTGGACTCACCCTGCCCACGCCCGTCCGGCCGGGACACGCTCCGGCCATCCCCCGGGCGCGGCGCCTCCCCCCACCCCACCTGTGGCCGCTGCTGCCCGGCGGCGCGACAGGAGCCCCTCCCCCGTGTCCCGAAAAGAACTCACCGCGCAGGCAAAGGGCAACCAGGGAGAAAAGGACCAGGGGCTGCGCAGTCCTCATGGCGGGGCGGGGGGGGCCGCAGAGGCAGCCGCGGCGAGCCCAGCGGTCCGAGCAGCCCAGCGGTCGGAGCAGCCCGGCGCCGGCGAGCAGCGAGCGGCCGGAGAGCGCGGGCGCGGGCCTCGGAGTCCGACCGCGACGCGGACGGGCGCTAGGGCTCCGCGGGAGGGCCCGGCGAGGGCTGCCGTCCTGAGCCCCGCCCACTCGGGGAGGGGCGAGGTCGGCTGGCTCCGGGACCCGCTGCGGGCTGTCGCCCCCACCCGGCTCCCACCTGCTCCCGCTGCGCCCGCCCCGCCCTCGGATGGGGACACGCGGAGACGCCGGCGTAGGGTCCCCGCACTGGTCGGGCACGTAGCTGTGCCCCGGGAAGGGTCCGTACCCCGGGGTTTGCCGAATGAAAGGGGCGTCGCCGGGAGTAGGAAGCGAGACAGACGGAGTGGGGCTAGGCTCTCTGCAGACAAGGGGTGGCACTGGGGACGGTGACCAGCTCAGGGTCTCCTGACCCAGCTTGGGGAACTGCGGGAGCCAGCAGAGTGGAAGGGATTGGGTGGGGCCTGGAGTAGGCTTCCTGTACCCTCCTCTCCCCTTCCCCACCTTGGCCTTGCTACCTGGGCGGATGGGGTGGGGAGGAGGAGGGGGTGGTGCAGCTCAGGTGACTCAAGGGGGCAGCAGGCCCTCCTCCAGCCCTCCAGCCCGGGGGTCCTACCCAGGTGTTGGGGTCAGTACTATTTCCCTGGGGGCTGGGGACCTCCCTGGACAGGTATCAGCACTGGGCAGGGCATCCCTGTTTAGGGATCTGGCCAGAGCCTGTCCCTCCAGCTCCACTCCTCCTCCCCTGTGGATTACTGGAGAAACCAAGCAGAGGGCAGGATCTGGGGGAGTGGTCACCTTCTTCCCAGGATTCTCAGTCTTGCTCTCATATCCCCTCCCGTAGCATCTTTTTGCTACAATATGATATGTCTGCGTAGATCTTTTTTTTTTTTTTTTTTTTAAAACTCTGTTGACTTTTGTTTTAGGATGGTTTGGAGAAGTTAGGTTCCAGGAGATCCCCTCTTCTCCACTGCAACAATAAAAAGGGGGAATACATATAGTAAATTAAAGTTACAGCCACGCTGAAAAACAAAATCTCCATGAATCAGAATCAGAGAAGAAATCCAGAGTGCGGGGCAGGGGGGGGGGATGTGGCTGAAGTTTGGAGCCTGCTGGGCTCTGGAAGCCAAAGGCTGGGGCAGGTCCTTTGGGATAAAGGGGGACTAAACTCGATCAGGAGCTGGGCATTTGCATGGACCTTGGTCCCTGAAAGGAAGCTGGCAGGGGAGGCCTGCTGCCGGTCTGCTGTCTGGAGTCCTAGCTTTATGGGGTGCACGTTTTCCCTGATAAACCAGAGGATGGAGCTTAAAAATGCCCTCCTAGAAGCAGCCACCAAACTGTAAGTTAGGTGAGCACAGGTGCGAGGGCGGGAGGACAGCGAGGGAGAGAATACAACACACGTTCAAAACCACCTACAGCTGTGCCAGAAAGGAAGGGAAGGGCTTGGAGGATGACGGGGACAGGACAGAGGGACACGCGGGCCATCTTGAAGGGGCGCCACCAACCACATCTGGGGCAATTTGAGCATTAAAGTAATGCTCGTCAGTGATGAACCCTCACTGAATACAATAAACTAAGCATATATCAGAGTAAATAAATGGAAGTTTGGTAAGAAAAGGGTTACCTACAGAGTTTCAAAGTACCTTCCCACAAAATAGTTATTAATTACAAGGGGATAAAGAGTTATCTCTCCGAGGGTGAAGCCTGGCAGGTGCCACCCACAGTAGGCTGAAGCAAGACCCCCAAGGGTGTTCACATCCTCCAGTCAGAGCCTCTCAGTGTTATCCTATATAGTGAAAGGGACTTTGCAGTAGTGATTAAATGAAGGCAGTTGGCATGGGTAGGTTCTTCTGGTGGGCATGCTGCGGTCACAGGGGTCCTGGGTCCTTACCTAAGGGAGGCAGGGGTCCTGGTGGGGTGGGGTGATATGAAAAGGGAGGCAGAGGTTGGAGTGAGGCAGCCTCCCGAAGCTGGAAGAGGCAGGGAATGGATTCTCTTTCTGAACCTTCAGCAGAAACTAGTCCTGCCGATAACCTTGGTTTCATCCATGTCACACCCGTGTCACACTTCTGATCTCTAGACCTGTAAGAGAAGAAAACTTACGTTGTGTTGTTTCAGGCCACTCCATTTGTAGTCATTTGTTACAGCCTAAGTAGGAAGCTAGCAGACCGCCTTAACCACGAGGTCGACAGTAACTCCATCAGGAATGGGGGAGATCCAAAGGGCATAGCTCCTGGTGGGACGTGGCAGGAAGAACTCGGATCCTTCTGGGGTAGTCCTGCCAAAGATGTAGGACTCGAACTGAGCCACGAGGGTACGTTGGATACACCAAAATTACGGATATTCTACAGAATAACTGGTCTGTTGTCTTCAAAAACATCAAGGTTATGAAAGCGAAGAAGACTGAAGAGACATCCCAAGTAAAGGCAACACATGGTCCTGTGGTGGGTCCTTTTGCTGTTGGGACATTGTTGGGACGACCGGCCAAACTTGAACGGGGCCCAAGGGGTGGACGGTAGTAATACATGGGTGTTCATTTCTGCTTTGAGGGCTGTATTTTGGTGTTACCGGAGAATATCTTGCCGAAACCGTACACGAAAGTACCAGAGATGATGGGACGCAATGTGTTGTAAGCATAACCAGATGATGCAGCGAGAAAGAGGGCTTTTTAGGGTACTCGCAGCTTTTCTCCAAATTTGAGCTTTAAAAAAAGGCAGAATGAGCATTCAAACCAAGATTTGACATAGGACCGGGAAAAGATAGCCAGCAAAATGAAGAAATGAGCACATTCACTGCAGGCGAAAGCAATTTTTATAGAAATGTGATAAATATTTCTTAAAAAGAAAGGAAAAAGAGAAAACACCGTGGAACCTATTTGCTGAGGAAACTAATCGAGAAGTAGAGCACCCAAGAAAACAGCAGACTCTGAATGCCCGTCTTTGCCCTGGGGGGCATTGGAGGGGGCAGAGTAGTGGTTAGTGCATAGGGCTTCTGAGTCAGGCGGTCTGGATTTGTATCCGTGTCGCTATTGACATTCTCTGCGACCTTGGGGAAGTAACTTGACTTTTTCGTGCCCCTATTCTCTCATATTTCAAAGGAGGAAATAGCCTTCATGCTAAGCTTTCTAGATTGAAATGAAACAATTAATGGAAATGCCTTAATGGTGCCTCGAACATACAAATCACCTGATATATGTGAGCTGCTATTAGCTATTAAGAATCAAAAATTCTAATAAGCTAATACCAAATTGAATCACCAGTGTGCACAAAAAAATACTGTATCATGATAAAGTAGGGTTTATTCCAAGGACACAGAGTGAGTCAACATCAGATACTCACTAATGGGATATGCTTACCCTAACAGATGACTCATTCAGTGCAAACTATTAGCCTGCTAGCTTCCTTGACCCAGTAAACATGTAGCAGTGATCGTACTCAATGGTAGAACTTCAGAAGCAGTTTTCAGTGCAGTCAGGACTTAGACAAAGGTGCTTCCTAGCATGGTTTCTAGTCAGTATTGCACTGAAGGTCTTAGGGAAGGTAGGTTAAATTATATTGGCTTGGGAATGTTTTAAGGGAATAGAGGTTAAATTATATTAATGTTGTTTTAGGTCACAGACTTCTTCACATCAGCAATTTATAGATCCAATCTGTAAAAGAAAGAAAGAAAAGAAGTAAACCCTAAGAATTGGAAAGGATAATTATCCCTATTTGCAGATGATATGATTGTGTAGAAAATCCAACGGAATATAGAAAATCCAAGAGATAAATTGTTAGGGTTAGTAGGAGAGTAGGGTTGCTGAATTCAAGGTCGACTGTAAAAAAATTACTAGCATTCATATACAGGAGTGATACCAAATTAGAAAATGTAACAGAAAAAAAGATTCTATTCGAAATAGCAAAATACCGCAAGAGTACATCTGAGAAAAGATAAAGAAGAGCATTCGTGAAGAATGGGATAAAAAATCACTCAGGGGGGCGCCTGGGTGGCTCAGTGGGTTAAGCCTCTGCCTTCGGCTCAGGTCATGATCCCAGGGTCCTGGGATCGAGCCCCGCATGGGGCTCTCTGCTCAGCAGGGAGCCTGCTTCCTCCTCTCTCTCTCTCTCTGCCTCTCTGCCTACTTGTGATCTCTGCCTGTCAAATAAATAAATAAAATCTTTAAAAAAAAAAAAATCACTCAGGGATTCGCAGGAAGATCTAACTGGCAATGTACAAATTTCTGAATGGGGGACTCAAATTACAAACACATCACTTCTCACCACATTTATACATGTGATGCATTTCCCATGCAAATCCCAATGGAATTCTCCATGGAACTCACTAAGAGGTGTTTATTACTCGGACACAACGCCGTAGAAGTTAAGACAGGGGAGTGCTGTCGAGAGGGTTAACAAATAGACCCACAGCCCTGGAAACTTGGAACGAGACAGAGGCCACCTTGTACATCAGTGGAAAAAGGGCAGAATATTCTGTGTGGGGCGCTGGGATCGGGGGTTCCCCTTAGGGAAAGTAAATACACTTAGATCGCCAGATCACATCTTATCAGAGATAAACTCCAGGCTGATTAAATATCTAGTTGTGAAATGGAAAAATGTGAAAACCTTTGAGAAGGACGTGGAAGAGGGCATCAGTGTGGCTGAGGAGGGGTCTCCGTCTTGGCAGCTGTAAGAGGACTGAGTGGCTTCGATAAAGCACCGTTTATTGATAAACTTCTGTTTCTTTGCAGTGACAGAGGCTGCAAGTCTGAGATCAGGGAGCCAGCCCGGTGGCTTCTTGGTGACAGCTCTTTCTAGGGAAGCCCCCTTCTCTTTGTGTCCTCACATGGTGGAGAGCAGAGAAAGGGAGGGAGCAAGTGCTCTCTTGTCTCTTCTCATATGGACACTGGTCCCAGTCACAGTGGCCCCACCCTCCTGACCTGTCACCTGCCAGAGGACCCCTCCTAACACCACCACGTTGGAGGCTGGGGCTTCACACATGAATTTTATGAGGACACAAACCTTCAGGCCATAATAGGCAGAAAGCAGTATCTGGCACAAAATGCTAAAAACAGAAGCCCCAGAGAAAAATGATAGATTTGACTTCACACAAGTATTTAAATTTCTCTCCAACCAAACATCCTACAAATTCAGTTTTGAGAAAAGCCCAGACTGGGAGAAGATCTTAGCAACTCATATAATCAACAGAGGATACACTGCAGAATATTTAAGGAATTCCTATACACATTAATATCTGAAAGATTTCATTTATTTATTTGAGAGAGAGCAAGATCCTGCCAGTGGGGGGAAGGGCAGAGGGAAAGAAGTAGACTCCCCACAGAGCCCAGAGCCTGATACAGGGTTCAATCCCACAACCCCAAGATCATGACCTGAGCTGAAGTCAAGAGTCGAATGCCCAACTGACAGAGCAAGCCAGGTGCCCCTGCACATTAATATTTTTTAAAGTCAATGAACCAAAAAGAAAAATGGGCAAGTGCCATGCACAGGTAATTCACAGGAGAGGAAACTTGTATGGCGTGCAGGCAGAGGAACAGACATTCAGCCTCAATAGGAACTGGGTGGGGGGTAATGGGTGCTGCCCATCTGTGGGGAAATTGGTGCTGTCTTGTGACGCCGAAGATAACTGTGTCCAGTGCCCAGCCCTTCCACCTCTGGATGTGCGTTCACGCACTCACACAGTGACGTGCGCAATCCTGTGTGTGAGCCCGTCTGGACCCCCTGGGATCTCCATCTGTGGGAACCCAGAGGAATGATCTGTGGGAGATTCATACACTCCAGTAGGATGTGGAGCCCAGTGTGGCCTGTAAGGGCTTCCCCCTCCCAGAGGAACTAGCTTGTGGACCCTGGAAGTAGGGGCGGGGCAGGCCGGGTGGAGACGTCCAATCGGTGTGGCGTGGGTATATCCACGGGGTGAATTGGGATTCAATTGGCTACCTGTGTAGGGGCGGGGCTCAACCGCCCCCATAAAGGCTGGTCTGCGGGGCTGGCGAAGAAGAGAAGAAGGAAGAAGAAGCAGCAGAAGAGTCGGCGGGAGAAGAAGAAGAGCTATAACAGCTCTTGTAAGAGCTATAAGTGCCTCCGGTGGCCCCGTGCCATCGGTGGCCCCGTGCCACCAGCAGCCCCACCCACACCGCGGCTTTGGCAGTGGCACCGGGGGGAGCAGCAGAGCCACCAGCGGCCCCGAGCCGCCAGCGGTCAAGATGCCAGCGGTCCAGCCGCCAGCGGTCCAGCCGCCAGCGGTCGAGACGCCAGTGGTCCCGCGCCACCAGCACCCCGACGCCTGTGGCAACAGACGCCAGTGGCCCCGATGCCAGCGGCCCCACCCACACACTGTGACCCTCGGCAGCGGTGCTGCGGGGAACGGCCTAGACGGCAGCAACCTCGCCGGGAACCCTGAGCCACTGCCTCACCAGAGCTGTGTCACTCCGGGGAGCGGTTTTGGGAAGAGGCCTCCTCGGTGAGCGGCCCTGCGGGAGCAGCATCGTCCGGAAAGAGGCTTCCTCCAGAGCGGCCTCGCCGGAGCAGCCTTGTCTGGGGAGCGGCCTCGCCAGAGCAGCCTTGTCAGAGTGGCGTCATGGGGAGCAGAGTCTGTCATCGGTGTTGTCCTCCTCGTCATCATTGCGGTTGTCATCGCCTCTTCGTCATTGGGAGCGGCCTTGTCCTGGGAGCGGCTTCCTCCAGAGTGGCCTCTTCTTGGGAGCGGCTCCAACCGGGGAGCGGCCGCATCTGCAGAGCAGCCTCGTCCGGAGCGGCCTTCTTGGGAGTGACCTTGTCGGAATCATCGTCGTCGTCTTTTCGTAAGAGACAGCCCCGACCGGTCAGTTTGATTTTTGATGCTTGGCGTGAAATAAAGCTTTGTTTGATTTTCGCTTTCTATCAGTCTCGTTCCTCTGATCACGGACCCTAACATGGCCCACGCCTGTGTTCATGCGGGGTGGAGCAAGGAAGAAGGTTTCTGCACCAGGAAGGGACCGTAAAATCACAACAGCAACCAGTAAAGAATGTGTGCCAGAGACCGAATGTGGCCTGCAGAGCCTGAACCCTTTCCTAGCTGCCTTTTTACAGAGCAGGTTTGCTGATCCCTGATCTAGAGTTACGTTAATAACAGAAGTTCTTTCTGCCACATAGTGAGAGGAAGGAGTGAATTTTGAATACTCTGTACAAGTCTTGTGCACGATACCTGGGCATATGCACAGTGTATTTAAGTATTTAAAACCGAAGAGGTCAGTTGATTAAGCGTCTGACTGGCTAAGGTCACGATCCTATGGTCCTGGGATGGAGGCCTGCACTGGGCCCCCTTGTCAGCCAGGAGTCTGCTTCTACCTCTGCCCCATCCCCCCACTTGTACTTTCTCTCTCGCAAATAAATAAAATCTTAAAAAGATAAAACCAGGGGGCGCCTGGGTGGCTCAGGGTGTTAAAGCCTCTGCCTTCGGCTCAGGTCATGATCCCAGGGTTCTGGGATCGAGCCCCGCACCGGCTCTCTGCTCCGTGGGGAACCTGCTTCCTCCTCTCTCTCTGCCTGCCTCTCTGCCTACTTGTGATCTCTGTCAAAAAATAAAATAAAAAATAAAACTATGTTTCAAGATAGCGACTTAAGTCGCAGAAAAGTAAAGACTGCGCAGGAGTGATCAACTCTAAATTCACAGCAGTTACCGCCGGGGACAGGAGGAAGAATGGGCTTGGGGAGCGGTTCTGGGGGCTTTCCTTGTCTCGAGTTTTCCTCAGGACGTGGGGGTGGGGAAGCCGGGGATGGGGATGAGGAGGGCGGGTGCTCTGATGAGAAATCCTGAATCGCTGTAGGGACACCGGACACTCATAAAACAGTACAGTAACGCTATTGCAGTTAAATTTTTAAAAAAGGCAAAAAAGGAAAGTGCTTTATCTCTTTAAACAAGAAAATAACGAAGGCAAATAGGGCTCTTAATGGGACTAAGTTCTGAGGAAGCCGGAGGTTTCTACGATTTCCTGCAGATCCGTCTGTCTGAGGCTTTTAGGACAAGCCCGCCGTGGGGCGCGTGGGCGCGGGCGAGCGAGGACCGTGCTGTGGGCGGAGCCGTCGGAGGCCAAGGCCCGCCGGCTCGGGCTGGGCGCTGGTCCGCTGGCCAGGCCGACAGACAACCTGCTCCTGGTGCGGTCGCCTGGGCCGGCGCTGAGCTGGGAGGCCTGCAGCTGAGACCCCGGCACCAAGCCTCTGGCCTCACAACCGGCGGGGCCGCCTGGGATCTGCTGCAGCTGGACAACGCCGCGCGGGGCTGCTTTCTCCGTGCGGGCGGACAGGGCGGACTCTGCGGTCCGCGTGGTCTGGCCGGGTCTTCCCGGGTCCGGGGAGGGTCGGGAGGCCCGTGGCTGCTGCCTGGGCTCAGCCTCTTCCACGGTCACAGCGCTGGACTGGCAGCGCTCCGAACCCCTGCTTCTAACCCCGTGCGGCGGGCCCTTCCCATCCGCGCGCCCGTGCGGGGACGCGGACAGCGCCTGCGCGCACCCAGCCGCACGCACGCACGCACGCACACGGAGGCTCGCAGACGCCCTGGACGCACGCACACGGACATGGACTCACGCACGTGGACACGGACGCACGCACAGGGGTACATACTCGCTCGCATGGACACACGCACATAGACGTATGGACGCGCACACACGTACTCACGGACACTGACACGTACTCGCACGCACACCGTCGTACGCACGCACACAGACACACACGCACACGGACGCACGCACACGTAGTGACGTGTGCGTGACACGGACACGTACGCGCGCACACGCAGCCGCGGGAGCCCTGGCCCGCCCGACCCGACTCCAGAGAGAGCGCGAGGATCCGCGGGCTCAGGGTGGGACGGACGCGCGGGTGGACGGAAGGACCGGGGGCGGGAAGGTAAGTTCGGTGTCAGGTCGTTGTGCTCGCCGGGGAACGTCCGACTTTCCTGTCTCCTGCGTACCCCTGGAGGAAGCGCTGTCGCCGCTTGTCCGTGCCCGGCGGGAGCGGCTCCGTCCGCGGGTTCCTGTCACGACGGGGCCAGGCGTGTCCTGGACGTGCGCGCGTGTGGCTTTGGGACTCGGGGTTTTTGAGTGCGGAGGACGGCGAGGTGCGCGCTCGGGCGCTTAAACCCGGTCCGGCGGGGCCGGGGAAGCGGGGGCTTGTCCAACTCCTCGGGGACCCCGCGGACACCCTGGTTGAGGGCGCGGGTGCTCCGGGAGGGAGGCCTCTGCTGGAGCTGGGCTGAGGCCACGTCTGGAGGGTGTGGGGAGGAGAACAGTTGTGTGGGTCCGCTGGGCCGCGCGTCTCCGCGGTGGGCTCAGGGTGAGGTCAGACAGAACGGCCTTCGGTGCGGGCTCTTGTCTGCGGGGCCGGGTGGCTGGCCTCGCGGGCTCCAAGCTGGCCGTGTGTCAGGAAGAAACAAAAGCCGGGGTCGCAGCCAGTCCCGCGCGTCGCCACCTCTCAGGGGCCCCTCTTTGGGGTTTCAGTGGCGTTTGTGGGAGGATGCGGCCAGGTGCCGTCTTCCTGTGAAACTTCTCTTCCGTGGGGCATTGTGCAGGATGGACCGCCTGGACAGCCCTGCAGGGAGAGCCTCAAGGGAAGCAGCAGGCGGTGAGAGCCCTGGGGCCTTGCAGGGCTCTCCTGCCTGGGACCTGTCTGCCGTCCCCCCCCCCGGGGACAGGGGCAGGCTGGTGGCTGCTGCTGGGCCACTCCTGGCATGAGGCGGGGGTGCTGCCCAGGGCACACCCCCAAGGCTCCCTCGCTCTACACTGCCCCCCGCCCCCCACTAGTACTGTCCTTTCAGGCGTCTCCTGCCTCCTCCAAACAACTCGCACGGAAGGTCGTCAAGTTTGGCAAAAGTGTGACCCAGGGGACATACTTAGACCGAACGTGTCCTCACCGGTCACTTGAAACGCAGATGCGACCGGTGTCGTGGACTCAAGGTGACCACCTGTCTCAGGGCAGGTCTCCGACCGTCTCTCCCTGTTTTGTAAGAAGGCAGCCTCGTCTCCTTCTCGAATTCGGGGGGAAGACTTGGGGCTGAAGTGTGAAGTTCATGCTTTGAAGGACGCCACTTCGAACCCTGTCCTTTGGGGTGTAACGGAGCAGCGGTTTGGAGTAACGGCTGGTAGAAAAGACTCGGAACCCAAACCCGGGACCACCTGGATCGTCTGTTTACTCAGAGCCTCTGCTGGGACCCCTGCTGAGCGGGCGCTCGGGCTTGCTCAGGGCGCGGATCCGGGCCTCGGGTGCAGGTGCCGGTCACACAGTGGTGAGCTCACCTTCGTGTGGGCTCCTCCCAGCCCGCGTACTCGCGGGGAGCTCTGCTTTCCAGAACCCTCTTCTCTGTCTGCTTCTGGGGCAGAGTGGGCCAGAAGGGGAACTTGCGGGCCATCTGGGAGGGAGAGGAGGCCGTCGCTCCTATCTGAAGGCTGCCCGGGTCTGTGTTCTCTGATGGCTGGAGCAGTGCCCGGGCTTGGCTCTTGCTCCGGCCTGCTGACCCTGCTGACCAGCTCTGGCCCTGCCCGGCACCCGGTGCTTGAGGGCAGACCCGGGGAGTCGCAGCCGCCCACAGAGCCCCCTGGTGCTTCCCTTGGCAGTCCCGCGTGGCAGGCTGGCCATGACTTCGCAGACTGACCTCTTGGGGGCCTCTTCTCCGACTTCTCAGCCTTCTGTGTCCCATGGCCTGGCCCAGCCGTGTGCCGTCTGCTTCCTCAAATAAATTTAGGGGGTCTGTTTCTTGCCAGATTGCATGCTGACGCTTCCCTCCAGGCGGGCTTTCATGGCCAGCCCTGGGCCAGGACACGTCCTCCCCCTCCTCTCTGCCCCTTGGCAGCTCTGAGTCTGCCCCCTGCCCATCTGCAGGGGCCTCAGGGACAGGATGGGGTCTGGGACCCTCCTTTCTTAGGGCAGATGGGGAGGAAGCCACAGTGGTTTGCCTGTACCCAGCGCTGGATACGTTACGATTCATTCTTGCGTTTTGTCCTCAAGTCTTTGTTGGCACATTTTACAGCAAAGTCGGGGGTGGGAGTTTGTGGAGCTGCTCTTTGGCCCCAGGACGACCAGGAACTGTACCCGCGGCCCCTCCACCCTCCACCCCGCTGCTGCGGGGGCTCCAGGTGGCCGCTGTCGGATCTGTGGCCCTTGCTCTGACCCTGCCCCTCCCCGCTTCCCTCTCCCTGCACCTGCTCCCTCTCCGCTGTGGGTTCCACGTGGGCACAGCTGAGGCTCTGTGCTGGGCTTGGGGATCCAGATCAGGCCTGGGGACACAGACTCAGACCCGAGACCTTGTGTGTGCAGCCACCCACCTGAGGGCCAAGGGCCATGAGACAAGAAGCGGCACGTCCCTCCGGCTCTGGCCAGCCCCCACCCAGGTGTGTCCGAGGGCTCCACCTGGCCTGGGACCTGGTCAGTCATTGCTGCTGGCTGGACACCAGGTGCCCTCCCCTGTCTCGTAGCGGGGGGTGGGGTGGTTTTCTCCATCATCGTCCCAGCCCTCTGCGGCTTCCAGACTGCTCCCTGCCGCCGTCCCTGTGTGTGGGACCGTCCTGAGGGCAGAGAGAGGGGCTTGGGTGAAGAATAGCCCCGGGGGCCTCCGCAGGTGCTCGGACGATGACCCCAGGGCAGCCATGGTGCAGGGACAGAGCGAGGACTTGGGTTCAGGTCCTTGTTACTTAGGCCCTGTGCTGGGCAAGTTGCTACGGATTCTCCACGTGAGAGAAGAGGGTGGGAACCACGGGGCTGGGGCCGTGATGGGCACGAGGAGCTCAGAAGACGGCCGGTCGCCTCTTCCGTCTCTTTGTGTCCCACTTGCCCTGCAGGCGCGCAGGTGGTGCTCCATAGGAGGGTTTCCCTTCCACGAGGTGATGCTGACTCCTGCTGTTTCAGCTCTCAGGGTCTGTGTCTCAGACTCTCCTAGCCTGGCTTTAAGTCCCAAGTGTCTGCCCTACGTTGTCCTGAACGCCTCCTCTGTCCCTGTGTGTCACACGCGTGTGGGCATTCAGGGGTCACCTCCCATGTGCCCTCCAGGAAGCCTGCCCTGATTACTCCCAGTGTGTACAGTCTCAGCTCTTGAAAGACGTCCCCTATCAGTATTTGAACCTTTACACCTGACCGCACACAGCCTGTCCAGCTTTCCCTGGGCACCTGGGCCAGGGTGGGCTGTGTGGGCTTAGGGGCTGAGCCGGGTCCTCCTCTTCCAGCCACACTGTGCGCCGGCCTGGCGGGTGCAGGGGTATCTCTTCCCCTGCGGGGTGGCCGTCCTGATGCCCTGAGGTACAAGGATGCTGTTCACTGCTGCCTCCCGTGGCTCCCGTGGTTTGCGTCTTCACGAGTCCTCTCAGCCTCCCGGGGAGCCCCTGCCCGAGACTCCAGAGCCCCCGGAATGCTCCCCTGGCCCCAGGCCCACACGCCCACAGGCCCCCTCCAAGCAGCAGCTCCTGCAGGATGGAACTCCCAGCCTCCCTCCAGCGCGGGTTCGTTGCCCTGGTTTCCTTTCTGGCTCCCGAGAGGAGTAGCGGGAGAGTCCCAACACGCATGTGTTGTGTGGACGCGTGGGTGAAGATGCGTGGCCTGGAACGTGGTCTTACCCTGTACCCGCTCTGAGGGAGGCGGCCTTGTCGGAACTGGCGTGGAAGTCCCCGGGCTATTCCCATAAAGCCGGAGGCGTCAGGACGGAAAGGAGGCTGACGGAGGTCTGCATGCCCGAGCGGGTCCCCCTGCGTCACTCTGGGGCCTCACTGAGACCACAGCGGCCGGCAGCGACAGGCTGGGGCATTTCTGGTGTTGGGGACCAGGCGTCATTATTCCCCACGATGGCTGCTGCCTTCTCAGTCCCCGGTCCCCTGGCTAGTCCTGGGATGCTGAAAGTACAACTAGGAAATGACTAACCATGATCTGAGTCCTGTCGCTCTCTGTCTACAGTGGATAAAGCAGGTCAGGGGCTGCTTGGATAGGAAGCAGCAAAACTGGGGTACAAACCTAGTCCTCCAGGTTCTGAGACAGACCAGTGGCACCCCCTCCCCCCATCTCACCAGGAAAGCTGTGTCTGCCATAGACAGATCTCCTTTCGTTCTCCTCCCATCTAATGGTCCGGAAGGGCTCCCTGCGTGCGAGGCACTGATGCCGGATGAATCAGGACCCGGGGAGGCCATTACTCTCCTCCCGAGAGCGCCTGTGGTTAGCCACAGACTGGGGGTGCTTCCTCTGGGGCCTGACCTGAGCCAGGCCTTGGCCCTGTAAGCAGTGGCCCTCCCCCGGAAAGTCAGGTCCATTCGTCTGGAGCTGACAGCCGGGAAGTGATCCTTGACCCACTGCTTTGAGCCGCTGGGGTGAGCAGCCCGTCTTGGGGACAGTCTGGTGGGCCTTGGGGACAGCACCTCACGGGGCCAGAAGCAAGCCTGGCTCTCTTCTCGGTCAGCATGTGCTCTGCTCTGCTCTTTTGCTCTGCCTCGGTCACTGTCCCAGTCTCGGCCGAGCCTTGGGGTTGGAGGAAGGAACATGACGATATTCAGCTCTCACGCGTCCTCGGGGGCCGGGGAGCAAGTAAGGGAGTAAATGAAGAGGACGGGACGGCGGTGGCGGCGGGCGGCCTGAGACAGGTGGAACAGGAGCGGGGGAGACGACGACAGGGAGAGGCTTTGTGGGTGGCGTTGGCACGGAGACCCCGTGACCCACGGGGGTCGCGTCTGTGGAGCTGGGGGAGAGTGTTCCAGGCAGTGGGGGCAGGGCCGGCCCCCTGGGCTCCAGCGGGTGGAGCGGCACACGTGGCTTAAGCGTGGAGTATGGTGTGAACGAGGGGGGGCAGTGCACAGCGTGGTGAGATGGACCGGCGACCAGAGCGCCGCTCACGGAAGGCCTCGCAGTCACGCGGGAGGGTTAGGGTTCCTTCTGTATGGCCGGACGCTGGGTAGTGACATGATGTAATCATTTACACGGGCGTCTTCCAGCTGCTAAGGATCCAAAGTGGTGGCAGGGGACAGTCAGGGGGCTCCTGGGAGCCCAGGCTAGAGTGGCTGGTGGCTCAGGCCTGGGCAGGAGAGGCCAAGGTGGGGAGAAACATACTGGCTGGGCGTGGAGCTGCCAGGGGGCTTTGCTGGAGGCTGGATGTGTGGAGGCTGGACGTGTGGGAGGGTGGGGGGGCAGGGCAGGTCAAGGATGGCTCCTGGGCGTGGACTTGGGTCACCAGGTGAATGATGAGTCGGTAGTGAGGGAAGTGAGGGGCCTCGGGGTCGGATGGTGTCTCCCCCGAACTTAGGTTCACCGACAGACTCCTGTTTCCGTCTAGGCCTCCACTTTGGCATATACAGCCTGCAGACGCTCCGCACAGAGGATTTTGCCGACCCTTGGCCCCCACAGGGAAAGACCTGAACAACCGTGGAGTTTCTAGCCGTGAAGGCCACATCTTAGGGTGACCCCGGCCCTGTGTGCAGTACCAGCCAGGGAGAGCCCCCAGCCGCCAGGGGACCTCCAGTGTGTTCCAGCCAGAACCTGGTGCTGCACAGACCCCGATCCCCTGCTCCCGGGCAGTTACTCTGGAAACCTTGCAGACACAGATCCTCTCTCCCCCTTCGATGCGTCTTCCGCTTCCCAAAACCCCCTCTCTAGGGCCTGAGAGCCGCGCCACGGGCGCACACACGTTCAGGGCAATGACCCCGCTCTCCCTGTGCCCGTGGGCACCTTGCTCCTGCCCTCCGACCTCCCATCTCACGGAGGCTGGCTTTTCCTGCGGGTGAGCACCAGCGAGCCAGCCTGCTCTCTGCCGGAGCCCAGCTCGCCCCTCCACGCCCCGGGAATGCCTGGTGACCGCCGCAGCTTGGCGGTGACCTGGGGAGCCGTTTGCTGTCGCCGTGGTTCTCACCGAGGAGTCCGTTCCCCGCTGCAGCCGGCGTCCGCCTCGCGTTTGACTCCACCTGGGACCTCTGAGTGTGACGCTTTTCAGACACAGAGTCTTTGTAGAGGTGACACCCTGGCGATGAGTCCACTCCCAGCACCTCAGCGCGGCCCCCCCAACACACAGGGCGCTCGGGAAGGCATGAGCCCCGGGGGTTTCTAACCGGTTTTTGGGGAGGGTGGCTGCTGCTGGTCTGCCCACCACGCTTTCAGGAGAGCCTTGGCCATGGGGCCGGAGCAGGCTGGGCAGTGAGGAGCGAAATGGAGGGGTTGAGGTCCGGGTAGCTGGGGTGTGGTGTCTTCGGGGGAAAGACCCTCTCATTCAGCTTCTACTTGTGTTTCGAAACCTTTCTTAATCTCGTTCTCTCTGTCCTGCCACTGACATAAAGAGACCTCTGTGTTCTTGTCCTGTCTAGGGAAGCCCACCCCTGCTGTCAGGACCCCAGGGTGCTGGCAGGCACGCTCCCTCCCTCTCCCTGCAGCCCCAGATGTGCGGGGTCTGCAGCTGTCCGTTGCTTGGGGGCCGGAGGCGGGGGCAGGTGGCACGGCAGGGAGCTGAGCAGAGGCCCTTCCTGCTGTCTGACCTGGCCCACGGGGCACAGGGAGTCATGAAGATGGAGGGAGGGACCACTTCCTCCCCACACAGCTTTCAAGGCTGGGGCGGGACGAGGGAGACTCGGGGCTCACAGGAGCCCACTGGAACCACCACCACCTTTGACCTTGGTTCTTCTGTCTTTAGTTTTTTTTTTTTTAAGATTATATTTCTTAATTTGACAGAGTGAGACACAGCAAGGGAGAGAACACAAGCAGGGGGGTAGGAGAGGGAGAAGCAGGCTTCCTGCAGAGCTGGGAGCCCAATGCGGGACTCGATCCTGGGATCCTGGGATCATGACCTGAGCCAAAGGCAGACACCTAATGACTGAGCCACCCAGTGCCCCAACCTTGGTTCTTTTTCACATGCTCTCACGTGGGGTGTCGGAGCTGAACAGAGAACAATGTGTGAGTGGGACAGTCTCTCCAAGTCAATTCGTAAGTTCCAATCGGTATGTGAAGGAATTGCTTGAGGGGAGCAGAGTGGTAGTGAACTTGATTCATTCATTCTAAACCTTACGAGTAACCGGGAGAAAACAGTCAAATAAATATTGGAAGAAAGAAAAGAAAGACGGAGGAGGCTGTGATAATTCCGAGGTCCGCAAGATACTTCATTTAGAATAGGACACATGGGGTACTTCAGAAGGGGTAAGAAGTGCATAAATGCGGCTGGAAAATTAAGGGTTTTATTTTCCCCGATCCACACACTAACACAAATTCCAAATGGGATAAAGAGTTAAATATAATAGGTGATACCAGAAAGGTAATAAAGTAGGAGAAAATACTTATATAATTCTAAGTTCCTGAGCTTAATATTGAGAGCAGAAACCAGCAAAATGTGACAGCGATAGGTTGTGTGCGTGGAAAACATCGTGACGTTACTAAGCAAAGGATAACCGGGCGAGGTCGGTGTGTATCCGACAAAGGAAACACGTCCCCCAGCAGGTGTGGCCGAGCACAGTGCAGGGGCAGCTAGTAGTCCCGTGACCGTCACAGCGGTGGGAGGAGAGAATGCAGCCCACAGCGCCGGGGTCGGCTTGCTGAGCTGCACCCACCAGAGTGACAGCCGGCCGGCCAGCAGGCGCAGACGCTGACAGGCTGCCTCTGGGGCCGGAAACTGGTAGAGCTGCTGTGTTGGGCGGGAGTCCTAAAACTTCCATCTCTGCACCAGAAATCCCCTTTCTACAAACGGACCCCAAAGGAATGGCTGCGTGTGCAGAATGAACGCGGGGGTCCATTGTACCTTGGGCGGAGCGTGACAGCCGGCTGAACGGGGGCCACACCTGCCCGGATGTCCCCACGGCCTGTGTCCAGGCTGTCAGGGCTCAGGCTGTGCTTCCCTCGGGGGCGGCTCCCAGCGCCGTGGGCCAAATTAGCTCTTTCCCTTGGAGCAGGGTGTCCCCACCAGGACCCAAGCCAGTGGGCAGGCTCATGGTCCTGGTGTCCAGAAGGATTGGAAAGCATATCCTGTCTCCCTAGGGACTTGCTTTCTTTCTGGGACCTGGCCTCCTGCTGCCCTTGGACCCTCGGAGCCCGTGAGGTCTGCTCACCCCTCACCCCCCACACCCCTGTGAGGCCGCTGGGTAACTCCAGCCACACAGGCTGGCCTTCCTCCCTCCCTCCCTCTTCCTTCCTCCCTCCTTTCCTGCCCTTCCTGCCTGCCTTCCTCCATGTGTTATACCTACGCACGCACGTATGTACACACGCATGTGTTTTTCGAGTAACCTCTTCTTTTATTAAGATATAAGTAGTTGTGAACGCAAGTGTAGAAGCATACGGGAGTACCACTGTATTTAACTCATTGAAACTATTTATAATCCTTTCTCTTTTTTGTTGTTTTTATTTAAATTTCAATTTGAATTCCGTGTAATATTAGTTTCAGGGTAGAACTTAGTGATTGAACCTATCTATGTAACACCCGGCACTCATCACAGGTGCCCTCCTGACTCCCTATCACCTGTGTCCTCCCTCCCCCTGGTAACCATCAGTGAGTTCTCTACATTTAAGAGTCTATTTCTTGGTTTTCCTCTCTTCCCCCACCCCCATGTTCATTTTTTTTCTTTCTTAAATTCCACATATGAGTGAAATCATATGGTATTTGTCCTTCTTGGACTAATTTCACTCAACATAATACTCTAGTTTCATCCATGTCATTGCAGATGGCAAGATTTCATTCTTTTTGATGGTTGCGTAGTGTTCCATTGTGTATATACACCACATCTTCATTATCCAGTCGTCTGTCAGTGGACATCTGGGCTCTTTCCACAGTTTGGCTATTGTGGACACTGCTGCTACAAACATTGGGGTGCATGTATCCCTTCGAATTACTATTTTTGTATCCTTTGGGGTAAATACCCAGTACTGCGATTGCTGGGTCATAGGGTGGCTCTATTGTTAGCTTTTTGAGGAACCTCCTTGCTGTTTTCCAGAGTGGCCGCACCAGCTTGCATTCCCACCAACAGTGTAGGAGGGTTCCCCTTTCTCCACATCCTCGCCGACACCTGTCATTTCCGGACTTGTTGATATTAGCCATTCTGACAGGTGTGAGGTGGGATCTCATTGTGGTTTTGATCTGTATTTCCCTGATGCCGAGAGATGTAGAGCACTTTTCATTTGTCTCTTAGCCATCTGATGTCTTTGGAAAAATATATATTTTTGTCTTCTGCCCATTTGTTAACTGGATTATTGGTGTTTTGGGTATTGAGTTTGATAAGTTCTTTATAGATTTTGATACTAGCCCTTTTTCATGTATGTCATTTGCAAAAATATTTTCTCCCATTCTATTGGTTGTCTTTTGATTTTGTTGACTGTTCCCTTTGCTGTGCAGAAGCTTTTTATTTTGATAAAGTTCTGATAGTTTGTTTTTGCTTTTGTTGCCCTTGCCTCAGGAGACGTGTCTAGAAGGAAGCTGTTGTGGTCGATGTCAAAGAGGTGAATGGTTCTTTTAATGCACTGTTGGATTCAATTTGCTGGCATCTTACTGAGAATTTTTCTTCCATGTTCATCAGAGACCCTGGCCTCTAATTCTCTTTTTTAGTGGAGTCTTTGTTTGGTTTTGGTCTCAGGGCAATGCTGCTCTCATAAAATGCATTTGAGAATTTTCCTTCCATTTCTATTCTTTGCTATAGTTTGCAAAGATTAGGTAGTAACTCTCATTTAAATGTCTGTAGAATTCCCCTGGGAAGCCATCTGGCCTGCCCTTCTGTTTTTGGGAGATGTTTTGACTACAGTTTCAATTTCTTTGCTGGTTATGGGTGTGTTAAGGTTTTCTATTTCTTCCTGTTTCAGTTTTATATGTTTCTAGTAATTTGTCCATTTCTTCCAGGTTGCCCAGTTTGTTGGCATATACTTTTTCATAATATTCTTTCACAGTTTGCATTTCTGTGGTGTTGGTTGTAATCTGTCCTCTCTTATTTATGATTTTCTTATTTGGGTCCTTTCTTTTCAGTAAGTCTGCCTGGGGGTTTATCAAATTTATTAATTTTTTCAAAGAGCCAGCTCCTGGTTTCATTGATCTGTTTCACTGGGTTCTTTGTTTCTGTATCACTGATTTCTGCTGAAATCTTCACTATTTCCCTTCCTCTGCTGGCTTCAGGCTTTATATGCTGCTCCTTTTCCAGCTCCTCGAGGCATAAGGTTAGGTTGTGTATTTGAGACTTTTCTTGTTTCTTGAGCAAGGCTTATGTTGCTACGTCCTTCCCTCTTAGGACCGCCTTTGCTGCATCCTGAAGGTTTTGGACTGTTGTACTTTCATTTCAATTTTCATTTGTTTCCACGTATTTTTAAAATTTCTTCTTCAGTGTCTTGGTTAACTCATTCATTCTTTAGTAGGATATTCTTTGACCTCTATGTATTTGGGGTCTTCCCCAGTTTTTTCTTGTGGTTGACTTTGAGTTTCATGGTGTTGTGGTCTGAGAATATGCATGAAATGACATTAGTCTTTTTGTACTTGTTGAAGCCTGATCTGTGACCCACTGTAGGATCTGTTCTGGAGAAGTTTCCATGTGCACTTGAGAAGAATGCATATTCCTTTGGTTTAGGATGGGATGCTCTGAGCATATCTGTGAGGTCCCTCTGATCCAGTGTGTCATTCAAGGCCCTTGTTTCCTTGTCGATCTTCCGTTTACATGATCTGGTCATTGCTCTAAGTTGGGTGTTCAAGTCCCCTGCTATTACTGTATCGTTATCAATGAGTTTCTGTAAGTTTGTTATTAATTGATTTCTGTATTTTGGTGCTGTCGAGTTAGGGGTGTAAGTGTTTACAGTTGTTAGGTCTTCTTGTTGGAAAGTCTGCTTTATTATGATATAGTGCCCGTTTTCATCATCTGGTTTGTCTGATACAAGTATGGCTACTCCAGCTTTCTTTTGATGCCCAGTGTTTCTCCATGCCCCAACTTTAAATCTGCAGGTGTCTTTAGGTCTAAAATGGGTCTCTTGTAGGCGGCATATGGATGGGTCCTATATTTTTTAAATTCATTCCGACACCCTGTGTCTTTGGATTTTTGGAGCATTTAGTCCACGTACATTGAGAGTGATTATTCAGAAAGATAGGAATGTTGTGTTGTTTTGTTACTTATTTTGTCATTGTTTCTGGATATTTGCTGTCCTTGCTAGTTTTTGTCAGTTTTGGTCTCTCCTTTCCACTCAAGAGTCCTCTGTAATATGTCTTGCACACCTGGTTTGGTGGTCATGAACGCCTTCATTTTTTGGTTGTCTGGAAAGCTCTCTATCTCTTCTTCTGGTCTGAGGGACAGCCTTACAGGATAGCATCTTGACTGCAGTTTGTCCCTTTCAGCACATTGACTATGTCGAGCCCCTGCTTTCTGGTTTGCCAGGTGTCTGTGGGGGGATCTGCCATTGGCCTGATGGGTCTTCCCTTGTAAGTTAGGGACTCTTGTCTTGCTGCTCTTAGGACCTCTTCTTTATTGATATATTTTGCAAATTTAATTACAATATGTTTTGGTGTTGGCCTGTTTTTGTTGATTTTGGTGGGCGTTCTCTGTGCCTCCTGGATCTGGATATGTGTTTCTTTCCCCCAGATTAGGGAAGTTTTCGGCTATAATTTCCTCAAATAATTTTCCTGCCCCCTTTTCTCTTCTTCTTCTTCTCAGACCCCGTGATTCAAATGTTATGATCTTAGATGTAGTCACAGAGTGTCCTAAGTCTGTTCTTGTGACCCATAATTCTTTTGCTCAACTTCATTATTTTCCATTATTTTCATTATTTTTCCACTCAGTATCATCTATATAACTGGTTTTTTCCTCTGATTCTTTCTTCCTTGAGTTCATTGCATCCAGTCTGTTTCAAATCTCACTTACTGCATTTTTCATTATTGAGTGATTGTTTCTTAACTCTTTCATCTCTGTGGTAAGGTCTCACCAATGTCTTCTATTCTTTAAAAAAAAATGTATTTATTTATTCATGAGAAGCAGAGACAGGCAGAGGCAAAGGGAGAAACAGACACCCCACTGGGCAGGGAGCCTGATGTGGGGCTTGATCCCAGGACCTCAGGATCATGACCTGAGCTGAAGGCAGGCGCCCAGCCATCTGAGCCACTCAGGTGCCCCAATGTGTTCTCTTCTTTTCTCGAGCCCAGTGAATATCCTTATGATTTATGCTTTAAATTCTGTGTCAGCGGGGCACCTGGGGAGCTCAGTTGGTTAAGTGTCTGCCTTCTGCTTGGGTCGTGATCCCAAGGTGTTGGGATCGAGCCCCACGTCTAGCTCCCTGCTCAGTGGGGAGCCTGCTTCTCCCTCTTACTCTTCTCTGTGCTCTCTCTTTCTCAAATAAATAAAATCTTTAAAAAAATATTCGGCACCAGGTGTATTACTTCTATCTGTTTCTCTTAGATCTCTCGCCATGACTTGACCTTGTTCTTTCATTTGGGATGAAATCCTCCATCTTGGCATTTTGTCGAAGTCTCTGTCTTCTCTGTGTTAGAAAAGCCAGGTATGTGTCCGCTCCTGAGAGTACCGGCTTTATGAAGAAGAGGTCCCAAAGTGTCCAGGCCAGAACGCGCCCTTCTTGTAGATCTTCAGACTCTATGCGCTCCCCCTGGCTTTGCCCCTGACAGCCCTCCATCCCTCCTGCCTGCTTCCCTGAGCTCAGGTGTCCCGGTCTCAGAAGCCCTGCCCTAGCCTCAGTTTCCATGGCCTCCTTTGGGGTGTGCATTCTGGAGTTCACCTGTACATGAGTTTATGCAACTGCTTGCTTTTCTCTCTCTCTTTCCCTCAGGTTTTTAAGGACGAGGCAGGACTTCGCCCATATTAATGCCAGGGTCCATGTGGTGCGTCATGTATGTAGGGCCTCAGTGTGCCCAACCATGGCTCTGGGAACATTGTTATCAGTTCCTGGATAAGTCCTTCTCCTTCATGTTTCTCTGCTCTTTCAGGGATGTCAGCTGACTGGATGTTGAACTTCCTGAGTTATTCCTCTCAGTATTACCTTTCCTCTTGTTTATTTTTCTTTTGAATGTTGCGTTCCACATTCTGGAAATCTCACCAGCTTTATTTTCCAAATCATCTATTTGAAGTTTTATGGTGGCAAGTATATTTTTTAATTTCAAAAATTATTTCTTTTGTATTTATATACCCCGTGTTCCTAGCAGCATTATTCACATTAGCCAAAAGGGAGAGAGAACTCAAGTGCCCATCAACAGATGTGGCACAGACATACAATGGAATATTTTTCAGCATTAAAAAAGGACATTCTGGGGCACCTGGGTGGCTCGGTGGGTTAAGACTCTGCCTTCGCCCCAGGTCATGATGCCAGGGTCCTGGGATCGAGTCCCGCATCGGCAGGGAGCCTGCTTCCCTTCCTCTCTCTCTGCCTGCCTCTCTGCCTACTTGTGATCCCTGTCTGTCAGATAAATAAAATCTTTTAAAAAAAAAAAAAAAAGGACATTCTGACACTTGTTTCAACAAGGACGAGCCTTTAGGACATCGTGCTAGAGAAATAAGCTGTCACAACAGGACACACGCTGCATGACTCTCCTTGTAGGAGGTCCCTGTTGTTGTGGAGCCCCTACAGACAAAGCAGTGGGTGGCGCCTGGGGCTTGGGGAGAGAAGGGGTCTGGTGTCCCGTGGGTGCAGACTCACCCTTCTCCAGGTGAGATGAGTTCTGGCGGTGGCCGGCGGTGGTGGCTGTACAGCAGGGTGGTAGTATTAACACCGCTGGGCTGTGCGCTTAGAAAAAGTTAAAATGGTAAATGACCTATCATGTAAACACTTGTTAAACAGTCGTTTCTTTCTTGAGCTGCTCCCTCTTTTTTTTTTTCTTCTTCTCCCTCTTTTCCTCTTTTCTTCTTGCTAAGATGCCATTTCTCCTTGAGCTCTTCTGAGGATACTGAGTTTCTTTTTTTACTTGCTGTGGTAGTTGCACTCTTGGCGGTCGTCTGGACCCGGACCTGCAGTGACTCCAACATATGCCTGCCTGCCTGCCTTTTTCAGGTGATCTTTTTTATTTAAAATCTTTTTAAAAAAGATTTTGTTTATTTATTTGACAGAGAGACAGAGATCACAAGCAGGCAGAGAGGCAGGCAGTGGGGGGAGGAGGAAGCAGGCTCCCTGCTGAGCAGAGAGCCCGACGCGGGGCTCGATCCCAGGACCCTGAGATCGTGACCTGAGCTGAAGGCAGAGGCTTCACCCACTGAGCCCCCAGGCGCCCGTTCAGGTGACCTTTTGTGCTCTGTGTGCTCTCTGAGGACTGCTGTTACTTGCGGCTCCCTGTTGGGAGCTCTCATCAAGTGCGTGTGTTGGCACGGGCAGACCTGGGGTGCAGTGTGTGCGGGCGGCGTGCAGTGAGCAGATGGGTGTCCAAAATGCTAGAACACGGGGGCCTCGGTCAAGAGCGCCGATATCCTCTCCCAGCGGGCGGCTGATTCGATTGCCCGTGGAGAGGAAGCTCTGGGCGTCTTCCTGGGCTGAGGGCCTGGGCGTGATCACGCACTGGGGAAAGGGCATTAGTCCCACACTGGGAGCACCATGGGCTCCACCAGACCCGGCCGGCTTCTCACTTCGCCCTCTGCGATGCTGGTCTCTGAGGTTCTGCTCCCTGGAATCCATCCCAAAGGCCCCCTCCTCCCTTCCTCCTTCCAGAAGCATGCTGAGATCCTGCATCTGCTCGGGTCCCTTCCCAGCCTCTTTGTGGCAGTGACGCCTTGCTTCCGAGGCAGAGAGTGTAAGGCTGACTTCCTGCCTTGAACTGGACCCCGCTGGTCCTACGACCTTACTCACCTCCTGTCCCGTTGTCATGGGATGGGAGCTTGGATCCCCTGAGTATCTGGTCCCCAGGCCACTCCATGAGGACACTGTCTGCACACCCGGGGGGGCTCTCCCTCCTGCCCACCCCCCGCCTTCCTCCCCAGCTGCTGCCCTGTCTCAGCCTCGCTGCTCTGCCCTCTAGCCCCCCCGCCCCCCAGGACACGCCGCCACAGCCAGAGCGACCTTCTGAAAGGGATCTGAACGAGGTGCTTCCCCGTTTGAACGCCTCAGCTGACCTTCAGAGCCAGCGGGGTCCCATCTGCGCTCCTGAGCATGACCTTCAAGGCCTGCTGTGAGCTGGGCTCTGCCTGTGTCTCCAGCCTCGGTATTTGCAGGTCCTCGGGGAGCCAAGCTGGTGCATCTTCCTTCCGGGCCGTGTATCCCCGGGTGGCTGAAGTTCATCTGCGGGGGAGGGACGCTTATACCCCTCTTGTGCTTGCTCCGTGCGGAGGGACTGCTACGTCCTCTAGCATCCGCGGCCCCTCGGGTCGCCTCTTCCAGAGAGCCCATGGCGCCTACCAGGCTGAGTTAGGCCCCTCCTCGGTCCTCGTAATCGCTGACACTTAGCACAGCGCGCACGGTCTTCTCCTTTGTCAATGGCCACGCGAACGACTCTGGAGGGAGGTTCTGAGCCGTGGTTCAGGAAAGTCCCCCAGCGCCTGGCCTAGACTATCTGTGCACGGTGTCGCCATTTCCTGGGCCCACAGCCTGCTCCCCCCAGATAGGCCCTGTAGACGGACAGGGCAGAGCACGCTCAGGCCAGTTGTTCCTTTCTGCATGGCCCACGTTCACCCCTTCCCAGCGGGCGGGCATCTAGACCCGCATCCTGTGCCATTCGCCACGGAGGCAGCCTCGCCCGTCCCCAGCAGCTGGCCAGTCCCGCCTCCTCTTGGCTCCCCAGCTTTCCCGCTCTTGGCCAAGGAAGACCTGCTAGCAGGTGCCCTCGTACCACCCTCCCCTCACTGGCCTTTGTCCACAAGACTCCAGATGCCTGCAGTCCTATCACCAGAGGAGTGGACTCTGTGATCCCCCTGTGACCGTCCCTGTCCTCCTCTGTGACCCCCAGAATTTCCCAGTGTCTTGTAGAGAGACCCCGAGAGCTCGTTTGTGTGGACATGTTTAAAAGAAAACACCCTGAACACAGAGCAGGGCGCGTGTGGAACAGCATGGGGGCTGTGGGAGGCATGGGTCTGCCACGGGCCGGGCAAACCGACCCTGTGTCTCCGTGTGCCATGGCCCCTGCTGTTTTCTAGGAAAACAATGGACAGTTCCTTGTTGGCAACGATAAAATCTTTAAGCGAAGATGAGAATTTGGGAAAACTTGTATCCGCTGCCACAAGCTGAGTTCTTTTCAAAACTGTCTGATGAGCTCTGTGATAGTATTAATAAAGTGATTATTTTTTGAATATTGTATAACAAAATGTGTCATCGTTTGGAAGATCTGTAGAGCTCAGGAAATTGGCATTTTCCAAAGGACCGGTACGTGATGTCACAAATGATGCGTGGATTAAGGATTCATCCAAAGTTAGACGGATGGATCTTGATGTCAGTACCAGATTTTCATGCGGTTTCGGATTTCACGTGGCAGCTGGCCTTTAACAAGTCCCACTCGTTGATTTTTAGGTAGTACTTGAGAAGAATACACGCAACTATCTGAAAAGATTATGAAAATCTCTCCTGTTTCTTACTAAAACCCTGAGACCGTCTTCTCTTCATCTGCTTCAGCCAAAGCTCCACCTTAGGACGGACGGAACGCAGACCGGGGTTGGGCGTCTGGGCTTCTGCAGTTCAAGCCCGACGGGAGGGGCGGGTTGCCGGGCGGGAAACAACGCCGCTCTTCCCTCTACGCTCTTTTTGCTTTGGAAAATGTGCTTCCATAAGACATGTGAACATGTAGTGGTTTATTGTTATCTTGAAATAAATACTTTAAAATACCTGTTTTAATATCTGAAATGGTCAATCAGCAGGTAAACCCTTAGAAACCCAGCCTTTGTGGCACTGATCGTTTTCTCACAGCCGCACTGAGGTATGACTCATGCATGATAGTGTGTGAGTTTACAGTGTGCTGACATGATGCATTTGCAGATTTAAAAAAATATTTTATTTATTTATTTGTCAGAGAGAGAGGGAACAAGCAGAGGGAGAAGCAGGCTCCCCGCTGAGCAAGGGAGCCCGACGTGGGGGGTCGGGGGTCCCTGGACCCCGGGGCCACGACCTGAGCCGAAGGCAGATGCCCAGCGAATAAGCCCCCCAGGTGCCCTGATGCGTCTATAGGCTACAGACGGGTGATCACTCCAGCACTGGCCACTGTGTCCGCGGTGTCGCGTAGCTACCACGTGTTTCTTGTGGGAGAGCATCTCGGATCTCTGCGTTAGCGACGCTTCCTACCTGGTGCAGTGGTATTATCTGCACGCTAGATGCGCGGAATGTTTTAGTCTCGTGCGGGAGGTCTGTCCCCTTCAACCGACATCTCCCTGCCCCCGCCCCCTTCAAGCCCCTCTGCTCCACGGTCTGCTTGTCCGGCGTGGGCGGCTTCAGATCGCGCCCGTGAGATCCTTGCTGGTTCTTTAGGGCCTCACTGCTGCCTGGGGCCCGCCTGCCTTCGTGTGGGTCCGCGGGACGGCTGCCCTGGGGTCTCCCCAAGTCGGCAGTCCGGAGACCCCTGGGGGTGGGGGCCGTCGCTCCAGCCAGGCCCACCTGTGCTGGAAGATCCGCTCCAAGGCTCCCTTTGTTCCATGAGGGGCGGCCTGGGGCGGGTTCAAACGCAGGTCGAGGTCCTGACCTTCCTCAGCCTTCTGCCAGTGCTCACAGGGGAAGGAGTCAGGTGGCCTGATGTCATTTCTCAGGTTCTACTTCCTGTTCCTGGCCTTGGACCAGATGTGGACCGAGTCCCGTTTCCCCCAGCCTGCCTCCCCGTCCCCAGGGCGGAGGACCCACCCCTCCCAGAGGTGTGCGAGGGAGCAGGCTCTGCGGGCAGGAACCCACCCCAGTATCTGCTTCCCCAGGCCAATGGAGAGGAGGACTGGAACCACATAGACTTGCTGTGCGACCTTGGGCATGTGGCCTCCAGTCTCTGGGCCTCAGGGTCGGGCCTCATCATCCCTAAGGACCAAGAGAGTGCAACTGTGGACCGATGTCCTGGACACACATGTGGACCGAGGTGTATCCAGGCAGAGGACAGGTGACCATCCCCAGCAAAGCTGGTCCCTCTCCAGGAGATCTTGGTGAAGGCGGCAGCCCCAGGGTAGCTCCCGGGAAGACGGGGTGGAGGAGGGGGAGTGGCGTGATTCTCATCAGTCATAAAGTCTTCCTGGAGCCCCATCTTCGGTTCCAGCAGTGGCGGGCGGGGCTGGGGCAGCGGGGGTGGGGGAGGGGACGTCTCAGAGCTCCTTCTCTGGCTCTAAAGAGGCCTAAGCCTGAGGACCAACATCCGGGGGCGCATTCCGCTCTCCCAGCAGAGGGAGCAGCCGGTGCAGGGCGTCTGGGGTATCCCGAGCGCTCAGAATACTGGATACTTCTCAGTGTCCCTGCAGCTGACACCAAGATGCACTTAGCCGGGGCGCGGGCTGCTCCAGGGAGAAATCGAGGGTAATTGAAATTAACTTGGCTCCTGTCATTTTTTCCCTCCTTCTAATCACCGGGAAATCTGCTGCTGGCTGGGCGGGAGGGCCTGAGGGCCAGTGCCCCTGGGAGTCGAGGGCTCAATTAAGCGGTGGCAAATTGGATTTCTGGCCGTGAGGCCACGGGGCTGGGGTTGGCATTGAGGCATGAGCTGCCAGATGGTATTAGGCCGAGGGCCGGCCAGATGGGTCCAGCCGCTAATTCAATCTGGCTTCCCAGAAACAAGGCTGGGAAGGGCCAAGCCGAGGGCCTGGAAGGGGGGACTCTGGCTGGGAGGGCAGGGGATGGTGTGGGGCTCGGAGGACCCTGACAGCGAGGGATGGGGTCAGAGAGGGAGGCCAGGAGAGACGGGACATGGAGATGCACTTAGAGAAACTGGAAGGCAGACGGGGGAGGGCTGGAGAGATACAGAATCCAGAATTTCACTGCAATGTGACGTCAGCAAAATGAGTGTTTTAAGGGGTGGAAGGGAGAGGGGTTTCAGCTGGGAGAGCTGGGGAGGATCCAAAAGGAGCACGTGAGCGGCAGGCAGGCCCTCGGACAGGTGGGGGCAGTCGTGCATGGAGAGGTCGCCCTGAGGAAGTGGGATTGGGGTCCAGGTGGGTGGGGCATGCAAAGGTCACGCATGCTCTCTAGGGGCAGCTCGGGGGAAGGCTGGCGGGGGGAGGACAGGCCGCCCCGCCTGCGATGTTGGCCTTGTCTTACCTTTCAGTGGCTGCGAACCTCAGAGCCTTTTTCTTTTCATGAAAAAGAGTCCCTAACCCGGGCTTCAGCCCAGCTCCCAGAGGGTCAGAGAGGGCCCGTGCTTCCCACACTGTGGAGAGGAGTAGGATGGTGGCTTTTCTCTGACCCCAGGCTCAAAATTTGGCCCTGGCTTGAGCTGGCTGGGCCTGGACTGGCAGGTCCTTTGCAGTGCACAGGGTGGTGGGAGGTGGGTAGTGCTCTGTCCCATGCGTCTCCGGAACTTTCAGGCGGAACACTTGTTTCTGGTCACCAGGTGTGGGGGTTCCTTGCCAGCACGTCTCTGCGGCACACGCTGGGTGTCCTGCTGGGTCCCTCACCTCTGACCCCTCGCCCCCGCCCCTGGAGACGGTACTGCCCCTGCAGGCCAGGGCCTCTGTCCTCCAGACCGCATGGCCACGGGTCGGAGCAGCTCGGCCCCACGTCCCCCCCTCGGATCTGCCTGGTGGCTCACAGAGCTCAGGGACATGCTTGTACCTGTTCATTAAAGGACAGGACACAGAATGCGGGTGAACAGCCCCATGAAGGGGGACAGAGCCAGCTCTGGGAGGGTCCCGAGTGCAGGCAGGAGCTTCTGTCCCCGTGGACTTGGGGCGCGTCCCCCTCCTGGCACGTGGATGTGTTCACCGACCCGAAAGTTCCCCAAACCTCATACATGAGGGATTTTGATGGCGGCTTCCCCACGTCGGCATGATCAATGAGTAACTCCGTTTCCAGGCTCTCTCCCTTCTCAGGAAGATGGGGAGGGGTCCTGGCTGCTGGGTCTTTCTCATGATTAGATCCCCTTTCAGGAGCCCACCCGGGGTCACCTCATTAGAATAAGGAACACTCCTGTCACCCAGAAAGTGACAAAGGTTTCGGGGGCCCTGTGTCGGGAACCAGGGGCAGAGGTTTTTCCCGCTGTCTAGCCGCAGGGAACGTGGCCTTGCTGACACTGCGATGTCAGGCTTCCGCCTCTGGGATGTGAGCACATTTCTGTGGTTTCCAGCCATCGGGTTTGCAGTTTTGGGGACCTCATCCAGTCCCCTGAGCTACATGTTGGTGGCGGGGTCCCTGGGCCATGGTGGCTGGCTCATGGGGGGTCACCGCAGGGAAGTGGGGGGTCTGCGGCTCAGCACCCCCAGAATCCTGCTGCACCCGGGGCTCAGGCTTAGGGTCCTTGGGGGGCCGTGTGGGGGCCGTGGCCTGTTCCCTCCCCTCTCTGGACCGGAGCGTGTCTCCAAGTTTCAGGAAGAGACGCCCCTGGGGGGGTCAATGCCTTTGAGGCCAGGACTTGGCGAAGCCAGGAGTGACTTTTGGGGTGATGTGGACACTCCCTCCCCCTCACCCCCGGTTGCCCTGCCCACTGCGTCATGGCCCAGGTCTGCAGAGCCGGTGGTCAGGGCGGAAGGATTCAGCTGCCACCCCGTGTCCCCCCTTTCCCCGGACGGGATCCTCTCTCTGGGGTACTTCCAGAGCTTCCCTGAGGTCATGGGCTTGGAGTAACTGGAGGTCTCTGCCCCCCTGGAGCCCCTCCCCAGCCCCGCACAGAGACTGAAATGAGCCTGTAAACCTGCGGGAAAGGGCTGGGAAAGCTCTGCTGAGGGTGAATGGGCGCAGGGCAGGCCGCTCTCGCCTGGTGTCTCTCCACGTGGGGCTGCTGCGGGCAGGGGAGGAAGCCGGGAGGTGGGGAGCGCAGCCTGTGGCAGTGGTGGGGGGTGGTGGCTGGGACATGCAGAGGAGAGCAGGGGAGGGTGAGGGGCGAGGTGGCCGGCTCCCTGGAGCTGTGCGGAAGGGTTCGTTGTCCACACACGGAGCTGGTGGTCCCCACGCGGCTGTCCGTGGAGACACGCGCGGTCTATCCCGCAGCAGCCGCCCCCCGCCCCGGGCCCCGCGGGTGAAGGGAAGATGCTGAGCAGACCGCGGCCTGTCCTTCCTCCGGGCTCTGTTTACTGCAGCTGAGCAGAATCCTCAGTTACCGTAGTGAAGTACATGTGACAGAAAAGGCACCGTCGTAGCCCCGTGCACTGTGCAACTTGGGGCACTGAGTGTGTCTGTGGGGTCCTGCGGCCGCCGTCCGCCCTGAGATACTGGCGCCGTGAGCCCGTCTCAGCAGATTTGCCGCTAAGTCAGGGATCCTGGGCTTCCACTTAAAAGGCAAACAAGTGATGGCATTTTCAGTTCCACTCACTGCAACACACCGGCCCGCCATCCCTGTCCGTAGCATGGAAATCACGCCATTCCTTTGGCTCCGGGGAAACCACAGGCCTGGCCATCCTGAGACCTGGGTCCAGGCCCTTCTTTCAGAAGCTTTGTGACCTTGAGACTTCTTGATGCTGTTGGGGCCCCATCGTCTCCATCCCCGAGGCACAGGCGTGGGGCTCCACTCATGCTCCGCAGGCTCCCAGCCCAGCAGGGGGGATCTGGGGCCGAGGCCAGGAGGAAGCCGGGGTGGGGAGGGGCCACTTCTGAGGGCTCCAGACCCCGACTGCCGGCCCACTGCTCACCCTGGAGCCGGCCCCATCCACGTTAGCTTCCCGGCTGGTCCCAAACCCCGGCTGGTCCTGTTGTAAGGCCTGCTCTGGGGTGAGCGTCCAGGGACCTCCAGCAGTGACAGCCTGGGCAGGAGCCCTGTGGGAGAATGGGGAGGCTCAGGGGTCAGTGCCCGGGAGGGCTGCAGGGGGTGCTGCCAAGGGCCTCATCGAAGGCTCCCTGGCCGTGCTTGCTTGTTCCCAAGCTCCTCACGGGAGCTGGTCCTGGATCTGTGCCGCTGGGCTGGGAGGGGCTCCGTGCCGCCTGTGGAAGCAGCGTCACATCTCTTGTCCCCTCCGTCCACCCTTCTCTAAAGGGAGGGTCCTCCTGGGAACAACAGTGTGTTGAAGGGAGAAGGGTCGAGAGATGGACTTGGGAAAGCTAAGGAAGGCCGAACAGAGTTGTGGAGAGATGGAGAAGCCCAGTGGGGAGGAGGGGGGCTCCCGGGGGAGGGGCAGGTGCAGAAAGACAGGGTTCGACTGCATGGAGGGAGCAAGACAAAACGTAACAGATATGGCAAGGACTGGAGGGAGGCAGTGTGGGGACAAGTGTCTGGGGGAGGCCTGGGGACATTTGTCCTGTGCTGCGCGAGCCCCTCCTCTGCAGCCTAGAGAAACGACTGACAATTTAGGTCCCGTTTTGGGGCTTTTGGAGATTTGCATCTGTTGTTAAGTCATGTGTGGGGCTGGCTGCGTCTGAGTCACTCAGGGACGGACGTCTGCATTGGGATTTGTCTCTGCTCCATTCGCTGAATCTCGGGGTCCCCAGTCTGTGGGTGGCTGTGCCCACATTGTCAGTGCATCGGGAGGCTCTGAGATCACTTCTGTGGCTGTGGCTCTGTTCCCTGACTGCTGGGGTCTCCTGCCCAGGTGGCCCCGCAGAGGGTGGTGTTTGAGATCAGGTCCGAACCTGCCTGCCGAGGACAGAGGCTCTCCTCAAGCCCCTCGCCAGCCCCTCGCTCTCCCTCGGGCCCCTTGGGGCCAGGCTCCTGCGCCTTCTCCCGTCTGCCTTGCATCTCCTTGCACCCACTGGAGAGTGGGCCTGATCGTCCGAGCCAACGAGACAGTTGCCACATTCCAGCCGGGGAAGGATGGCAGGCTCAGTGAGGTGGAAGCACTTGGCACAAAAAGTTCCTCCATCAGGAAGTTTCCAGAAACGCTGCAGCACCGAGAGAGCATCTGGGGCTGTGTGTCCCCTCATCGAGCTCTGGCCCTTGGCCAGGGGTGGCTTCCTGGGGGCCGGTTGGTCCAGCCCTCAGAGGAGGGAGGGAGGTCCACAGCATGGGGTGTTGGCCAGGCCCAGCCTGAGCCTGCCCGTGCCTGCTTCTCCTTCCTCCCCATCACCTTGCTGTGGCCTCTGACCTGCCTGCCACGTGGGGGCTGTTGGCGCTCTCGAGAATGGGGCAACGTGCTTAACACACAGCCCAGTCCTGGGATGCTGGCCCAGCCCCAATCCCACGTGCACCAGAGGGACCCCTGGACTTTATTGTCTCAAATGCCACCTTTGACTTCCTGCCGCTCCCCTGTGCCTTTCCCGTGCGGTTGGCTGTGCCCCTGCTGTGTGGCTGTGTGCCAAGTCAGGGGGCTTGGGCGTGGGGGACGCCTTGTCCTTACCTTTCCACCGGGTCACCACTGAAACCCTTCTCTGTCCGTTGTTTGTGTCTGAGCCAGGCTGGCATGGCCCTGGACACACCCCGGGGCTGTTCCCTCTGCTGCTGGTGGCGGCAAGTGGCACAGAAGAGGCCTGGGGGCTCCCCACTCTGCCAGGCCCTTCCGCAGACCCCAGGCAGCTGGCCCAAAGCTGGCAACCGGCCCGGATGGGGGAAGTCGGGGAGACAAAAACAGGCGTGAACATCTGGAAACGTGCTCCCACTGCAGTTGTCTGTACGTCCTTCTGCCTCAGCAAGGCAGCGGAGGCCGCGGGAGGCAGGGCGGCATTTAGAGAGAGACGAGCTCCCGGTGGGGAAAGAGATGGGGACGTCGGCCTCTCGTGCTGGGGACCCAGGCTGGGGGCCCCCTTCCTAATTACTTCGTTGCTTTGAAGCCAATTAGCTGAAAGGGGTGATGGGATTTCACAGCGGGCCCCCGGCCAGATGGCTCAGAGCCTCCCTGGGGGCACTTCAGGGAGCTCTGGGGGCGACAGATGTCTCTGGTGACATCAGGAAACCGTGCAGACCTGCTCGCCCCCGGGCCTGGGGCTCTGACTGGGAGGGTGGACAGACGGGACTAGATCATAGGCGTGTGCTCTGCCCACTGGCCCTTTATGTGCAAGCAAGACAGAGGTGCCTCCAGCCAGGGAGGTGGGGCAGGAAATCGGGATGCCCTGCCACCTGCCTGGGCAGGTTCTGGACTAGGAAGTGGACAGAGAGCTGTGTGTCCTCCTCCCCTCGCCGTGCGGGCTGAGACCCTGTGACTGCAGCAGGGGCCTGGGGCCAGCCTAAATCCCTACTAGGTGTGGACAGCCACATCCCACCTCCCTGCCTAGGACAATGGAGACACCTGCAGGGGTCCCCAGGGAAGAGGAAGCTGAGCAGAGCAGCCGGGACCAGAGTCAGGAAGAAGAGCCGGCGAGTGGGGGCCCTGTGGTCCGGGGAATGGGTTTGTATGTAGTAGTAGGTGGGGGCAGCGGAAGGCTTTCCAGGAGGTGAAAGCAGAGGGCGCAGGGGTGGAGAGAGAAGCTGGGGGGCGGGAGAGTCAGGATGGTGGTCCAGGTGGGACGGGGACAGAAGAGGGGCCAGGGTCGGAGGTCGGGGTCAAGAGCCCCGGCTGCAGTGCGCGGGAGGCAGGGCTGGGGTGGGTCGGCGCCCAGGCCGCTGGCTGGGATGTGGGTGGGGTGGGCCCGGCGGGCTGAGCAGGAAGATGAGTCCGCGTGCGGCGCAGTGAGCTGGAGAAGGCAGTGCGCCCGCCAGCCAGGCGGTCTGCAGCGGCGTGTGTGGGTGCCTGGTGGGCACATGTGCCTGGTGGCGAGTTGGAGCCCCCGTCTCCCTCAGCCCGGCCCCCTCGTCAAAGCCCTTGGCCCCTGAGGCACAGGCGCAAGGTGCCCCCCCCCCCCGACCCGGGCTAGACTCCTGCTCTGGCCAGGTGTGCTGGCTGCTGGGGTGCGGTTGGCGGGAGGGGGGCTCGGCAGGATGCAGGGAGGGGTCTCTGAACCGTGCGCCCTCCCCTCTGGTTCCACCTGCTCCGTCACCCCAGCCCCCCGCTCCGCTTCCCCATCTCCAGCCCCGCACCCGCCAGCGTCTCCTGTGCTGCAGAGAGTGCGGGCGGGGCCCACATGCTCATGAAAATAAAAAAAAAATAATAAAAATCCCTGCCCTTTCAAGTCTCAATTTCCTCCTCATTTTCATTAAAAAAAACCAAAATGAGAGCCACGCAAAGCTAAATTTAATGTTTTTTATTGAATCCAGTGGTTAACGGTGGTTTTAGTGCTCCCTGCTGAACCGAGCTGCGTGCGCCGTGGGGGGCGGCAGGGGCGTGGGGCGGGCCCCAGGTGGCTGGGGGACCCCCGGCCCAGGCTCTGCAGGCTTCCGCGGGCACTCTGGGGAAAGGGGCTGGTCAACATTTGTAATTTGGGGTTTCACGGAAGGGAGCATCTGGGAAATTACCACTGACGGGCAGCGGATTCACAGAAGGCTAACCCGTTTTCACCACACACCGTGTCTCCTCACTCAACTGTCCCCGTTCATCCGCAAGCTCTTACTGAGCACTCCCTGTGACAAACGTCCCAGGCCTTGGGGACCTGGGTAGGAAGAAGGCAGGATCCCGCATAGATGAGCCCTGGCCTTGGGGTACTGGTGGGAATCCCAGCACTCTGCCACCTTGGCGTGAACCTGTCAGGGCATAGCCCCCAGCCACAGTGGTTGGAAGGGGATGCGTGGTCGTCAGTGTTAGAATCAGAGTAAAATGCAGGAGCTTTCTTGTTCTGGAGGCTGCGAGATCTGGACCAATGGCAGTCATTTTATACCTACGAGGGAACCTGGACAGGAAAGGAAATTCCTCAGATGAGAGCAGAGCCCAGGGAATGCCAAGAGACAGAGCCAGCGCCCTGATCAAACTCTGCCTGAAGCCTAACCAGTTGCAAGACTTTGCAGTTTTGCCAGCCTTCACATTCCTTCTATTTAAACCTATTTATAGACAAAAAGTTCTAACTGAAATAGGCAGGTGACTTGTGCCTGCCATTTATATGACCTAGTGCTCATACTGAACCCTTAATGTGCAGAATGGTGGCCCCATTTTATAGATGAACATGATGAAGCCAGTGCCTGAGGGGTTCCCGAGGGTCACCCCCTTAGTAAGTGAGGAAGCTTGGGTTCCAGCCCAAGAAGTTCTATACCAAAATCTGTTTTCTGCAAAAAAAGGTTGATGGCTGGGCTGACAAGGAAAATGTCCTCAAATTTTCTCTCTGGGATCCTTCTGGGCCTGGGTTTTTGTTTTGTTGTTGTTTTTCTGGAAGTAGAGGAGTTGAGTCTCTCCGCTGAGTTGACCAAACCCAAAGAGGAGCTGGGCCTTAGGAGGCGAGGCCGCGAGAGGAGACCGACGGACCGGGCAGCCAGCTTGGGCAAGGCAGGGTGGACACCGGGACGGGGCCCGACAGCATCTCAACAGACAGGGCTCCAGCTGGGGTCCGAGCTTTGTCGATGGAAGGTCTGCACCTCGTCACAGGGATGGGCTTTCTGCCACGATGAACCACCTCGTTGTTGCTCTCCAAGCACACTGGCATTTACATAGATTAACTCGAATGTGACATTTTGACCAGAGGGACTATTAATGGCCCACTGCCCCCAGGGGAAACAGCTTGTGGACCCTGCCCGGAAGGTGACCCCAGCAGGCGGTCTTCCTCTGGCTCCACATCTGGCTGGGTGTGGATGGCTTCTCCACGACTCTGGGAGCGGCGACAAAACATTGGGAGCATGGTCCGTGTTTTGGGGCTCATTTCTCATGCCAGCTCGTTTTGCTGGAGATGTGATCAGAGTTAAGTCTCGGTTTGTTGGGCAGCTGGTAGCGGCCCCCCACCTGGGCTATCAGACAGATTCGCCCCTGCCCCATAGCCTTTGGAGGCCAGATTCAGGGTTTCAAGGGGGAAGAGTTGAATTCTGTTGACAGTTGCTTTATGATTCCCCTTAATAAATGCTTTCCCTTGGCACATTCCCTCTGTCGTTCATCTGGTCCTGTTCGTAGCCCCTACAAGGGTGCGGACGCACCGAGGACAGCAAAACGCAGAGAGGTGCAGCCATTTACCCCGAGTGCGCAGCCGGTCAGCGGTCAGCCTCCTTCCATTGCTCATTGCCGTGCTCCGCAAATTTAGAGGGAAGCTTAAGGAGGCACCTGACTGAAAACTGAACAGTGCTTACCCCCTGCCTTCTGCCCCCACCCAGCCCAAGACCAGAATGCACCCCTGCCGCCTGGCCGCCTGCCACTCCCCTGCACTGCGGCTGACCCCTCCGTGCTGCTGGTGACGCTGTCTCCCTGTCGTCTCCCCACAGGACTGGAAGCCCATCTGGGAGGCTGGACGTAGAGCTCCCTGGTCCCAGGGGGAGCTACTGGTATTGGGATTGGATCATTGTTTTTGTTTTATCGGCTGCCCTGCCTGCCTCAGGACCCCGAACCCTGCTCATGCCTGTCTGCTCCGTAATATCACCCCCTGAGCACCCGCAGACCTGTCCACGTCTCCCGGGTGGGGTGGGAATGGGGACTGGAGGAGGGACGGGCAGTGCCAGGTTGAGAACAGGCTTTTGGAATAAGATGGCCAAAACTTTCTAATGTGCTGTTGGATCCTGTTAGCTAGGATCTTGTTGAGAATCTTGGCATCCATATTCCTCAGGGATATTGGTCTGAAAGTCTCCTTTTTGGTTGGGTCTTTGCCCAGTTTGGGGATCAAGGTAATTCTAGCTTCATAGAAAGAGTCTGGAAGTTTTCCTTCTGTTTCTATTTTTTGAAATAGCTTTAGGAGAATAGGTGTTATTTCTTCTTTGAATGTTTGGTAGAATTCCCCAGGGAATCTGTTGGGTCTCGGACTCTTGTTTTTTGGGAGGTTTTTGATCACTGCTTCAATCTCGTTACCAGATATCGGTCTATTCAGGTTGTCAGTTTCTTCTGTTTCAGTCTTGGAAGTTTGTAGTTTTCCAGGAGTGCATCCATTTCGTCTAGGTCGCTTAACTTATTGGCATATAACTGTTGATGATAATTTCTGATGATTGTTTCTATTTCCTTGGTGTTAGTTGTGATCTCTCCCTTTTCATTCATAATTTTATTAATTTGGGTCCTTTCTCTTTTCTTTTGAATTAGTTTGGCCAATGGTTTATTGATCTTATTAATTCTTTCAAAGAACCAGCTTCTAGTTTTGTTGATGTGTTCTACTGTGTCTCTAGTTCCTATCTCATTGATCTCTGCTCTGATCTTAATTATGAAAAAATGTTCATCATCACTAGCCATCAGGGAAATTCAAATCAAAACCACATTGAGATATCACCTTACACCAGTTAGAATGGCCAAGATTAACAAGACAGGAAACAACATGAGAGAATGTGGAGAAAGGGGAACCCTCTTACACAGTTGGTGGGAGTACAAATTGGTGCAGCCACTTTGGAGAACAGTGTGGAGATGCCTCAAGAAATTAAAAATAGAGCTTCCCTGTGACCCTGCAATTGCACTACTGGGTATTTACCCCAAAGATACAGATGTAGTGAAAAGAAGGGCCATCTGTACCCCAATGTTTATAGCAGCAATGGCCACGGTCGCCAAACTGTGGAAAGAACCAAGATGCCCTTCAACAGATGAATGGATAAGGAAGATGTGGCCCATATATACTATGGAGTATGATGCCTCCATCAGAAAGGATGAATACCCAACTTTTGTAGCAACGTGGACGGGACTGGAAGAGATGATGCTGAGTGAAGTAAGTCAAGCGGAGAGAGTCAATTATCATATGGTTTCACTTACTTGTGGAGCATAAGGAATAACATGGAGGACATTTCTTTCTCCTAATGTCCTCCATGTTATTAAAGTGAATTGGGGGAAACCAGAGGGAAGAGGGGACGAACCATGAGAGACTGTGGACTCTGAGAAACAAACTGAGGGGTTTAGAGGGGAAGGGGTGGGCGTTGGGGGAGCCTGGTGGTGGGTACTAAGGAGGGCACGTACTGCATGGAGCACTGGGTGTGGTGCATAAACAAGGAATCCTGGAACACTGCATCAAAAACTAATGATGTATTTTATGGTGACTAACATAATACAATTAAAAAAATAGAAGATGGCCAAGCCTTCAAGCATGTCTGGCTTGGCTTCTGGATCTGGAAACCTCGCCCCAGAGGGTGACCATGACGATGAGATGAGGTAATGGGCCCAAGACACAAACTCTGCCAACAGGATGTATTTCTGTTAAGTAACTAATGAAAGTCACAGAGCAATGTCTTGCCCTACTGTGTGTGAGAGGTGCCAAAGTCCTGCCCGCTGTCCCTCAGGTCAGCATCTCTCAGGGGACAGTGAATGTCCCCGACTTGCAGCTGAGGGACTGGGAGCCACCGGGCAGGGGTGGCAAGTAGCGGCCCGTGGGCCGACCCTGTGGGCCAACCCCCTGGGCCTCTGCCTGGTCCTCCTGTAAGGAGACAGGTGCCGGACCCCACCACGGGAGTGAGATCCCCCAGTGTCCCCCAGCCAGCTGCTTGTACCCCAGGAGCCCTGGGAGCACGGCTTCTGGAAAGGGTGCCGGGGGGGACCCTCCGGGGCGGGGTCTGGGGGATCCAGGTGGAGCATCCTGCACCCCCAGGGACTGGGGCCATTTGGAGGGTGGCGCATCTCGACCGGAGACTCACATTAACTCTTGTCTCCCTGTCTTCGTGGCTGAATCATCTGGTGAAACCAAAAATGTTCCCAGTCCTTCTGAAAGGAGCTTTGACATGAAAACTGGGCACCTGCGCTCCGTCTCGGGGTGACTCACTCAGTGCTGGGCCTGCTCCGCCCGCGGCCCTCTTCTGGCTGGCTCTGCACCTGCCTGGGGCCAGCCCAGCCGCTCACAGCCCTCCCTGGCCTGGAGGTGGTCCCCTTGCCTCCGAGTCCCAGGCAGGCCCCAAGGCCCCAGGCTCCTCTGGTGAGCGGTGGGGAGGGAGCGGAGCCTTCTGGAGAGGAAGCAGGAGATGTTCCCCACAGGCCTGAGGCCCTGCATAGGAGGCCTCGCAGCATCCAGTCAGTGCATACTTCGTGCTCTACATAGGCCAGGCACTTCCCTGCTCGGCAGAACCTCGAAGGGGCTCTCTGTGCTCTAACTGAAGGTGCTATGCTCAGTCCCCCTCTGATGCATGACGAAGTCCCGGCTCCACGGGATTAAGCAGCTGGGCCCAAGACCAAGTGGTCAGCGAGTAGCATTGCTGTCCTGAGACCCAGCGTCAGAACCCAGGCAAGCGGCTTCCCCGGCTGAGCTGGCCTTTGGGGCCTGCTGGGGTCTGCCCAGGACAGCTGTCCACATGACGTGACCCCCAAGGGCTACCTGGAGGTGGTGTGTGACTCAAGGCCAGGAGGGAGCAGGCTGGAGAGGGTGGCTGGCGGCTTGTCTGTGTGTTGGATTCAGTCTTTAGTCTCTGCGTAGCAGGAGGACTTCAGGGACTGGGGACGGGCTCTGCTGGTTGGAACTCAGTTCCACTGTTCATTCTCATCTCTTCCCGGATGCCCCTCGCGGCCCCTGCTACCCCGAGCTGTTGTGGTCCGCGTCTCTGGGGCCCTTTGCTCCAGTTGCTGTGGCTTTCTTAGCCCGCGTCCTCCTCTGCCAGGATGGCTGCTGGACGTGTCCGAGAGCCCCAGGGCTTGCCAGCCACAAGAGTGCTGTCAGGGAGGGCCTCCCCTTCCCCTGCTTCCAGTCCCGGCTTGGGGGCTTCGGCGGGGTGACTTCTGCTCCGCTGAGGGCGGGGCCGGCGACCCCCCAGCAATGCATGGATGTCTTTCCGGGAGGGAGAGCCTGCGGAGCCCTCCGCAGGGTGGGTGTGGGGGGATTGGGGGGGTGGGACCGGGAGGTGCTGCGTGACCCGGGGTGTCGGGGTGTTCCAGGGAGAGCAGCCCACCCCTGTGTATGCAGGGCCTGCGTGTGCATGGGGCTGTGCCACCCAGTGAGTGGGTGAGCCCAGGCAGGTTGAGACGCAGCTAGTACAACCTCCGGAGCACGGCAGAGAGGCTTAGCTTTCAAGTCTCCCTCAGACTTGGCCGGCTGGAACATTGAGAAGGAAGCCACTTTACGACCAGCGTGTGTGTAAATGTTGTGTTCTGCGGTTTATGGCTGTGTTGTTTATTTTGAATTTCTCCCTGGGGAGGAGCACTGTAATATCTTCAGAGCTTAGACTGCTGAAGGTTGAAATTTTGTATGGGGATCCCATCTCGGCTGCGGCCCCACGGACGGGCAGAGCCAGGAGGGCCTGCACAGGGGACCCCGTCCCCTGCACCAGAGCTGTGCAGTCTAGACAATCCAGGACAACTCACAGACCCCTTCGGATTCTATAGGACAAGTCTCAAGGCCGGACTGAGCTTGAAGGGGGTGGGCGAGGGGATGGCGAGGCCCCTGGACCTTCCGGCCCCTCCTGGGGCCATGCTGCCTCCCCTGGGCCTGCCTCGTCCTTACCAGGCCCCCTGTGGGACTCCGTTGGCTCTGCAGACACCAGGCCTCTCCAGCTGCTCCTCCTCACCGGTGAGCCTTTGTGCCTGCAGCCCTCAGCCCACCACCCCTGGCCCTCTGGTCTCCCGTTTCTCCCCACAACCCCTGGCATAAGCTTATTCCCTCCTTCGGTGCCCAGGACTGTCAGTGGCAGTCAGTCACAACTAAGAGTAAGTGGTCTGGGCACAGCCTGAGCATTGAGCATTCTGCCAACCCTATAGGGCCTTCGGATACAGAGCTCAGCAGGCCTGGGCCACTCACACCGTGCATATTCCAAAGAAAGGACTGGCCCTCAGCCAGCTTCCGGCACGTGCGTCCGCGCCCTTGGAAGACCTGCTTGTTGTGAGTTTGTATGCCTCGGGTCCTGGGCCTTGCTGGCTCCATGTGACTTGCTTTGGGGCTGGAGCAGGAGTAGCTAAAGTCGGTCACCCAGGAGCTTCATGCGTGTCTGAGCCCTGGACCCCGGACCTCAAGGTTGGATGAGCGTTGCTGTGGACAACACTTAGCATGTGTGGTTGTGGTCGCTGCTGGGAGGATGGTTCTCGTCCTTGCAATGGCCCTGGGAGGATGGGGCCCTGGCGACTGGAATTTGTCCCATGCTGCTTTCCCCTTCGCTGGTTTAATCTGCATCCGTACACTGTCATAAAGCAGAACCTTGGGTGAAAGAGCTGTTTTGAATCCTCCGAACCATGCTAGCAAATGACTGAGCCTGTGGCTGGTCTTGGGGAGCCCACCACGCCCCCCAAGCCTGGGAGTGCTGACTGCTACAGCGTACACATTGGGGGGCCCTATTTCCAGTGGACCAGACTCGGGGAGGCTGGGGCGTGCTCTGTTAATGAGAGCCGAAGGAATCGGCGCTGCCCTTCTCCCTTCCTTCGTTCCCTTCTTCTGCTTCTCTATCCCTGAGAACCCTGGCTCTTGTCCCTGCGCTGTGATTTTGCTGTCTGGGCCCCAGCTGCTCCCTGGCAGGCGGGGGACAGAGAGGCTGTAAGTGGAACACTGACAAGGGTTTATGTGAAGTTGAACTTTCGTATCCCCCTCCTCCAAGCCCAGAAGCGATGGTGGCGTTCTCCCCATTTACAGACGAGGAAACAGGTTCAGAGAGGTTGAGTGATTTGGCTGTAGTCACACAGCAGCTTGGTGGTAGTGCCAGCATGGGAGCACGGACCTCCACTCCTGAATCTTTGTATGGTGTTTGTCAGCCGGGCCCCAGGGGCCCCAAAAGCCCCCAGAAGGAACTCGGTCTTCAGGCGGGTCAGAGGTGTGTATAATCACTCTGCCGGCCTTCCTTCCAAAAGTGCAGCCGCTCGGTGCTGCCTGTGTATTTCATGAACAGGTAAAACCGGGTGCCTGGGTGGCTCCGTCAGTGAAGCGTCTGCCTTTGGCTCAGGTCATGATCCCAGTGAGTGAAGCGTCTGCCTTTGGCTCAGGTCATGATCCCAGTGTCCTGGGGTCCAGCTCCCTGCCCTCCCCGAGGGCGTACACACTGTCTCTAAAAAAAAAAAGGTAAAACTAATCTCTGGTGCTGGAGGTCAGGATATTAGGGGGCATGAAGGGGCCTTCTGGGGTGATGGGAACGTTCCATATGGTGACCTGTGTGGACTCTGCATGGGTCCACACACATAAGAAGCCACCAGGTTGGACACTCGAGACACATGTGCCTCCCCGTCAGGTACACTTCACGTGGACCGTCTTGTCACTAGTTACTGGAAATGACAGTGTAAGATTTTGTATGTTCGAGGCCCGGTTTTCCTCTTGCTAATGCAGATGTTTGTGACCGGGAGACTCTTAGAAAAGTTCCAGTAGGAGCAATTTTATTTCTCACTTACCTACTTCATTCAGATAAATCCAAATGTTTAAGGGCGCGATTCTCACTGTCGAGTTCCCCATTTAACTCCTATCTCTTGGATGTCGGCGAATCCACCGACACTGCACGTGAGAAAAGTCTGAGCCCTTTCGGCGGTGGGTCAGTGTCTCCGAGGCCAGGAGCGGGGGTCAGCGGCTAGTTTGGGGCGGAACAGAGGAGCGGGATGAGCTTGCACCTGTCGGAAGACCCTGGACGAGCCTGTCCGCAGGTCCGTGAACCAGGACGCGCGCCGGGAGTACCGGCGCGGGAGGCACTGCGGGCCGGAGCCTGCGGGAGGGGAGGCCGCTGCTGTCCAGGAAACGATGACCCCGCCCGGAGGCTGGACCCCGTTGTGCGGGCCGGAGCTCTGCGCGGACGAGGCTGAAGCGGTGCCGCGGGGCCCTGGCCCCGCGCAGGGCGTGCGGGACCAACAGTCCGGGTCTGCAAAGGACAGACTCGGATGCGGGAGAGACCTCGACCGGGGGAGAGGGACGGACGTCGGGTTTCTGGGCTGGGGGTGGGGAGCCGGTCGTGCCCTCGGTGCTGGGCCCCGTCACCCCGGGTCTCGGGATCACCCACCGCCCAGAAGCCTCTGGCCCGAGGACCCGTGTGGTGTGGCGAGGGGGGTGTGTGGACGCGCCGCGGGGCGCCCCCCCCGCCCCCCCCCCCCCCCGGGGGGGGGGCCCGGGCCCCCCCCCCCCCCCCGCCCCGCCCCGCCCCTGCCCCGCGCGGTCCCTCGCCGGTCCCCGCCGGTCCCCGCCGGTCCCTCCAGTCCCTCCAGTCCCTCCACTGCCACGCGGCTCTGCTGCCACCTGCCGGCCGTCTGAGGAACAGGCCCCGGCCGCCGCGCTCCGCCCTTCACGCCCTTCACGCCGGGGTGGTGGGGGGGCCTGTGAGGCGGGCAGGGAAGCAGGGAAGGGAGCCTCCCTGCACCACTCCCCCCTCCCAGTCCCCTGCCTTTAAAAAACCTTGGGAGAGCGAGGAGGGACGGGAAAGGAAGCCCCTAAGCTCCGACCATGTGCCGGGCGCGGAGGCCCCTGCGCACGTCTCCAGCCTCGGGCGCGCTGGGAAGCGGGTGGTCGCGCGGCAGGACCCAGGGGCGCGCGCTCTTGGCCTCAGCAAGGACCGGGTGCCCTCCCCGGGCGTTTGACCGAGCTGTGTGTGCGCCACGCAGGGTGTGCGACCTAAGTCTCGCTTTGCTCCGCGGTGGGGCTGTGCTGCAAACAGCATCTCCTTAGGGCTGGGCTCGGTCTCAGGGACAGACTCCGGACCCGGACCCGGGGAAGGGGCCAGGAAATGGATGAAGCAGGACTTTGAAAGCAATTTGTTTGCTGAACAAAATCTACCCTTGTAGGTTCTTCCTGGGTGTGGAGAAGAGAAACCACTGTGCTGGGCATTTTCCAGGATGTTTTCTATAAAATGTCTGGGTCTCACAGCCCCCAACTTCCTTCCTGCCCCCTGGGTAGGTTCCCCTTATCTTCCTCCTCCTCCCTGGCATCCGGTCCATCAAGCTTTTTGTATTTATGTCTCGATAAAATAAAAATCTTGCTGGGGTTGAACATCAGTCATTTACACCTTAGTGAGAAGCACCTCAGATTCTCTTCTCTTCCCAGACCTTCCACTGAGGTTGGTGGTGAGACAGGATGGGGAAGGAGAAAGGAGACAGGGGTGGGGCAGGTACTCTCAGACCTAGGACTGGTTCTCCCCAGCTTCCTGGGAATGTGGGTGTCGGGCTAAGTGGGGTGCTCATGCATGTTCTCTTATGTTGTCTTTGACGCCGGTACCAGTTCCCAAGACACGGTTCTTGGGGGAGGGTGTTGCCTGGAGAGCCTGGAGGGCCTAGAAAACCACTTAGCTTTGGATTTTAGGTCAAGTTACGCCGGGGATTTGCTGTGGGAGGTTGGGCAAGTCCATTCACCCCTCTGAAAGCTGGTGACCTCATCTGAAAAACATTGGTCTGGATAGATTTGTGATTTTCTTTAGGTTTGGCAATTGTTTTTTGCTTTAACATATTTAAGTCTGATCAAGGTAACACATTCGCAGACTTTTAAAAATCCAACACAATCAAAGCTGACATCAAACAGTCTTTCCTCCGTTCTTCTGCTTTGGACCTGTGAGTTCGAATCCCGAGAGGCCATCCTTTAACTCAGCTTGCTCTTTGCTCTGGAATGCATGACCTTATTTCTAAAAAATTAGAACTAATTTCTGTTTGTTGCAATATTTAATTTTTTAGATATTTTATTGGTTTATTTGAGAGAGAGCCTGTGAGCGTGAAGCACAAGGAGGAGGGGCGGCAGAGGGAGAAGCAGGCTCTCCGCTGAGCAAGGAGCCCGATGCGGGGCTCGATCCCAGGACCCCGGGATCACGACCTGAGCTGAAGGCAGCCACTTCACCGACTAAACCATCCAGGTGCCTAGTTTTGTTTTGTTTTTGTTTTTGTTTTTGATATTTTTTGACAGGACTTACTCCCTTATAGGCTCTTAACAGTTTTCTTGCTTCCCTCCTGCCGGTCCTGCTGGATCCCAGTCTTGGGGAAACGGTGGCATTTGCGTCTTGCAGCTGCCGCGGGGCTCCCTCCTAACCCGAGCACTGCACGGTCGTCGGTTCCTCTCTAGAACTAGAAATTTCCTTGGATTCCTCCTGCTTCGCGTGCTTAGCTTTCCTTGTATGTTATTGTTTTCCAAATGCTTCAACTGATCTCTCAAGTGAGAGATCATAATAGTAAGAGTCCAAACACTGAGACGTGGCGGGTCTTCTCCCAGCCCCATGGGTCTCCCAGAGCCTCCCTCCGCCCCTCCGTCCTCCAGCTCTAGGCGGGACTGGCTGCTCCCTCTGCCTTGGGCTGAGCTGCCGCCCTGAGTTTCCGGCGTGCCCTGCTCTGTGGATCGCTTACACCCCAGACCCTGGGTCCTCTGTCTCTTTGGCATCCTCCCGTTTTGTTAGAACTCCTCTTGCAGTGACTTCCCAGGAAAGAGCGCATGGAAGGTCAGTCAATCCAACGACATGACATTGGGGAATGTCGTTGCCGCCCCGGGTGACCCGTCAGAGGCCGCCTGCCCCCACCTCCATGTTTACTCAGTGCTGTGCTGGACAAGGCTGTGTCACACTGGGTCTTGGTTCTTTATATGGGACCTGTTTTTCTTTCTGAAACATTTCAGGATTTTCTATCCTCGAATTTCTGGGATTTCCCACTGGCGTGCTTTGTCTTCTTCACCGTGCTGAGGAGTTCGTGGAGCCCTTTCATCTGGAGAGCTAGGCCCTTCATCCTGGGAGAGCACAGGCCGGCTCATGGCTGCCGAGGAATCCCGTCCTTTTCTTCCAAGGACAGGGTACCAAGGCCCTGGACTCCTCACAGGTGGCTGGGGATGGGGAGAAGGGCCTGCGGGGAGGGGACACAGCGGTGCGACCGGGGGAGCTCATCCAGGGCTGGGCTGTGCTGGGGGATGCCGGGCACCGGGGGTCTCAGCACACCGGCCCGGGCGGCTGTTCACGCGCCGAGCATTCAGAGAGCCCCGTGGTCAGCTCAGCAGCCGGTGTGGCTGTGGGGCTGGGGGCTGGCCTCGAGACAGTGGGCACGTCTGCAGTTTTGTCTGCCTCCTTCTTGGCGCCTGAGCCCCCTTCTGTGGGTGCAGCGTTTGCCTCCTGTTATGGACTGTTTATGTCCCTCCCCACATCCGCAGGTGTCTGCAGGTGCGGCTTCTAAGGAAGGAATTGAGGTTAAAGGAGGTCGTTAGCTTGGGGCCGTGTCAGGATCAGTGTCCTTATAACTCTCTTTTTCTTTTTTAAGGTACACCCCACACCCCAGCATGGAGCCCAGGGTGGGGCTTGAACTCAGGACCCTGAGATCAAGATCGGAGCTGGGGTCAGGAGTCAGATGCTTAACCGACTGAGCCACCCAGGTGACCCGGTTAGCCTCCTTATAAAAAGAGACTTCAGGGCTCATGTGTGCACGCTCTCCCCTGTCTGCCCCGCAGAGATACAGAGGCGATGGGAGCACACAGTAGCACGGCCTGTAAGCCCCGGGGTGAGGCCCTTGCTGGCCTCCAGAACTGTGGGAGCCCTGCGGGCCGATGCGCCTCTGCTCTACCCCACACGACCCTGGGGGGCTGGCCACGCGCCGTCCCGGCCACGCAGCCCTGGCTGGACCCGCCAGGCCCGAAAGCGTACCTACCTCCTATTTCTCTGAAGAGGAACTCATGGAGAGAGGCCGTGTCCTTTCTTGGGGGGGCAGAGCCAGGAAGATGTCCGAGTCCCGTGGGAGGAGCGGCTCCAAGGGAACGAGGCTGAATCGCAGCCTGAGGCAGAAACGCAGACCCGGGCTATGCAGACAACCCCTCGCCCAGGCATCCCTGAGGCCCAGCCAAGCTGTCCTTCCTGTGGTTTCCTGACCAGGCTAGTGCGACACACTGTCACATCCAGGGGAACTGAAATGGTCAGGTCATGGCAGGGCTGGTCTTGGGAGCACAGAGGACTGGCGTGGGTGGCTTCAGGGTGACCAGGACGCAGGAGGTGGGGACTGGTGGCCCCGGGGGCTCCCCCAGAACAGCTGTGAGCACAGCCCGGCTCAGGGGTCTGCACTCTCTGGTTGGTTTCTCTCTGCCAGCTTCCCAGGTGTGATCTGAAACCCCTCGGAGCAGGACGGGGAGAGACCAGAAAGAGGCCACTGCAGGTTGGTAGGTGGCAAGCTCTCTTTGAGAGAGAAAGAGAGAGAGAGAGAGGGCATGTGCATGAGCAGGCGGAGAGGCAGAGGGAGAGAGCGAGCCTCAAGCAGCAGCCACACCCAGTGCAGAGCCCAACATGGGGCTCCATATCACAACCTGAGCTGAAACCAGCAGTCATCAGGGGCTGAGCCCCCAGGAGCCCCGGTGGGCCTCAGGTTTACCCACAGTGGAGGGAGCTTCCCCTGGGGCTTGTCTCCCGGGGCGGCAGGCAGGGAGGTCCTGCACCTGCCCTGAGCCTGCTGCGTCTGCGGCTCTGGCTCTCACCACCCCATCCCCCTCACTGGCAACAGGAGAGGCTGGTGGGAGCCGCATTCCAAGGACGGGGGTGGGGTTGGCGTGAGTCTGTCTTGTCTGAGCTCCCACTCCGCATGCTGACCCGGTGGGGACGGACCGTCCTGCCGTGTGCACGTTGGGGAAGTGGCCCGTGCGCCAGGAAGTCCAGCGACAGACCCTTTGGAGTCGGTTGCCGCGTGAGTGCCGTGTCCGCTGCCTCCCCAAAACGCGGCTTCGTTTTCTGAGTCGGTCTTGTTTCTGTCTCAAGTCATGCTTGAGCCTTGAAGGACTCAGGCCTGAAACGTGTGGGTCCACTCAGAGGTGGACTTTTCAACTTGATACTCCTTGTTGGGGGGCTGAGCCCACCTCACTGGGTTCGGTCCCCTGCTCTGGCTCTTGTACCTCCCTGTGCTTTTCCAATAATTGAGCTCGATCCTGGGACCCATGGCCGTCTGTCCGACTGGACGTTGAGCGCCGCGAAGCAAGGGCCAGGCTGGGTTTTGTTCGTTATCCGAGCCCTGCGGCTGGTCCTGCGGCTGGCGGACTAGAGCCAAGTGGACCGAGAGTGTGGGCTATGTGGGTTGTTGCTCGTGTGCGTGTGAATACGGTTCCTTTAAGGAGCATGTGCAGAGTAACGATGGTGAGACAGACTGCCCGACGGGATGGCCGAGTGCCCGCTGGGCGATGCTGGGTGGCATCTGAGAGGGGAGGCCTGCTTTCCCCGCACTCCTGAAGGAAGGGTCCAGGGGACAGGGCAGTCTGCTCTGGAACCCCGAACGTCGGCCTCGCTGTGCTCAGGTCACGGTCCCTGTCGCCCCTCGGACGACGAGCAGTGAGCTGGTCTCCTGCTGGCCTGGGAGCTGCCTCTGTCCCCACCCCACCCTCCACCTGCGGTGTTCCTGCCTGGCCTGTGTGGGGTGGGGCTTGTAAAGCATGAGTTTCTTCTCTGCCCGCACAGAGTCCCTAGCACGGAGGCCCGAGGAGGGCACGCGCCCCCGGGGGCTGTCCTGGCGTGCAGGGTGGACACGTGCTTCCTGTTACTGCTGGGGACTGGAATCCCAGCCCCAGGTTCTGCCTCCCAGACCTGGCCTTCCGCCATAGCCCAGCCTTAGCCCGGCGCATGCCTGTGTCTGGAACGGAGCACCCCCCCTTTCACAGTGGCCTCCTGGGGACTGCAGAGGTCCCATGGCCTGTCCGAGGCTCAGCGGGACCCTGGCAGGAGCAGAGTTAGAGCCCAGCCTCTGGCGGCTGGCCTGGGGAGGATTGTCACATCGAACACAGGACCCTGCTTAGAATCTCAGCCAGGTAACAAACGACTTTCTAGGGTAGGTATGTCCCAGATATCACACGGGACATACTTCTACAACATGACTTGTTCTGTGATACTCTTGTGGGGCTGGGCAGCCACTACCTTCCTTTGCTAACTCCGACGTGCTCGGGTCCCTTGATGCTTCTGGGCCCCTCCTTCCCCCCTGGCCCCGTGCGTGCCCACGTGTGGCAAGAATAAGGTCCCCTACCCTCCAGGAACCTGCAGTCTAGTGTGGGAGACAACACCGTAAACAGAAACCCCAAGGCAGTGCTGAGTGCGTTAGGGTCTAGAGGCTCCGGTTGGAAGAGGGACAGTCATGGGATTTAGCAGAGAGCACAGACCAAGAGAGAAGCAAGTCCAGCCACAAAGCCATGTTTCCTGAGACTAGATTTGAAGTTACTGGTGAAAGGGTTGTTCGGTAAGTCCTGCTGACAAAATCAAGTCAGACCCTTACTGCTTTGAGCCTCACACCCCTGCATTTTCTCTGTCTTCTCATTTTGTCTGAGATGGCATCTGATTCTGTGTCTCCTATCTTAAAGGCCATGACCTTATACAGAGGGTGTCCCGTGGGGCTCAGCAGCACCGTTGCCCTGATCGCCATACCTTGTGTCCCCCGTGTCCCTGTCACGAGTGCTGCAGGAGTGCTGGGGGACAGGGCTTGCCCTCGGGCTGACTGTCAGCAATGACTGGTCTGCACAGCGGGGTGCCCGCTAGGACGAGTGCGGCTGGTGGGGAGGCCTGGCCATAGCTGCTGCAGGTTTGCCGGTGGGAGGAGCATGTCCTCCCAGTGCAGTGAGCAGAGGGGTCCAGCTCCAGTGGCACTGGCTCCTACCCTGACTGGACAGGAGTCTCTGCAGGACCGCTCTGTAGGGGCACCTGCTGGGGGGGAGTACTGGGGAGGCGGGTCCTCGGGACCAGCAGGGTGTGGAGAGCAGTGCTAGCAAGCGGGACGGAAAGCATGAGAATCGGCTCCTGCAAACGTCGGGGTAGCTGTTGAGAAGGAGGGCGGGATGAGTGTTGAGGGCCAGGCATCCTCTCCCCAGAGAAAGTCCTACCAATCCTGGCCCCGCAGCACCGACACTCTGCTAGATAGTAAATCTCCTCCAAACCACGATCCCCACACTGGGTCTCGGGGGGCTGAGCTCCCCACGCTGGCCATCTAAGAGGGGAGCCTCCAGCTCTCCCAGGGTGCTGTCCCCCTAACCGTCAGTGCTCCCTGTGCTAAGCCGCGCTGATTTTCCAAGCCAGGCATCATGCAGGCTCGTCTACCTGGGGAGGTCCTCAGGAGTGGGGCACCCGACGTGGGGCCTCATGGCCTCGCTCCGCACAGAGGATCTCTGCGTCTGTGACGTCCCTCCTGCTCAATGTCCTTGCCGAAGTGGGCGTCCTTCCATGTGTCTCCCTGTGTCTGTAGGGGAAGGTGACCTTGGTGGCTTCCTGCTCACACGAGCTCTCCGCCATGATCTGCGCGCTCGTGTTTTAACTTACGTAGGAAAGTAGAGAGAGCCAGAAACCAGAAAGCCCTGAATGCTGCTTTTTAAATATTTTCCACGTAGTTCTCTTTCCCGATGTGATTTTGTAATGTGGCTGAGAGCTGCTGTCTGGCATCCTTTCATTCTAAGCTGAAGGAAGCCCGATGGCGATGTGGGGAGCACAGGTGCACTGCACGGGGCCGACGCACCAGGCGTTTCTAGGGCCGGCACTGTCTCCTTAGTTGGGATGGACAGCTTGTCTGCTCCTTCCTTTCCTTGCTTTGTAGTCCTGCTGACTCCGGGACCGCACGGCCTCTGATGGGAAGGACCTGATCTCTGACCTAATCTGACTGTGGGTCCCACGCGCATTACAAATTGCTCCTCTGCGGCTTTTCGGTGATTTTTCTCTTGGTTCTTGGCAGTCTCGGTGTGCGTCCCTCTGACGCAGCCTGCTTGGAGCGCGTGAGGTTCTGGAATGTTTCCATTCGTGGCTTTCATAGTACGTTTGCAGAGTTTCTAGCCGTCCTCTGCTCCAGCTGCCTGCCTGCCTTTCCCTTGGAGAGCGCCGGGGGACTGGCCTGCTGAGGGACGCACCTGGGGGCCTCGGGCAGGTGCTCACCCCCCTTCGTTCTCCTCCGTGTTGCTCAGACTCCGTATTTGGCAGTTTTGTGGTTATATTCTCCATCTGATGAGTGTGCGCTGGAATGATTTCCTTTAGGTTTTTGAGAATGTCGATGGCCCTTAATTTAAAAATGTTAAAGCCCAGCTTGGACTGCTTAAGCGACTGTTACCTTTTCTTTGTCTTACAGAGGAAGCATGCTTTCTTATTTATTTGCATAGGCTTTAAATTTGTTGAAAATTGGATATTTTGCATATTATGGGAATTTTTGAGATCAGATGATCGCACTTCCCTGGGGTTCTCTTGCTACATGGCTTGTAGTTGTCGTGTGTGTCCATTCAGGTCTCTGGCCCATTATTTCAGTCGTCAGGTGCTGACTTGCAGATTTCATTATATTTCTCTGTCCCCTAAGGTACAATTATTGATAGATATTTCTATAATTACTTTAAAAGCCAGTTAAGGGGGGCGCCTGGCTGGCTCAGTTGATGGGGTGCGCAACTCTTGATCTCAGCCTTGTAAGTTTGAATCCCACCTTGGGTGTAGAGATTATTTAAAAAGTAAAACCTTAAAAAAATAAAATCAAGAGAACATTCATTTACAGTGTCTTATAATTATATAATTTCCCTTATTCGTGTTCTTTGTCTTCTTACGCACATTCGTTTTATTATCTGGGCTCACTTGATTTCAGATTGAAGAATTTCTTCTTTATTTCTCTCTTTTTTTAAAAACTGCTTCCATGCCCAGCATTGACCCTGATACCAGTCTTGAACACACAACGGTGAGATCAAGACCTGAGCTGAGGGGCGCCTGGGTGGCTCAGTGGGTTAAGCCTCTGCCTTCAGCACAGGTCTTGATCTCAGGGTCCTGGGATTGAGCCCCACATCGGGCTCTCTGCTCAGCGAGGAGCCTGCTTGTCTCTTTCCCTGCTTGTGCGTGTGTGCTCTCTCTCAAAAGAGACTCTCTTTGAGATAAATTAAAAAAAATAAAAAAAAAGGCCCTGAGCTGAGATCAAGAGTTGGATGCTTATGACTGTTGTCATAGGTGTCTGCTGGCAAAAGAATTATCATCATTTTTAATTTAGCTGGAAAGTATTTTACCTTCATTTTAACATTTAATGGTAAAAGATTGTCTCCCCCTTAGATTTGGCACATCCAAGACAGGCTTGGGCTGTGGTCCTGGAGGGCAAGGGGAGGGGACAGATAAGACTCTTCGAGTGACATGAGCTGCAAATGATCACAGAGGCCACAAATCAGGGGTGTTGCCAAGAGCCCAGGTGTGATGACCACGTGGGCAGGATGTCCTAGAAGTCAGCCACTCAGAACCCTCCCTGGTGTGGGGGAAGGTCCTGGGGGGCTGTACCTGGTGGGAGACTGAGGGCCGATGGTGTGAGGGGCCTCCTGGGACCCACCCCTCCCAGCTGCCGGGGACGCTTCACCTTCAGGGCAGTCCTGCCTCCTGGGATGCAGTCCTCCTGTACCCCTCTGGGGATCCTGTCACCTGGAGCTTTCAGTAACCTGCTTCAGGCAAGTTTGTTTGTTCGTTTTTAGTAATCTCCACACCCAGTGTGGGGTTCAGACACATGACCCCAGGGTCGAGATTTGCACTCTCTCCCGACTGAGCCAGCCAGGCGCCCCCAGGTGCATTTCTGTTTCATGACTCTTGGCCGTGGCACCTTTCTTCTCCCATATTCTCCGCACAGGTTTTGTTGAGATGTTTGTACTTTTCTTATACTGATTTGAAGGGATTTTTTAAAAGATTCTCTAGAAATTGATCTGTCCTCCCAGTGCCGACCTTCCTTTTCCTGGGGCCTGCTGTCACCCTGGATCCCCTCCACCTCCTCAAACAATTCTGAATGTTCCCAGGGGCAGGGTGGCAGGAGGGGGGGGGTCTCAGGAGGGGCTTCCTGGATCCTGTGCCCAGACGACACTGGGACAGTAGCTACAGGACATTCTGTCATGAGGACTGGGACCGTGGATCCCGTCCACCTCCTTGGGCACGAGCGTGGTTCCATTCCCTGCTCTCTCCACCACCGTTGTGCTGCACACTCCTGACAATGCATCTGTGAAACACCACGCCAGAGTTTCTGGGGCCGAGTCTGAGGCTGAGCACTGCAGCCTGGGATGGCTGCTGCTCACTGTTGTCCCAGACAGGGGTGCCCGTCATCCTTCTCTCTGGGGGGCCTGCATCAGACCTCTGGTTCTTCACATTCTCCCCAGGGATGCCGGGCTGCAGACCAGACACCTGCCATTCTGAGGGTGACCAGTGCTGCCTCCCTAGGGTTTCCTTTGCCAGAGTCCTTCCCCAGGAGTTCCTGGATCTCTGACACATACTCCCCGCGTGCCTATCCTCCCCCTGGACTTGCATACATTTGGTCTCTGTCCCTGGGGGACCCGGTGACTTGGAGCCTGGTTTGGACCAGAGACATGGGAAACCTTTCTCTGGCTTTGGGTTGTGAGCGATGCTTTTGTCCTCTGTGGTGTGTCTTCCAGCTTTCTGCATGTCCCTGGTGTGTGTGCAGGCCACAGCAGGAACCAGCCGTGTCCTGTCTGGGGTCAGGTTTTGGTGTCCCAGCAGGAACAGGGTTCTCGGCCCTGAGATTGGGCCCATATTCACTAAAGGGGCCTCTATGATTACATCTCATCTCTAATCCATCGGGGGTCTCAATATCGAATACGGGAAATTCTATGTCACATAAACACAGAAAAAACCCAGTCCCTTTTGAAAACAGGTGGGCAGACACCAAGGCACCTACTGGGTGATTCCTCTTACAGAAACCTCCAGAATAGGTGAAGGAACAGAGAGAAAGCAACTTAGGGGTTGTGAGGGGCCAGGCTGGGGGAGCAATGGGCAGGGAGGGCTTGGGCTCAAAGTTTCCTTTGGGGAAGGAGATGCTCCTTGGTGATGATCTGTGCTGTGGTGGCACAGTGTTGGGAATGTGCTTAACGCTGGTGACATGTTCAAGTGAAAGCAATTAATTTTATTTAGAACAAATAATAAACAGTACACAGAACATGGAAAGATAAGAGTTACTATGCACCAGAGAGAAAGAACATAGGGGGAGGGGATGAAACATTGTGGTGGGGTGTTGGGGTCGGGGGGATGGAACAGAGGGTAATTGTACAGGGAGCTCTCCCCACAGAGTGGTGGGCTCCGGATGGGGCTCTGGGAGCCCCGCAGGAGCAGGAGTAAGGGCAAGTGTTGGGATAGGGGCAGGAGCAGGAAGTGGGACAGATGCAAGAGCAGGGGCAGGGGAAGGGACAGGGGCACAGGCAGGGGCACAGGCAGGGGCAGGAGCAAGGGCAGTATCTGGGTCAGGGGCAAGAATGGGAGCAGGGGAAGGGCAAGGGGCAGTGTCTGTGTCAGGGGCAGGAACAGGGCAGTGGCTCTGGCAGGGGAAGGAGCTGGGTCAGGGGCAGGAACAGGAGCACAGGGAGAGTAGGAGCAGCTCTGGCAGGGGCAGGGCAAGGGGCAGGAGCAGGTGCCAGTAATTCCAGGACAGTGTTAGTCTCCCTGTAGCCTGGTTTCGGGTCACTGGCTGGCTCCTGGCCACCTGCTGAGGTCACAGCAGGCACCATCCCCCACTCCCTAGGTGCTGCTAAAGTTGGGGCTGGCCCAAGCTCCTCAGATGGAGCAGCTGTGAGAGGAGAGAAGGTCACCCGCATGCCTGCCTCTCCCTGTGCATTTGCAGAGACAGAGCACAGCCCAGGGCCTCCCAGAGAAGCCACAGCCAGGAAGGAACCCTCACTGGGACATCTTCCTGACTGCAGTCCACCCACTGGGTGCTCTGAGCCCAGTCGTTGCTCCTGGCCCAGCACCAGCCTCTGGAGGCTCCTCCCTGTGGGACCCAGTACCAACCCATCCCCACACACTCTCAGGCACCCAACCCCAGCCTTCTCACCCTTGGGCTTGGCCTCTGTGGGCTCCGGGTTTTGGACTGCTTGCTATCCGACAGTCTACAACCAGGGACAGTGGCCCGGGAGCTGTAGAAGGCCTTCCCCGGACTGGGGACTCCTGCATCAAGGAGGAGGGCATCTCTGCCAGCCTGCTTTTGTCATCTGTGGCCTTCTGCAAAGACAGGGACTGGTAGCCGGCCTGGAGGCATCACAGCCCTGTCTGGCCGTCCTCACTGTCCTTCTGCCCAGTCCCCCTGCTGCTCCCAGATAAGACACAGGCCTGTGCATGCACAGCCCCACACCTGGGACAGGGACCCACACCTGAGGGGCTCTCGGGATAAACCCTGAGGAGAAGCTCACAGCCCCCTGCACCCCGTCGAACCAGCCAGCCTTGACCTGGGGTGTGAACATGACCTGCCAACTGGGCATCTGACCCCTCGTCCACCTGCTCTTGAATGGGGTGGGTGTACCCCACGTGAACCTTCTTTACACACACACACACACACACACACACACACACACGGGGAGAGGACCTGGGGCTGCACAGGTTGATCAGAGCATATGGGACTGGTGGCTGGCCCTAGGACTCATGGTGTCACCTTTCTGTCCTTCTGGCCAAACGGCCAGAGGCATTGGGCAGCCCTGAGATGACTTCCCGAACTAGGGGAAGTATTTGCTGGGTGCGCTGTCCTCTACCTGCAGCCTCCTGACTTGGGGATGCAACACGCGAACATCTTGTTTGAGGATCTCCAAAGGAATGAGCTGGGCAGAGGGCTGTCTCTAGAATGTGGGTGCCTGGTTACCCGGGTTCTAAATTCTGTTGGGCTCTGTTGTCAGGGAAGTGAGGTCGGCACTGCCTGGGGGCTCCTTACCCGACTTCCTCCTCACACCAGAGCCTCGAGGGCCCCCTCCCCCAACTGCTCAATGCTCACCCTCTACCCCATGCCCTGTCCATACAGTGACACCTGTGAGGGCCTGTGTAAGGGCCTGGTTAGCCAGAGGAACTTAGTTGCAAACCCCGGATATAGGGGCGGGCCAGGCCGGATGGAGACATCCAATCAGTGGGGCGCGCATATATTTACTGTGGTGAGTTGAAATCCCATTGGCCACCTGTGTGTGGGCCGGGCTCGACCCCCTCTATAAAGGTTAGTCTGTGAGGCTGCGGAGTAGTAGGAGGAGTTAGAGTAGCTGTTAGGATAGCTGTTGGGATAGCCGTTAGGGTAGACTTTGGGAGAGTTGGAGTGTCGTGGTCATCATGGTCGTCGGGAGCGTCGTGGTCATCCTGGTCATCATAGTCATAGGCAGTGGCACCATGGTGAATGGCCTTGCCGCCAGCCTCACTGCCGAGTGGCCTCGCTGGAGCGGTGTCATTCTGGGGAGCGGCCCTGTCTGGGGAGTGGCCTCGCCAGAGCAGCCTCGTCCTGGGAGCAGCCTCGTCTGGAGCGGCCTCGTCCTGGGAGCGGCCTCATCCAGAGTGGGCTCATCAGGAGCAGCGTCATGGGGAGCAGAGATTGCGTCATCAGGGCTGTTGTCCTCGTCGTTATCACCTCTGCGTCGTCCGGAGCGGCCTCGTCCTGGGAGTGGCCTCGTCGGGGAGTGGCCTCGTCCAGAGTGGCCTTGTCCAGAGCGGCCTTCTTGGGAGCAGCCTTGTCGGGGTCATTGTCATTGTCTCTTCGTAAGAGACGGCCCCTACCAGTCGGTTTGATTTTCGATGCTTGGCATGAAATAAAGCTTTGCTTGACTTTTGCTTTGCATCATTCTCATTCGTTTGATCATGGACACTAACACTGGGGGCTCGTCCAGGATCAGATGGTGAGAACTGAGCCAGCATCGGAATTTCTGCGAAAAGCCTCTGGAGGTAAGATCACGGGATCCTGTCTGTCTGGTTGGAGCTCCAGGGTATGGCCCACCGGGGAGGAGCTGGACGCAGCCATGCTCCCCAGGGCTGGAGTGGATACAGGGACGCTCCTTCCTTCCACTGGTAGATTGCCAGGGTGTTCGAGTCCCCCTTAGGTGGTCAGGGAGTTCGAGTCTCCAGGTAGATTGCCGGAGGGTTCGAGTCCCCCTGGGCGGTCAGGGGCCTGCCGGGGGGTTCGAGTCCCCCTGGGTGGTGGCCAGGGGGTTTGAGTCCCCCCTGGGCGGCCGGGGGTTAGAGTCCCCCTAGGCGGTCACTGGGGACGGAGAAAATCCCCACCGGTGGCAGGACAGCTGGGTCTGCGGTTGTCTTTGTGTTGTCTTTTTGTTGTCTGTTGTGTTGTTATGATTGAAGGAATGGGGCAAGCAGAGAGTAAGGGGACGCTGACTTTCGTCTCTCTGTTCCTCATAATAGATGTGGGGCTTCTCCCTCACTCATTTCGTGTGTTAAGGGCTATGACTGGAGCCAACTGGGGTTAGGCTAATGCTGGGTTAAAGTGCCCAATGCTGATGCTCATTGGAACTGGGCTTGGAATATGAGTGCCTAGTGGGGCCACTTTTGGGAAGCAGAACTGGCGCTGTGGGATGAACCGACCTCGAGACAGAGACTTTAAGGAATGTCCCCAAGCAGTTGCCGAAACTCCCTTTGTTTCGGGGAATTCCTTGCCTTCTCTGGCCCGACGACGTGGACTGCCTAGCCCCTCCCCCTTGCTGGCGGGGAAAGCATGGTCTGAAGTGGAAGGGGCCCAGGTGGAACGTGAGGTCTGTTGGCGGAGGGATGGCTGGGCTGATGGTTAATTGTCTGTCTCAGGGTTTTAATGGGTAACTGTTAAAGTAGCTTTCGGAGTCTTCGGTAACCGAAGCTTTGAAGTGTTGCTTGGATGACAAAGGGGAAGAAGTGCTGGGGCGCTGGTTGCTGGACCTGGGTTTGTGCTTTTGACATCTGTTGGTGAACATGTTTTGTGCTTAACTGCTGTTGCACCAGTTCACAATCGGTTAATATTGAGTCTTCACTAGAGATTGAGATGTTTCTAAGAAAATGTAAATGGTTTGTCCCCCCAGAATTGTAAATGAGATCTCTTTGACTCATAAGGCTTTTCCCTGATATGCAAAGTTACTCAGGAAGTACTGCTAAATCAATGATAAACCTTGGGTTACATTTGGGTAAATGCTGTAACTGCTCCGGAGGTTCTATACATTGCCTAAAGTTTTAATGTTTTGATAAGGGTCATCGTTTGACATTTAACATCTATTCTGAGTTTTGTTTTTTTTTTTTGTCATTTGTAATTGTTTTAATTCTCTCGTAAAATGAATTCCGCCTTAAAGGAAATTCATATGGGAGACTTTCAGAACAGAAACAAGTCTTGAATGTGTTGAAGTCCTGGAGCTGAAATGGGTAAGAATTTCCAGAAGTACAAGCTGCACTCGGACTAAACCAGAATTAATACAGTGACTCAAGGTAAGAATGAGTCTCCAGGAGTTTCCTAGAAAGGCTCATTGAAGCCTATAAAATGTATAGCCCTATCGGCCCTGAGGCACCCGAAAATCAGGGGGCAGTGAATCTTGCTTTTGCCAGTCAGCCCCAGATATAGGGAGGAAACTTCAGAAAATTGAAGGATTTGAAGGGGAGAATCTGAGTTAGTGGGAATAGCAGAAAAGGTGTTTAACAACAGGGATGCACAGGAGGATGAAAAACAGACAAAAGCTGGTTAAGGTTTTGGCATTACATGAGACAGGTAGGGGATAGTAAATGGAAGGGAAAGCCAAAACACAGAGAAGGCAGGCGGGAAGACTTAGATTCAGATCAGTGCGCTTACTGTAAGGAAAAAGGATATTGGGCCAGGGAGTGCCCCAAAAGGAAGACGGCAGTGCTGGCCCACCAGAGACTGAAGGGGCCGTGGTTCGGAGCCCCTCCCCGAACCTCGGGTAAAAATTGAAGTGGAGGGGAAATCAGTTGATTTTTTGGTGGACACAGGAGCCCAATTTTCATCATTACTTAAACCCATGGGAAAACTGTCTGGAGAGGAAGTTTGGGTACAAGGAGCAAATGGCACAGAGAGACATAAGTTGACAGCAGAAAGGACTTTAAATTTGGCCTCGGGAGTAGTTAAACATCGATTTTTGGTCCTCCCTAATGCCCCATATAACTTGATGTGAAGAGATCTCCTCCACAAGTTAAGAGCTGGCATTCAGTTCTCGGAGGAAGACATGACTGTAACCTTGAGACAGCCCACTGTACAAGTGCTTATGGCAGCAGTAGATGAATACCTCCTTTACGAGCCAGTCTCAAAACCAGAGGAGACAAGGGGGGGGAGCCTTCTCCAAATCCTACAGGATGAGTTTTCTGAGGTCTGGGCAGAAGGGAAGCCCCCTGGCTTGGCCAAGGAACAACCTCCAGTGGTGGTACAATTAAAGGCGACAGCTACGGCTGTTCGCGTCCGGCAGTACCCCTTCCCTGGGAAGCAAAGGAAGGGATCAGAAAACACATTAGCCGCCTCCAAGGAGACGGGATCCTAGTTCCTTGCAAATCTCCATGGAACACACCTTTGCTGCCCGTCAAAAAGCCCAAGACTGGGGAGTACCGACCCGTTCAGGACTTGCGGGAAGTTAATAAGCAGGTTGAAGATATTCACCCGATGGTGCCTAACCCCTATACCCTCCTCTCCCTCCTGGGCCCCAAAAGAACTGTGTATACCGTCTTAGATCTCAAGGATGCATTTTTCTGTATACCTTTAGCAAGGGAATCTCAGCCCCTTTTTGCTTTTGAGTGGTCTGACCCACAGGAAGGGTTCCAAGGCCAGCTCACCTGGACAAGACTTCCCCAAGGGTTCAAGAATTCACCCGCCATTTTTGACGAGGCCCTACACGAGGATTTGCGTGAGTACAGAACCTCCGACCCGGGAGTCACTCTGTTACAGTACGTCGATGACTTGCTAGTAGCCGCTGAGGACTGTGAGTCAAGTTTGCAGGGGACGAGAGCTCTCTTACAGACCCTGCAGGAAAAGGCTATCGGGTGTCAGCGAAGAAAGCGCTGCTCTGCCAGAGCCACGCCACTTACCTAGGCTTTGGTCTCCGCGAGGGAGTGCGCTCACTGTCTGAGTCCAGGAAACGGGATCACCCGATACCCCCGCCCCACCATGTCCCGAGAAGTGAGTTTCTTGGGACGGTGGGCTACTGTAGGCTGTGGATACCGCGGTTGGCGGAGATGGCCCGACCTCTCTACGAACTGGCGAAAGGGGGGCTCACTATGATAGAGTGGACAGCTGAGGCAGAAGGAGCATTTCGGGAATTACAAACACCCTTACTGAGTGCCCCATTGTTGGCCATCCCAGATGCTACCAAGCCCTTCCACTTGTATGTGGATGAAAAGGCAGGGGTGGCCAAAGGAGTTTTGACTCAGACTCTGGGGCCTTGGCGAAGGCCAGTGGCCTATCTTAGCAAGAAACTAGATCCAGTAGCAGCTGGGTTTCCCCCGTGCCTCCGCATAATTGCTGCAACAGTCCTCCTGGTCAAGGATGCAAGTAAATTGAATTTGGACCAAAATCTGATCTTGACCACCACCCACGCTATTGAGGGCCTTCTCTGGACTCCACCAGACCGATGGATGATGAATGCCCGAGTAATGGAGTATCAGGCCCTTCTCCTCAACGAACCAAGAGTGACCTTCCAACCCCCAGTGGTGCTAAATCCAGCCACACTGCTGCCAGAGGAGCTGGCTGTCCACCCACACGACTGTGGGGAGGTCCTAACCCAAGTCACGGGAACAAGGCCGGATCTCAGAGACATTCCCCTCCTGGATGCAGTGATGACTCTGTTCACAGACGGGAGTAGCTACATGGTCGATGGAAAGAGGTATGTGGGGGCTGAGGTGGTTTCTCCTGAGCAGGAACTCTGGACAGCAGCCCTGACACATGGAACTTCGGCACAAAAAGCAGAACTGATTACACTCACTAAGGCACTGCAGATGGCCAAAGGTAAAACCGCCAACATCTATACAGACAGCAGGTAGGCCTCTGCTACTCTCCATATACATGGGGCTATTTGTAAAGAAAGGGACCTATTAAGAGCAGAAGGAAAAGGAATTAAAAACAGAGGAGAAATATTGGCTCTTCTCCAGGCTATTTGGGACCCAAAAGAGGTGGCTGTTATGCATTGCCCGGGACACCAAAAGGGGACTGATCTGATTTCAAAAGGAAACCAATTAGCAGATCAAGCCACAAAGCAAGCAGCCCGAGAAACAGTGCAAGAGCAGGTGACACTCCCGGCTCCAGCCCTACCAGAAAAACCGGACTATTCAGAGGAAGATTGAAAGTATTTATAGAAATGGGTTAAATTGGACTATGAAGGGGACTGGGCTAAGACTAAAGCAGGAAAAATAATTCTTCCTCGAAGACTAGGTAAGAAGTTAGACCAGATACATCAGGACACTCATCTGGGGACACGCAAACTCAAGGAGCTTATAAGCAAGCAGTTCCAGGTTTCTAAATTAGGGCGTATGGTTCAGGATGTAGTTGATAGATGTGCTCAATGCCAGGCAGTTAATGTGGGAAGAACTAAGATGGGAAGAGGGAAAAGAGAAAGAGGTAAGGAACCAGGAATTTATTGGGAAATAGATTTTACAGAAATGAAACCTGGAAAATATGGGCACAAGTATATGTTAGTTTTTGTAGATACCTTTTCAGGCTGCGTAGAGGCTTTTTCCGCCAAACATGAGACGGCAGGAGTGGTAGCCAAAAAGCCACTAGAAGAAATAATTCCTAGGTTTGGGCTGCCTCTCGTGATTGGGTCAGACAATGGTCCTGCATTTGTGAGTTCAGTCTCACAGGCCTTGGCCAAGGCCATGGGCACTAATTGGAAACTACATTGTGCCTACCAGCCCCAGAGTTCTGGACAAGTTGAGAGAATCAACCGGACTCCTAAATAGACCTTGACAAAACTAATTCTGGAGACTGGCGGTGGATGGGTAGATCTCCTTCCTTTCGCCCTCCTCAGGGCACGATGTATACCCTATTTAAACAAGGTGACCCCATTTGAAATAATGTTTGGGAGGCCCCCCCCCCCCGTTCTGTCCTCGGCTACAAGAGGTTGCCCTAGCAGAAATGACTGATCAGTCTGTACTCCGGTCACTGCAGGCATGACAGTCTGTCTTAAAAAAAGCCCACGCAGGGATCCAAACTGCCCACACTGGGATGGAGATGGAGGTGGAACCACATCCTTACCAACCGTGGACTTGGTTTGGATACGTCGCTCTCAAGTGGGGAACTTGGAGCCTTACTGGAAGGGACCGTTTACTATTATCCTAACCACCCCCACGGCAGTAAAAGTAGAAGGCATCAGGGCCTGGGTTCACGCGGGTCATGTCAAACAAGCCAAGGACGAGGACGTCCCCCAGAGATGGAAGCTGCAGCTGACGGACCCGGCTGACCGTGGACTAAAGCTAAGACTAAAAAAACTGTGAGTTTATTGTTGCTCCTACTGTTACCTGTTTATGTAAAGTATAGGTAGGAAATTGGATGAGTGGAATTAGGAAAAATGGAAAAGGTTATACGAAGCGGTGAATGGCGAACTCATCAGCCGACTGCACTACTGTTACTTTTTGGCCCTTGCATTATAAACGCCCTAATGTCATTTGTACCAAAGAAAATTAGAGCGACAAAAATGTTAGTCTTACGTGCTCAGTATAACCCCCTACAACAGGAGAACAGAGAACTGGCTGAAAAGTCAAGGATTTGACTGATCTCCAAGGAAAAGGGGGCAATGGGAGGGCCTGTACGAGGGCCGGTTAGCCAGAGGAACTTCGTTGCAAACCCCGGGTATAGGGGCGGGCCAGGCCGGATGGAGACATCCAATCAGTGGGGCGCGCATATATTTACTGTGGTGAGTTGAAATCCCATTGGCCACCTGTGAGTGGGCCGGGCTCGACCCCCTCTGTAAAGCTTAGTCTGTGAGGCTGGGGAGGGTGGGGGAGTAGTAGCCATTAGAGTAGCCGCTGGGGTAGTCGTCGGGGTAATAGTTGTCCGGAGCAGCGCCGCTTCGAGTGGCCTCATCTGGGGAGCGGCCTCGTCGGCGAGTGGCCTCATCGGGAGCAGCCTCGTCACGGGAGCGGCATCGTCCGGGCAGCGGCCCGCCGGGCGGCATCGTCGGGAGCGGCGTCCTCCAGGGAGCGGCCTCACTGGGGCGGCGGCGTCCAGAGCGGCATCATCTGGAGAGTGGCCTCGTCCGGGCAGCCGTCTCGCTGGAGCGGCCTCCTCAGGGTCGTCGTCGCCTCTTCGTAAGAGACGGCCCCTACTGGTCCGTTTGGTTTCTGATGCTTGGCGCGAAATAAAGCTTTGCTTGACTTTCGCTTTGCAGCAGTCTCGTTCCTTTGATCATGGACCCTAACAACACCCACACAGCCTACCCACGAGGCCTGGGAGCAGACAGCGAGGCCTGGGTGCACCCGCCAGGCCTGGGTGCAGACAGCATCCCCACTGTGAGGGCACAGAACTGGATTCAGACACAGACCTGGGTTCAGACTGTGACCCTGGTCTCTCCTGTGCCTCTCAGTGCCTCCCCAGGCTCCCCATCCACACAGTGGTGTCTTCTGGCTTCTACTTCTAGGGACGCCATCAGGGGTAGGACCTTTACGTATGTTCGGTCTCTGCTATCACAGGAGGCTGGGACATGCACGTGGCAATGCAAGGATGAGTGGGGGGCTGGGCAGGGCATGGAACACAGCTCTGAGGGGCCTAGACCTGCTCTGAGGTCCAGGCAAATCCAGCCTCCTCCTGCCTGTCTCCCAGCCCCCATGGGAGGGTTGCAGTGAACGGATTCTGACCTTGTCCCCTTGCAACACAGACTTCCAGGGGCTCGTCTGCGCCCATGTGCTGGCCAGTCCCCACAGTGGTTCCTGGCATCCCCAAATCCTGGTCACACATCCGTGTGGATTTCTCCTCTCCTCCAGGGTGGATGGCTTGTGTGACTGTGCTCTCAAGAAGAGAATGGGGCAAAATGATGAGGTATCATTTCCAACTTGATTGAGGGAAGTCTGTGACTTGTGGTTCCCTCTCTCCTGTGTTCAATCTTTGTCTCTGTCTCCTTCTTGGTGTGTCTCTGTCTCGCAGGAGCAGGACCTGGGGGTTCTGGGGGCGATGGGAGAACCCTCAGAAGACTCCCTTGTCCCTGTTTCCCTCTCCTGTCCTGGTGCTTGGCTCCCTCCTAAGACCTCCCATCCTGACCAGAGCATTGACTCTGGAACCTCTTCCAAATAGGGTCCCTGAGGCTGCAACAAGGAGGGTCCTGACCTTGGTCCCCAGACCAGTGGTCCAGTGCTCTGCCACGTTCTGCAAACCCAAGTCCTCAGGCCTCCAAGCCCACAGGCTGTCCTCTACTCAGAAGGAACTTGAGGGAGTACAAAGCATTTTCCCAGGACTGGGAGTACAGTGGGTCAGGGATGGAAATCCAAGGCCAACAGGCTCTTCAACAAGCCTGTGGGACCCCAGGGACACTCCATCTCTATGGCCCAATTGAGAGAAGAGTAAGCTGACCCTTTTGTGCTGTAACCCCATCTGGACTTGGAGGGCTACCTCTTTCTACTTCTAGTAGCCCAGGATGGTGATGGACACCAGACCCCAGACCCTGTCCTCTCCCAGTGCCCTGGCAACCCCCCTGGGTCCCTTGGGGATCCTCTGAATATCATCCTGGCCTGTCTCCCATCCCCATGATATGGATCTGGGTTCTTGCCAGGGGTCCTGATGCCCCTGCCCCATGGCCCAGCTGTCTCTGACCTCTTCTTTCCCCCTTGTCACCCATCTTGCTCCCAGGGTGTCCGCCCCTTCTGATCCTGAGCTGGGCAGTCAGAGTGGGGTGTGTGTGCGTGTGTGTGTGCGCGCAGGCACACATACTTCTACTTGTCTGGGGATGCCTAAGGTCATGTCCCCACGTGGGTTGGGGTAGGTAGCTATCCCTGAGGATCTGAGGGGCTCTCACCCTCAAAGCGAACCTCATAGGATGGTTGGGGCTAGCCTAGGACTGGAGAGTAGCCCCGCTCCTTGGCCTCTGTACTCATCATTTGTCCTGGGCCAGTCCCTGCCTCTCTTGACCCCAAGTTCCCAACTGTCCCTGAGGGTTGGACATGGAAATGCTTGAACTTGGCCACTCCTCCAGGGGTAGGTGGAGGACAGGTGCACCAGGCACACAGGCCTCCCTCCTGAGAGGGCCCAGTGTGCACAGGGGACCTGCACACAACACCTTTACCATGACCCAGACCTGAGGCCAATGTGCACGAGACCCATGGCTCTGCACCTGATTGGTCCCCTGTGTTTCCTCACCACTGCCAAGGGCTCTGTGGCCCAAAAGTCCACTGAAGGCAGAATCATGCCCTTCCTGGGCAGCAAGCCTCAGGGTGCAAGACCAGTGGGTTGGACATCTGGGGACACAAAGGTCACTGAATACCCCTACCTAGCTGGCTGGGAATGCAGACTCCCTCCCAGGGTCTAGCTAAGTGCAGGGCTGGGCCAGAGGACCTGGAGGCAGCAGTGGAGGCCAACTCAGGGCAGGGGAAGAGCAGTCCACCCCAGTCGCCTTCTCCTCTCCTCCTTCCTCATCTTCCTTGTAGGACTCTGGGACTGTCCTACAGTCCCTGGATCTACAGATCCAGCCTGTCCCTGGCTGCAGCCCTAGCTGGAGTCAGGTGTGGGAAGGAGGCCAGGGAGGAGGGACCCACCACCAGGATGCCCGAGTGTGAGGGTGTTGTTACTGTAATGAGAGACCCCGTGGGTATTCAGGGATTTCAGCCCTTTTTAGACATGAGCAGTGGCCCCAAGACTCGGCCCCTGCCTCCCCCTTCACCCTCCACGAGGCCCCGCGTCTCCCCCAGGCCAGTCCTTGTCTGCAGCCAGTCCTCCCTCCAGCCCCAAGAAATCCAGCTGCTCCAGGGGCTGCAAACTCATTATGAGCTGGAGCTGAGCCAGCCCTATGGGGCCTGGTTCCGGGGCCTGGAGCCCCACAGTGGGGGGAGGTTGTGCAGGGCAGGAGAGGGGAGAGGGGAAAATTGACTCTCCCTGGGGGCCATGGCTCCCTGGTTAGCGCAGGTCCTATTGTGTGCTGGCCCTTAGGGCACCCAGACTCCAGCTCCCAGGCAGGCTCTGGGAGGGAGACCAGAGTGTGGCTTGTGCTGGCTCCGACTGTCTCTCTGTCCTGTAGCTACAGCCTGTCCCGCCAGCTGGACTCCCTCTCCTACTTGGTCAGCAACACCCTCAGAGCCCTGAGCCCATCATCCAGCTCAGGGGCCAGCGTGTGGCTGGGCGGGCAGGCAGGGGGGAGCTCGCTCTGGGCTCAGGGAGTCCCTGGCTGGGCTAGGGGTGGCTCAGGAGGGCTGGCCTCCCAGCCCCTCTGCTGAGCAGCCCTGTGACTGGCGCCGTTTGCCTCCCCTCTCTGGGCCTCACCCTCCGCCTCTGTGCAATGCGGTGATCCTGAGTGATCACTCCTGTGGCAGGAACATATGGGATGCTGGTGACTGACCTATGGCGGGCACAGAGCCTGGACTGCAGAGTGCAGTGGGGGATGGTGAGCGGCGCTGCCAGCGAGCACCCCTCCTCCCAAAGCCATGCGGCCCTTCCACGCAGCCACCAGGCCCCTGGGAGACCACACTCCTGACACCAGGTCCCTGTGTGTGATGCTTCTTCAGCAGTGGGACAGGGTGGAGACCCTGGGACACGGGGCCAGCTGCTCCCTCTGAGGGCACGAGAGTAAGAAAGACTTTCCCTGGGGTCCCCCAAGGCCACGTAAGAGGGGAGGTGGCTGCCCCCAAACAGGGCATTGAAATTCTGCTTCTGTTAGAGCCTGAGCGTTGGGCTTTGGTTCTTTCACTTGCTGGGCCGACGGGACACACACACTCTCCATGTCTCCTCCTCGAATGAAGAGCTCTTGCAGGGCCTGCCCCTCCCTGGCTCCTGAAGGAGACCTGTCCTCTCAAAGACAGGATGGTTTCTGGTCATGATCCTGGGCCGGGATGGGAGAGAGCCCCTCATGGCTCCCAACTCTGGGGCTGAGACGGCCTTTCTCAGGCACAGCCATGAAGGCACTGAACGCGGGGACTTCAGAAAGATCACGCGCCTGGACCAGGTCCTGCCTCAGGATGGTGGCTGCCTTTCCCAGCGCCAGAGAAGGAGGGACATCCTCTGCTTCTCTTGGCAGGGGCCCTCTAATCCAGGCCCTGGAAGGGTTCTAGTTGGCCTCTGGAAGTGCACCAGCACTGAGTGGGCCAATCACTGTCTACACACAAACACGGACAACGTGCCGAGGAAGTGCCGGAAGTGATCCTGTGCAAAAGGCCTGCAGCCGGCGGGGCTGGTGGCTTCAGTGTCCTCCAGCGGGCCCCTTTTCTCTGGATGGGAATCCTCCTGGAGTCTGTCTCAAAGCTCCCTTCCTTCTGGTTTCAGGACCAAGGGAGAGACTGTGGTGTGGCTTAGAAGGGTCCACCCCAGCCTCCCTCCTTCCCCACACATCACTGCTCCCCAAGAAGTAAGGGCTGCTGCTCCCACATGCCCCATGCAAGGCTGGTTTAAGGCACTCGTTCCCTCCAAGGCCCAGCAGCTCTGGCTCTGTCACATACATGGTGGCCACAGCTGGCTGGCTGGGCCAGAAATCCCAGGAAAGCTCTCCTTCCCCAGGATCAGGGTTCATATTCGTGGACAGAGAAAGAAGTCCCATCTGTCATCTGCTAGAGAAGGTGAATTCCTAGGCTGGGTGGCCCTCAGGTGCCTAAGGATATGGCAGTCCCCTGGAGAGAAGGGTGATAGGCACCCCTGTCTGAGAAAACAGTGGGCAGCACCCATTCTAGGCCTCAGGTGCACCCATCACCTAGCAGTGCTCATACTCAGACTCATCCCAGGAAACTCTGGCATGATTTTTCATAGATGCATTTTCAGGAGTGTTTAGCGCAGTGGTGGTGGAGAGAGCAGGGAATGCACCCATACTAATGCCCAAGGAGATGGATGGTGGCTCAGTCGGTTAAGCTGCTGACTCTTGATTTTGGCTCAGGGTGTGATCTCATGGTGCGGGATCGAGCTCTGTGTAGGGTCTGTGTTCAGTGCAGTGTGGGCTTACGATTCTCTCTTCCCCCTCCTGCCTCTCCCACCGCTCTTGTGCCATGCTCTCTCGCCTCAAATAAATTAATAAAATCTTATAAAAATGGAATCATACACAACGTACTTTTAAAAAATTATAAAATATCCTAACATTGCTTTTGCCATTTCAGACATTTTCAGTATAAGGTCTGGTAGTGTTAAGTATATTTACACTGCTGTGAAACATATCTTGAGAATATTTCATCATGGAAATCTGAAATTCTGTTCCCATTATTATATGTTTTTCATGTAGAAAGCATATTAATTAATTCATTAATTTTATTATATTCAGTTAGCCATCATACAATACATTAGTTTTTGATGTAGTGTGCAATGATTCATTAGTTGTAACACTCAGTGCTCGTCACAACATGTGCCCTCCTTAATACCCATCACCCTGTTACCCCACCCCCCTCCCTTCTGTAACCCTCAGTTTGGATTCCAGAGTCCAGAGTCTCTCATGGCCTGTCTCCCTCTCTTATTTCTTCCCATCCAGTTTTCCCTCCCTTCCACTGTGGTCCTCCACACTATTCCTTACATTCCACATATGAGTGAAACCACGTGGTAATTGTCCTTCTCTGCGTAAATTATTTCATTCAGCACAATCCCCCCCCAGTTCCATCCATATTGATACAAAAGGTAGGTATTCATCCTTCCTGATGACTGAGGAATATTCCTTTGTATATATGAACCACATCTTTACCCATTCATGTGTTGAAGAGCATCTTGGCTCCTTCCAAAGTTTGGCTATTGTGGACATTGCTGTTATGAACCTTGGGGTGCAGGTGCCCCTTCTTTCCACTATGTCTATATCTTTGGGGTAAATACCCAGTAGCGAAATTGCTGGGTGGTGGGGTAGTTCTGTTTTTAGCATCTTGAGGAACCTCCACACTGTTTTTCAGAGTGGCTGCAACAGCTTGTTTTCCCACCAATAGTGTAAGAGGGTTTCCCTTTTTTTGCATCCTCACCAACATCTGTCGTTTCCTGACTTGTTAATTTTGGCAGTTCTGACTGGTGTGAGGTGGTATCTCATTGTGGTTTTGATTTGTATTTCCCTGATGGCTAATGATGTTGAACATTTTTCCATGTGTCTGTTAGCTGTTTGCATGTCTTTGGAGATATGTCTGTTCATGTTTTCTGCCCATTTCGTGACTGGGTTATTTGGTTTTTGGGTGTTGAGTTTGAGAAATTCTTTATAGATCTTGGATACCAACCCTTTATATGACGTGTCATTTCCAAACACCTTCTCCCATTCCATGGGTTGCCTCTTTGTTTTGTTGATTGTTTCCTTTGATGTGCAGAAGTGTTTTATCTTGATGAAGTCCCAATAGTTCATTTTTGCTTTTGTTTCCCTTGTCTTTGGAAGTTGCTGTGGTTAAAGTCAAAGAGGTTACTGCCTATGTTCTCCTCTAGGATTTTGATGGATTCCTGTCTCACACTGAGGTCTTCCATTCATTTCGAGTATATCTTTATGTGTGGTGTAAGAGAATGGTTGAGTTTCAATCTTCTGCATGTGGCTGTCCAATTTTCCCAGCACCATTAATTGGAGAGACTGTCTTTTCCATTGGATATTCATTCCTGCTTTGTCAAAGATGAGTTGACCATAGAGTTGAGGGTCCATTTCCTTTTTTTTTTTTAAAGATTTTATTGATTTATTTGACAGAGAGAGACAGAGATCACAAGTAGACAGTCAGGCAGAGAGAGAGGGGGAAGCAGGCTCCCCACCGAGCAGAGAGCCCAATGTGGGGCTCGATCCCAGGATGCTGGGATCATGGCCTGAGCTGAAGGCAGATGCTTAATCCACTGAGCCACCCAGGTGCCTTGATGGTCCATTTCTGGGGTCTCTGTTCCATTGATCTATGTGTCTGATTTGTGTGAATACCCTGCTGTCACAGTTTTGTAATATAGCTTGAAGTCAGGCATTGTGATAGTCCCAGCTTTGGTTTTCTTTTTCAACATGTACCTGCCTTTTGGGGGCTTTTCTGGTTCCATACAAGTTTTAGGATTGTTTGTTCCAGCTCAATGAAAAATGCCAATAATATTTTAATAGGGATGGGGTTGAAAGTGTAGATTTCTCTGGGCAGCATAGACATTTTAACCATGTTTATTCTTCTAATCCATGAGCATGGAATGGTTTTCCATCTTTTTGTGTTTTCCTTCATATCCTTCGTAAGTGTTCCATAGTTTCTAGAGTATAGAGCCTTTAACTCTTTGGTTAGGTTTATTCCAAGGTATCTTACAGTTTTTGGTGCTATTGTAAATGGAATCAATTCCCTAAATTCTCTTTCTACAGTTACATTATTAGTGTATAGAAAACCAACTGATTTCTGTGCATTGATTTTGTATCTGCCACATGACTGAATTGCTGTATGAGTTCTAGGAGTTTGGGAGTGGAGTCTTTTAGGTTTTCCACATAAAGTATCATATCATCTGTGAAGAGAGAGTTTGACTTCTTTGCCAATTTGAATGTCTTTTGTTTTTTTTTTGTAGTCTGATTGCTGAGGCTAGGACTTCTAGTCCTATGTTGAACAGTAATGGTGAGAGTGGGCATCCCTGTTGTGTTCCTGATCTTAAGGAAAAGTCCTCAACTTTCCCCACTGAGAATGGTATTCGCTGTGGGCTATTCATAGATGGTTTTTATGAAACTGAGGAATGTCCCCTCTATCCCTACACTTTGAAGAGTTTTAATCAGGAAAGCGTTCTGTATTTTGTCAAATGCTTTTTCTGCATTAATTGAGAGGCTCCTATGGCTCTTGTCTTTTATTAGTGTGCTCTATTATGTTGATTGATTTGTGAATGTGGAACTACACATTTGCATCCCAGGAATAAATTCCAACTGGTCGTGATGGATAACCCTTTTAATGTACTGTTGGATCCTACTGGCTAGGATCTTGTTGAGTATTTTGACATCCATGCCCATCAGGGGTATTATTCTGTAATTCTCCTTTTTGATGGGGTCTTTGCCTGGTTTTGGGATCAAGGTAATGTTGGCCTCATGGAACGAGTTTGGAAAATTTCCTTCTATTTCTATTTTTTGAAACAGCTTCAGAAGAATGGGTATTATTTCTTTTTTGAATGACAGCCTTGCTGGATAAAGTATCCTCGGCTGCATGTTCTTCTTATTTAGTATCCTGAATATGTCTTGCCAGCCCTTTCTGGCTTGCCAGGTCTCTGCGGACAGCTCTGACATTATTCTGATGTTCCTGTCTCCATCCATAAGAAATCTGTTCCCTCTGGCTGCTTTCTTGGTTTGAAGATTTGCAAGATTTCCATTTTTAATTCTAATAGTGTATTTATGGACTATTTTATATTTTCTTGGTACACCCTCATATTATCTGTGAATAGTCACAATTATCCCCTCAATTCTTATTCTTTTTATTTCTCTTGCCTTATAACACTTGGTAGATTCTCCAATGCAATGTTGACTAGAATAGCATTGTTTGAAGATTTTAATGTACCTTTCTCAATATCTGATAGAAAAGCAGATGAAATATTGGTCACGAATGTGACAGAATTGACATATATGGAACATTACCCATTAAATACAGAATACATTATTTTCAAGTGGTCCTAGGATATTTACCCAAGTAGACAAGATGTTGGGCCATGAAGCAAGTCTACTCATTTTATTTTATTTATTTATTTTTATTTTAGCCTACTCATTTTATTTATTTATTTATTTACATATTTTTAAAATATTTTATTTATTTATTTGACAGGCAGAGACCACAAGTAGGCAGAGAGGCAGGCAGAGAGAGAGAGGGAAGTAGGCTCCCTGCTGAGTAGAGAGCCCGATGTGGGGCTCGATCCCAGGACCCTGAGATCATGACCTGAGCTGAAGGCAGAGGCTTAACCCACTGAGCCACCCAGGTGCCCCAAGTCTACACATTTTAAAGCCTGAAATTAACTAGATTATATTCTCAAACCACAGGGGAATTGAGCCATAGTCATAATGAAAAAAAAAAAAAAACGCCCAGGAAGTCCCTCAATGTTTGAAAATTAAATGTAACTTTGCTACATATCCTAAAGGTCAGAGAGGGAATCACAAGGGAAATCCCCAACCTTTTCTACATCAGAGCTCGCAGACAATGGTACTCTATCTGCAAAGAGCGATGTAACTATCTAGACAGGAGTTGAGCCTTAAGTCAGAGTTCTGCCTGCCCCAGCCACACCTGGAAGCCTTGGCCTGTGGTCCCCCCACAGTTGCCCTTTCTGGTGGTCCTAAGCTAAGGGGGACAACATGGCCGTGTGGAAATGGGAAGCTGTACAGCCCTAATGATGACAGTGTTATTGTATTGTCCTGACCTGTCCAACAGCATGTTTTCTGAGTGAAATATGACACAATAGCAGGTTCTTGACCTTCCTTAAGGGTTGAAAATCATCTTGTGAAGTCATCTATTAGAAATACGGATTCAACATGTGTTCTTTCTTCTGGAAAAGAAATAGACCCAAATAGTCATCATGGCTTCCTGAGCACCTGTCTCGAGAGCCAGCACACCAGCTCTTTGTGGAACTCTCCCTCTTAAACGTCCAAACTATGATGTAGATATTATCAGTCACATTTTCTAGATGGCTAGACAGGGGCTCAGAGATGATTCAAGTCACAGAGGATTTGAGTATCAGAAATCCCACTTAGGTGGGATACCTAAACTGACTCCAAATCCCTTGTTATTCCATAATTGGTACTATTTCCCTCTTATCTCTGGTCTCGATCTGGAAACATCTCAAGTCTCAGGACTTTCTTGTTGTGTAGCCAACTGGAATGAATTCAGCTGGCCTTTTTACCTCTGCCCATCATGATCATAAAGTGTGGAGGACCTCTGAGTAAGATACTCAAAGATCCCTAGGAATAGAGACATTTTAGTATTTTTCTGATAGTAAAGTTACTGAAAGAACTATCTTTTAAAAATTGATTCAGTCTCTGGTATGTTCAGAGTGTGCTGTAACACAAGTCTGAAATAGTATTTAAAAACACTCAGCTCAGCCTCTTTACAAAGGAAAACAATGCTTGTAAACAGAGCTAAACTATTCCCTTACCCATAATGACTTATTTTGCAGCCATCGGAATGTTTATGTGGTATGACTATGACTTACATTCGTCAAAATCTGCACGGAAAGAACTAAGACAGTGTATTCAAGCTTTAGGGGGACTTCATGTTTAAGTTAGTGTTGTGATAATGAGCTACTCTGTTTTATTCTGTAGTCCAAGGGAATGGTACCAGACATCTCTAAGCTGTCAGGAGGTTCTAAAATTCTGACTTTAAGTTATCTGTGTGCTTCAGAGACTTGGGCAGAAGAAAGGGAGGAGCCCAGCTTCTGTGAACACCTCTGTTACCTGTGTTGACCACGGAACAGGTAACCTTCTGTAGACATCCTTTTAATTTCTTGGTAGTATTGTTAAAGGTGCTTTTGCCTCAAGTTTCTCTTTTTAGTAGTAATTAGAATGATAATGGAAATTTTTCTCTTTTACCATCAGTGGGCCTGGATCATGGGGTCCCAGGGAAGCTATCCTTTAACATTTTACCAAGCTCAAAATGACTGGGCAAAACCTCAGAGCGTGGGCCCTATCTCTGCCCCAAGCACATGTTGTACATCTGCTCTGAGAAGAAAAAGATAACCAAAAATGCCATTGCAAACATAAAGAGAAGAAAAACTAAAGAACCTCTCCTGCTCCATTAAGATGAAAGTCATACTGACTTGCACATACTGAAAACGTAAGAAAAAGTCTGTAACTTTCTGGAATGTTCTTCCTCATGATGATGTGTAACTCTGTAAGTAAAACAAAACAGAACGAATATAGGAACCTGCCCCAGATGTTCCTCCCCCAGAGCACTCTCTTCCTTGTGAAGATTGTGTCTCCCAGACAGCTGTCCGGACTTGGGTTTGAATAAAACTCTTCCTTTCTCTCTAAAATGTTTAAGAGTTTGTTCCTTTAGTGTCGACAATAATAGTGTTTTCTTTTTAAGTGAAAAACCAATGTTCCTCGTTCACACCTCCAACAGCATGGAAGGGCAGCTGCTCTTGATCGTCCTGGAGCTTCCCTGCAGAACCAAGCATATGTGTGTATTTTCCAGCACAAATGTGCTCATCCTAGAAGGATGCTCAGAAGGTCTGAGAATCACTCTCCACTCCATAGGTGAGACCAGAAGGTGAAGCTTCTCCCACTTAGAGCATTACTTATTGGGTTTTAAAACTGCCTTGGAAATGTGGGAAATCTTTGCATTTCCTTTTTTTAAAAAGAGATTTTATTTATTTATTTGACAGAGATCACAAGTAGGCAGAGAGGAAGGCAGAGGGAGAGGAGGAAGCAGGCTCCCTGCTGAGCAGAGAGCCCGATGCAGGGGTGGGGCATGTGCTGGATCCCAGGACTCTGAGATCATGACCTGAGCTGAAGGCAGAGGCTTTATCCCACTGAGCTACCCAGGCGCCCCATGCATTTTCTTTCTTTCTTTCTTTCTTTTTTAAGCTTTTATTTATTATTTGACAGAGAAACAGTGAGAGAGGGAATGCAAGCAGGGAGAGTGTGAGAGGGAGAAGCAGGCATTCCGCTGAAGGATGATGAGCATCTGAGCCAGACTCGGGGCTTAATCTGAGTACCCTGAGATCATGATCGGAGCTGAAAGCAGACGCTTAGGAATGAGCCACCCAGGCGCCCTGACTGTTGCATTTCCTAAAGCCCAATCCTGGGAAGGTCTGAGAGCAGGTGATCTTTCCAGGAGCCAGGAACAGCTCTGCAGGCAGGGCTGGTGCAGGAAGGGATGGGGTAGGGGTCTGAGGGTGGTCTGCAGGGGGTCCCCAGAAGGGGCCGGTTGTATGGGGGTACGGGGGCCCTGCCCACGACCCACCCATTCCTGCCCTGCAGAGCCAGGTGTTTGAGCGAGGAGGCCCCGCCTCCGCGAGTATGTGCAAAAGCAGGGCAGTGGGGGTGTAAGGGCGGGTCTCCCGGTACATGGAGGTGCAGCATCCAATGGGCTCAGGGCACCACACTCCTTGACTGATGAGCATGTGGGGGTGGAGCTAAGTCATCTGTGGGCAGACCCAGAGCTGCCTTCGGATGCAGAGGGGTGGCAGGTAAAGGGGCACTGGGAGAGTTCCTGGGCAGGGGTTCTGGCTCTGTGAATGTGGGCTGTGCACTGGGGTGGGGGTCCTGGGGGTAGGGTCCTCAAAGGGCACATGAAGCAAGTTCATTGTGGGGACTCAGATCGGTTTTCCTTTTCCCTTGAAATTCTCTTCTGCCCGATGTCCATCAACTGGTCCTCTCCCCTAGCCCCTGAACTCCAGACCTTTACATGACCACATCATCATTCTTGTTATTTTAAGCAATATAGACATTGACTTTGAGACCCAAATATCAAAAGAAAAAACACAAGGTCAGATATATATATATATTGAACTTGTGGCCCCTCTCATTAGTATGGGCAGTGTAGGGCTGCCCAGATGAGAAAGAACACGGAGTTCTATTTGGATAGAAGTGTGTTGTGCACACGGAGTGCTTTATTCTCTCCTTTCCCTTACTTCTCTGAAGGGAAAAGGAGTGGTGCCTAGAGCTGGTTTCTGATTTGAAGGAATGGGAGACAAGAGACTTGAAAGACCAGTGTTCATGCTGATGTGGTGCTCCATGCCCAGTGAGTGAGGGTTTGAAGCCTGGACTTGGAAGCATTGGTGTTCAGGGAGGATGTGGTCCGAGTTTTCCGCACAGAGTCGCTTGGCTGGTTTGCCTCATTGGACCAGTTCTTGCCTTTTGAAGGGCAGCTTGAAGGTGGCTCGAAACCCTAGGGCACTGGAGGAATGATCTGAAAGGGACCCCTGGGTGGGCCAGCGTAGACAAACCCAGGGAATTCCAGAGCTAACGATGAACACATTTCTGAGGCTGGAGTTGGCTTCTCTGTGAGCAGCAATGCACTGGGGAGGAAAGCAGTCTCAGGGACTTAGGAGTCACCATGTCAGCAGGTGCGGGCCTGGCAGGCAAGTCAGATCATAGCTGGGAGATTGTGAGCCATTGCGGTGGGCCTTAGATTTGGATGCACAGGCCAGCTTGCTCCAGGGACGGGGCTGTGCTCCCCAGCCAGCCCTCCTGCTGCAGATGTGATAGGAAACTTGCTTCTTGTTGGGTTCTCAGGAGCTCATCTCAGCAGGGGGCTTGGTGGGAAGCAGCCCACAGGCAGCATTCTGGATTCTTGCCCAGTGTGCCCCTTGCTTCCTCGGACGAGGCACCACAGGTGTCCTCTCCTGGTGTCTGTGAATTGAGCTGGCAGAAGCTCTTCCAGAGCCACACCCCTGAGAAATCCTCCACTTTCCTGTGCTGTGCAGAAGAGGCCAGTTTTCATTTCATTTCAGTTCCATACTGATATCTCAGCTCCTGCCATCAGGTTCCCAGGCCACACGACACACCAGTATCCTTGAAGGTCTAGTTCCACATGGGGCCCTCATGTGTGAGACTGAGACAGAATCTGGGCAGCTGTGGCAGGTTCTTTCCTGAAAACTGTGCAGCAAAGCCTGGTTTGTGATGACGTCCCAGGAAAGAGGACAGTTGCACCATTCTGCCCCAGCGCAGGGGGATGCCGGACCTCAATCACAGGTGGCTAGTGCAGGGAGGAGAGCTGTTTGTTTCCTAGGACCTTGGCCAGAGGGATATTTGGACCCTGGGATGCTTCTCTGCTCAGCTTTCTCAGATGAGCACATCAGGCAAGGGGAGGAAGTGTGTGTGTTACCCTGGAATCGAGGAACGTGTCTGGTTCCAGGTTTCATGTGCAAGTGGATTCCTCTTATGGCTCATTTTCCTGATGGTCTTCAGGGTGCCATAGGGGGACCCATTGTTACAGGCATCGTGGCTGTGCAAGAGCTCTGGTCACCTTTTCCCCCAGGGCTCTGGACTAGGAAATCAGAGGGAGTCCATGGTGAAACCATCCGAGTAGTACTCCATTTCTCCCTTGCCAAGATGGCCTTGTGACTGTGATAACTGCTCTGGAAATAGAAAGGAGACAGGGCTGGGGTGCTGAAGGGGAGGGGGTGGTGGTGCTTGCTATTCACATAGCGGCCAGGTGGGTCTTCACTAGGAAGGTGATGCTTGAGTCAAGTTTGAAAGAAGGTGAGTGATACCACACCAAGAGCCTTATAAACATAAGGGAAAGCATATGCAAAGCTGGTGGGGCAGGAGCATACCAGGTATGTCCAGGAGCCTCAGAAGGCCCCATAGGCACAGGAGACAGCTTAGGACGTGACCTCAGGGAGGTGACATTAGGGTGACAGAAAGCCATTGCAGGGCTGTGACCCCATGGGACCCTGTTTTACTGGGCCATCCTGGCTACAGTGTTGAGAACAGATGACACAGCACTGAGGATGGACAAGGGAGGTCAATGATGAAGGTTTTCTAGGAACTCAGGCAAGAGATGGGCTCCAGTGTGGACCAGAGAGGTGGCTGGGAAGGGTTAGTGCTATTCCGGGTACCTACTGAAGATGGAGCTCACAGGGCTTGCTGATGGGTTCGATATTGGGAATGGGAGAAAGGAGGAATTGAAGTAAGTTGGATCTCTTGTGGGTTGTCCCAAGGAAGGTGAAGGAGGAGGTTTCTGGAGGTAGGAGGTAGTCCGTGTTCCACCTGCTGAGGAAGGTGCCTTTCACAGTGGACCTGCTCATGTTTGTGTCCGGGAGAACTCTGAACTTCTACCCCCTCAGCAACTTTCAAGTACAAGTCTTCCCCACTTTTCTCAAAGTCATGGTAAGACAGTTGGCTTTTTGGAAAGCCCTACATTATTACTCAGCTCCAGTTTCAGGAATAAATCTAAAGAGGATTTCTCTCACAAAAAAAGTCAAAAAGTGGGCATCGCGTCTAGCATCTGTTTTGTGGGGAGCCCCGACAGAGGCGGTGTGCACCCCAACCAGCTCCTTCCCGGGCACTGCTCTCCACGTCCCACTACTGGCACCTTGAGTTGTGTCTGTGAGCATCGGCTGTGCTTTATCTCCATTTAGTTTAGGCATCTGTAGGATGTCGTGTCCTGAGGCCCAAGAAGAGCCAAAGAGAGGGAACTTTTGGTGTCTGAGCACGCTCACTCACTTTTCTGTAGAAGTGAATGGTCATTCCTTTTTCCGTTTACACCATTTCTGTTGTGAAAGGTTTCCTAGGAACACTGTACTTTCAAGTAGTGGGGGGAGACTGTACCCCATCCTGCCGGGTTAGCTTTCATCTCCATGCTACAGAACATTCCATGACTTGTGGATTTTATCACTCAAACATGGCACCTTTGACTACCTTCACCTGTTTGCCCCCACCGTCCCCAAATTTGGCAACCACCCATCCGTTCTCATTATTGATGCGTTCCATATTTTTTTTCCATGTGGAATGCCCCTGAGAGCTTCTGGTGTGTGTCTTTCTGTGTCTGAGTTACTTAGCATAAGGCTCCCAAGGTTGATGTTTCCATGTCCGGTTATTGTGAATGATGCCGCCACGAACATGGGAGTGTATCTCTCTTTTGGAAGGAGTGTTTCGTTTCGTTTCATTTCGTTTCGTTTTGTTTCGTTTCATTCCCTTCCCTTCCCTTCCCTCCCCTCCCCCTCCCTCCCTCCCCCCTCCCTCCCTCTCTTCCTTTCTTTCTTTCTCTTCTTTTCCTTCCTTCCTTCCTTCCTTCCTTCCGCTCTTACAGTTTATTTGTTGGGCTTCATTGGCGGACTTCATTTGTGGACTTCATTGGTGACATCTTCATACTCGTCATTAGGATTTTTTTCTGACATCTGTGTTTTTGTAAATGAGTAGCTAGATCTATAGCTTTCACCAGGTTGAACATTTGGGCAGAACTACGTAAGTAGTTTTCTGTTCTACAGTGACACCAGATTGTGTCTGATTGTCTTTTGTGATGTTCTCAGTTGTGATGATGGATATCTGTTTCCTTTTCTGTGGTAGGTTTATTAAAGTGAATTTAATTTTTCATAAAAGTGTGGGTTCTAAACAGTCCTTTTATAATATATATTTATCTAAAACAGCATGTTTAAAAATGCATTTATTGGAAGCCAACTTTGGAATATGACAAAATATTATTAATTCCCATTCAGAGTTAATAATTCTATCAGAGCTAAGTTGAAATATCCCTTTAATATATGAATGAATAAAGTATGCCAAAAGTACTATGATAATCAGTTTCTGAGCTTTGTGTTGTGTTCCATGGACTTGTGTGTCTGCTTTTATGCCAGTCCCATGCTGTTTTGATGACAATAGATTTGTAATCTACCTTAAAATTGGAGTGTGGTGACTCGAGGTCACTTAGTCGCTTGTTTGCTTGCTTGCCTGCTTGCTTGTTTTCTATCAGTGATATCATTTATTCATTTACTTTTACTTAGTTTGCATTTGTATTCTAAATGTTTTTCTTTCACTTTTTTATTATGATCATATAATGTGTTATTTGTTTCAGGGGTCCTGGTTTGAGATTCTTCTGTTTTACACAGCACACAGTACTCACCACAGCAATACCCTCCTCATGCCCAACACCAGCCACCCCATTCCCCACCCTCCTCCCCTTCAGAGGGCATGAAGGTTTCTCTTGCTCTGAGGGTTTTCCCCAGCTCCGAAAGGCATGGTTTGCTCCTGGGTGGCAGGTGAACTCATGGGGTGTGACTCAGGGTTCCCCAGTTGGAGAGCTCAAGGGACAGGCCCTTGGGGAAGGAACACTGAAAACACAACCAAGGGTTAGGCCCAGCGCCAAGGGGAATAACAGGCCCAAACCACAAGTACTGGGGTGGGAACACTAGAAGGTGAGAAGCAGGAGGCCTTGGCATTGTGTGTGGGTGACTCGTAGAGGGCATTCTCAGAGGATTCAGGCCACAACCAATTGGGTCCCTGGGCCAGGCCCAGGCAGAGGCCCTGTAGACATGCACCGCAGTTAGCGGGTTCCCCAGGGATTTTCCGACCAATTCTCACGAGCTTTCTGCCCAAATAGATTTCGATTTGGGCAGAAAGCTCGTGAGAATTGGCTGGCATTGGGCGGTGATTCGGGCTGCACTGTCACCTGTGGTCTAGAGCCCTTTCTTGCTCGGTGCGTTTTGATACCCTGGGAAATGGGCCGTGACCACGTGGCTCCGTCGAAGGCCCCAGCACAGGGGAGCTTTCCGGGGGCAGAGTTAAGGAAGGGGTTTTGGCTCAAGTCAGCCTCCCAGATTTTGGCTCAGTGTGGCTCTGCTGGTGGGGGATGGCCTCGCGGGGGTGGGGAGGCTTGCAGGTGTCTCCCACTCTGAGGGTTTTCTGCAGCTCCGAATGGCAGGGTTTCCTCTTAGGTGGCAGTAGGACTCATGGGGTGTGTTTCAGGGTTCCCCCAGTTGAGGGCTCAAGGGACAAGACCCTGGGTAAGGAAGACTAAAATACCAAGGGAGGGTTAGGGCCCAGGCTTAAGGGGATGGCAGGCTCCATCTGCCGCCCCAAGGGAGGGTACCCCAGGAAGCTGAGTAGCAGGAGGAGTTGGCCTCACATGACCTTGACTCACTGAGGGCTTTCCTCACAGGGTCTGAGCCGTGACAACTTGGGATCCCGGGCCAGGCCCAGGCAGAGGCCTTGCAGACCTGTGTCACAGGAAGTGAGTTTGCAGGAGGTTTTCTGGCCAATTCTCATGAGTGTTCTGCCCAAATTGATATCAGTTTGAGCGGAAAGCTCATGAGAATTGGTCAACATTGGGTGGTGATTCGGAACACACTGTCATCCGTGGACTAGAGCGGTTTCTCACTCAGTGTGTGTCGCTGCCATCTGGAAAACTGGCCATGACTACGCTGCCCACCAGAGGGCTCCTGGGCAGGGGAGCTTTCTGGGAGCAGAGTTGAGGGAGGGGTTGTGGCTGGGCGTCTGCCTCCTACTTTTTGGCCTGGTGTGGCGCCAAAGGTTGAGGATGGCCTCAATGGGGGCATGAAGGTTTCTCTCACTCTGAGGGTTTTCTGCAGCTCTGAAAGTCACGGTTTCCCCCTGGGTGGCAGGTGGACTCATGGAGTGTGACTCAGGGTTCCCCAGTTGGAGGGCTTAAGGGACAGGCCCCTGGGGAAGGAACACTGAAAACACAACTGAAGGTTAGGTGCAGCGCATGGGGGCATAGCACGGCTGAACTGCCGGCGCTGGGGTGCTAACCCTAGAGGGTGAGAAGCATGAGGCCTTGTCCTCGTGCGTGCATGACTCATTGAGGGTGTTCTCGCAGAGCTCGAGGTACAGGGCCCTGGGGAAAGACATCTGAAAACCCAACTCAGGGTTAGGTACAGAACCTAGGGTCATATTATGCCTGATCTGTGGGCGTTGAGGGGGGCTCCCCTCAGGTCTGAGTAGAGGGCATCTGTCCAGCACTGTGGCAGAATCTGGCTTTATGGCCAGGGGCCGCTGAAGGTTGGGGTGTCTTTAGGGGGCATGCACATTTCTCCTGCTCTGAGGGTTTTTGCTCAGCTCCGATGGGCACTGTTTCCTCCTGGGTGGCAGCCAGAGTCCTGGGGGTGTGGTTCAGGTGTCCCCAGTCTGGAAGGCGTGGGGGCCAGTTCTCTGGGAATGGAAGCTGGAAAAGCCAACATAGGGTTAGGGTTAGGGCCTAGGGGCATGGCAGACCCAATCTGCCAGTGCTGAGGCAGGTTCCCTGATGGGCTGAGTTGAGAATGGGGGCCAAGCGGCACGTCAGGGTCTGGTTTTGTTGTCCTGTGGGCCATCTGCAGTGAGGTTGCCCTCAGGAATGTATGTGGGTCTCTCGCAGTCTGGTTTCTGGGAAGCTCTGAACTGAAGGGTTTCCTCCTGGATGGCAAGCGGAGTCCTTAGGTGCAGCCAAGGGGTTCCCAATCTGGAAGGCTTATTGGCCAGATCTCTGGGTGCAGAGCCTGAAAACACAAACTAGGGTTTGGGTTAGGACTTAGGGGTATCCAGGCCCGATCTGCTGGCCCTGAGGCAAGAACTCTGGGGGCCGAGTCAGGCACAGTGGTCAGAAAGCACGTCAGGCTCTGAGTTTGTGACTCTGGGGCCACTGAGGTTGGGGGTGTCCTCAGGGAGGCATGCGGGTTTTCCATTCCTAGGCTTCTACATAGCATCAGATGGCATGATTTCCTCCTGGGTGGCAGGCGGACTCGTGGGGTGTGGCCAAGAAGTCCCACTTTGGAGGGACAGTGCCAGTGTGGCTTTAGACCTGTGGAGGGATTTGGAGCTGCGTTAGGAGTCTGTGGAAGGCTCAGCAGTGCTGATTCACGCCACTGGAGGGCGTGGTGAACTGTGGTGCCCGAGAGCATGTAGGGGTGCAATGCTGCTTGCCACCCCTGGGGGCAGCGGCGAGCTGCCATGGGAAACACACCAGAAGAGGAGTCTGTGCCGCCTGCTGGCTCTGAGAGCAGTGGTGAGGTGCTGGGTGAGAGACCCGGAAACGTGAGGCACGGAAGCTTGTTTTGACAGGATAAGTGTTGAGCTGAAGACTCTGTTTCCCCAGGCTCAAGAGTGGTGGTAAGAACCGCTGGAGCCAGGCCCCCACTCAGTCAGCACTGTGACCCTTTGCCCCAAGTTGATGGGAATTTGCTGTCAGGATGGTTCAGGACGGTCCTCCCAGTGGGGTCTGGAGCCGGGGGAACCAAATTCAACCCATGGTGCCTTTGGAACCGAGGAGTTGAGTGTCTGTTTGGAAGAGTCTATTTGCTTCTCCAAAAAGGACAAGGACATCGGCCGGCTTGAGAAGGAAGTGGATGACCACTTAAGAAACAAGCATGTGTCTCTCCTTCTCCCAGAAATCGGAGCAGGTGTGTAGGATTTAGGCGGGAGGCGCCTCCATATCCGCACCTGACAACCCTTCTTCGCTCTGGCTCCACCAGACCTGAAGTTTGGAAAGGAGCGTCTGAATCCGTCGTGCAGCTTGTCCCAGGACGTCGGCATTCAGAGAAAACAGCAGGCCCGTGGGGCACCGTGGCACATCCATGCCAGCATGGGAGGGAAAACTTCTCTCACCCCAAACATCCTGGGTTTTCTCTCATCTCCAGTGGAGCCAAAAAGTCCCACGAGCGCAGCTGTCAGCCATGGACCGTGGGTGCTAGGGTTCCTGAGTTTCCCTGCAGGGAGCACCTGGCAGGGGATCTCATTTTCTCTGCTTCTTTCTGGCTCACAGAGGTATTTGGAGCATCTCGTTGCTAGGCAATCCCTTGGATTCGAAAAGGAAGATGAGATGGACGTGGTGTGTGTCTGGGACCTAGAATGCGTTCCTTCATCGAACACTGTTGATTCCATGGGTCCTAGGCTGTGGTGGAATGGCCGGCATCTAGAGTGAGGTGGCTGTTTGTGGTCAGCTAGAAGCCTGGAGGAAGGCTGCTCCTTTGTCCAAGGGGACGGATCCTAATGGACTTGTCTTTTTGATCCAAAGGGTTCCGATGAGTGCAGAGGGAACATTCCAAAGGATGCCAAGGAGCCTTGGATGATTGCAAAGGGAAGCTTGACTTCCTAGTTTCACTCAGAGGACCCTCTAGAGAGTTGGCCATGGCATCCTTTCTCTGCAGTTCCATGGGTGGTGAAGTCAGAAGGAGAGTCTTTGGGAATTCCACTGGATAGAGGCATTCTGATGGCTTCCCAGGGCATGGCGTCAGGATTCACCCTGGGGTGAATTTCTGGGGCTGCTTGCTGCACGCTGTCTGAGTCATGTTATCCCCCAGGTTTTCTGTTTCCTCCTTAGGAAATTGCTGGCAGGGAATGTTCTGCATCCCGAGGAACCCTCGTGCACTGTCGGTGGGCATGCGGGTTTTCGCAGCCACTCTGGAAAAGAGCATGGTGGCTCCTCCAAATGCTAAAAGCTGAACAACCCTAGGATACAGCAGTTGCCCTCCTAAGAATTTCCCTCAAGGGCACAAAAATGCACATTCAATGGGGTACAGCACCGTGATATGGACACCAGCATTATCAACCATAGCGAAACGATGGAGGGGGTCCCAATGGCCATTCGCTGATGAGGGAGATATATATATATATATATATATATATATATATATATATATGAATGTAGATATCTAACCTCCCACATATTCTCAATGGAATAGGAACCAGGTTCCAAAAGAATGAAATCTTACCATTTGCAAGAATGTGGATGGATCTAGAATGGATTTAGCTAAGCCATATCAATAAGAAATGACCAATAACCTATCATTTGACTTCTATGGAATTTCAGAAAGAAAACATGAACATAATGAGGGGAGAAAGATAGGTCAATGAGGAAAGAGACTCCAACAGAGAGCACCAACAGAGGGCAGTTAGAGAGCAGGGGTGTGGAGGGGAAGGATTCAATGGGTGAGGGCTCTTAGGGAGGGCACTCGTTGTGATGACCTCTGGGTGTCCTGTGCAGGAGAGGAAATCATGAAATCCTACCCCTGAGGCAAAGGAACGAACACTGCATGGAAACGAATTGGAATTGAAGTGAAGGAAGGAAAGAAGAAGACCATGTTCTACTTCATGAAGAGGGAGGTAAAAATGGAGTGATTTTTGCTCTCTTGTTCTCTTGAGGATCATTTGCAAACACACTGTGTTACGCTACACTAGGTTCTGTTTGCTTAAGGAGCACTCAGAAAGCTGCCAGGACGTTCCGGATGTCACAGCATGTCCATGTTCCTTCCAGTTTGTCCAGGTACGAAGGTAAGTGGAGAGAAATAAGGAAGAAAGGAAAGGAGGTGTTAAGCAGTCAGGAGGTAGCCTTTCCCCTTTGTCAAAGAAGCCTTGGGCCGATGTCAATCGAGAAGAAGGAGAGTGGATCCCAGAGCTTTGTGGCAGGCAGGGGAGTTCCAGGTCGGCCTAGAGCTCACAGGGGTCCCTGAAGAGAGCTGAGGTAGGGGTGTGGCATGCCCAAACTGCTGATCTGCAGGTTGGATCCCCAAGGAGCTGAATTGAAGATGGTGGTCAAGGGGCGCATCGTGCTCCAGGGGGCAGCAGAACGTGGGGGAGTACTCATGGGGACACTCAATTTTTCACTGGCTCTGACGGCCCTGTGCAGCTCCAAAATGACTGGTTACCTGCTAGGTGGCAGGCGGACTCCTACGGTGTGACTTCAGGGTTCCCAAGCCAGAGAGTTTGGGGGACAGGCCCCTGTAAAAGGAAGCCTGAAAACGCAAGTTAGAGTTAGGGTGATGGACTTGGGGAATGGCTGCACCCATTTGCCAGCGCCGAGAGGACGCGACCGCTCGGGATGCCGGGACAGGCCTATGGGGCAGCACTGCAGACTTGAAGCGCCGGAAGCGAGTTCACAGGGCGTTTTCTGGCCGATTCTCACGAGCGTTCTGCCCAAACCCATCCCGGATCCCGGTTTGGGCAGAACACTCGTGAGAATTGGCCGGTGTTGGGCAGCCCTGCGGACCCCCTGCTCCCCGTGGTCAAGGGCCCTTTCTCGCTCGGGGCCTGTTGCTGCCACCCGGAAAACGCACTGAGACCACGCGGCCCACCCGGGGGCCCCCTGCGCAGGGGAGAGCTCCTGGAGCAGAGTTGAGAGACGGGTTGCGGCCGGTTGTCCGCCTCTGACTTTTCAAGGGGCTGGGGCGCCCAAGGATGGGGCTGACCTCAGTGGGGGCAGGAAGGTTTCTCTCACTCCGAGGCTTGTCCAAAGCTCTGAAAGGCACGGTTTGCGCCAGGGTGGGAGGGGGAGTCATGGCGCGGGACTCAGGGTTCCCCAGTGGGAGGCCCCGAGGGACAGGACCCTGGAAACGGAAGGCTGGGGAAGCAGGCGAGGGTTCATGCCAGGGCCTTTCGGCAGGCCCGGCCCCATCGGACAGCGCCAGGGAGGGGACCCCCAGAGGCTGTGGAGCAGGAGGCATCGGCCTTGCTGGAGCCTGCCTCCCGGAGGGCTTTCTGGCAGGGTTCGGATGCGATGGCTCGCGATGCCGGGCCAGGCCCAGGGGCGGCCCTGCAGACATGCGGCGCCCAAAGCAAGTTTGCCGGGCGTTTTCCGGCCAATTCTCAAGAGCGTTCTGACCAATCCGATCCCGGTTTGGGCAGAACGCTCGTGAGAATTGGCTGGCGTTGGGCAGCCCTGCGGACCGCCCTGTTCCCCGTGGCCGAGGGCCCTTTCTCGCTCGGGGCCTGTCGCGGCCACCCGGAAAACACGCTGAGACGACGATGTGGCCCACCCAGGGGCCCCGGCGCAGGGAAGGGTTCCCGGAGCAGAGTTGAGGGATGGGTTGCGGCCGGGCGTCCGCCTCCTACTTTTTGGGCGTTGGGGGCGCCCAAGGATGGGGTTGACCTCAGTGGGGGCACGAAGGTTTCTCTTGCTCCGAGGTTTGTCTGAAGTGTGGAAAGGCACCGTTTGCGCCGGGGTGGGTGGGTGAGGAGTGGCACAGTACTCAGGTTTCCCCCGTTGGAGGCCCCAAGGGACAGGACCCTGGAAACGGAGGCAGGGGCAGGGGCAGGCCCGGCCTCATTTGACAGTGCCATGGCGGGACCCCCGGATGCTGAGGAGCAGGAGTTATTGGCCTCACCTGCGCCTGACTCCTGGAGGGCTTTCTGTTAGCATTCAAACCTCGACCACTCAACATCCTGGGCCATTCCAGTGGATGGTCCTGTAAACATGCGGTGCTGGAAGTGAGAGGAAATTTTGGAGTCTGAATTGCTCACTAATTTTTCTGTATAAGTTAATGGTAATTCCTTCTTTACACAATTTCTGCTGTGGAAGATTTCCTAGGAAAATGGTACTTTCTAAGAACAGGGGAACCTGTACCCGTTATGCAGGGTTAGCTTTAGTCTCCATGGTACACAGAACTTTCCCTGACCTGCAGATTTTATCACTCAAACATTGCACCTTTGATCACCTCCATTTGTTTCTGACCACCCCACCCCCAACTTCCCTGAAGCTGGCAACCACCAATTTGTTTTCAGTATGTATGGGTTCATTATGTTTTTGTTTCCATGTGGAATGGACATGAGAGCATCTGGTGTTTGTCATTCTGTGTCTAAGTTACTTAGCATAATGCTCTCAAGGTTTATGTTTCCATGTCTGGTTATTGTAAACGATGCTCCAGTAAACATGGGAGTGCATCTCTCTTTTTGAGGGAGTGTTTTTGTGTTCTCCAAAAAATATTTGATAGAGTAATTACTGGGTCTCATGGTAGTTGTGTTTATTATTTTCAGGAACCTCCATACTGTTTGCCACTGTGGCTGCACCAATGTACCTTCCCACCAACAGCCCATAGGGTCCCCTCATCTACACATGCTTGACCACACCTGGTGTCTGTCTCTGGGACAGTTGCCCTTCCAACAGTTGTGACAGCTGACTCCTGTAGACTTACAGTTCCCTGATGATGATTAGGGATGTTGTACACCTTTTTCTGTGTCTGTTGGTCACACATGTATGTTATCATTGGAAAGAATCTAGTCACATATTCTCCCCATTTTTTTATTTTGTTTTTGTTTAGATTTGTATGTGTGTTTGTGTATTTTGGATATTAGGTCTTCTCACGCTTATGATTTATAGATTTTTTTTTGTCATTGGGTAGGTTGCCTTTTAAGTTTTTGATGGTTTCTTTTGCCGTGAAGAAGATCTCAGTTTGATGTCGTTCCACTTGCTTCTTTTTGCCTTTTTTTTTTCTTTTGATGTCTGATCTGAAGACTTTGCCAAAACCAATGTTGAGAAACTTACTACCTGTGTTTTTTTCTCATAGGTTTATGGATTCGGGTCTTATGTTCAAGTCATTCATCCATTTAAAATTTCTGTATGCAGTGTTGTGATCTAGTTACATTCTTTTGTGTATAGCGTCCAGTGTTCTCAGTATTGTTCACTGAAGAGATTGTCCTCTCCGCATTGTACATTTTTTTCCTCCTGTGTTGTAAGTTAAGACCATATACGTGAGGGTTAGTTTCTGAGCTTTCTATTTTGTTCTATTCTCTGTGTGTGTTTTTATGCCAGTACCATACTGTTTTGATGATCATAACTTTGTATTCTAGCTTGAAATCTGGGATGTGGAGACAGCAGCTTTCTTTCTCCAGATTGCCCTGGGTATTTGGGGTCTTTTGTGAAATCATATGAGTTTTAGAACTGTCTTCTCTTTCTTTGAATAATGGCATTGGGATTCCGATAGGGATTTCATCACATCTGTAGATTGCTTTGGGTATGATGAACATGTTAACATTATTAACTTTTCCAGTTAATGAGCATGGCATACGCTTCTGTTATTTTGTGTCGTCTTCCATTTCTTTGACCCACACATTCCTCCCCACCCCAACACACACATGTACTTCCTTTATTTTCCACCATGTGTTCAGTGTATCAGGCCTCACTTATTCTTGGTTACTCTTATTCCTAGATAATTTTTTCTCAATGCAATTGTAAATGGCATTGCTTTCTTAATTTCTCTTTGTGAAAGTTTGTCTTCAGTATATAGAAACACAACAAGTTGGGGTACCTTGGGGTGGCTCCATTGGTGAAGCATCTGCCTTCAGGTCAGGTCATGATTCTGCGGTCCTGGGATGGAGCCCTTAATCGGGATCCCTGCTCAGTGGGAAGGCTGCTTTTCTCTCTCCCTCTCTGCCTCCCCCCATGCTTGTGCTCATGCTTCCTCTATCAAATAAATAAATAAAATCTTTTAAAAGAAGAAATGCAACAGGTCTCTGTATGCCAACTTTGTATCCTGCAGCTTTACCGAATTTGTTTTCTCTAGCAGTTTTTTTGGTGGAATCTTTAGGGATTTCTCTATATAGTATCATGTCATCTGCAAATAGTAACTGTTTTCTTTTCCTATTTGGATTTCACTATAATTTTTGTCTAAATGTTTTGTCTAGGACTTTCAGTGCTATGTTGAATGAAAGTGGTGAGAGTGAGCATCTATCTTTGTCTTGTTCTTGATCTTAGTGGAAAAGTTCTCAGACTTTCACTCTTGAGTATAGTGTCAGCTATGGGCTTTTCATATAGGGTCTTTTGAAAAATTTATTTATTTTAAAAATTTCTTTTCAGTTTCCAAAATTCATTGTTTATACACCACACCCAGTGCTCCATGCAACATATAGAGCTTTTATTGTGTTGAGGTATGTTCCCCCAATACCCAGATGGTTTAGTGTTTTATCATAAATGCACATTTAATCTTGTGAGAAGTTCTTTCTGCATCTATTGTAACAATCATGTGATTTTATCTTTATTTTGTTAAGGTGGTGTATCCCATTGGTGGATGTGCAGATGTGGAATCGTCCTTGCATCACTGGAATAAATCCCACTGAATCATGTTGTGGGATTCTCCTGATGTATTATTGAATTCAGTTTGCTGATTAATTTCTTGAGGATTTTGACACCTATGTAGATGAGGGATATTGGCGTTTCCTTTTCTTGTAGTGTTGCTTGAATCCTTTTCTTGACTTTTTGGCCTTGGACATCTGTTTCTTGGGTGGTTTTTGATTATCAAATCAATCTTTTTCCTAGTGATCAGTCTGTTCAGATTTTTTTTCTTTCATGTGTCAGTCTTTCTAGGTTGTTGGTTGAGACTTAGCCATTTCTTCTAGGTTGTCCAGTGTATTGGCATCTATTTGCTCACAGTACTCTTACGATCTTTTGTATTTTTGTGGTATTCATTGTCATGGATCATCTTTTGTTCCTTTATTTAAAGTTTCTCATTTTTGAAAAATATAAATTCAATTAGGCAAGGTATAGTACATCATTAGTTTTTGATGTAATGTTCAATGACTCATTATCAATGATTTAATTAATTCAATGATTCATAGAGTATAACAGCCAGTGCTTATCACCACACGTGCCCCCTTTAATGCCCATCACCCAGTTATCCCATCCCCCCACACACTTCCCTTTCTGCAACCCTCAATTTGTTCCTGGAGTCAAGAGTCTCATATGGTTTTTCTCCCTCTCAGATTTCTTCCCATTCAGGTTTCCTCTGATTCCCTGTCCCTCTGATCCTCTGTGTTATTCCTTATATTCCACATATGAATGAAATTGTATGATAACTGTCTTTTTCTGCCTGACTTACTTCATTTAGCATAATCCCCTCCAGTTCCATCCATGTCAATGCCAATGACAAGTATTCATCTTTTCTGATGGCTGAGTAATATTCCATTGTATATATGAACCACATCTTCTTCTTTTCTTTAAAAGGATTTTATTTATTTATTTGACACAGAGAGAGAGAGAAAGATCACAAGTAGGCAGAGAGGCAGTCAGGGAGAGAGGGGGAAGCAGGCTCCCCACTGAGCAGAGAGCCCTATGCATGCTTGATCCCAGGAACCTGAGATCATGACCTGAGCTGAAGGCAGAGGCTTAACCCACTGAGTCACCCAGGGGCCCCTGAACCACATCTTCTTTATACATTCATCTGTTGAAGGACATCTCAGCTCCTTCAACAGTTTGGCTGTTGTGGACATTGCTACTATGAATACTGGGGTGCATGTGCCTCTTCACTTTACCAAATCCGTATGGTAAATACACAGGAGTGCAATTGGTGGGTCACAGGGTAGCTTTATTTTTAATGTCTTGAGGAAACTCCATGCTGATTTTCAGAGTGACTTTACCAACTTGTGTTCCAACCAGCAGTGTAAGGGTTCCCTCTTACAATGTTGTGTAAGATGTTTCACATCCTCACAAACATTTGTTGTTCCCTGTCTTTTAATTTTTGCCATTCTAACTGGTGTAAGGTGGTGTCTCATTGTGGTTTTGATTTTTATTTCCCTGATGGCAAGTGATGTGGAGAATATTCTCATATGTCTGTGAGCCATTTGTATGTCTTTTTTGGAGAAGTGTCTTTTTATGTCTTCTGCCCATTTCTTGAGTGGACTCTTTGTTTTTTGGGTGTTGAGTTTGAGAAATTCCGTGTAAAGAAACAGACCTTTAACTGTAATAGCATTTGCAAATATCTTCTCCCATTCTACAAGTTCCCTTTTAGTTTTGTTGATTGTTTCCAAGATTTTCATCTAGATGAAGTACCGAAAGTTCATTTTTGCTTTTGTTTCCCTTACCTATAGAGACGTGTCTTGAAAGAAGTTGCTGTGTTGGAGGTCAAAGAGGTTGCTGCCTGTGTTCTCTAGGATTTTGGTGTGAGACAGGAATTAATCATCTTTCTTTCCTGATTTTATTTGAGCTCTTTCTCTTTCTTGGTGAGTCAAGCTAAAATTTGTTAGTTTTGTTTATCTTTCCAACAAAGGCAGCTCTTATTTTCATTGATCTTTTGTCTTTTGAGTCACCATTGTATTCATTTTCAAATTCCTTTTTGTTATTTCCTTATTCCTAGTGATTAGAGGCTCTGAATCTTTTTTTATACTTCTTTCTCATGTAAAATTATAATATTTATAGGAGAGTTTTTTTGTGGATTGACGAGGACCTGAATTTCTATGAACTTCCCCTTAGAACTAATTTTGCTGCATCCGGTAAGTTTTTGTAGGTTCTTTTTTTTTTTTGTCTCAAGGTGCTTTTAAAATTTCTTATGATTTCTTCTTTGACTGTTGGTAGTTTAGTAGCATGTTGTTAAATCTCTACATATTTTTGACTGTCCCATTTTCTTCTTGTGACTGATTTCTAGTTTCATACCATTGTGGTTGGACAAGATTTGAATCAGAAGGTGAAGGGAGCATTCAGGATAAAGGTTTGTTTACTGGGCTGTTTTTCTGAGGGCAAAAACAGTGGAAAGTGTTCCTTCCACTGAGCTCCAAACAGTGGAAGGTTCTGCGAGATGGTGGGGGGTGGTCAACCCTTGTTAGAATTACTGACTACTATGCAGGCGGTGTACCTGCATGGTACCGGTACCACCATTCACACTTGTTCCTGATTGACTTGCACTTCATTAGAAACATCTTCTATGAGGTGCAGGGTTGGCCTTCCTTAAGAGAAAGGTGCCATGTGGGTTCATGGCATGGCCCCAGGTCAGCAACCAGGATGTATGGTATTGTGCGGGAACAGAACTTTCTTTGAAAGTGACAGAAACAGATCATGGTGAGCTTCATGACAGTAGATGAGGTCCTGAGTGACCCACTGGGTGTTGGTGGTGGGGTAGTGGGGTCTGTTAATCTGTCTCATAAGATCCTGTGGAACTCAGGGACACCCTCCTGTCTGTTGAGTTGTGTGGAGACAGGTAGACAGCAGTTTCTGACCAAGCATAAGGGTTGCACTGGACCACCACCAGAGGGGCAGTGTGCCGGGGGAGCCACTCCTTCATTTCCTTAAAAATTGACCAGGGTCTGTGACTGTGATTCCTAGCAGCAGCATGGGGAGAGGAGGGTGGTAGTGGTGCACACTTCCTAGGATTGTGGTCAAGATTAGTCTGGAGCCCACTGAAGTCAACTGTACCTGGCACAGAAGGCACCCAGTCACTGTAGCTGTGAGCGCCTTGCCAGCTCCCATGTTGGTGCCTCCTATTTTTCATCTTTATGGTCATGAGCCTCTGCTCTTGCCCCTTGGCTTCCAGGGTATTGCCCTCCCTCCATCTGGCTCTCCTCTTCTGCCCTGTGTAACCTGATGCCAGGGTACCTTCTCAAGAGGCAGTCCGGTCAGTCCCTTGATGGAACACTTCCATGGATCCTCTGTGAGGTGAGGATGATACCTTGCCCTGGAAGGGAGCTGCAGGTCCCCAATCAAGAAAGCCACATCTCTCTTTTCAGCCTGACCTGCCCTCCGCTCAGTCTTCCTCACAGAAGATCTTCTCACTTCATGAGCTGACAGTTCTGAAAATAAAAATGAATATTGTTTTCTATTTCTCAATGCCTTAGTTCATCTGTGGCATGTCTTTCAAAACTGTCAGTGGGTTTTTAGCAGTCCTGGAGGGCTGCCTGCTCAAGGACGGGATGACCGGGGAGGGGCAGCCCTCCTTCCCATCTCCCTCAGCATGTCCCTGAGCCCTGGAGCCATCTGTCCCACTGAGGGTTGAGGGACCCAAGACAGACCATCTTGAGCCCAGGCTGGGTCAGCTGTGTAGACTGACGTGTACCAGTAGTGGTGGCATGGCACGGGCATGGCCCTAGCTGGCATGGGCCAGGTGCAGGCAATTTCTCCTTCTCTTTCCTTCCTCCCTTCCTGCCCAGAGGTATCTCAGAACAGACTTCAAGTCCTGCATCTCAAGATCCCATGACCCAGGCACCCTGCTTTCAGCTGGTGATCTTAGTGGTTTCCTGTTGCTTCTGCCTCCCATACCCACTCCCACGGCCATTCCTAGATCAGGAGAGGGATCAAGCCCTTGTCTGTACTTGGTCCTCTTCCTGTCCCACACCAAGCCCACCCACATTTGTCTTCCAGGTATGTGCTTGGAAGCAAGCCCATCCACAGGAACTTATCAGCCAAACAGATCCAGGTAATGACCACTGAAGTGGAGATCCAGGGTGTATAACAAACCTACTCTGAAACCTGTACCATACTCTTTGACAATCTCACACAAAACCAGAAACAATAATAGCTTTCTGGACAGTGAAGTGACATCCGTCTCTACTTATACTCTTGAAAGCTTAGGTGCTGACCCTGGATGGAAAGGAACCATGGCTCCTGTGGGCTACAATTAACAGGAAAAGTATAAGAGTTCAGTGAAATTTGAATTCCAGGCATAGAGTGAATAATTATTGTACAGTAAATACTCTCAAGTAAGTCTTATGAACATTGCATAGCAAAAGCTTTTTCAAATAGTTTACTGAAAGAAAAAACTTTTTTATTGTTTATTTTAATTCAGGTCGAGTTAACATTCAGTGGTATATTAGTTTCAGGTGTACAATATAGTGATTCAGTGATTCTATATATTACTCAGCAGTCATCAAGAAAAGTGTACTCTTAGTCCCTGTCATCCATTTCACTCATCCCTCCATCCACTTCCACTCTTGTAACCACAGAGTCGGTATTTTGTTTTGTATCTTCTTTCTCCTTTATTTATGTATGTTCGTTTCTTAAATTCCATGTAAGAGTGACATCACAAGGCATTTGTCTTTCTCAGACTGACGGATTTCACTTAGGATAGTACTTTCTAGCTCCATCCATGTGTCTGCAAATGGCAAGATTTCATTCTTTTTATGGCTGAGTAATTTTCCACTGTGTGTGTGTGTGTGTGTGTGTGTGTGTGTGTGTGTATCATCTCATTTATCACATTATCAAGAAATACTTGGATAGCTTCCATATTGTAATATTGTAAATAATGTTGCAAGAAACATAAAGGCACATGTATGCTTTTGAGTTATTGTTCTCATATTCTTCAGGTAAACACCCGGTAGTGTGATTGCTGGATCATAAGGTAGTTCTATATTTAACGTTTTAAGAAACAGTCATACTGTTTTCCACAGTGGCTGCAGCAGCTTCCATTCCCACCAACAGTGCAAGAGGGTTCCCTTTTATCCACATCCTCCCAACATCTGTTTTCTTGTGCTGGTGCTGTTAGCCATTCTGATAGTGTGAGGTAATATCTCATGGAACTTTTCATTTGGATTTTCCTGTTGATGGGTGATGGTGAACATCTTTTCACGTGACTGTTGACCATCTGTATTTCTTCTTTGGAGAAAAGTCTGTTCATGTCTTCTATTTTTTAACTGGATTATTTGGTTTTGGGGTGTTGCGTTGTATCAGTTCTTCATATTTTGGACACTACCCCTTTATTGCATATGATATTTGCAAACATCTTCTCCCATTAAGTAGGTTGTCTTCTATTTATTACATTGTCATTGTTCTTCTGCTGTGTGGTAAGTTTTTATATTGATGTCGTTCCAGTAGTTTATTTTTGCATTTGTTTCCTTTGCCTTAGGAGGCATGTCTAGAAAATGTATGGTTTGTGTCAGAGAAGTTACTGTCTGTGCCCTCTTGTAGGATTTTTATGATTTCAGGTCTCACATTGAGGTATTGAAACTGTGTTGAGTTTATTTGTCCATCTGGTATAAGAAAGCAATCTAATTTCATTCTTTTGTGCATAGCTGTGCAGTTTTCCCAACATCATTTGTTGTAGAGGCTGTCCTTTTCCCTTTTAATATTTTTGCCTGTTTTGCAGAAGATTAATTGGGCATGTGATTGTGGGTTTATGTCTGAGCTTCTATTCTGTTCCCTTGGTCATTGTGTGTATTTCTGCACCAGTCCCATACTGTTAGGATGACTGCAGCTTTGTACTATAATTTGAAATATGGAACTGTGACTCCTCCAGCTTTGTTTTTCTTCATAACATTGTGTTGGTTGTTCAGTATCTTTTGTGATTCCATACAAATTTTTAAGGTAGTTTCTTTGAGTTCTTTCATTTTTTTAAAATTTAAATTCAATTAGCCAACTTATCATACATCATTAGTTTCATATGTAGTGTTAAATAATATATCAGATGTGTATAACACCAAGTGCTCATTGCATCATGTGCCCTACTTAATGCCCATCACCCAGGTACTCCCCCCACCATCCAGCAACCCTCAGTTTGTTGCTATAGTTAAGAGTCTATCATGGTTTTTTCCCATCTCTGATGACTTCCCATTCTGTTTCCCCTTCCTTTCCCTATGGTTCTCTGCCCTGTTTCTGATATTTCACATATGAGTGAAACCATATGATAATTGTGTTTCTTTCATTGCCATATTTTACTCAGCATTATATATTCCAGATCCATCCAGGTTGATATGATGATAAGTATTCATCCTTTCTGATAGCTGAGTAATATTCCATTGAATATATGAACCACATCTTCTTTATCCATTCCTCTGTCCTTAGATATCTGGGTTCTTTCCATAGTTTAGCTATAGTGGATACTGTTGCAGTGAACACTGGGGTGCAGGTGCCAGTTCCTTTCATTACATCTCTATTTTTGTGGTAAAAGCCCTATAGTGCAATTGCTGTGTTTTTGGGTAACTTTACTTTTAACTTCATGAAGAAACCCTGTACTGTTTTCCAGAACGGATGTAACAGTATGCATTCCCACCAGAAGTTAGGAGGCTTTCCCATTCTCTGTATCCTCACCAACATTTGTGGTTTCATGTCTTGTTAATTTTAGACATTCTGCCTGGTGTGATGGGACACCTCAATGTGGTTTAGATTTGCATTTCCTAGAAGCCATATGATATGGAACATTTATGCATATATCTGTTGGTCACATGTGTGTCATCATTGGAGAAATGTCTGTTCATATTTTCACCCATGTCTAGACCTTACATTGGGTTAAGGCCCTGAAGCCTGGAAGATACAATCAGCCAGAACTGTGGAGATCTTCACAAGGTCTGAGTTAAAATGGAGTTGTAGGGTGTGTATCAAGCTCAGGGATTGTGTTCAGAGAGTGGATGAAAATGTAGGTTCACTGACATTGTCTCAGATTTGCATTCAGATTTCCCATGCTTTGAATCCAGTCTGGAGTAAAAAAGGGAGTTTCCTTTTGTGTGGCAGGCTGATCCTCTAGTTTTGCTCAAGTGTTCCCAATCCCCAGGGCTTGGGAGCCAGGCCTCTACAGATGGACCTCTCAGAACTCCAAATAGGGTTATGGTTAGATTGTAGGAGCATGGAAGGTCTGAACTGTTAACAGTGTGGTGAGCTTCCTGGAGGGCTGAGTTGAGGACATGGGTTAGGGTGAGTGTCTGGCTCAGGGTTTCAATCCATGAGCCCTTGAAAGTGGGAGTTCACTGGGATGGAAACAGATGGGCCTTCAGATTTCTACTAACCTATATACTTATTGGAGTCCATTATGGAAAGATTTCCTTCTGGGTGGGAGGCTGAGTCCTTTGGCATTGCTCAGGCATACCCAAATCCTGGGGCTTTGGAGCCCACCAAGGGTGGGACGGATACCTGAGAATGCAACCTAGGGATAGAGTTAGGGTTAAGGGGCATTGCAGGCCCAAATAGCTGACAGTGTGTGTGGTTCCTAGAGGGTGGAATTGAGGATGAGTGTTCCCGTTCAGGTCAGGCACAGGGTTTGTAGCCTAGAGGCCACTGAAAGTGGGGGTTTGCTGGGATAGGCTCAGATGGGCAGGCATTTTATCCTGCTTTGAATATTTTCTAGAGGTCTGCATGGCACGCTTTCCTCCTGTGTGTTAAGCTGAGTCCCGTGGTATGGCTAAGGTGACCCCAGTCCCTGGGGCAGGGGGCCGGCCCCTAGGAATGGAACGTTCAGGACACAAACTAAGCTTCAGTTAGGGGTTAGGAGCATGGCAGGCCCAGTCTGACGGTGGTGTGGCGAGCTATCCAGAGGGCTGAGTACAGAGTGATGGGTAGAGTGAGTGTCAGGTTCAGGTTTGTGTCCGCGGAGCTGCTGACTCTGGGTGAACTCAGTGGTGCATGGCAGATTTCTCCTGCTCAGAATCCTTTGCAGAGTTCCAAATGGTATGGTTTCCTTCTGGGTGGCAAGCAGAGTTCTCAGATATTGCTCAGGTGTCCCCATCCGTTGGACTTGGGCACCAATCCTCTGGGGAGAGAAGCCTGAAAACCCAACCTAGGGTTAGGGCTAGGTCCCAGGAACATGACAGGCCTGATCTGCTGGTGCTGTGCAGAGCTCTCAAGGGGACTGAGTGGAGAGCATGGGTCAGGCTGAGCAAGGCTCCGGGTTGGTGTCCATGGGACTACAGAAGATGGGGGTGGCCATAGAGGGGAAAGGCAGATTTCTTCTGCTCCGAGTCCTTGGCAGAGTTCCAATTCTACTGTTTCCTTCTGGGTAGAAGGCAGAGTCCTCTGGAATTTCTCAGGGATCCCACATATGTGGGGCTTTGGTACCTGTATTCTGGGGACACAAGACAGAAAACGCACCTAAGTTTAGGTTAGAGCTGAAGGTCATGTCAGGCTCAATATGCCACCCTGAGAGGAGTGACCTGGGGAGCAGAGTTGAGGACGTGGGTCAGTGTGAGTGTTAGGATCCAGGTAGTATACAGGGGGTTGCTGAAAGTGGGATAGTCTCACAGGGCCACAAAATATTCTGGTATAGTTCAGGCGTAACCCATCAGTGGGGCTTTGGTGTCGATCATCAGAGGACAGAAGACTGAAAACACAACCTAGGGCTAGGGATAGAGCACAAGGTCATGGCTGGCCTGATCTGCCAGTGCTGAGGCAGGATTTCTGGGGCACTGAGTTGAGGGCCAGGGTCAGGTGGTGCATTATGCTCTGGGTTTGTGCCTGAGGGGCAGCTGAAGGTGGAGTTTGCTTCATAGGGCATGCAGGTTTCTCCCATTCTGAGGGTTCTGTGCAGCTCCAAACAGAACGGTTTCCTCCTGGTTGGCAGACGGAGTCTTGGGTTGTGGCTCAGGGGTCCAAATATGGAGGAAATGGGGGCCCAGCCTCTGGGGATGAAGACTGAATACCCAATGTAGGGTTAAGGTTAGGGCCAGGAGCATGGCAGACCCAATTTGCTGGCACTGAGGAAGGATCTCAGGGGGCTGAATTGAGGGCAGGGGTCAGGTGGCACGACAGGGTCCAGGTTTGTGGTCAGGGGGCTGCTGAAGGAGGAGGTGTGCTCAGGGAGGCATGCAGTTTCTCCCACTCTGAGGGTTCTACTCAGCTTCAAATGACACAGTTTCCTCCTGGGTAGTAGGCTGAGTGTCAGCCTCTGCAATTGTGGCCAATGGTGCGCAGAAGGTGGCGGATGGCCTCCAGGGGGGCATGCAGGTTTCTCCTGCTCTGAGGATTTGGCAGAGCTCCAAACAGCATGGTTTCCTCCTGCATGGTGGGCAGAGTCCTGGGGTGTCACTCTGGTCTTTAATCTTGGGGGCTTGGGGTCAGGCCTCTTGGAATGGAAGCCTTAAAACCCAAATTAGGGATAGGGTTAAGGCCTAGGGGCATGGTAGACCTGATATGCCAGTGGTGAGACAGGCGCCCTGGTGCACTGAGTTGAGTTCGGGTGTCAGACAGCGCATTAGCCTCTGGGTTTGTGTCCAGGCTTTGGCATAACCTGGGGGTGACTTCAGGGGTACATGGAAGTTTCTCCAGCTCTGAGGGTTCAGCACAGCTCCAAACAGCACAGCTGTGCCCTGTGTGGCAGGCAGAGTCCCAGCATGAGTATCAGGCATCCTCAATTTGGTGGACTTAAGGACTAGGCCTCTGGGCACAGAAGCCTGTACACCACACCTAGGGTTAGGGTTAGGACCTAGGGGCATGGCAGGCCCGATCTGCCAACACTGAGGCACGATCCCCTTGGGGCTGAGTTGAGGGCATATGTCAGGCGGTGCCCCAGAATCCAGGTTTGTGGCCAGGGGGGCTGCAGATGGTGTGGGGGGGTGTCACTTTAGTGGGGTATGCAGGTTTCTCCCTCTCTGAAGGTTCTGTACAGCTTCAAATGGCACAGCTTCCTACCACAGGGGAGGCTGAATTCTGGGGTATCACTCAGGGGTCCTTAATGAGGCTGGTTTGGAGGCCAGGTCTTTTGGGATGGAAGCCTGAAAACCCAAACTAGGATTAAGGTTAGGGCATAGGGGCATGGCAGGTTCCCTGGTGGGCTGAGTTGAGGGCACATGTCTGGAGGTGCATCAGATTCCAGGTTTGTGTCCAGGGGTTCCACAGAAGCTAAGGTGGCCCCATGGGGTCATAGGGGTTTCTCCCATTCTGAGGGTTCTGTGCAGCTCCAAGCAGCAGAGTTGTGCCCTCAGTGGGAGGCAGAATTCTGGTGTGAGTCTCAGGGGTCCCCAGTCTGGCTGGGTTTTGGGCCAGGCCTCTGAGCATGGTAGACTGCACACCTCACCTAGGTTTAGGCTTAGGGCCTAGGGGCATGGCAGGCCTGATCTGCCATTTCTGAGGCACGTGCTTGTCAGGGCCAAGTTAAGGATTTGTCAGTCATTGGATCAGTGTCCGTTTTTGTGGCCGGGGGCCACCGAAGGTGGTATTGGCTTTACAAGGGCTTGCAGGTTTCTCCAATTCTGAGAGTTTGGCACAGCTCCAAATGGTCTGGTTTACAACAGCATTGTGGGCTGAATTCTGGGGTGTTACTCAGAGGTCCTTAATCTGGGGAGCTTTGGGGCCAGGTCTTTAGGGTGGAATCCTGAAAACCCAAACTATGTTTAGGGTTAGGGCCTAAGGGCATGGCAGGCCAGATCTGCTGGTGCTGAGGCAGGCTCCCTGGTGGGCTGAGTTGAGGGAGGGCATCATGCAGTGCCTCAGTCTCTGGGTTGGTGACCGTGGGGGCCACCGAAGGTGGGCGTGGCCTCAGGGAGGCATACAGGTTTCTCCTGCTCTGAGGGTTGGGCGCAGCTCCAATGGCACTGTTTCCATCTGGTTATCAGGTGGATTCCTGGGGTGTGGCTCTGGGGTCCTCAATCTGGAGGGCTTGGGGGATAGGCCCCTGCAGATGGAAGCCTGAAAACCCAATCTAGGATTAGGGTTGGGGTCTGGGGCATGGCAGGCCTGATCTGAAATCGCTGAGACTGGCACTCCAGGGGGCTGAGTAGAGGGAGGTTTTGGCCATGTTTGCATCTGGAGTTTAGACTGCTTTCTCATGGGGTTTGGGCTGCGACCACTTGAGATCATGGGCCAGGCCCAGGTGGCTGCCCTGAATGTCCGTGTCGCCAGAAGCCATTTCACTGGGGGATTTTATGGCCAATTCTCATGAGCTTTATGCCCAAATGGATATTGAGTTGGTCGAGGAGCTCATGAGAATTGGCCGGCGTTGGGCGGCAATTTGGGATGCACTCACCCCCGCTGTCTAGAGTGCTTTCTCCCAGGTGCAAGCTGCGGACATCCAGGAACTTGGACTGGGCCCACATGGCTCCCATGTGGGCTGCAGCTGAGAGGAGATTTTCAGGAGGGTCTCAGGCTGAGAATGAGGCTCCATGTTTCTGGTTCTTTTGGGTGCTGAAGGTGGGGGTGGCCTCAGGAGGGTATGAAGGTTTCTCCCCATCTGAGGGTTTTCTGCAGCTCAAAACAGTACTGTTTCCTCCTTTGTGGCAGTGGAGTCCTGGGGTGAAGCTCTGGGGTTCCCAATCTGGAGGGCTTGGGGGCCAGGTCTCTGGGGATGTAAGCCTGAACACCCAACCTAGGCTTAGGTTTAGGTCATAGGGGAATGGCACACCCGTTCTGCCAGTGCTGAGGCTGGCCACCCGAGGACTGAGTAGAGGCCAGGACTTCCAGTGTTCTGGGGGCAATTCCAAGCACGTGTGCATCTGGAGTTTAGAGTTCTTTCTGGTGAGGTTTGGGCTGCGACCCCTAGAGACAATGGCCCAGATCCAGGCAGCTTCTCTGAGGGCTCCCGCCTCTGGATGCGAGTTCAAAGGAGGTTTCTGGCCAATTCACATGAGATTTCTGCCCAAATCTATATTGATTTGGGCAGAAATTTTGTGAGAATTGGCCGGCATTGTGGAGAGATTGTGGTCACGCGTGTTCCTAACGTTTGGATTGCTTTGTCGTTATGTTCACATAGCAGCCACCAGTGACCATGGGCTGGGCCCGCACAGGTCCCCACACTGATAAGGGCAGAGTTGTGGATGCGGGTCAGAGTGAACACCACGCACTGGTTTTGTGGCCTGTGAGGGCTCTGAAAGTGGTGGTGGCCTCAGGAGGCATGCAGTTTTTTCCTGCTCTGAAGGTTTTGTGCAGTTCCAAAAGGCACAATCTCATCCTGGGTGGCAATTGTAGTTCTGTGGTCTGTCTCAGGGGTCCCCAGTCTGGAGGGACAAGTGCCATTGTGGCTTTAGACCTGTGAGGCGTTGTGAGCTGGATTAGGAGACTCATGCCAGTTCATGAATCACAGATGAGATTGACTTGGTCTGTGTGTGTGTGTGTGTGTGTGTGTGTGTGTGTGTGTGTTTAAGATTTTATTTATTTATTTCACAGATGGAGATCACAAGTGGGCAGAGAGGCAGGCAGAGAGAGACAGAAGCAGCCTCCCTGCTCTGAGCAGAGCCCGATGCGGGACTCGATTCCAGGACCCTGGGATCATGACCTGAGCCGAAGGCAGAGGCTTTAACCCACTGAGTCACCCAGGCGCCCTCGGTGTGTGTTTTGAACATAGAATGTGTTCCTTCATCTAACAGTGTTTATTCCATTGGGCCTAGGCTGTGGTGGAATTGCAGGCATCTAGAGTTATGTGGCTGTTTGAGGTCAGATAGTGACTTGGATGATGTCTTTTCCTTTGTCAAAGGTGATGTATCCTCCTAATGGATTCATCTTTCCATCCAAAGAGTTCCAGTGAGGGCAGAAGGAACATTCAAAATGATTCCGAGGAGGCTTGGATGATTTAAAAGGGAAGCTTGACCTTCTAGTTTCACTAAATGGACCATCTAGATAGTTGGACAGCCGTATTTTCTCTGCACCACCATGGGTGGTGAAGTCAGAAGGAGAGTCTTTGTGAATTCCCCTGGATAGAGGCATTCTGGTGGCTTCAAGGGGCTTGGCGTCAGGAACCCTGTGGTGAATTTCTGGGGCTGCTTGCCTGACACTTGGTGAGTCAGGTTATCCCACAGGTTTTCCATTCCCTCCTAGGGAATTGCAGGCAGGTAATGTTCTGCTTAAAGCGGAACCCTCCCGCACTGTCAGTGGGCATGCAGATTTTTGCAGCCTCTTTGGAAAAGAGTATGGAGGTTCCTCCAAAAGCTAAAATCTGAACAACCCTAGGACCCAGCAATTGCACTCCTAGGTATTTATCCAAAGGACACAAAAATGCACATTCAATGGGGTACAAGCACCGTGATGTTTATAGCAGCATTATCAACGATAGCAAAGCAATGGAGGGAGTCCCAATGTCCACTCACTGATGAATGGAGAAAGAAGATGTGAGATATCTATCTGTCTATCTGTCTATCTATCTATCTATCCGTCCATCCATCCAATGGCATAGGACCCAGCCTCAAAAAGAATGAAATCTTGCCATCAGCAAGAATGTGGAAGGATCTAGATTGGATTAAGGTAAGCAAAATCGGTAAGAAAAGACCAATGGCCTATGATTTGACTCCTGTGGAATTTCAGAAAGAAAACAGACGAACATAGTGAGGGGAGAAGGGTAGGCCAATGAGGGAACAGGCTCAGCCTCAGCACAAACCGAGGGTTGCTGGAGGGCAGGGGTGTGGGGGGAAGGGTTCAATGGGTGACGGCTATTAGGGAGAGTACGTGCTGTGATGAGCTCTGGGTGTCCTGTGCAGGTGAGGAATCGCAAAATCCTACCCCTGAAGCAAAGGAACGAACACTGCGTGGAAACGAATTGGAATGGAAGCGAAGGGAGGAAAGAAGAAGACCATGTTCTACTTCATGAGGAGTGAGGTGGAAATGGAGGGATTTTCGTTCTCCTGTTCTGTCAGTGATCACTTTCAAACACACTACGGTACGATACACTGGTTTCTGTTTGCATGAGGAGCCCTCAGAGAGCTGCCAGGAAGATTCAGACGTCAGAGCATGTCCGTGTTCCATGGATATGTTCCTTCCAGTCTGCCCAGGTACAAAGGTAAGTGGAGAGAATAGGGCAGAAGAGGAAGGAGGTTAAGCAGTCAGGAGGTCGCCTTCCCCTTTCTCATGAATGCCTGGGCGAGTGTAAATTGAGAAGAAGGAGGGGGGATCCCAGAGCTTTGCCGCAGACAGGGGGGTTCTAGGTCTGCCTGGAGCTGACGGGGCTGCTGAGGAGAGACGAGCTAGTGGCGTGGCAGGCCAGAACTGCTGGCGCTGAGGTGGGTTCCCCGAGGGGCTGAGTTGAGGATGGGGGTCAGGCGGTGCATCAGGCTCCGGGTTTGTAACTGGGGAGCTGCACAACGTGGGGAGTTCTCATGTGGGCATGCAGGTTTCTCCAGCTCTGAGGGTTCTGCACAGCTCCAAACGGACTGGTTTCCTGCTGGGTGGCAGGCGGACTCCTACGTATAGCTCCAGGGCTCCCAATCCAGAGGGCTTGGGGGACAGACCTTTGGGGAAGGAAGCCTGAAAATGCAACTTAGGGTTAGGTTTAGGTCCTAAGGGTATGGCAGATCTGATCTGCCAGTGCTGAGGCAGGCTCCATGGTGGGCTGAGTTGAAGGTGGGCATCAGGTGGCATGTCAGACTCTGGGTTTGTGTCCAGGAGTTCCACAGAAGCTGAGGGTGCATCAGGCGACATGCAGGTTTCTCCTGCTCTGAGGGTTCTGCACAACTCCAAATGGACACGTTTCACTCTGGGCAAAGCTGGTGGAGTCCTGGGGTTGAGTCTCAAGGGTCCCCATCTGTCGGGCTCAGGGGTCAGGCCACTGGGCATGGAAACCTGTACACCACACCTAGGGTTAGGTTTAGGGCCTTGGGGCATGGCAGGCCTGATCTTCTGATGAGGAGGTGGGCTCTCTCCTGGGCTGACTTGGGGGCGGGCATCAGGCAGCATGTCAGAGTCTAGGTTTGTGTCCAGGGGCTGTAGAAACTGGGGGTGGCCTCAGGGTGGCATGCAGGTTTCTCCTTGTCTGAGGGTACCATGCAGCTGCAAATAGCATGGTTTCCTTCCACGTGGTGGGCGCAGTCCTGAGGTGTCACTCAGGTGTCCTTAATCTGTGGGGCATGGAGGCCAGGACTTTTTGGATGGAAGTATGAAAACCCAAACTAGGGTTAGGGTTAGGGCCAAGGGGAAAGGCAAGCACATTCTGCTGGCACTGAGATGGGATCCCTGGGGGGCTGAGACAAGGACAAGGGTCAGGCGGGGAGTCAGTCCAGGTTGAAGGAAGGGGTCCGGCTGAGGGTGAGCTTCCGTGTTTGTGACCCACTGGAGTGCTAAAGGTGGGGGGGGGGTCTTGTAGGTTTCTCCTGCTCTGAGGCTATTGCACAGCTCCTAATGGCCTGGTTCTTCCTGGAGGCAGGTGTACTCCTGTGGTGTGGTTCTGGGGTCCCTGGTATGGAGGACTCAGGCGACTGGCCGCTGGAGATGGAAGCCTGAAAACCCAACCGAGGGTTAGGGCAAGGGCCTGAGGGCATCGCAGATCTGAACTGCCACTGCCAGGGCCCGCACCTCAAGGGTGGGGTAGCGGGAGTGGTTGGCATCATGTGCACCTGCCTCACAGAGGGCTTTTTTTGCAGGGTTTGGACCACAACTACTTGGGACCGTGGTCCAGGCTCAGGCAGTGGCCCTGCCAGTCCATGCTGCTGAATGCAAGTTCGCCAGGTTTTTCTGGCTAAATCTGACATTTTTTCTACCCAAATTGATATCGATTTGGGCAGAAAGCTGTGAGAATTGGCCAATATTGGGTAGTGATTCAGGCCATGCTGGCACATGCAGTCTAGAGCTCTTTCTCACTCGGTGTGTGATGTTGCCATCCGGGAACATGGGTCGTGTCCATGCGGCTCCCCTGAAGGCCCCCATGCAGGGGAGCTTTCCACATGCAGAGTTGAGGGGGGGCGGTCCAACTGAGCACCAGCCTGCATGTTTGTGGTCTGGTGGGGAGCCAAATGTGGGGGTGGTCCTCAAGGGGGGTATGCAGGTTTCTCCCACTCTGAGGGTTTTGCACAGCTCCAAGCAGCACGGTTCCCTCCTGGGTGGCAGGCGGAGTCCTGGGCTGTGGCTCAGGGGTCCACAATCTGGAGGGATTGGTGGCTAGTTCTATGGGGACAGAAGCCTGAGAACCCACCCTAGGGTAACTGTTAGGGCCTAGGGGTATGACAGGTCCAATATGCCTACACTGAAGCAGGATCCCTGGGTGTGTAAGTTGAGGACAGGGGTCCAGTAGTGCATCAGGCTCTTGGTTTTGTGGCCAGGTGGGCCGCTGGAGGTGGCAGTGGTCTCAGGGAAGCATGCGGGTTTTTTTCTGTTCTGAGGGTTCTGCGTGGGTGCAGTTTCCTCCTGAGTGGCAGGCAGACTCCTGGGGTGTGGCCCAGAGGTCCCCAATCTGGAGGGACAGTGCCAGTGTAGCTTTAGACCTGTGGAGGGTTTGGGAGCTGCATTAGGAGTCTGTGCAAAGCCCAGCAGTGCCAGTTCATGCCACTGGAGGGAGTGGTGAGCCGTGGTGCGAGAGACCCTGGAAGGCATGGCAATGCTGCTTGCCACCACTGGAGGCAGTGGCGAGCTGCCATGGGAAACACACAAGAGGGGTCCCTGTAGCCTGCTGGCTCTGAGGGCAGTGGGGAGGTGCTGAGGCACTGCACCTTGTTTTTACAGGACGGAGTGGTGAGCTGTATAGTCTCTGTTTCTCCAGGCTCAAGAGTGGTCATAAGAAACCCTGGAGCCGGGCCCCCACTCAGCATTGTGCCCTGTTTCCCCAGGTTTGCTGGTAATCTGCTGTCAGGATGGTTCAGTTGGGCTCTGGAGCTGGGGGGAACCAAACCCGACTCATGGTGCATTTGGAACCGAGGAGTTGAGTGTTTGTTTGAAAGAGTATGTTTGTTTCTCCAAAAAGGACAAGGGCATTGGTCGGCTTTAGAAGGAAGAGAATGACCACTTAAGAAACAAGCATGTGTCTCTCCTTCTCCCAGAAATCAGAGCAGGTGTGTAAGCTTTAGGTGGGAGACACCTGCTTATCCTCACCTGACAACCCTTCTTCACTCGCTCCACAAGTCCTGAAGTTTGGAAATCAGCATCTGGGTCCATCATGCAGCTCGTCCCAGGATGTCAGTGTTCAGAGAAAACAGCAGGCCCGTGGGGCACAATATCACATCCATGCCAGGATGGGAGGTAAAACTTCTCTTTCACCCCAAACCTCCTGGGCTTTTCTCTTGTCATGAGTGGAGCTCACAATTGGCACACTGAACCAGCTGTAAGCAGTCTACTGTGGGTGCCAGAGTTCCTGAGTTTCTCTGCAGGGAGCACCTGGCAGTGATCTCATTTTCTCTGTTTATTTCTGGCTTACAAAGGTATTTGGAACATCTCTTTCCTAGGCAATCCCTTGGATTTGAAAGGGAAGATGAGATTGATTTGGTGTGCGTTTTGAACATAGAAAGTATTCCTTCATCTAACAGTGTTTATTCCACTGGGCCTAGGCTGTGGTGGAATGGCCAGCATCTAGAGTGAGGAGGCTGTTTGTGGTCAGATAGAGACTTGGATGATGGCTTCTCCTTTGTCCAAGGTGATGTATCCTAATGGATTCATCTTTGCATCCAAAGAGTTCCAATGAGGGCCAAGGGAAAATTCAAAATGATTCCAAGGAGGCTTGGACAATTTAAAAGGGATGCTTGTCTCCCTAGGTTCACTCAAATGGCTATATATAGTTGGACATGCTGTATTTTCTCTGCAGTTTCATGGGTGGTGAAGTCAGAAGGAGAGTCTTTGGGAATTTCCCTGGATAAAGGCATTCTGGTGTCCTCAAGGGACTTGGCGTCAGGAACACTAGGGTGAATTTCTGGGGCTGCTTGCCTGACGCTCAGTGAGTCAGGTTATCCCACAGGTTTTACATTTCCTCCTTAGTAAATTGCTGGCAGGGAATGTTCTGCCCTAAGTGGAACCCTCGGGGGCACATGGGTGGCTCAGTTGGTTAAGCCCCTCCCTTTGGCTCAGAGCAAGATCCCAGGGTCCTGGGATGGAACCCCACACTGGGTTCTCTGCCTGCTTTGCCCTCTATCTCTGCCTGCCTCTCTCCCTACTTCTGATCTCTGTCTGTCAAATAAATAAATAAATAAAATCTTAAAAAAAACCCAACCGGAACCCTCCTACACTGTTGGTGGGCATGTGGGTTGTTGCAGCCACCCTGGAAAAGAATATGGTGTGTCCTCCAAAAGCTAAGAACTGAACAACCCTAGGATCCAGCAATTGCCCTCCTAGGTATTTCCCTAAAGGGCATAAAGTGCACATTCAGTGGGGTACAAGCACCATGATATTGACAGTAGCATTATCAACCACAGTAAAACAATAGAGGGAGTTCAAATGTCCATTCACTGATGAGTGATTTCATATATATATATATATACACATATATATACACACACACATATATATATATATTTTTTTTTTCATTCATTCTCCCACTTATTCTTAATGGAATAGGAGCCAGGTTCAAAAAGGATGAAATCTTACCATCTGCAAGGATGTGGATGGATCTACAGTGGATTTAGCTAAGCAAACTCAGTAAGAAAAGACCAATAGCCTCTAACTTGAATTCTGTGGAATTTCAGAATGAAAACAGATGAACATAGTGAGGGAGAAAGGCCAATGAGGAAATAGACTCAAACTTAGAGCACAAACTGAGGGTTGCTAGAGGGCAGGGGTGTGGGGGGAAGGGTTCAATGGGTGACAGCTATTAGGGAGAGTACTTGCTGTGATGAGCTCTGGGTGTTCTATGCAGGCGAGGAATCACAAAATCCTACCCCTGAAGGAGAGGAACGAACACTGCATGGAAACGGATTGGAATTGAAGTCAATGAAGAAAAGAAGACCATGTTCTACTCCATGAAGTGTGAGGTAAGAATGGAGTGATTTTCACTCTCTTTTTCTCTTGATGATCATTTGCAAACACACTGTGTTACGATACACTAGATTCTGTTTGCATAAGGAGCCCTCAGAAAGCTGCCAGGAAGATTCAGATGTCAGAGCTTGTCCATGTTCCATGGATATGTTCCTTCCAGTTTGCCCAGGTACAAAGGTAAGTGGAGAGAAATAAGGAAGAAGAGGAAGGGAGGTGTTAAGCAGTCAGGAGGTCGCCTTCCCCTTTCTCATGAATGCCTGGACCGGTGTAAATTGAGAAGAAGGAGGGCGGATCCCAGAGCTTTGCCACAGACAGGGGGGTTCTAGGTCTGCCTGGAGCTGGCAGGGGTCCCTGAGGAGAGCTGAGCTAGTGGCGTGGCAGGCCCGAACTGCTGGCGCTGAGGTGAGTTCCCCCAAGGAGCTGAGTTGAAGATGGGGGTCAGGTGGTGCATCAGGCTCTGGGTTTGTAGCCAGGGGGCTGCAGAACATGGGGGGTCCTCATGGTGGCATGCAGGTCTCTCTGGCTCTGAGGATTCTGCACATCTCCAAAAGGACTAGTTTCCTGCTGGGTGGCAGGTGGACTCCTACAGTGTGGCTTCAAGGTTATCAATCTAGAGGGCTTGGGGGACAGGTCCCTGGGGAAGGAAGCCTGAAAAGTCAACATAGGGTTAGGGTAATGGCGCTGGGGCATGGCAGGCCTGGTCTGCCAACACTGAGGTGGGATACCCTCGGGATTGAGTTGAGGGAATGCGTCCTGCAATGCAGAAGAGTCAGGGTTTCTGGCCAGAGGGACAGCTGATGGTGGGGGTGGCTTTAGAGGGGCATGCTGGTTTCTCCCTCTCTGAGGGAACTGTGGAGCTCCAAATGGCATGGCTTCCCCCTGCATGGCGGTCAGGTTTCTGGCTTGTTACACAGGGGTCCTGAATCTGGGCAGTTTGGGGACCAGGCCTCTTGGGATGGAAGCCTGAAATCAGAAACTAGAGTTATGGTAAGGACCTAGGGGCATGGCATGCTCAATCTGCTGGTGCTGAGGTGGGCTCCCTGGTGGGCTGACTTCAGGGTGGGTATCAGGTGGCATGTCAGACTCTGAGTTTGTGTCCAGGGGTTGCCACAGAAGCTCAGGGTTGCATGTAGTTTTCTCCCACCCTGAGGGTTCTGCAGTGCTCCAAATGGCATGGTCTCCTCCCTGTGGCAGACACAGTCCTTGGGTGTCACTGAGGTGTCCTTAATCTATACTGGCATGAGTCTCAGAGGTGCCCTTCTGGCGGGCTTGGGGGACAGGCCTCTGGGCCTGAAAGCCTGTACATCCCACCTAGGGTTAGGGTTAGGGCCTAAGGGCATGGCAGGCCCGATGTGCCAGTGCTGATGCGGGCTCCCCTAAAGGCCTAGTTGAGGGTATGCATTTGGAGGTGGGATGGAATCCAGCTCTATGGCCAGAGAAGCCACTGATGGTTGGGGTGGCTTTAGGGTGGCATGCAGGTTTCTCCCCCTCTGAGGGTTCATTTCAGCTCCAAACCACAAGGTTTCCACTCCTATGACAGGCTGTGTCCTGTGGTGTTACTCAGAAGTCCTTAATCCGGGGGGCGTGAGGACCAGGCCTCTTAGGATGGAAGCCTGAAAATCCAAACTAGGATTAGGGTTAAGGCCTAGGGACATGGCAGGCAGGATCTGCTGGAATCGAGGCCATCTCCTGGGATGGATGGCGGGAATCAGGCAGGATTTGGGGTCTGGGTTTGTGTCTGGGGGAGCAAAGAAGCTGGTGGTGACCTCAGGGGGCATGCAGCTTTCTCCAGCTCTGAGGTTCTTGCACAGTTCCAAATGGCACCATTTTGCCCTAGGAGGCCGGCAGAGTGCTGGTGAGAGTCTCAGGCATCCCCAGTCTGATGGGCTTGGGGTACAGGCCTCTGGGCATGGAAGGCTGTACACTCCACCTAGGGTTAGGGTTAAGGTCTAGGGTCATGACAGGCCCAATATGCCGGTGCTGAGATGGGCTCCCTTCAGGGCTGAGTTGAGGGCATGTGTCCAGTAGCTTGGCAGAAACCAGCTTTATGGCCTGGGGTGCCACCAATCGTGGGGGCCTTAAAGGTTTCTCCCCCTCTGGGGGGTTCAGCAGCTCCAAACTGTAAGGTTTCATCCCGCGTGGTGGTTGGAGTCCTGTGGTGTCGCTCAGGGGTCCTTAATCCATGGGCTTGGAGGCTAGGCCTTTTGGGATGGAAGCCTGAAAACCCAAATTAGGGTTAGGATCTTGGGGCATGACAGGCCCAATCTACCAGTGCTGAGGCAGGCTCCCCGGTGGGCTGAGTTGAGGGCGGGTGATAGGTGGCTTCTGTGAATCTGGGTTTGTGTTCAGGAGAGGCTCAGATGCTGGGGCTTGCCTTGGGGGGCATGAAGTTATCTCCTGCTCTGAGGTCTGAGTAGCTCCAAATGGCACTGTAACACCATAGGCAGCTGACAGACTGCCAGAGTGAGTCTCAGGCGTCCCCAGTCTGGTGGGTTTGTGGGCTAGAGCTCTGGGTACAGAAACCTGTACACCTAACCTAGGGTTAGGGTTAAGGCCTAGGGGCATGGCAGCTCCGATATGCTGGTGTTGAGGTGGGCTCCCTCAGGGCTGAGTGGTGGACATGTATCTGGCATTGCGGCAGAATCTGGTATAATGTCCAGGGCACTGCCGATGGTGAGAGTGTGCTGAGGTGCTCATGTACCTTTCTTTCTGGAGGGCAGGCAGTGTCTTGTGGCGTGGCTTTGGAATCCCCAGTCTGGAGGGTTAGGGTTAGGGATAGGGGTTAGTTTAAGGGATAGGTTTAGGGTTAGCGGATAGGGGTTAGGGTTAGTGTTATGTCTTAGGGACAAAGGTTAGGGTTACATCTTAGGGACAAGGGTTAGGGTCGGGGTAAGGGGTTAGGGTTAGGGGATAGGGTTAGGGTTAGGGTTATGGTAAGTGTTAGGGTTATGTGTTAGAGACAAGGCATGTCGGATCTTCTAGCACAGATATTAGCTCTCCCAAGGGCTGATTTGAGGGCATGACTCAGGAGGCCCCTCAGGTCCTGGGTTTTTGGACTGGAGGGTCAATGATGGCAGGAAGGGCCTCAAGGGAGCATGCCAGTTTCAAAAGCTCTGAGAGTGTCAGCACCAAATGAAACGGTCTCCTCCTGGCTGAAAGCATGAGTCCTGCCGTCAGTCTGATGCTCCCATTCATTGGAAGAATTGGGTGTCAGGCCTCTGGGGTCCAGAGCCTGAACACCCAACCTAGGGTAAGGTTTGGGTTTGGGAGAATGGCAGGCCTGACGTGCCAGTGTGGACTCACACTCTCTGGAGGGCTGAGTTGAGGGCATTGCTCTAGCGGCCCGTCAGGCTCCAGGATTGTGATGTGGTGGTCCATAGAAGGTTTGGGTGGCTTTAGGGGGCATGGAAATTTCTCCTTCCAGGCAGGTTCTGCACAGGGCTATGTGGTCCAGTTTCCTCGTGGGTGACAGCAAGAGTCCTGGGTTGTGAATACGGGGTGCCCAGTCTGGAGGCCTGGGGAGCCCTGCCTCTGGGGACGGAAACCTGAACACCTAACCTAGGGCTAGGGATAGGTCGTAGGGGCATGGCAGCCCTGATCTGCCAGCGCTGTGGTGACCCATCCTGATCCCTGAGTTGAGGGTGCATGTCTGCAGGGCCATGAGACTCCTGGTTCCTGGTCTTTGGGGGCACCAGAAGTGGGGTGGCCTCAGGGAGGCATGGAGGTTTCTCCCGCTCTGCGCGTTCAGCACTTGCCAAACAGCATGGTTTCTTCCTGGGACCTGGTGCAATTATGGGGTGCAGCTCAGGGGTCCCCCATTGGGAGTTTGGAGACCAGGTGTCGTAGGACCAATGCTTGAAGACACAAGATGGGCTACGTTTAGTTTTTTTAAAAGATTTTATTTATTTATTTGACACAGAGAGAGAGATGACAAGTAGGCAGAGAGGCAGGCAGAGAGAGAGGGGGAAGCAGGCTCCCCGCTGAGCAGAGAGTCTGATGCGGGGCTCGATCCCAGGATCCTGAGATCATGACCTGAGCTGAAGGCAGAGGCTTTAACCCACTGAGCCACCCAGGTGCCCCAGCCTACGTTTAGTATTAGGGTTAGTGTTAGGCTTACGGTTAGGGTTATGTGTTAGGGACAAGGCATGTCGGATCTGTCAGCACAGATATGGGCTCACCCAAGGCCTGAGTTGAGGGCAGGATTCAGGACGTTCCTCAGGCCCTGGATTTTTGGCCTGGAGGGGCAAAGTTGGAAGGAATGGCCTCCGGGGAGGATGCCGGTTTCTATGGCTCTGAGGGTGTTAGATATAGGGTTAGGGTTAGGGATAAGGGACTATAGTTAGGGTTAGTGTTAGCATGAGGGTTAGAAGTTAGGGTTAGGGTTAGGCTGAGGGTTAGGGTTATGTCTTACGGACAAGGCATGTCGGATCTTGCAACACAGATATGGGCTCACCCAAGGGCTGAGTTCAGGGCGGGACTCAGGAGGCTCCTCAGGCCCTCGGTTTTTGGACTGGAGTGTCAAATATGGCGGGAATGGCCTCAGGGGAGCATGCCAGTTTCCACGGCTCTGAGGGTGTTAGATAGCATCAAATGAAACGGTATCCTCCTGGATGAGAGGCTGAGTCCTGCCGTCAGTCTGATGCTCCCATCCATGGGAGGAATTGGGTGTCAGGCCTCTGGGGCCAAGAGCCTGAACACCCAACCTAGGGTTTGGTTTAGGCCATAGAGGCATGGCAGCCCTGATCTGCTGGCATTGTGGTTACCCATCCCAATACCTGAGTTGAGGGTGCGTGTCTGCAGGACTGTGAGACTTCTCATTCATGGTCCTTGGTGCTGGAAGTCGTGGGGACCTCAGGGAGGCATGCAGGTTTCTCCCATTCTGTGGGTTCAGCACATTTCTAAACGGCAGGGTTTCCTCCTGGGACCAGGTGCAATTATGGGATGCAGTTCAGGGTTCCCCTGTCTGGGGTGTTTGGGGACCAGGCTTGGGAGGACAGACACCTGAACACACAACCTGGTCTAGGGTTAGTATTAGGGTGAGTGTTACGCTTATGGTTAGGGTTATGTGTTAGGGACAAGGCGTGTCAGATCTGCCAGCACAGATATCAGCTCACTCAAGGGCTGAGCTGATGGCGGGACTCAGGAGACTCCTCAGGCCCTGGATTTTGGCCTGGAGGGGCAAAGATGGTGGGAATGGCCTCAGGGAGCTTGCTGGTTTCTACAGCTCTGAGGGTGTTAGATAGCACCAAAGGAAAGGGTCTCCTTCTGGCTGAGAGGCTGACTCCTGCCGTCAGTCTGATGCTCCCATCCATGGGAGGAATTGGGTGTCATACCTCTTGGGTCCAGATCCTGAACACCCACCCTCAGGTTACGGTTTGGTCCTGGGAGAATGTCAGGCCTGGTGTGCCAGTGCGGACTCAGGCTCTGCTGAGGCCTGAGTTGAGGGCATTGCTCTGGCAGCCCGTCAGGTTCCGGGATTGTGGTGTGGGTGTCCTCGGAATGTGTAGGTGGCTTTAAGGGGCATGGAGGTTTCTCCCGCCTAGAGGGTTCTGCACAGGGCCATGTGGTCCAGTTTCCTTGTGGGTGGCAGTCAGCATCCTGCATTGTGAATACAGGGTGCCCAGTCTGGAGGGCTCGGGAGCCAGGCCTCTGGGGATGGAATCCTGAACACCCAACCTAGTGTTAGGATTAGGGTTAGAGTTATGACTTAGGGAGAAGTCGTTCCAATCTGGCAACAGATATGGGCTCACCCAAGCGTTAGGGTTAGGGTTATTTTTAGGGTTATATCTTAGGGACAAGTCATTCAGATCTGGCAAGAGATATGGGCTCACCCAAAGGCTGAGTTGAGGGCGGGACTCAGGAAGCTCCTCATGACCTTGGTTTTTGGCCTGGAGGAGCAATGATGGCGGGAAAGGCCTCAGGGGAGCCTGCCAATTTCTACAGATCTGAGGGTGTTAGATAGCACCAAAAGATAAGGTCTGATTCTGGCTGAGACGCTGAGACCTGCCATCAGTCTGATGCTCCCTTCCATAGGAGGAATTGTGTGTCAGGCTTCTGGGGTCCAAAGTCTGAACACCCAACCTAGGGTAAGGGTTTGGTCCTGGGAGAATGGCAGGCCTGATGTGCCAGTGCGGACTCAGGCTCTCCAGAGGGCTGAGTTGAGGGCATTGCTCTGGCGGCCCGTCAGGCTACAGGGTTGTGCTGTGGGGTCCTTGGAAGGTGTCGGTGCTTTAAGGGGAATGGAGGTTTCTCCCACCTAGAGGGTTCTGCACAGGTCCATGTGGTCCAGTTTCCTCGTGGGTGTCAGCCAGAGTCCTGTGTTATGAATACAGGGTCCCCTGTCTGGAGGGCTAAGGAGCCTGGCCTCTAGGGATGGAAGTCCGAACACCCAGCCTAGAGTTAGGGTTAGGTCATAGGGGCATGGCAGCCTTCATCTGTCGGCGCTGTGGTTGACACATTCTAACGCCTGAATTGAGGGCATATGTCTGCATGACCGTGAGACACCTGGTTCCTCGTCCTTGGAGGCACTGGAAGTGGGGTGACCTCAGGGAGGCGTGCAGGTTTTCCCACTCTGCCCATTCAGCACATTTCTAAATGGATGGTTTCCAACTGGGACCAGATGCAATGATGGGGCTGCGCTCAGGAGTGCCCCATCTGGGGGTGTGGGCACCAGGCATCAGAGGATGGATGTCTGAACACACAACCTGGGCTAGGGTTATATGAGACTTAGTGTTAGGCTGAGGTTTAGGGTTATGTCATAGGAACAAGGAATGTTGGATCTGACAGCACAGATATAGGCCCACCCAAGGGCTGAGTTTAGGACGGGACTCAGCGGGCTGTAAAATAAAGTACCTGTGAATTTGCGGACATTGGGTGGCCATGCAGACCGCCCTGTCCCCATGGCCCAGGGCCCTTTCTCAATCGGGGCATGTCACAGCGGTCCAAAAAATGCACCGAGTCCATGCGGCCCAGCCACGGGCCCCGGCTTAGTGGAGCTTTCCCAGAGGAAGATGAGAGAGGCGTTGTGGCTGGGCATCTGTCTCGGATTGTTTGGACCACCAGGGCACTGAAGGCTGGGGCCAGCTTCAGTAGGGGCACGAAAGATTCCCTGGCTCCGAGGTTTTTCTGCAGCAAAGAAAGGCACCGGCTGTGCTGGGGAGGTAGGGGGAGTGGTGGGGCGGGACTTGGGGTTCCCCAGTTGGAGGACCCGAGGGACAGGACCCTGGACATGAAGGCTAAGAAAAGAGGCGAGGGGTCATGCCCGGATCCTGGGGCAGATCAGGACCCATCGCCCAGCACCAAGGAGGGGACCCCAGGAGGCTGAGGGGCAGGAGGCGTCGGACTAGCCTGCGCCGGACTCATGGAGAGCTAACTGGTGGGGTTCGGACGTGACCAGAGGGTGGTCCTGCAGATGTGCGGCGCCGGAAGGGAGTTCACTGGGCATTTTCCAGCAAAGTAACACAAGCGTTCTATCCAAAAGGGATCTGTATGGGCAGAACGCTCATGAGAGTGGCCGGCGTTGGACAGCCCTGCGGACTGCCCCGCTCCCCGTGGCTGAGGGCCTTTGCTCGCTCGGGGACTGTCGCGGCCACCCAGAAAACACACCCAGATGACACGGCCCACACGGGGGCCCCGGCGCAGGGGAGCATTCCCAGAGCAGAGTTAAGGGACAGGTTGCGGCCGGGTGTCTGCCTCTGACTTTTTGAGTGGCTGGGGCACCCATGGGTGGGGCTGACCTCAGTTGGGGAATGAGGTATTTCTCCCTCTGAGGCTTGTCTGAAGCGCAGAAAGGCACAATTTGCGCCGGGGTGGGAGGGGGAGTCGTGACGCGGGACTCAGGTTTCCCCAGTTGGAGGCCCAGAAAGACAGGACCCTGAAAACGGAAGGCTGAGGAAGCAGGTGAGAGTTCTTGTCCGGTGCTCGGGGCAGGCCCGGCCCCAGCGGACAGAGCCAGATAGGGGACCACCACAGGCTGAGGAGGAGGAGGCGTCGCCCTGGCTGGAGCCTGACTCGGGGAGGTCTTCCTAGCGGAGGTCGGACGTGACCACTCGCGAGGCCATGCCAGGCCCAGGGTGCGGCCCTGCAGACATGCGGAACGCTAAGCGAGTTAGTCGGGCGTTTTCCGGACAATTCTCACGAGGGTTCTGCCCAAACCGGGATCAATCTGAGCAGAATGCTCGTGAAAATTGGCCGGAAAAAGGCCGGCGAACTCGCCTCGGGCGCCGCACGTCTGCAGGGCAGCCCCCTGGGCCTGGCCCGGCATAGCGAGCTGGAGCGTCTGAACCCCGCCAGGAATCCCTCCAGGATTCAGGCTCCAGCGAGGGCGACGCCTCTTGCTCCTCAGCCTGTGGTGGTCCCCTACCTGACCCTGTTCGCTGCGGCCGGGCCTGCCCTGAGCCCCGGACATGAACCCTCGCCTGTTTCCTAAGCCTTCCGTTTCCAGAGTCCTGTCCCTCGGGGCCTCCACCTGGGGAACACTGAGTACCGCGCCACGACTCCCCGTCCCACCCCCGCGCAAAACGTGGCTTTTGGCGCTCCGGACAAGCCTCAGAGGGAGAGAAACTTTCGTTCCCCAACTGAGGTCCTCCCCACCCTTGGGCACCCCAGCCACCCGAATAGGCGGAGGCTGACGCCCAGCCACAACCCATCCCTCAAATCTGCTCCGGGAATGCTCCCTCGCGCAGGGGCCACCGGTTCGGCCGCGTCGTCTGGGTGCGTTTTCCGGGTGGCTGCGACAGGCCCCAAGCGAGAAAGGGCCCTCGGCCATGGGGAGCAGGGCGGTCCGCAGGGCTGCCCAACGCCGGCCAATTCTCACGAGCGTTCTGCGCAAACCGATCCCAGTTTGGGCAGAACGCTCGTGAAATTGGCCAGAAAACGCCCAGCGAACTCCCCTCAGGTGCCGCAAGTCTGCAGGGCAGCCCCCTGGGCCTGGCCCGGCATCGCGAGCCGGAGCGACCGAACCCTGCCTGGAATCCCTCCGGGATTCAGGCTCCAGCGAGGGCGACACCTCTGGCTCCTCAGCCTGTGGTATTCCCCTACCTGACCCTGTTCGCTGCGGCCGGGCCTGCCCTGAGCCCCGGACACGAAGCCTCTCCTGCTCCCTCAGCCTTCCGTTTCCAGAGTCCTGTCCTTCGGGGCCTCCACCTGGGGAACACTGAGTACCGGGCCACGTCTCCCTGTCCCACCCCCGTGCAAAACTTGGCTTTCAGCACTCCGGACAAGCCTCAGAGGGAGAGAAACTTTCGTTCCCCAACTGAGGTCCTCCCCACCCTTGGGCGCTCCAGCCCCCAGAATAGGTGGAGGCTGACTCCCGGCCACAACACATCCCTCAAATCTGCTCCGGGAATGCTCCCGTGTGCAAGGACCACGGGTTGGGCTGCGTCGTCTGGGCGCGTTTTCCAGGTGGCCACGACAGGCCCCAAGCGAGAAAGGGCCCTCATCCTCACGGAGCAGGGCGGTCCTCAGGGCTGCCCAACGCCAGCCAATTCTCACGAGCGTTCGGCCCAAACTGATCCCAGTTTGGGCCGAACGCTCGTGAGAATTGGCCGGAAAACGCCCGGCGAACTCGCCTCGGGTTCCGCATGAATTCAGGGCAGCCCCCGGGCCTGGCCCGGGATCACGAGCCAGAGCGTCCGAACCCCGCCAGGAAACCCTCCGGGAATCAGGCTCCGGTGAGGGCGACGCCACCTGCTCCTCAGCCTGTGGTGGTCCCCTACCTGGCCCTATTCACTGCGGCCGGGCCTGCCCCGAGCCATGGACACGAACCCTCGCCTGGTCACTCAGCCTTCAATTCCAGTGTCCGGTCCCTCGGGGCCTCCACCTGGGGAACACTGAGTACTGCGCCATGACTCCCCATCCCACCCCCGCGCAAAACGTGGCTTTAGGCGCTCCGGAAAAGCCTCAGAGGGAGAGAAACTTTCGTTCCCCAACTGGGGTCCTCCCCACCCTTGGGCGCCCCAGCCCCCAGAATAGGTGGAGGATGACGCTCGGCCTCAACCCATCCCTCAAATATGCTCTGGGAATGCTCCCTAGCGCAGGGGCCTCTGGTTGGGCCGTGTCGTCTGGGCACGTTTTCCGGGTGGCCACGACAGGCCCCGAGCGAGAAATGACCCTCTGCCACGCAGAGCAGGGCGGTCCTCAGGGCTGCCCAATGCCGGCCAATTCTCACGAGTGTTCTGCCCAAACTGATCCTGGTTTGGGCAGAACGCTCGTGAGAATTGGCTGGAAAACGCCCGGCGAACTCGCCTAGGGTTCCGCACGAATTCAGGGCATCCCCCTGGGCCTGGCCCGGGATCGGGAGCCAGAGCGTCCGAACCCCGCCAAGACTCCCTCCAGGATTCAGGCTCCAGCGAGGGTGACGTCTTTTGCTCCTCAGCCTGTGGTGGTCCCCTACCTGGCCCTATTCGCTGCGGCAGGGCCTGCCCGGAGCCACGGACACGAACCCTCGTCTGGTCCCTCAGCCTTCAATTACAGTGTCCGGTCCCTTGGGACCTCCACCTGGGGAACACTGAGTACCGCGCCACGACTCACCCTCCCACCTCCGCGCAAAACGTGGCTTTCGGCGCTCCTGACAAACCTCAGAGGGAGAGAAACTTTCGTTGCCCAACTGAGGTCCTCCCTACTCATGGGCACTCCAGCCACCCGAATAGGCAGAGGCTTACACCCGGCCCCAACCCGTCCCTCAAATCTGCTCCGGTATTTCTACCTTGCGCAGGGGCCTCCGGTTGGGCCGCGTTGTCTGGGCACATTTTACGGGTGGCCGCGACAGGCCCCAAGTGAGAAAGGGCCCTCGGCCACAGGGAGCAGGGCGGTCCGCAGGGCTGCCCAACGCCGGCCAATTCTCACGAGCGTTCTGCCCAAACCGATCCCGGTTTGGGCAGAACGCTCGTGAGAATTGGCCGGAAAACGCCCGGCGAACTCGCTTCGGGCACCGCACGTCTGCAGGGAGGCCCCCGGGGCCTGGCCCGGCCTCGCGATCCGTCGTGTCCGAAACCCGCCAGGAAGCCATGCGGGAGTGAGGCCCAGTGAGGTCGACGCCACCTACTCCTCAGCCTGTGATGGATCCCTACCTGGCCCTGTCCACTGGGGCATGGCCTTCCCCACGTCCCAGACACGATATCTCGCCTGCTTCCTCCGCCTTGTGTTTCCAGGGTCCTTTCCCTCGGGGCTTCCACCTGGGGAACCCTGCGTCCCTCGCCAGGACTCCCCTGCCCATCCCGGCGCATAATGTGCCTTTCGGCGCCGCAGACAAGCTTCCCAGGGAGAGAAAACGTCCTTCCCCAGCAGACGTCAGCACCACCCTTGGGGGCCCCAGCAGCCTAATAGACGGAGGCGGAAGCACGGCCCCAAACCGGCCCTCAACTCTGCTCCGGGAACGCTCCCCTTTGCCGGGACCCCCGGTTGGGCCGCGTCGCCCTAGCGCGTTTTTCAGGTGGCCGCGACAGGCCCCGAGCGAGAAAGGGCCCTCGGCCCCGGGGAGCAGGGCGTTCCGCAGGGCTGCCCAACGCCGGCCAATTCTCACGAGCGTTCTGCCCAAACCGATCCCGGTTTGGGCAGAACGCTCGTGATAATTGGCTGGAAAACGCCCGGCGAACTCGCTTTGGGCGCCGCACGTCTGCAGGGCAGCCCCCTGGGCCTGGCCCGGCCTCGCGAGCCGTCGCGTCCGAAACCCGCCAGGAAGGCATCCGGGAGTCAAGCTCCAGCGAGGGATACGCCTGTTGATCCTCAGCCTGTGGTTGTCCCCAACTTGGCACTGTGGCTGTGGCTATGCCTGCCCCGAGCCACGGACACGAACCCTCACCTGCTCCCTCAGTCTTCCGTTTCCAGGGTCCTGTCCCTCGAGGCCTCCACCTGGGGAACGCTGCGTCCGCCGCCATGACTCCCCCTCCCCCAATCGTGCCTTTTGGCGCCATGGACAGTTCTCCGAGGGAGAGAAGTCTTTGTTCCCCAGCAGAGGACAGCACCATTCTAGGGGGCTCCGGCAGCCCGAATAGACGGAGGAGGATGCACGGCCCCAACCCTTCCCTCAACTCTGCTCCGGGAACGCTCCCCTTTGCCGGGATCCCCGGGTGGACCTCGTCATCTCGGAGCGTTTTCCAGGTGGCCACGACAAGCCCCGAGCGATCAAGGGCACTTGACCACAAGTAGCAGGGCGGTCCGCAGGGCTGCCCAACGCCGGACAATTCTCACGAACGTTCTGCCCAAACCGATCCGGGTTTGGGCAGAACGCTCGTGAGAATTGGCCGGAAAAGGCCCGGCGCACTCGCTTCGGGCGCCGCACGTCTGCAGGAGAGCCACAGGGGCTGTCCCAGCAACGTGAGCCGTCGCGTCTGAACCCCACCAGGAATCCCTGCGAGAGTCAGGCTCCAGCGACAGCGACGCCTGTGGATCCTCAGCCTCTGGTTGTCCCCTACTTGGCCCTGTCTGCTGGGGCCGGGCCTGCCCCGAGCCCCGGACACGAACCCTCGACTGCTCCCTCAGCCTTCCGTTTCCAGGATCCTTCTCTCGGAGCGTCCACGTGAGGAACTCTGAGTCCCGCATCACGACTCCCCCTCCCACCCCGGCACAAAACGTGCCTTTAGGCGCCACGGACAAGCCTCAGAGGGAGAGAAATCTTCGTTCCCCAGCAGAGGTCTGCACCACCCTCGTGGTCCCCAGCAGTCCGAATAGGCGGAGGCGGATGCATGTCCCCAACCCGTCCCTCAACTCTGTTCCGGGAACGCTCTCCTTTGCCGGGACCCCCGGTTGGTCCGCGTCATCGTGGAGCGTTTTCCAGGTGGCCACGACAGGCCCCGAGCGATCAAGGGCACTTGACCACGGGGAAAATGGCGGTCCGCAGGGCTGCCAAATGCCGGCCAATTCTTACGAGCATTCTGCCCAACCGATGCCGGTTTGGGCAGAACGCTCGTGAGAATTGGCCGGAAAACGCCCGGCGAACTCGCTTCGTGCGCCGCACGTCTGCACGGCATCCCCCTGGGCTTGGCCCGGCATTGCGAGCCGTCGTGTCTGAACCGCGCCAGGAATCCCTGCGAGTGTCAGGCTCCAGCGACGGCGACGCCTGTTGATCCTCAGCCTGTGGTTGTGCCCTACTTGGCCCTGTTCGCTGCGGCCTGGCCTGCCCCGAGCCCCGGACACGAACCTTCACCTGTTCCGTCAGCCTCCGTTTCCAGGGCCCTTCTCTCGGAACCTCCACGTGAGAAACTCTGATTCCCGTGCCACGACTCCGCCTCCCACCCCGGTGCGAAACGTGCCTTCAGGCGCCAGGGACAAGCCTCAGAGGGAGAGAAATCTTCGTTCCCCAGCAGAGGTCAGCACCACCCTTGGGGG